>NC_081427.1:4120047-4720047 GCF_949786415.1 Peromyscus eremicus
CTTTGCATTATGCAAGATAGCTATGTTGGATCTGTCTACCATCTATCGGTCTATCTACCTATCCATCTATCATCTATCTATATATCACCTGTCTATCTATCATCTAGCTATCTATCAATCATTCACCCACCCATCCACCTGTCTATTCAAATATCCATTAAGTTGTAATTTAATATTATGCATAAATGAATATGCAATAAGAATGTAGACAGTGTATATGCTATAGGATCTATGAGAATTATTTTTACAGTTTTCTTTTTCAGAAAATCCACTGCCATAGATTCATAGAGGCAGGAGAACCTCCGTAATGTCAGGATACCAACTGTACCACTCCTGTCTCCAAAGAGAAGAAAGACCTTGTCCAGATTCTCATGGATTCGTGGCCTGATTGACTTGGAATGCATTCAACTTCATCATCTTGCCTTTGTGATTGTTTCAAGTTTGAGGGAGTTAAGACTATTAAGGTACCAATTAGGTATCACTTTCTATCTGAGATCAAAATTTCCAGCTATTGCCTGGTTTGCATGGCATGAAGCCGCAAAAACAGCTGAGGGGCTTTCCAGTTGTTCCACAGAAATGAAGTCCCATTCAAGGTGGCCACAGGCACACAAAGAATGCCATGCTCAGGACTGGGAAGATGTCTCTGTGTTTACAATGCTTGTCACACAAGCAGAAGTCTTGCTTAGATCCCCAGCATCTACATGGAAGCCAGGTGTTGAGGTACACACCTGTAACCCCAGCACTGAGGGAGGGGGCAGATAAATGGACAAAGGCTTCTCAGCTGGGAGAGAAAGTTCCTTGGGGAAAATCTTCCGAACAGTGATGGACTCTTCTCTATCACCCATTCCAGCTGACCTGATGAGCTCCAGGTTCAGGCAGAGACCTTGTTTCGTGAGATAAGGTGGGGAGTTGTCAGAGGAAGTAACCAAAGTTGTTTTCCTCCCTCACATATACCTGCACAGATGAACACAGCTGTGCATACACTCATACACCACACACACACACACACACACACACACACACACACACACACACACTACAGAATGCTGTGTCCCACATGAAGATGGACAGGCACACAGATTGCCAATGGACAGACATTACTCATCTCTTCATTTTTATCATCTTTGACTCTGTTTATGAAGACAGAAAGTTCACTTTCTCATGGCTTTATTAGATAACTTGAGCCTTTTTTTTTCAACAACCAAACATTATTTCTTCACTAATTGAGTCCCAGTTCATCATTATATTCTTCCTGTTTCTGTTTTTATCTTAAAATTATTCAAGAATTGTGAAAATCATCTCAACTTTTTGGCAGGAATTAATACTTAGGGATATATAATTACCGTGGTTGGGCACAAATACTTGGCAGGATCTGGGCAATTTGTCTGTAATTCAAAAGTATTTGTCCCTGCAGAAGTCCTTCACAGCTCAAAGCCCCAGATCAGCTCAAACTGGGCCATAGTCTTGCTTCTCAGGTAGTACCGATAGCGCCACACAAAGTGTGCAAATGGTTCTGAAGCGGTGGCCACCTGAACATTTTCAATTGTTCTGGGAGCAAAGTTGTGCCAAGCAGGAAAGGGATGCCTTCTCTTCCCCACACTCTCTTGCTGTGGTGGAGGCTTGTCAGTTGGGTGAGAAGGCTCCGGGAAACCCTTGCAGACATTGACGGACTCCTTAAAGTGAACATTCGACCACCGGCAGTTCCTCTGCAGGGCCGGTGCCAGCAGTTCCTTCAACACACAGAGGAGAGCAGGCTCCAGGGAGCCCTCAGAGCCACATCCATGAAAATGCAGAAGTTTGCCGGGCGGTGGTGGCGCACGCCTTTAATCCCAGCACTTGGGAGGCAGAGCCAGGCGGATCTCTGTGAGTTCGAGGCCAGCCTGGGCTACCGAGTGAGTTCCAGGAAAGGCGCAAAGCTACACGGAGAAACCCTGTCTCGAAAAACCAAAAAAAAAAAAAAAAAAAAAAAAAGAAAATGCAGAAGTTTAATCCGATAAGCTGACAGTTTTAGAAATGATTTTTACTCAACCAACAGGAACAATCTCTAAATAGATAACTAAGATGAAATGATCACATCCCCCCTCCCCCCCCCCCCTTGTGTGTGGCCTCAAGCATGCAATTAGCGATGACATCTCGGGGATTTGTCATCCTGAGCTAATAGCGGGGAAAAGCCTAGACGGCAGTTTTAACATTGTAGCCATAAACGAATGCAATAAAACACCTGGAGCTGTTAATAAGAGTAAAAAATGTCTTTTGAGCTTCATACTAGATAACGTAATGGTTTCCACATAATTAAAATTACAGATATTTTCTTCCACTCGGCTTCACAGAAGCTCCATGAGAGTATGGAGCAATTGTTTCCTGGACTACTGTCGGGATGCTGAAGACATGGTGTCCTTGTAGGCTTTCAAGACGGCTTGGATGTTGGATGGTACTGTAAAGGTTCACAGAGGCGGGGAAGCCAGGGCACTCCTGTCAAGGTAAGGTTTTTCTGTCCTACTCTGGAGGTCACTGCCGTGGCCCAGCGTTCTTCAATACTAAGATTAATAAGTTACCTTTCTTCCTAAGAACTGTCTTGACATATCACATCCTTCTTTACCTATAAAATCACTTTGATTCCGCTGAAGATATCTGCATGTGGCCATGAGAAGTGTTCTGTGTGAGCTCTGTGGCAAAAAGTAAAGTTATAATTGCCTCCTCCCCACACTAAGCAAAGGCTGCTTCTTTGCTTAGCTAATGAGGCTTCCCCAAGCTTCTCTCCCCAGCTTTCAAAAAATAAAAAGCAAGTGTGGCAGGAGCTGGCTCCACCATTATCTTGATAAGAAAAATGTAAATAGAGTCAACACAGACAGGCTGCTTTCTCTCTGCCAGACACCTGCCTCCTCCAACCCCCACTGTGGCAGCAACACCTCTGCCAAGGTCCTGCTGCCTCTGACCTCCACTCATAAATCCTCATTTTAATATTTCACAACAGGAAATAAATATCAGTGTGCCATCCTTGCTGTAAATCAAACCACACCCAAGCTCTCAGGCACAGGCAAGTGGCCCCATTCACTCCTCATCTGCAGGGATTCGTCATTGTTTTGGAGACTGGGTGACACCACACTTCAGCCCCTGACATAGTTTTTCCCTCTTCTCTTGTGATGTCACAAAAATGATCTCATCTTTTATCACCTTGTTTGAGGTGTGTTGTTGAGTCCCTTTCAGTGTCTCCCTGCCCCTGCCAGGCATGAATGGGAGCCAGGGAGCCGGCTGTCCATTGTCTCTGTAACACTGCCAGTGCAAGGGTTTTCTAAACCACGAGATGGGTTTCCCACCCATCTTACCTTCTCCACTTAGAAATAACTCTGCAGTCTCCATTAAAGAAAGCAAGTTCCAAAACCTCTCTGCACACACCCCAAATCTTGTATTGCTGGCCCTGTATTGCTGGCCCAACTTTTAAAAATCTGTTATGATGGCTGGCATGAGTGTGTTGTAAAGCTTGTCAATATTTGTATGTATTTTCCACACTAAGAGAATGGAAAAGCCAAATTGTATTGCAGCTGCGTCTTATGCACTGTTGACCACTTGTGGAATTTTCTATGTGGGCCTCTCGTGTAATGATGACTAAATGTTTACCCACCCTCTAAGAACAGGACAATTCACATACAATTGGAAACGGGAGCTGTTTTACTTTGCCATTTAAATGTGAGAAGACTCACAGTTCTTTTCATTAGCACCTAATTTTTTTCTTTCATCTGTGTGGATCATAAGTTCTGTAGATCTTACTACTATGGAAGTAATTATTTCAACAGGATTTCTTTCACATTTATTTTTATTTTATGTATATGAGTGTTTTGCCTACATGTAAGTAAGTGTACCATGAATGTGCCTGATGTATTCGGAGACCAGAAGAGGTCATCAGATGCCCTGGAGCTGGACTTAGAGATGGTTGCGAACCACCATGTGGGCGGTGGGAATCAAACACCGGGTCCTGTGGAAGAACAGCACTCATACCCACATGAGCCATTTTTTCAGCCTCAGGGATTTATTTTAAGGTTGCCAGGGACCAGAGTAAAGGTAATAGGGACACTCCACCAGCTCAGTGACGCACACACGCTGGGAAGGAGAGCTCCTGGCTCAGCGTAGGACTCACACTTCACTACAGAACGTGTGAGCCTTGGGACAGCACCTTGGGGGTATGTAGAAGGAAGAGGTCTGTGGGCTACCTGCTGCTGGTGGCTGAGGCCTGGGGAATGCCGCATGAGTCATTGTAGGGCCTTTGGGTTCCACGTCTCCTAAAGGTTTACCTCCAAGCCTGGAACACTTGCTGAGGACCCTAAGCTTCAGGAAGCTTTCAAGGGTAAAATGAGTTGAGACAAGAATCACTCCGGGAGAAAGGGGCAGCAGAATTACACACATCACTCAAACGGAAATGCCACTTGTGAGGAACTCAGCGGAACCATGTTTTTCTGTAACTGGTTACAACAAAATCACAATGTGTCTATTTCCTCTGCAGGCCCTGCTATTTTCCCTTGTCATCTCCCACCTTGGAAGGTGTTGTCTCGCTCCTCCCTATTCTGAATTTCTTCCCTAATCACAGCTTCTTCCCTGGTCCCAGAGGCCATGCTCACAGGAGATCCCGTGTGAAGACTGTGTTTCTGTGGTGACAAAGGAGCACCCTGGCAGAAGACTCTCAGGCCACCCACCATGGAGGGCAGTCACGAAGGAGGGTGTGGAGGGACTTATGGCTTCACTCTGAGGCAAGAACTTCCTTGCTGTGACTTCTCCCCTGGAAACCCTGGCCTGACTCTCTTGGCCCTGCCTGAGCTCCCATGGATAGAACCCGTGTGGTCCAGTTTCCCTTGAAGCTCTGCAATTTACAAGCCCATCATCTTGAATGACAGAAGATGTAGTTGCTCATCAGAAGCAGGTTTTGTGAAACTGTTTATTAACAGTTTATTATAGAATGAAAGGTACCTGAGCTTGTACGGATGCCTACTAAAAGGAATGGTGAGGTGATGTGAGAATATTACAATAGGTGAGCATGTATGGAAGGGGCATTGGCCACCCTCAGGCCAAGGTAAAAAGTGTGAGTAGCACTTTTGGAAAGGACTAAAACTCTCCACTGGAGATGAAATTAAAGAACTTGATATTTTCCTTTGTTTTGTTTTGTTTCCAAAGCTTTGGGATTCTGACAATCCAGATGCCCGTTTTCTCCCATGGTTCCTCACAAGTTTCCGGTCATATTGTTCACCTCTGCTTTGGATGTAGGTACAATTCTGGTGAAACAGAACCAATTTCCAGGGCTGTTTGTTCCCTACCGGTCTGGAGACAATCAGATCTAAAGGAACAACCCAAAGCCACTAAGCGGATGCCGACTTAGAAGAACCAGATCTATTCTCTGAATGTCCTGGGTGGATGCACGCTGGGCTATTATTCTTCAGTAAGTCCCGGGAACATGGGAGGCTGTTCACAAAGCTCTGAGAAGTGCTGACCTTAGGGTGGTCATCGGGAGAACTCTGCAGTACTCATCTGCTGCTCTGACTAGGTTACTAGTGGCGTCTCCTGTGATGGTCCACTGTGCCTTCTTTATTGGTAATTCCCCTTCAGAGGCAGAGCTGGGTATAGTCTTGTTAATCTGAGCAGATTAATGTGGAAGCTACATAGTTGTTGAAATCTCTTAATTTGGCTTAAAGTTCAACCCATAAAGTCAAGAAGAAATCCTGCATTTTAAGGGTTAAATTCTCTAAAATGCCTCATTGTACTCACAGGAGAGATCTATAATTCTACTTTGAACAAATGAACTTAATTCCTACTTAAAGGGCTTCTACGGAAATCCTTCCCTTATCCTGAAAGCAAGCTAAAATTACCAAAGACATGCGGGGAATTCAAAATGTAAAATCCTTCTTAAAGAGAATTTCTGTTTGCAAGGAGAGAGTCACAGAGAGAAAGAGCAAGATGGGAGAAAAAGACTGAGAACTCACACATCAACATTGTACAAGCAACACTCGTGTGTGTGTGTGTGTGTGTGTGTGTGTGTGTCTTCACCCAAAATGAGGTGCCTTGGACTTCAGGATATCACAAGATGAGAAGCAGGAGGACCCGCTAGACAAGCGCTTAGCACACTTCACAAGCATCTCCCTTTTAATGATGCAACTGCAAATGAGTGTAGGTTTGTAATTAGGAAGCAGAGCAGATGGTGGAGAGTTAGTTTAAAGTGTTCATTAAAACAACCTGCACCGCCAAGTTACTGTTCCTTGCTAGGGGGCTGCTGCTCAGTTGAAATGTGCTGTGTGGAGCTGAGATGTAGGGAAAGATCACCGCAGTGGGGAATCCAGTGTAACTGTTCCCCCATTGCATGCTGGTTTCCAGACGTGTGCAAATGGAGCCTCTAATTCCATAGCCAAAAGCATTTATGGCACATCAAAAACTCAAGGAAATCCCAAGTCACATAACCGTGGTCTTTTGCGTAAGAAATGCAGTTCCTAGGCACAACTGTAGGAGGCAGTCTCTTAGGGAGCCCCTGGTTTTTTCCCTCTTTGTACTGTGTGGGCTTTTGTGTGGCCTTCCCCCAAAGAGTGTGAGTGGGCTGGATTTAATGCCTGCCTTCTAAAGAATCCAATACAATTTGCATAACAAACTGCAAACAGAAGTGATGGGAAGATGCCTCTGGGAGCAGGCTACAAAATGCTGGCTCCCATTTTGAATGTTTTCTCACTCTCTCGCTGGCTGGCAGAAGCCAGCTGCCAAGTTGTGAGCTGTCCCCTGCAGAGGCCCAGGTGCAAGAGCCTGATGTCCTGACAGAGGCCAGTGAGGATTTGGAGTCACCAAGAGCCACATGAGTGAGACTGGAAGAAGATCTGCCTCTAATTAGCGTTGACTGAATCCCTTTGAAAGACCTGGGGGCTTGAGGTACCCATCAAGAATATATAAACCCTGGGCCACTGGAAATAAGCAATAGTAAGTATCCAGCTAGTGGACAGTTTGCTTTGCAGAGCTCAGAAACATAGGGCTCAAGTCCAATACTCAGTCGGCAAGTTGCCTACGTACTCCCTTTTTTTTTTTCCTTCTCATTTTATATAATTATGGTTGAACAATTGGTTCCTGGAACTTCAATGAGAACATAGGGTGAAAGACCTTGTCAAAATACTCAGTGGTGAAATAGCCAGAGAACGTTCCATATAATTGAAATGTCAAATTTATCTAGAAAGTGAAATAGACTGGGTGGGCAACCTAGGTAGTCCTCGCCTGGCATTGCGTGCTACCACACACACAGGACTTCAGGTGGAGAGATGCACCCATTTGTTCTTGGCACCTTATCTCTGATCATACGTGCCTGAGTATGCGTGTCACATGTATCTCCACATGCAAGCCCAGGAGTGACTTGTAGAGCAATGCGGTGATAGTCTCCTGGACTTGTTTGATGGAATTTGAAAGAACAGCTCACCAAAGAACCTTTCATGAAGACACGCAATATCATTTTTATTGGTTTTGAGATCAAAATATAATTACATTTCTCCCTTCCCCTTCCTCCCTCCAAACCCTCTCATACACCCCTCACAGCTCTCTTTCAAATCCATGGCCTCTTTTTTTATTGACAGTTTGTTGTGATATATTTGTTCACACTGTATGAAAATGTGTGACTGTGATTGGTTTAATAAAGAGCTGAATGGCCATCAGCTAGACAGGGAAGGAAAGGCAGGATTTCCAGGCAGAGGGAGAACTCTGTGAAGGAGAGAAGTGGGACACCAGCGAGACCCTGAAGAAGTCGGACATACGGTACAGAGCAGATGTAGCTGAGCCACGAGGCAGAACTTACGTTAATAGAAACAAAGTAATTTAAGTTATAAGAGCTAGATGGGGAAAAGTCTAAGCTAAAGCCAAGCTTTCACAATTAATATTAAATCTCTATGTCGTTATTTGTGGACTGGTAGTTCCAGCGAAAAAGTCTGACTACAAATGATGTCCAACATGCACACATACACAGAGTCCACCGTTAGACACACAGAGGCTAGGCCCCTTTAGTACAGGGAGCACTTGAGCAGCCTGTGCACTACTGGGGCAGGAGGAGATTAGGTAGAAACACCCGCCTAGGTGCAGACACAACTTCCCAGAGCTGGGACATGAGGCATGGCTCTCACTAAACTGAGAGGGGCGGAGCCAGCCACCAAGGTGCCCTGTGCTAAGTGGAGCTGCACAGCAGGTGGACTGGCCCTTTAAGGCTTGGCTCACACTGTCAGAGAACACTGCAAAAATGCAGAAAGCCAGGTTCAGACACAAAGAAACATCTAGAAAGGTACCTATGCTTGAAAAGGTGCTGAGGTGCTAAAGAAAGAAAAAAAAAAATGGGTACAGACAGTTACAAGGAAAAAAAGAAATAGTTTAAAAATAATACAGTAAAGTCTTTAAAGAGAGAGTAAAATAATATTAAAAAATAAGCCAGGTATGGGTGGGAAATATTATAACACAGAGAGTTTGGACCCTATATGGTTCTTTGCTAATTTTGAATTTTTTAAATGCTAATGAACAGAGAATGGCAGTTGCTGAGAGACACTGGATTATGAAAGAAACTGCTAAATTAAACCAGCCTACTTTAGGAATGTCTTGGCTTCAGAATGGAAGTCAATGCATTGGTTGTGGAAGAGGTTGTGCTTTTGAATCCACAGGAAATGAAAAGCTATGGATTCCTTCAAAAGTAATAAAGATCAGATTTGACCAGGGAGACCTGCTTGGCTGCAGATGCGAGGAAGGAAGCCAGGAAAGACAACAGGACAGGTAACATATACACTGATCCCTCTCCATGGGAACGGCTCTGAGACTGGATGAGAAATGATAAATTTTGTGGGCTACAGAGTCCTCATGACTTATTATTACATGCCATCCTTTTATATAACATGGATGGAGATTTATATTATAGTTTGGCTATGTGGTCCAAACAGACTTATAAAAAGATGTCTGCTACAACATAGAGCAGAAAATCATCCTTAGCTGATTTGGGCACACCATACATCCCATACATGTGTTAATGCAGACATATATGCTACCTTTAAAAGTCTATGTGTTTTCAGAACAAAAGGACCAGACACCAATGGAGACAAGTAGCCCAGGTGATCTTGACTCTCAGAATACCTCAGTTGCAGTTTCCTCAAAAATCTATATCCAGAAGAACTTCAAAATTGCTAGCTGAGATGGTCCAGCCTCACAGACTATCCAGCCAAGACTTCAGAGAAGCCCTGCACTCTCCCACCTCACAGAGACTGGACAACAAATTATATGGTTAGCTCTCCCAGGACTTTATTATTATCCCAATTTTCTCAGGGTCCCCTAAAGATGTCATCACCCCCAGACAACCAGAAGCAATCTAGAGAGCATAATGTCCACATTCCTAAGCGGTAGAATGGGTGGTTTTTGTGGCTCAGTGGGTTATAAGTGTTTGTCATTGTTCAAGGGGCTTTAGTTGCAAGTTGTTACTGGTTGTGGTTAAAAAAAAAACTAAACAAAAGAGGTTGGATTCAAGGATCTCTTTCTGAAAAGAAAAAAATGGGAAATATATGGAAATGATAAGATAAAAGGGTAGATTATTGAATGTGTTTTTAACTAAAAAAGCAACTAGTAGTCTCAAATATTTTACATTGGTACAGATTATTTATATAGATACAAATTTAAGATTATTTCTGTTATATTGTATGTAGGTTTCTACTCTTGTTTATAGTACTTTTGTTTATGGATACAAATTTAAAGTTATTTTTGTTATACTCTATATACATTTCTATTCTTATTTAAGGTATTGTACCTATGCAGCTCATTTAACAATATAATATAAATTTTTAGTCCTTGAAAGCTACTATTATAAACTATTTAGGATAATTAAGAAATAAAGGTTAGTAGTCATCTATAACAACAAAACTTGTAGTCATGGTGAGTATGTTTTTAAGGTCAAACAGATATATTTTAAATAGATATATGCTCTTTAAACACTTGAGAGACCTGCAGAATATGGCATTTAAAATGTTTTAATAACATAAGGCTTTTCATGACAGTGAGACACATCTGCTCCTGGCAACACCAATTTGCTTTAAAAAAAAAAAAGAATGTTGGACACTGAAGAACTTCCATATGGAGTTTGCTTTCAATGTGGCAAAGCTAGCCATTTGGGTAAGAAACTATCCTTGCCTCAACTGCTGACAGTATGCTCTCCAAATTGGACAAGCAGGATCAAAAGAAGGTGACTATTGAACTTTGCCAAGACAAGGTAGGACAGTCTTTCAAAATTCATGCTTCATAGAAAAGTCTGTCAGATATTCTAGACCTGTAGGCCAAAGATGGATGCCCCAATGTTGCAAAGGAGCCTTGGGTGACTATCCAGGCAGCCAGCTGTCTCTGTTGTTTCTATAGTTTTGGAAGTTATTTGCTCTAAAATTCCTGATTAGTCAGGCAATATTATATCCTTCTTGGGTCTTTGATGAGGTTGAAGACTAAATAGTTATAGTTACAGTTTTCCTTGTTACAAAATTCAGAAAAGAAACTCACAAAAGAGATGTAAAGTGCATAAGGTTGAAGGACATAAAAGCTTAAGTTGTTTATCTAAGAAATTGTTTTGAGGTCTAAAAGGATAGTTTTGGGTTGTTAATATAAGTTAGGATAGAAATGAGTTAGGTACAAAACTTAGACTCACTATGATAGGATAGATAATTGAGTATTTTCTCTGAATATGCCAAATACATATGGACTGGACATTGTGAATGTAATTTTTATCTAATAATATGCTTAATTTATATAGTTTTACTATGTTAGAGTTAAAACTTTTCCTTATTAATTAGACAAAAAGGAAAAAATGTAGAATAATTGTTTGCACTTTAAAGATATATCTTTGCCAAGGTGCCTTCTGATTGGTTTAATAAAGAGCTGAATGGCCAATAGCTAGGCAGGAGAGGATAGGCAGGATTTCCAGGCAGAGAAAGAACTCTGGGAAGAAGAGAAGAGAAGATGCCAGAGAAACTCTGAAGAAGTTGGACATACAGTGCAGAGCAGAGTCAACCAAGCCATGTGGCAGAACATAGATTAATAGAAATAGGGTAATTTAAATTATAAGAGCTAGTTGGGGAAAAGCCTAAGCTAAGGCCAAGCTTTCATAATTAATATTAAGTCTCTGTGTCATTATTTGTCAACTGGTGGTCCTGAAGTAAAAGTACAAGCTACAACTGTTACTGCAGCAAACCAGAAAGCTGGACTTCCAGCATCCCTTTCCATCTTCCGGAAGTCTACCGTGACCAGTTTCCAGTCTCTAGATGAAGAGGGCCTTCTGGGCTCTTTCTTTCACACTTGTCTTCTGTCCTTGAAGTTTTTCCTTAGTCTATCTCATCAAACCTCACTGTTTAAATTCCATTAAATATCGGGAATCTGGGACAGGAAAGATGGTTTATTAATTAAGAGCACTTCTTGCTCTTGCAGAGGACCTGAGTTTGTCCCCAGTACCCACATGGCGGCTCACAACCCTCCACAACTCCAGTTCCAAGGGACATGACCCCCTTTTCTGACCTCTTCAGACACCAGGTCCATACATGGTATATGTACATGGCAGGCAAACACTCAAACACATAAAATTTAAATATTAAAAATTCAAAAGTTTTGTATTTTTGTCTTACACCCCAATTTTATCTTCCATACAGAATAATACTTTATAATCATAGAACGTTGACTTTTATATGTGATGATGTAATGAGGGGCTTTTGTCATCATTACAACAACCAGTAAATGCTTGTTCAAACAAACAGTAAATGATTGCTCACACAGTGAGAGGACAGAAGAAAACATAAGGAAGAAACAAATCAGTGGGCAGAATCAGGAAAAGCCCGATGGAGTCAACCACGTCCCTGTGCCAATCAAAACAGAAGAGTGCACCATAGTGATTCCTTACCATACTTTCCCAACTGATGTCTCAAAGCAAACATATCAACTATCTGTTTAACTGTAAGCCAAGGAGCAGGGATGTGCTGAGGGTCAGGACACAATCCAAAATGTACATTCCTGGGGATGTTCCTTCCTACAATAAGGCACCACAGGCCTTCTACATGGAAAATGTTAATGATTGCTGTGGGATGGTCTGTATGTCAAGTGTGTTGCTGATTGGTCAGTAAATAAATCACTGATTGGCCATTGGCTAGGCAGGAAGTATAGGCGGGACAAGGAAAAGAATTCTGGGGAGTGGAAGGCGGAGAGAGAGACACTGCCAGCCGCCATCAGGACAAGGAAGATGTAAGGTACCAGTAAGCCATGAGCCATGTGGCAAAGTAAAGATTAATAGAAATGGGCTAAATATAAGAGTAAGAGCTAGACAATAACAGGCCTGAGCTAATGGCCAAGCAGTTTAAATAATGTAAGAGTCTGTGTGTTTATTTTATAAGTGGGCTCTGGGACTGGCGGGACTTGGTGGCGGGAGCTGGAGAGAAATTCTCCAGCAACAAATGGCGTCCAACGTGGTGGCAAGAGTTTCCACCTAAAAACTTAGAAAAAAGATTCTAAAACGGACCTAAAAACAGCTTCCTAATTGTCTCTCTCAAATAAGCGGCAGCTGCCGGTTTGAGCTACTGGCGGGTTCCTAGCGTGCGCTCTCGACCTGCAGTATCGTGGGAATGAGGCCTCTGCAAGTAGCACATTAAACTGTGTGGTGAATTTAGCCTTTGCTAGTACAAAACAAAAAAAGAGGTTTCTGGGCTACACGCTACTTTGGTAAAAGTGTAGACCCACTATTTCTGAGAGTTATGGCTCCCAGAGCTGGCGGAAAGCGGACCGCTGCCATGTTGGGAAGCTGAAGTGGGCGGAGCCAGCAGCCACTGCGCCATTTCAGGCTTAGAAGGCTGCAGTTTAAAGCAATAGGCTCACGCTAATATAAAAAAATAAGCCACGTAAAGATGGCTACCACACAAAGAATCTGGATTATGTTCTCTTTGATATTCGTAACTGCAGAAAAACATTTGATTGTAAAAGCTGTTGAGTTATGCCAAAATGTATATTTTAAAGGTACCTTGACTTCAAAATTTGGATATAAGGATATGTTGCTTTGGAAAAGAGTCTCTGCTCTTGTTTCCACAGAAAGCCAGAGACTATGGATTTGTTCCAGATTAAGATACATCAGGTTTGACCAGCCAAGACCCCCTGAAAGGTCTCCAATGACACCACGGCCCAGATGATTCAACATCCAGAATGGTTTCAAGTCAACTGGCTCAGATATACAGCCTCACGGACTACTCCATGATCCTAAAATTTTCTTTCTGTCTCCAGAAGATACAGCGCCCCCCTCCAGCAGGAAGTAGTAAGAGAAGCTACGCCCAAATTCCCAAATATACCAAGCTGGCTTTAGAGATGGAATTGGCTCACTCCCCCTCTAAACCCAGACATATTGCTCAAAAAAAAAAAAAAATGGTTAAGAGATTCTTGTGTCCCAAATCAGAAGAGCCCTCTGGTGTGGGACAGAGAAAAAACAATATTTTTATTTAAATCAGGTTGATTATAAATACAATCTCTTTCTAAAACAAAAAGGGGGATAGTTTAGATATGATAGGATGAAAGGGTAGATTAATGAACCTACTTTTAAAGAGTAACAACTTGTTTAAAATGTTTTGCATTGCTATAGATTTTAGTTTATTGATACAAATTTAAACTTAATTTTGTTATACTGTATATATATTTCTATTCTTGTTTGAGGTATTATGTTTATGTAACTCATTTAAAATTATAATGGATAATTAAAAAATAGATTAATAATTAGTCATCTATGATAATCATATTTGTAGCCATGTTAGTTAAGTCTTCTAGGTATACATAGTTATATTTCAGATAGATAGGTAGTCTTCAAACACTTCAAAGACCTACAGAATATGGCATTTAAAATGTTTTAAAAATTTAGACTTTCTGGACAGTGAGACATGTCTGCTCCTGACAGCACCGATTTACTTCAGAGAGGAGGATGGGCATCGAAGACACTCCATATGGAGTTTATCTTCACCTTGACAAAAATAGCCATTTGGGCAAGAAACTGTTCTTGCTTGGACTGCCTGATCAACTGGACATGCAGGACCCATACAAAGGTGACCACTGAACTTTGCTTGACAAAATGGTCCTTCAGGTTCCTGCTTTGCAGAGAAAACTGCCAGACATTCTACAGGACACAGAGAAAAGTGAATAAGAGACTCTAGGCCTGTGGGCTGAAGACAGATGCCCCAACTTTACAAGAGAACTTTGAATGACTGTCCAGGCTGCCAGCTGTCTCTGTCTACCCTACAAGACTCCTAAAAGTTGCTTATATCCTTTTCCATTTCTCAGGTAGTAGTATATCCTTCTGAGGTCTTTGATGTGGTTAAAGACTAGATACTTACAATTTTCCTTAGTTATAATAAAAGATAAGTTAGATATAAAACCTTAAACTTACAAATAGAAGATAGGATCTCTTCTTTAATATTGTAACTGTAATTCTTGCTTGATAATTGTTTTGTTATATGTAATTTTACTATGTTAAAGTTAAAACCTTCCTTTTTAAGAAAAGAAAAGGGGAAGTGCTGTGGGATGGTCTGTATGTCAAGTGTGTTGCTGATTGGTCAGTAAATAAATCACTGATTGGCCATTGGCTAGGCAGGAAGTATAGGCGGGACAAGGAAAAGAATTCTGGGGAGTGGAAGGCGGAGAGAGAGACACTGCCAGCCGCCATCAGGACAAGGAAGATGTAAGGTACCAGTAAGCCATGAGCCATGTGGCAAAGTAAAGATTAATAGAAATGGGCTAAATATAAGAGTAAGAGCTAGACAATAACAGGCCTGAGCTAATGGCCAAGCAGTTTAAATAATGTAAGAGTCTGTGTGTTTATTTTATAAGTGGGCTCTGGGACTGGCGGGACTTGGTGGCGGGAGCTGGAGAGAAATTCTCCAGCAACAATGTTAATGATAACTGTTATTACTCTCTGGGTCTACCAGCAAGCTAGGGTCCTTGTGCAGAGGGGTAGTCTGTGACTCTAAGCTCCTGTTTAGTTCAGCATCTACAAGTTTTAAAATTAGGATGCACCTAACACCTGTATGCTTTCTGTGGGGATAGAAAAGAGGCGGACTTGACAGACACAATCCTTTAAAAGTCAAAGAATGTAGTCTCTCACATTTACAGAGAAAGATCACTGAGTCAGTGGGAAGTTCACTAAGACAGTGATATCATACGTTTTACCATATACACCTACTGCCGTGATGTCCCAGAGTGTGGCTTCAGTTATTTGATGACAATCCAGAAGTTTGACTGGAACACTGGCAAGCTTGAATACAGAAATAAAACCTAGGAGCCTCCGGTAACAACAGCATTGGGCAGTGAAGGAAGAGCGGTATATTGTGCAAGGATGGATGACACTCTAGTCCAGGTGCACTAGGGTGACTGTTAAAGAGAGAAATATGAGAGCCTAACTCAAAAAACAAATGAACAGCCCTGGGTGCTAGCTCTTCATTACTGGCCTCCTCAGCCCACAGTGGCCTTTTGTCCTTTTCTGCTTTTCCCCAGGACTTCTCTGACAGACTAACACCCAGTGGACCACCACCCTGCGTCCTGGGTTGAAATCACACAATGCAAAGTGTAGCTTGGGTCAAAGGAGGGAGAGTGCCATGTCCCTGTTCTCTTGATGCATGGACCAGTGCTGGGGTACTGGTCACAGGCAGGCAGGGCCTCCTCCTGGCCTCTGATATGCTGGGAAGGAAGCTCCCTACCAGGATCACTTTCCCTTCAAGCCAACATGGCTGCAGAGACTGCAAGTCTTCAGCTCCTCCCACTTCTGACCTGCTCTCTTCTCCTTCCTGTGCTTCGTACCCCTTAGAGTCACCTACAAGCGATGAATCTATTTGCTGCCTTTGTCTTCACTGATAAGCACCTTTAATTCACACCCATATTTACTTTATATTATAGATCAAATATTCAAAGTGCACTTCCCAAGAAATAGTAAACTCGGGTACTATCCATTACACTGAAGCATGGAACTGATTCCATCCTGCAGCTGTCTCATTTTCCTTATTATTAGGATTTTAAAAATTAGAAATAGCCTCACAATTTTAGATCACAATGGCAATTTTTTCCAGAAAAAAAAAACACTTTTTCTCCTATTTTTTGTCTTTCTATAAGATGACTATAGTCTCACTCTGTTAAAAATGTCAATATTTGGGAGGCCTGGTGTCTCTAAGGGAATCATTTGTACTTTTAATTCTTGAGGCAAAAACATTAGGTAAAGGCATTTTTTAGATTTACGCTATTCCTCCCACCCTCATGTGCATGTCCTTGCATCCATGTGAGTGTTGTTACCCACAGAGGCCAGAAGAAGGTATCAGACTTCCTGAGTTTGAGTTATAGAAGGTTGTGTGAGCCTGTGAGTTCTCAGAACAGATCTGAACACGGATCTGCATGAGCAGCAAACTGTCTTGGCCATGAACCATCTTCCTAGTCCAGGTAAAGGCATTTTAAATATCCTTTCTCCTAAAACCAAGCTTCTGCTAATTCTGAGAACTGTATGTTCTATTCATATTTTTACTGATGGTTTCTGGCTAAAAGTATCATAATACCTTTGTACATGAGAAATACTTTTGTGATGGGGGGGGGCAGCCTTCCTGTAACATCAGCTGAGCTTCTGTTCCCAGACTCCACCTTCTTGTCACAGACAAGGCCTTCAGGAGAAGCAGTTCAGAGAACAGAGTCACTGTTCTTGGGGCCTGATTGGGAACTGTAAGGAGAGCAATGTGTAAGAGGAAGACACCGGAGGTAGTGGGACTTAGCAAGAGAGGAAGATAAGGGAAGAAGACGCTGAGATTCAGACCTTCCTCTGCCACTGAAGGTAAGAAGAGATAAGAACAGGAAGTCCAAGAGCAGAAGATTCCCCATAGCCCCTGGCTCTTGAAGAAGAAGGGCTATGTCTCTATAAACTCTTAACGGATGTGAGTGGCTCCTTCTTTGTTATGTGAGTGGCTCTTTCTTTTGGGGTGAGTGGCAAAGGATATGAGTGGTTCCTTCTTTGTGATGTGGGCAGCTCCTTTGTGGATGTGAGATTCCTATAAGCCAGAGGGCAAGAATGAAAGTTCGAGGCTAGGAGCCTTGAAGTCCACCCTGGAGGCAAGCCCTTCTACTGGGAGAGAGGGAAGATCTTCAAGTCCCTTTCAGAGTGTAAGTTCTACCTTCATTTCCAGTTTATTTGTTTTTCTTTCAATTTGCTAAGAAAATCAAATCAAGACATCTGTCCTACAGAGTTTCCCAGATTCTCAATTATGATGATTTAAATTCTATGGTATCATTGAGCCTGATCCCATGTGACTCTTACAAATCGGTAAATGGGTCCATAGTCTCCATCAAATTGAAGTTTGATTTTTACTTGTTTTCCTCCAAAAAAATCACTTTAAAGGTGTCTGTGTCCTTGGGTCTGAAGATGCAGTCTCTGAGTCTTCCAGTTTGTGATGAGGAAAGTAATTGGTAATCAATAACTTGATCAACTCGTCTTTTGCAGGTTATTTCACAACAGTAAGAAAAGAGGATGTGTAGTTGAGAGAGAGACAGCCAAGACAGGGTGAATAGTCTAGAGGGAGTTAGAGGGAAGTCATGGTGGATGGATATGATCATGGTATAGTGTCTGAAATTTTCAAATAGCAAATAAATATTGCCTGTGAAAAATAAAATGGTGACAAATTAACTACCTTGTCATGCCTTCATCTATTGGCTCCAGTAGTTTGTTTGTTTGTTTGGGTTTTTTGTTGTTGTTGTTTTTTCGAGACAGGGTTTCTCTGTGTAGCTTTGTGCCTTTCCTGGATCTCGCTTTGGAGACTAGGCTGGCCTTGAATCACAGAGATCTGCCTGGCTCTGCCTCCCAAGTGCTGGGATTAAAGGCATGTGCCACCACGGCCTGGCGGCTCCAGTATTTGTAAGGACTTCCCCTTGACTGCTGGAGTGAAGTGACAGAGAGTGTAGTCACAGTCACGCTTGTCAGTTTCCCGAACAAGTGGACTTCCCTGTGATGGCGTCCTCTTTAGTATAGAATCTTGGTGAATAAAGAGAGTCAAGAACATTAATATGCGATTATCCTTATCAGGGACTTAAAATATCCTAACTTTGGACAGCAACAGCTTTCCATGTGCAACTTGCCAGTTCTGTGAGCCTGGTGGGTCACAGTCCCTTCCTCATGCTTTGCTGTGATGTGACGCCTCAACACTGTTATCCCAGACCTGAAGGTCTGTTTCTCCATGGACCTTTGACTTGTCTCAGTGAGGGAAATAGTGTCTTATGGCCATAGTATCCACAAAATTTAACAAAGAGTGAAAGAATAAAGGAAAACCATAAACTTAAATTTTCTTTCCCATTGTGGCTTTTTTGTTGTTGTTGATTTACTACTTGTTCTAGTTTTTTTTTTTTTCTTCTGTTACTATAGTAAATAACACTCTTACCAAAGACAGCCTAGGGGAAGAAAGATCTTATTCAGCCTAGAAGTCCAGGTCCCAGTCTATCACTGAGGGAAATCAAAGTAGGAACTCAAGCAGGAGCTTGAAGCAAAAACTATGGAGGAACACTACTTGCTGCCCCCCTCTGGCTCCTGCTTTGATGATTCTGATACTCAGCCCAGGACCAGAAGCCCAGGGAATGGTGCCATCCACAGTAGGCACTCCTATGTCAATTAATAATCAAGACAATCCCCTACAGAGAGGCCCACAGCCCAGTCTGATGAGGGCAATCCCAGGTGTCTCTAGGCTGTGCCCAGATAGTTAAAACTGTCTAGGACACAACTAAAAGTGAAATTGCAGCCACCCTTTAAGCTTAAGAAAGTATCTACTACTTACAAACGTTAAATTAGCTCAAAATCCTCAGCTGAGGCCTTGTCTTCCTCTGTAATTGACGCATCTCTTAATCAACATTTTGGATTCTTCTGAGTCAATAATTGCCTGGATTTTTTTTTTTTTGTTTTGTCCTTTTGATGTTGAGTTTCTGTGAAGAACAGATCCATCAGCTCTCCTCTGATTGATTTTCCTTTCCCTGAATTCAAACACATGAAAATCTCATCAGCTTCTTTCCACCTCTCCTCTTCCCAGGTCCCTCCCTCTGGAAACCCCAGACCCACCTGCTTCTCATCCCTGCACAGTGGTATTCTGTTCCTGCTGCCTCTGCTGATCTTTGATTAGACTTGCTTGCTTTCTATACTCAACTATTTTACTTTTTCTTGGCCTAAAGTTTCAGAGACATCTACTCAAGTATATTTTTAAAAAAACACTTTGAGAAATAAAAATTATTTTCCAAATGTGAAATCTTCACAATTAATAATTGTGGCCAAGTGTAGTTTTATAATTGTGTATAATCTAAGATCTTGCAGAGATGTGCAGCCTGGTTCTGCTGGCTCAGTGATGGTGCTGACTGTCCTGTCTGACACTCTTCCCTTTACCCAGACTTCATCATCAGCTTACTGAAGTTTGGCGGCCCACCTCTTCCTTCACGTGAACATACTGCAGCCTGCTCCTTCACTAGGCAGCTTATACCCTTCTGTTTTGGAACTTTTTGTTTCTTTAGTAATTTCTCCCCTGTCAATTTCCCCTCTCTCCACAACTCCTCTTATTTGGACATTGCCTGTTTTGACTACTGTGTCATTTTCTTCTTCCTGCTCTTTGTTATTTCTTTTTTTGTCTCTTTATCATTCATCTGGGCACTTTGCTAAAATCTGTTATTTTCAGCTAGCCCATTAAATTTTGTTTTTATTTCTACCACAGTATTTTTAATATGCAAGAGATTGTTTATGCATTCCGAGTCTTTTTATTGCTAACTGTGCCTGGTTCACATCGTCTTATCTCTGTGAGAACATTAATTGCAGTGCACTTTATAACAGGCTTGCATTTCCTGCTTTGGAGGTTCTTCCTTCGGCTTCCACCTTCCTTCTCTCCTGTTTATCTAATCAGCTATTCATTCTGTTTCACAATAGTCCCTTCCCCACACCAGTTGATCAGCAGATGGATGTTCATAAAGGGCCTGGAGTGCTGCTCAGGCAGAGTTCATCCAGCTCTTGGCTCCACTGCCAAGCACATGTGCTGAGGATACTCACTGAGCCGCACTGCACATTTGCCTGCAGAGGGGTGTTCCTGACTACTGCAGGGGATGCAAGAGCTCCTGGTCTACCATCTCCCAACATTCTGATAGAGGAAGAGTTCAAAAGGCAGACATGTGCTGATTCTCCCCCGCTGTTCCTTTCTCTTCTTGTGCCTTGTGTCCCTTGGCTCAGATTGGAAATCTCCAGTGTGCTGCAGAGACAGGGAGGTAGAGACCCTCAGGAGTAATTGATTCTCACCAAATGTTTCAAACTCCATCTGGTTCACATATTCCCCACACCAGCAAGGTGTAGGTTGTGGACAGAGATAGGTATATTACATTTGGAGCTCTCTATTAGGAAGAGCACCCTGACACTGGAAGAAAGTGCAGGCCCATGGGAAGATGTCACCCCACACTGTCTGTCGAAGTTAGAGGATTTGTTTCTCTGTCATTGAGATACAAGGTGTTTCTTGTCTTCGGAAAGGCTGAGATTTGTCAGCCTTTGTAGGAATACAGTACTGCACTGGAGTAGGGCCCCCTACGGCAACGGCTCTGCAGGAGGCAAGTCAGTGCCCGGGGACCCCCTTTTTATGTTGATGCACCCCAGAGGGAGATGTGCCATGTCTGAAATGGAGGAGATGTTGTTGCTGGCCTGGTTTAGGACACCCTCAGCTGCACACTGACTGCCAGGACCATGTGCAGCAAGGTGGGGGTGGGGTAAATATTCAGAGTGATTGATGCCTTGCCTCTGTTATAGACTGTGTTCCCCCATGTTCTACAGTTTATAGACCTACTTGTAGTTTTGGGGAGATAACTGAATTTACATGGTTAGGAGAAGAAGCCTCGCCCTCCCATTTTAGGACTAGTGGGTTAATTGGGGGTGGAGAGATTCCTCTCTGCACCACATGAAGACAGGAAGAAAGCAGCCATCTGCTAGCCAGGATGAGGGTACCCACCAGAAACTGTCCCTTAACCTCCAGGTCTGTGAGAAAGGCATGTGTACTGCTTAAACTGTCTGTGGCACACGGTTTCAGCCATCTGCTGTGGTGTGAAAGTGTCCTCTGAGTCCTTGTCCCTAATGCAATGGTACGGAAAGGTGTGAAGTGTTAGGCCACCAGGTTTGGACCTCATGAATAGAGGCAAGTCATCACCCTGAGTAGGCTCAGCACCTGAGTGGGTTCCTTACAGGAAGGGTGAGTTCAGCCACCTCTTCCTCCCTCCCACTGACCATCAGGACTTGAGAAGCAAGGACATTCAGGATTTCCACAACAACTTCTTAAATTAGTTAGGAAGCTCTGGCACTGTCCACTATGGTAACAGAAAAGGCTATGCATGTGGACACAGACAATCTGGACTTAACTTCTGTTCAGATTCTACCCACAGCGGTCCTAGCTCATGGTACTTGATCTGTCCCAGCATGCTTTGTGGGCTGTGAACAGTGATAAGCTAAGCAGAGATGAGGTTCTACTCACTGGAGGTATTGGGTTACAAGGCTTCAGCAGTGGGCACCAGGCTGGTTACAGGGCCCCAAGCCAGGATGCACTGTCAAACATCAGCACCACGATGCCTGTCTGTCTCTGCATTCCTGTTAGGCTCACACTTGCTAGACAAAAATAATTGCCAAGACTCTTTGAAGGTGCAGTGACAGCTGTATTGCAAGACACCACACAGCTCACATTTTTTGACAGATCATGATTTAGTTTAAAGAGTGGCGTGTTGGGGAGATTGCTGTGGAAAATCATAATAACAGAAAAATAGGCTGGTGTAATCACAAGGCTCCATGAACTGTGAATCCAAGTGCTTTCTTTTCAGCCAGAGGTGAGCGAGGGATGAGCAAGTCAGCACTGGACAGATGTGGTAGATGAGGCCGTTTCTGTGTGTGTGTGTGGGGGGGGTATGTCACACTCCTTTAAAGTTTACCAGTTGTAGACACATGAATAAGTCAAGCATTTTGTATACTAGCCCATACCAAAAAAAGTTAAGATTTTACATGTTCTAGCCAAAAGCTCTCCTCAGACCATCCCCTGAAACATGCGTTTGGGTTTCCTCACCGTGAACTTTGTTTCATACACCAGGAGGCAAATCCACCTGGCCACTCTTCTGGGATGCCAGGCTGCCCTCTTCAAGGGACTTTCCCATGACAGAAGTTTAGGAAAGGATAAGCCCAAATTATGAAAGTTGTAATTTATGGATAAATTCAAATTGTTTCGACAAACATTTCGTATATTACTGTGGGCAAAGAACTAGGCACACATGTTCTTTATTTGTGATGCTGATCATTTTTAATTTAACTTAAGTAGAGATATAATAGAACTTTCCATTTGGTAATAGAATAATATTCTGCAAGCTTTCATTGATATAATTCTAAGTGTTAGGGATGGAGAGAGTGGTGAGTAAGTATTATGATTTAATGACAGCCCATTTTACACTGCTCCCCAAAGATCCTGAGTTCTGTGGGCCCCCTGGAGATCTGGCAAGAGTTTCAGCTGCACCATACACATCCATGTGCCCGAGAAAATCAAGAATGGACCCCTTGCTTACAGTAAGACCATTCGAGAGTATGTGGGAGGTTACAACAACATGAAGGGCAGAGTGGAATCCAGAAAAACAGCTGTCGTGGGTGATGTGAGTATAAATAAAAAGCTGTGCACTTCACAAAAAAAGAGGAGAGAGCACCATTTTAGCAGGAGTGCTGGCATACTCCAATTCTACGCACAGTATGTAAAAATTAATCGTGCTTTGCCAGGAACATGGGTTGCATTGACATCATCAAGAAGGAGTAATTGCAATGCTGTAAATGCTGCTACATGGCCTTCTTTCACCGCCACACCTAGGACATGTTTCTAAGCTATGTTTTTAATAAAGTCACTACCTCAGCATACAGAGGAACTTCTCCATGATAACCCAGACACATCTACATGAGCATGTGACGCATTGTACTTCATTTGTTTTGTTTTCTCCTTAGTTGAAATTTTCCGGTCATTCTGGAAGTAAGGGCCATGAAGTCCAGTGTGTCTAGAGACCAGAGATGTGCCATTCTTGTTGAAGTTCCAGGCCTTGGGGAAATATCAGATCATCTTCCCATGAGAATCCATCCCTGAGCTTCAGTTTTCTGATGCTTTCTTTAAAATCAATACATCTTTTAGTTTCTCATGTGTTATTCGTCCTGTCAGGTGCTTGGTCAACACAACAAGAAAATGGGTTTAATGCAGGAAAATTGGTACCAAGAGTAGGAGTGATGCTATGATGAACTTGACCATATGGATTACAGGCCTTTGGAACTGGTTTGTGGGAGGAATGTGGAAGAGTGCAAGAGAGAATACCTGGGCTGTAGGCGATGCCTTATGGGCTGTTCTGGTGGGAGTATGGGAGACAAGAATTCAGAGAGAAACATGGACAGTAAAGGCTGGGCCCATAAGGCTCCAGAAGGAACAGGGATCTATTGAGCACTGGACTAGAGATCATAAATATGACATTCTGTTAAAAAAAATCCAGCTGACTTCTGCTGATATTGTGAGCAGCTGAGTGGGGCTGAATTAAAAAATAATGCAGTAGTTTATTTGACTGAGAACATCTTAAAACATAATAGTATTATGGTTACTGCTCATTGCTTGCATACAGCTCTTTGGAAAGAGAGAAACAGTGGAACAGAAAAATATGAAAGGGTTTAAATTTGATACAAGGTGGGTGGTGAGACAGTAGCTTTAATTGTTAAAGAGATTATTACAATTAATGAAAAACCATGTGCTCTGCATTGGAACAAAAAGAAAGGTACCCAGAGAGTAAGAGCCTTCCCATGGGAGGCTCCAACCTGAGAAAATTTAATTCATTAAAAGGAGACAGCCTCAATTGGGTATGTGCTGGAGGGATTTCCTGTTTGAAATAACTACTTAAAAAAGTATTTTCTCAGATTCAGCCACCGAGGCATGCAAAGACCCCTGTGGCTGTGACAGAATGAGAGAAGACATACATTGAGCAGACAGCAGAACTGGGTAATGTCAACCACACAGCAGCTGCTGATTTTGCAGGTGTCCAAAAGGGAAGTGTGAGGTGTTATGGTGGTTTAGGCACAGGTTCTTAAAAGATACCAAGGCCAAAATATACAAGCCACAGCTGGTTTCTCTGACAAGAGGTTCAGAGAAGCCATTGTATGAAGCTGGAAAGATGCTCAGCGAAGATCCCAGGATGTTAGAATTGCCAGGACCTTGGTAATCTGCCAGAGAAAGCTGAGGCATGACTAAAGCTGGCCTGAGAGAGAGGCTGTCTATGCTGCTGGTAGAAGACCCAGACTTGGGGGTCAACAAAGGCTGCCGGGGCTAAGATGAGTCAATCAGTAGCTTCAAAGCCATAGAACTTGGTGTTTCTTCCTCTGGTCTTTGATCTGGTCGTTCCTTCCAATGCCTGCACTCCCCTCCTTAGAAGTGAGAATGCTTATTCTGTGCCATTGTGTGTTTGAAATGTGTTACTTCTTTGGAAGGGCTCAGTTAAGAGAGTCTTGGGTCACAGAAGATATGTTTGACATTAGACTTTTAAGCAACATTGGGACAACACACACACACACACACACACACACACACACACACATATCCACACGTGCACATGCACATACACACACACATACACACACATACACACACACACACAACCATATCCACACGTGCACACACACACACACACACATATCCACACGTGCACATGCACACACACACACACACACACACACATCCACACACGCACACATGGAAGCTTCTACTGTAGTGGTTTCCACACAGCTTTTCATGTGGTCTTTAGTGGTAGCTGTCCCTCCTCATCTTCCCTCCTTCACTCTTCTCTCCCATCTGCTCCCTTATTTAATCCTCCTATTCTAGTTTCTTCATCTCCCCGTAATGCTGTATTGTACTTCCCCTTCCTCTGGAAACACTCTCCTCCTTCCTGGTCCCTTACTAGGTGCCTAACCTCTGTGGTTATTCTGATTGTAGCATACATATTGAAAGCTTAAAAGTTATCATACATACACATAAGAGAAAATATATGATATCTGTCCTTTTGGGTCTGGCTTCCCTCACTCAGGATGATTTCTTCTAGTTCCATCTATTTACCTGCAAATTTTATAATTTCATTTTTTAGCAGATAAGTAATATTCCATTGTGTAAATGTTCCACATTTTTATTATCCATTCATCAGTTGATGGGCGTCTAGGCTGTTTCCAATTTCTGGCTGTTATAAATAGAGCAGCAATGAACATGGATGAGCAAGTGTCTCTGTAGTCTTTTGTGGAGTCCTTTGGGTGTGTGCCCAGGAGTGGTATCGCTGGACCTGGAGGTAGATTGATTCCCAGCTTCTTGAGCAACTGTCAAGCTGATCTTCACAGTGGCTGCCTCAGTTTGTGCTCCAGCAATGAATGCGTGTTTCCTTTTCTCCACATCCTTATCAGCATGAGTTGTCTTTTGTCTTGTTGATCCTGGTCACTTTCGTTTTTTATTTTTGGTTTTTGTTTGTTTGTTTTAATTTTCTGATTTTTTTTATTTTTGTTGTGAAAGAGAGAGAAAGAATATAAAGTTGGGTGGGGAGGGGTACAGAAGAATTTGGGAAGAACTGGAGGAGGAGAAATCATGATCAAAATAATAGCGTATGAAACGTTTTGATTAAAAAAAGATTGGGACTGTTAATAACTATGGAGACTTTTGAAGCTGGAATGAACACATTTTACATTGTAATCTGGCCTGGGAACAAGGGGTACAATGTTGTGGCCTGAATGTGGAAAGTCCTCCCTTTGAACTGTATTTGACACCTTAATTTGGATACTTGGTCCCCCCGCTGGTGCAGGCCAGCAGTGATGGTTCTGGTTGGGAAGGATGCAGAATCTTTAGGAGCTGGATGGATGACTGGAGGAGGACCTTGAAGTTCCACATCCTAGCTGCCTCACTTCCTGTCTGCTCCCACATCTGGATGTTCTACGCAGTGTGACCAGCTACCTCGTACTCTTGCCCCTGTTCCCTCCTCACCACTAGGACTTTATTCCTGAAAACATTAAACCAAAACAAACTCTTCCTGCTTCAAATTGCTCCTTGCCATGTGTTCGATGACAGCATTAAAAAGAGTGACTGTTACAGAAGACAGCCCGGCAGTCCCTCTGAGCTCACCGATAAGGGAACAGCAACCGAAGTTCAAACATGTCTACCATGAGTTGTGAACATGAGCACACTATTATTTCTAATAAAAAGATCTACTTCCAGTGACTTTTTCCTCCAGGAAGCCCCATATCCTAAAGGTTCCATAGCCTTCCATATAGCTCTGGGGAGCTCTAGAAATTCTCACTGCCTGGGTGAAGGTTTGCTTTCATTCACTGTTGTACCATCTTTTTTTTTTTTTTTTCTCGAGGCAGGGTTTCTCCATGTGGCTTTGGTGCCTGTCCTGGATCTTGCTCTGTAGACCAGACTGGCCTCGAACTCATAGAGTTCAACCTGGCTCCGCCTCCCGAGTGCTGGGATTAAAGGCGTGCGCCACCATGCCCAGCTACCATCTTCTTTTTGTCTATACAGGACCACATTTGACAGCCCAATTATGCTTCAGGGAGAAGACTCCAGTTTCAGAGTAGAGCATGCCTGTCCAGTTTTTCCGTGTTACCTAAGGGTAAAATTCATAGTGAAAACCACATGCTCTATCAAACTCCATCCTCTCAAAGTCCCTCTCAGTAATGGATTAAACATGCTCATGGCGTATAAATATCAAAATCAGTAAAAGTCAATCAGTGCATTTACAAATTTAACTTTTTTTTTTCCTGATTGTGGTTTTCAATGTGACATGTAAACTACACCCACTCATGTCTGGGTTGAGAAAGTCTAGATCTGGAGCTAGCAGTACAGGTCAGGAGCTGATGTTAGAAGAAAAGGGGAAAATGTGGTTTTCACCTTAGGTGAATACAGTAATAAAATAGGAATTTTAAATAGTTCTCTAAATGCAAATTGCCATGAGCAACCAATGAAATATATAGGAAAATGGCAGCGACTGATTCAGTTAGGGTCCTCTCGAGGAACCAAGTAAATGGAGTGGATACATATTAGTAAAAGATATTTGTTAGTTATGACTTTCATAGTGGGAGTAGGTGGTCCAACAACAGCTACACATGCACAGTGGAGGAGCAGACACCTGACTAGCTCATAAGTCTATGAAAGCAGACGCCCCTGCAGTCCCAAAACCTAGAGGCTGGCTAGAGAGGTGCTGCTCTTGAGTCCATATCAGAAGACTGAAGAAGCTGGATTCTGACACCAACAAAGGTGGGCACTAGTGACAGCAGACACAGTCAGAAGTGACACCATTCTTTTCTCAGACCTCTTCGTATCAGAGCGGTCTGTTGGATTGCATCTGCTTGGTGGCAGAGCTCCCCATCTTCCCTTAATCTTCTCTGGAAATATCCTTAGGCACACACAGAGGTGATTCTAAATCCCATCCAGTTCATAAGAAAACACGACCATCACGTGGTCTCTAGTTAATCAAATTACACCTTGGCGCTGGAAATAAAAACACAGCTGTAATAAGCAGATTTGATAACGGCTGGTACTTACTGAGGAATTATGAATGCAAAGAAATAATGTTGCAGGATGCTTTTAAAAAGGGACATAGACACAGAACCTGGTACATATATTTTGATAGACAGCAACGGAATAGAAACAGCTATGTTAAATATCCTCCTTCCAAAACAGCCAGCAGAATGACCGAGGGAGACACCTGAACCTCTGGCTGAATCCTGCTGTGTGGAAGTCCAGCATCAGCTTCTCTTTGCCTCCTTCCCCACAAAGGCAGCCTGCCAAGTAGGCTGTATTCTGCACATTGCTGGCTAACTGGAACCAGGCAGCCGCAAACGTCCATAATTACAGGAGATCCAGTCCTTTTCTGCTCTGTGGTTGGAATAATGACAGTCTTATTTTTATTACTATTCTGATGGCTTTGTGTTCTGAATCACCATGATATTATTAATAATGGCTAAGGGGCCTGACTTAGCCCGGGCAGAGCCTTCCCATACATCACTTTCAGGGCAGTGGGTGAACTGACAGGTTAACAAAGCCGCTCAGACACAGCTGAGCCATGCATGATACAGTCATAAATAGAAGCATGTGGGGAGGAGACACGAGCACTTTACTCAATTGCTTGTTCTCAGTTCCTATTTACCTCAAAGCAGAGCCTTACGTCACTGAGTAATGCTCTTTTTTATTTTCAGAATCTCTTAATGTTTTTATTGGAGAATTTCATACACGTAAACATGAATTTCGGTGAAATACAGACTCATCTTGCAACTCCTTCCAGACTCACCCCCAGCATCCCCCTCCCAGTTTCACAACTTCTTTTCTAATAACCTGCAGAGCCCAATTAATGCAGTCTTTCACTCCAAATCACTCTTTATATAAGTACTATTTGACTCAGCTCTCAAGGCTCCTCTAAGGGTGTGCACCCTCACCTCCAGAATGGTACGAGCACAATTACCTTGAAATATAAAATATGGCAAAGTGGCAATAAACGCTCCTAGTGCAGGAGACATTGGCATGTTTCTGCTTGAACAGAATCTAAATCTATGCCAGCCTCACTCTCTCAGCACTAGCATGTGTCTTGGGTCTGTGGATAAGCTGTTTTCCCCCTAGAATGCCCTGTGTTTCCTCTGAACTCTTGGTTTGTAGGCCTCTCTCTCTCTCTCTCTCTCTCTCTCTCTCTCTCTCTCTCTCTCTCTCTCTCTCTCTCTCTTCCTCCTTCCCTCCCTCTCTCTCCTTCTCTCTCTGTCTCTCTCTTTCTCTGTTTTTCTGTCTTTTTCTGTCTCTCTGTGTGTCTCTGTCTTTCTGTGTGTCTCTGTGTCTCTATCTCTCTGTGCATCTCTCTCTATCTCTCTGTGTGTCTCTGTCTCTGTCTCCCTGTCAGTTTCCTAGTTTGCATCCATATTCTCATAAATGTACAGAGTGGCAGCTTTAACAAAGTCCCACAAAGGGATTTGTTCGGAAGTGGGTAAGTGACTGGGGACTTTAATGAGCAGAAGTAGGGAGAAGACAGGGTGCTCTGTCCTAGGGAGTATTAGCAGGCTTTTGGTTGTACGTTGATGGGTGTGTGAGATAGATCCCAAGACCTTCCATTTCTTGCCTTAAGCCAATTTTTCCTACATGATAATCAGACTGGCTGTGGATGCATGTCCTGAAATGCAATGTGTATGAAAAGTCAGCTGTTCATGCTGACCTGGGGTGATTCTGCCAAGGAAGCCATGCCCGTCTCATGGCTTATCTCCAGGTTCTGCCCTTCCTGTCTCTTCCTTCCCAGTTTTGGGATACCTTCCCCCTACCCTTAACAGTTATCTATCAGTGTATCATATCTTTTCCCCAAACCCAACCCTGATCATATTTTACCAGTGACTGTGTGCTTAACTCTGATCAGGACGTTAGCAACAGGACAGGCTGCTGTTTTATCATCATCCACTTCCAAGGCCTTCCCCATTCTGTCTGTCACCAGCTGTGACAAGACCACGGGTGCTATCATACCAGCCCTGACACTAAAGGAACAGGAGGCCAAGAAGCACGGGAGGCAGGTGGTGAGTCAGACATCACTTTCCCTTGGCCATCTGTGAACAAGAAAAAAAAATCCCTGGGATGTATTTCGATGGAATGGAAACAAAGGATCGCTTTAGAACCTGTCAGCGTCAAGCCCATGCTTACTTACTGTGAGTTAGATAGGGCTTGTTACAGTTTCCCCTTATAGCAGAGTTTGCTCACACTTCCAGCTCAAGAACATTTATTTAATAGTACTTATTTGTTTGGGGCTTTATCTAAAATGTGTGAATGCAGCCAGGCGGTGGTGGTGCACACCTTTAATCCCAGCACTGGGGGGGGGGGGGGCCAGAGCCAGGCGTGTCTCTGAGTTCAAGGCCAACCTAGGCTACAAGAGTGAGTTCCAGCAAAGGGACAAAGCTACACAGAGAAACCCTGTCTTGAAAAACCAAAAACAAAAATAAAAATAAAATAAAATGTGTGAATGTATGCCTTACTTTGAGAAGACGTTGAAATCTGAAGATGTGCGTGTGAGATTTTAGAGCCAAGTTTCCTATAATGACAAGAACCAAAATCTCAAATGTATGACTTCCAGTAATATATTTAAAGAAAGCATAAAGTAAATTCAAAAAACATGAAGAAATCTGTTAAAATAGTATACCCCCCATGGCTCACCAGCTTGAACTGACACATATTTATGAAGAAGTGTGCTGTTCAACAGAAAGGGCTTGGCTCTGAGAGTTTTGAGTCAGCTCATAGAGTCTGGAATGAGCAAGACCCCCCTCTGAACAAGTCCTGAGTCCAGCAAGTGCAAACCGGTCGACTGGTTGACCAATTGCCCTTGAGTTGCCCTTGGGCTAGTCCTCTGACTCCTTCATACCCCAATGTGCTAATCCTTTAAGTAATGACGATATTGTTTCTATACTTTACAAAGAAATGCTCACAACACTGTCTGTGGTCTGGAGAGATGGTGCCACCAGTAAAGTGATTACTGTGCAAGTGTAAAGACCTGACTAAGAACCCCAGCATTCACATTAAAAAAAAAAGTCCAGATGTGGTGGCATGGGTCTGTAATCCCAGCACAGGGAGAGAGAGGCTGAGGGGTGGAGATGGGAGGATGCCTGAGGCCCTGGCCAGTCTACCCAACTGCTGCTCTCTAGGTTCAGGAAAATCTCTGTCTCAAATGATGGAGAGCAATAGAGGGAAAAAAAGCCCTGCCCCTACTCTGCTCCAGCTCCCAGAACAGGAATTCCTGTGGCCACCACAAAAGATGACCACAGTGTGTGTATTTCTTGACAAACAACTGTGCATTCTTTTACACTTTTGGAGGTCATAATTCCAAAACAAGTCTCACCAGGCCAAAGTGAAAGTGTTAGATGACCTTGCGCTGAGGACTCAGGACTCTTGACTCACTATTTGACCCAGGTTCTAGAGGGCTTCTCTTGTCTTTAGTTTGGGGCCTGCCTTCCATTTTTAAGGCTAAAGGCATAAGGCTGCTCTGACAGCTGCTTCTCATGTCCCTCCCTTTCCTTCTGTCTATGTCTAACATCCCCATACTTTGTTCATATGTATTTGTGGGTTCATTCAAGACACATCTAGATTTACAGTGTATCCTCCCAACTCAAGATTCCTAATTTCATCATGTCAGCAAAGAAGCGCCTTTATACTCTGCTCGCGGCTATAGTCAAATACCCAACAAGAACAGCTGAAAGAATGGGGAGTTTGCCTTGACTCAGACTTAGGGGGATACAGTCTACTGTGGAAGGAACAGGCATAGAATGGCTGATCACATTGAACCTGCAGTCAAGAAGCAAAGATGAACACTGGTACTCAGCTTACATCTTTCTTTTTCCATTTTTATATTTGGTGGTTGACCACAGCCTGTGGAATGGCACTGCCCACATCCAAGGTAGACCTTCCCTCTTCAGACCCACCTCTCCGGAAATGCCCACACAGGCATGCCCATGTCTCCCAGAGGGCCACTGTGAATTTCACCAAGTTGACACTCAAGGAGAACCATCACACCAAATCCCAGAGTCTGGGACCCCAGCAGCCTTGGAAGATGTCTTCCTGCCTGTCACAGTGGCACTTGCTGGCTCTGGCTTTCATCAAGCTGGGCCTCCAGCATCAGTCCTGAGACTTCTAAAGCCCCTCTATCTCTCCTCTCAGATGCTGTACTTGAAAGAGCTTCAGCAAACTTGATGCTTTATCTGAAGTTCCGTGGAAGTGAGCAATAGAGACCCGGCACAAACTGGAGAGAACAGACACTTAATAAACGTAATAGTACCTGCTGTGGGATGTATGGCAAATGTGTTGCTGATTAATCAATAAAACACTGATTGGCCGTTGGCTAGGCAGGAAGTATAGGCGGGGCAAGGAGGAGAATAAAGCTGGGAAGTGGAAGGCTGAGTCAGAGAGACACTGCCAGCTGCCACCATGACAACCAGCATGTGAAGATGCCGGTAAGCCACGAGCCATGTGGCAAGGCATAGATTAATGGAAATGGATTAATTTAAGCTGTAAGAACAGTTAACAAGAAGCCTGCCACGGCCATACAGTTTGTAACCAATATAAGTCTCTGTGTTTACTTGGTCAGGTCTGAGGCTGTGGGACTGGCAGGTGATAGAGATTTGTCCTGACTGTGGGCCAGGCAGGAAAACTCTAGCTACAAGTACCCTTGGAGATTTTAAATGTATCTGTTAGAAAACTTTAGACTTAATTTAAGGGATTGGCAGGAAATAAAAGAAATACATCTAGGATCAAGCACATTCTTCCATGACAGCAGTAACCTAGAGAGTATTGTTTATAAAGAAATTATATTTACAATAGAAACAAAACATAAAATATTTAGGGACAAATTTAAGAACTGATCCATGTCCTTCTTATAGAAAATGACCTGTTTGCTGGGAAATAGAAATACCTTCAATTAGAAGTTCTCTCCTGTGTCAATGCTAAACAAGGCATGTTCCTCCTAAGGCAACTCCAGTATCGATACACCCTCAATGTGTCTTTTGCTTTCCTTTGCAACTAAAACTCTACAGTGCAAGCCAAGCATTCCCAGGGCTGTTCCTGTCTATCACTTTAATATCTTGAACATGCACTATAACCTTAAACTAAGCATGCTCAGACATGGGCTAACCCTTATATGAATATGTGTAAGTGTCTGAATAAATTCTCCCATGCTCCCTCTCTTTGGAATTAATTCCTATGGCCTCTTTGCCTGTTTCAAGTAATAGCTCTCTACCTTTTCCTGTCACAGTCGTGTACATTTTGGCTTTGTTCTCATCAGGATTCACAGCCACTGTGTTCAGTTACAGACACATTGCTTCTTAAAGTGGCATGCTAGATATGAGAATACAAGTAATTAGCAGGTTAGTAGATAGATTCCATGTAGTTTACATATGATTCTCCATGGGCCAGTATGGAAGGGCTCTAAACTTCATCCACAAGACCAAAGGAAGAGAGAGCACAGGCTGGCTGTGGAGTCACAGGAGCCAGGCTGGAAGCATGGGCACTGCTGGTAAGCTGTGCTTCTTCCACAAGCTGGCACACTCTCCAAAAGCTGCATACCTTCTCAGTGCAGCAGGGACAGGCGGCCATGCAGAGGCACACCAACCACCTGGCCACAGAGTGGTGAATGAAGCTGATAACAGTGTATTCTACAAGCTGTATCTAAAGGCTCAGAGAGCATTGTCTAAGACAGAAGCAGTGCTGTGGTGTGGGGACTTCAAACAAAGCTGTTATCAGGACAAAAGAGAAACAGAGAGGTTGATGTCTTCAAGTGAAGCTCATGTGTACTGTATTTAATATCATATCAAACATCTAAGTGAAAGGATGCTTGGCTGAATTTAATTAGTCCACACAAATATGCGTGTATTTAAATGTCACACTGAATACTATTAGTTAATGTATAAACAAAAAAAATTAATAGTTAATTTTTAATGCAGTCAGCATTAGTCCCAGAAGAAGCAGTGTCTACAATATGGGACAAAGAATTTGGAAAAATATTCTTTGGGGTTCCTCCATCCTTCTAATACTTCCCATAACTGTTTTTCATTGGGATGTGGTGAAGCCAAGCAATGGCCTGAAGCAGGAATATCCCTAACTCTTGCTCTGAAGCAGGAACACCCATAGGAAAGCCGGAAAGGCTCACAGGTATACCCAGGTTGTACGAGAACTCCAAGTATGATGACTGCAGAAGAGCAAAGAATCAGCAGACGTGACAAGACCAGGTAAAGCCTGCTACAGGGATAAAAGATATTTCAGGAGAAGTGTTTGTAAAATTACCTCGGGCCCCGGCATTTCTTTTGCATACCACTGGGCTGCTGAGGTATGGTTCCTGCCTGTGCAGGCAGCTGGAGGGCCAGGGTGCTCCCAGACCTGAGCAGCTGTGTATTCTGGCAGAAGAGTGTGGGCTCCTGCTAGGGCAGGTTGCCTTTTCTGCCAAGGCCCCCTGTGGCTTCACTTCTTCTAGGTCACAGTGAAAAGCTGCAGGGCACTCCCAGACCCTGCCTCCCTCTGTCTCCAGCTGCCGGATTTCTCTTCTGTTCTCTCCTGACTTTCCTTTCAGTGTGCCTCAGGCTCCTTGAACCTGCCTGCTGTTTGCCTGTGGTGTTCCCAGACTCTGTGCATGGCTTCCTCTTCAGATGTCTTCTCTAACATCACCTCTTTACCATAGCAACTGAACGTAACAAAATGCCACAGTTCGTGCTACCGTGTGTCTTCTTTTTCTCTCTTCTACCACATCTGTGGTTTGTTTGCTTGTTTTTCTTCCTTCTGAACAAAGTGTCGGTGAGGATGGACTTCAATCCTCTCTGCTTTCTAAGGAACCCAGGAAGTGAGAGCCAGGGGCTTTGGGACTCACTGTCCAGTCGTCTGTGCTGGGGAAGCAGAGCAGGGAGTCCTACACCTCTAGCTGTTCCCATGCAGTGGCTGTGCTCAGCAGAGTGGAGGCAGTTCAGGCCCAGGGAGGGGCTCCTGGACACACTTGCCTTCATTCTCCACAGCTGCCTCATTCTGAGGCTCCCTCCAGCCCTTCCCGCTTCCTTCTACTCCCTCTTTCCATGCTTGACCTCGGTGGGATATGCAGCTCTCCACCCATGCTGCTCCCTCTCTTGGCCGACCACGAGCCTTTTTTTCTGACTGCTAACCACATCCTGATGTCTGTGTTTCAGGGGACCCAGTCAGACAGAATGCAAGCACTATTCTTCGACCCTGCTCAGTTCTGAGTTCTTAGTGCCTTGAAAGAATAATGTTCATTAATATATTTAGCAATGCCAACCCTCAAAACACACTCAAGCCATTAAAAAAAAAACAAAAACCCCGCAGAACAAAACAACGCAGTTGTATTTTATGTTTCTAAATTAACCAAATAAACGGTACCACTGAGCTGATTAGGCAGAAATCACGCCGTGTGAGTATTTATAATTATCAGATCACTGTGAGTTTTTATAAAAAGACTTTAACCTTGATCTAAAAGTGATTTCTCTGAGGACTGCTTCTGAGGAAATCATTTAAAACAAGTAGAAACGAAAGCACAGCAGGCATATAACCTGAGCCGATACGTGTGCTCTGGAAAAAGCAGAGCACATTCCCCACCATTCTGAGCTGGAGCCTTAGGTTACTCAGGGGAGAGAAACATGGACTTGATTTTCCAGGGGGCTATAAGAAACCTGCTTAACAACCTTGGGAAGCTGTCTTTGTCTGGCTACAGCTTCTCATGCTGGCCCTGGAGTTCAGGCCATTCCTGGTCTGTGAGAGGCTCACAGTGACCTAGGTTCTCTGAAGTCCATGTAGCCTGCCCTCTCTAGAGCAGGACACTTGTCTCTGTCTGTGATAAGTAGGATTTAAATCTCACTGGAACCAATTCTATCTCCCTAAGCTTGATGCCACAGAACATACACTCTGTGTTGTTGATATTTGGCGGACAATGAATTCTGAAACATTTTATCGACTTACTAATGGCTTTTTCAGAGGACAACTGAAAAAGAACCACATTAAGCATAGAAATCAATTGTAGGACATACTCCTGTTTTCCAAACCGTTAAGAGAGCTATTGTGTGTCTCCAAGTTGGAGAAATAGAAGTTAACCTTCTTCCATCACTCAGCCACAGAAGCAAGGAAAGAAGAGTACAGGAGCTAGTCTGCTGCCTAGTGAGGACCGCTGATTAGTGTGCGGATGCTGCCCTATTGTTGGGATCTCTCATAGTAGAGAGGAGAGGGACAGACAGGGGAGGAGGAAGAGGGATGTGAGAGAGAGCAACAGAGACAGTGACAGTGAGAGACGGGAAGAAAGAGAGAGAACGGAAGAAAGGACAGAGGGGAACAAAGTGGAGGTGCCCCGTCTCCTACAGGGACCAATCCATTCCAGGAGTTCATTATCTCTGAAGCCCCCACACCTGACACCAGCACACTGCGGTTTACGTTTCAAGGCATAATTCTGGTGCAACTGCTTCAGTCCACAGCAGCTCTCCATTCACAGTCCTCGTCTTCAGTATAAACATTTACTGTTTGTTTTTGTTGTTGGGGGTGGTAAAGACTTACATGAGCTTATTGTATAACAAAACATGGAAACAACCAGTGAATGCCGGAGGTCGGCCCTGCTCCCCTCCAGGGTCAGTTACATTCAGCTCAGGGCTGCCTAGTTGTGTTGTGGGCCACACACCTGTGTCAAGCTCCTTGAGAGAACACCAGTCATTGCTCCCCATGTTTATTCCTAGCGGTGCCTGCTGACCTGAAGTCCCAAAGCCTGCATTGTGTGGAAGTTCCCCCTTGTGTGTACCCACTGCCAAGGAACTGAACTGAGACCGCAGAGGCTTACGTGATGCTCACACCCATGGCTCTGGTCTTTGATTTACACAGTTCCAACGAAACTCCCTTATTAATGTTGTATCTTGTAGAATTAAATATCCCCTTTTTGTACTCACACAAGTTTCCATTTTGAGAGACAAAGTTGAGCTTATTTCTTAATAATTAAGCATTCTAGCGAGAAAATGATCGTGTCTAATCTACTGAGGCATTTTAAGTGTTACTTAAGAAAATTAAACAATGACAGTCACCTAATGCATAATTAGCCACTGTTTAATATTTCTGGTCTGTGGCTGGTTTGATTTGCTCTCTTTGAAGTAGAATGCATTTTCATCCCCTTCAGGGATGTGTGAAGACGGGGCAGAGGGAAGGATGTTTTACCCTGGTTGCTGCAAAGAAGGTTTGGTACAAATCTGAATTTTAAATAATTCTCAGTTCCTACACTTCAGATGGGGTGGGACAGAATCATTTTAAATTTGTAATGTAGAAAGCTGTTTGGGAGACAAGCAGTTCGCTGTGGTGAGAAGGGGGAAGAGTGAGACCTGGAACCCCCTCCGCCAAGGGTGACTGAGATGCGATGGTGGATTAAATATGTCCATCCTGAGATGCCTCAGGCTCTGAGCCCCTGGCGCCTGGGAGTGCAATCTTCCCTGAAGATGAGTCTTTAGATTTGGTCACATTGGAAAGAAGCCCTGACCTAATGTGACTGTGGGTCCTCACAAGGAAGAGGAGACGTGGTGACAGCTGCCTTAACGATGATGGAGGGGCATACCACAGAGTCAGGGGACAGCTTTCAGGAGCGGGCTCTCTTTTTCATCATGTGGGACCCGGGAATTGAACTCAGGTCTTCCGGCTTGTTGACAAGGGCCTTACCCACTGAGCCATTGCCACACACACACACACACACACACACACACACACACACACACACACCCTTTGAAGATCTTATAACATAAGCTAACAGGAACTTGAACTATAGAGGGACCCTGGTCTCAAGTTCAGTTCATCTTCCTTCATCTTTCTCTCAAGTACTGGGACTACAGGCCTGTGTCACCATGTCTGGCTCCTCTGTGGTCCTCCCTATCTGATTTGTCAAGCTTAGGGCTGCCTTCATTTTTCTGGGGACCAGAAACTAGCCAGGCATGGACGGAAGAACCCGCCTTCATGGGTCTTCTAATGAGGCGTGCTGACTCCACGGGTGACGTTAACCAGATGAAGCTGAGTTTACCTAATGGCAGAGTGAACGGACTAGCCAAAGGCAGAATTAGTGAATGAAGAAGTCACTAATCCTGTATCTGCTCTTCATGGCCCATCTGTCCAACTCACCCACCTTCAGAATCAGAGCCATCTTCCCAGGCTGTGTCCAGGATAGAAAGACTTGAGATTCCCACTGTAGTATTACCTCTCTTGACTCTTCATCATGTTTCCCTCCCTGCAGATTTTTCTCTTGTCGGCCTCCATAATTATAATTCCTTAAAATAAATTCCACACATGGTGATACACATGCACACACATACACCATCAACTGGTTGTATTTCTTTCAAGATCCCTACTAATGAAGAAAAACAGCCTATACTCAAGTCAAGGACACGCAGAAGTCTGTGGGACACAGACAAAGCCCAACTGTCCTTCCAGCAATTTTGGGTCTGATGACCACACTCATGTCTCCCTCAAGCCTAAGTGTAGCCTATACCTGATTCTCCTGTGCGGTTCATCTAAAATTGTCCCAGATCTGGCTGGCTGGTGCCTTACCAGAGGGTACTGAAAGCCACCGTTGGGAGTTAATGCACAGAACCAGCCAGTAGTCAGTTATGGTCTGGGATTCACAGTCTGGAAGCTCATGCCATAGCCAACTAGAAAAAAAAATAGGCGGAAGGAGATGATGAAGGGATAATAATAGGTTTTTTTGGGAAGTGGAGTGGACTTTGAGTTTCCAAAATGAAGGAGATAGATGATTCTCACTGGTCTTTCATCTCTCTCTCTCTCTCTCTCTCTCTCTCTCTCTCTCTCTCTCTCTCTCTCACACACACACACACACACCCACACACACACACACACACACAGAGAGACGAGAGAGAGGAGAGAGACTAGAGAGAGAGAGATAGTGAGAGAGAGAGAGAGAGCACAGGAAGCATGCTGCTGAGTGCATTTGCAGAAGTTGAATAAGGAGCATCTTTGACCTTGGCACACTGACAGGGAACTTTTAACTGCCTTCCCTGAAGTATTTGTGAACTCTTAGCCCTGTGACACTCATGAAGGCAAAGACCTTTTTAGAAATTCTAGGGGTGCAAAGCCCAGAATCTTTAAGTGAAAACAGAAAACATCCAGGAGATTACAGTACTCCAGACAGATGCCCTGTGTCCTTGGCACTAAATTTCTACCCCAAAGACAGTCTTATGGGGTGAATCTACTCACTGTATGCTGACTGACTGAGCCAGCAAATCAGTTCAATAAACAAGAGACCAGTGGATGATAGCCTTGTTGAAACTGGAATAAAGCTCAGAAAGTTTAGTCAAACATTTTGTGTTATGTTAAGGAGAAAAGTAAGATCCTGGAAGTCAGATTCCTTTGCTCAGGGTCACCAAGTAATAAGCATCGAACTCAAACTCGGGGGTAGCACTAAGCTAGCTTTCCAGAGATCTCCGCCTCTTTCTAATACTCCTTTCCCCTGGCACTCTCTGCGTACTCTTCCTCCACATTTCACACACTCTGCCTTCATCATATTTTCACACCTAGAGCACTATATTTAGCTTGGAAGCCCCAGTCTCTCGTATGTGTACTGTGTGTGATGAGAGATTCATATCTGTGAGTGGATGACAAATGTTCAGCTCCCCTCAAAAAGTGTGATGAGCATGGGTGGAATAGGTCAGCAAGGCCTTCTCCATCACTCCAGGAGTCTTCCTGTGGAGAAGGAGAGGAGAGGAGACTCATTTAGATGTGATCACTCCAGTGTCAGGGCCCTCAGCAAACACGGGTATTTTAATGCGTATGTGTTTCTTCCCACCCACTTTGTAACTGAAATTCACGTTTCCTGGGGAGAAGAGGGGAAGACAGGAGTTAATCCACACACAGCCTTCTCTCTCTTAGCAATGAATATAAAAAAAAAAAAAAGTAAGAAGAACTAATAATTCACTGACACATGGAAAGGTGGAGGGATGGATGGAAGCTGGGTCACAGGTGACTCCTGGGGTGAAGAGTTGGTGGACAGACAGGAAAGGAGATGGTATGAGAAGAAAGCTGAGCCAGGGTGTAGGAACAACCGCTGGTGAACCCAGAGGAGCACCCAGCACCAGGTCACAGACAGCATCGAGGACCTCTGAGGGAGTGAGCAGCACATGGAGAGCTCAGACAGCGCAAGGCAGCCAGGTGGGGCTGACAGGTGCCCCTGGGCTGACACACAGCAAACCAGCGGCCAGTGAACTGGTGAGTCAACAGAGGTGGTGAGGAGATGTGGCAGAAGGTTCAGAATAAAGAGCAGGGGGTAGAAATTACAGGGAGATGGTTCATTCAAATTCTGCCTGAGCTTCAGGAGTGGCAGGATCTTGCTGTGTATCCCAGGATGCCTCAAGATCCTTCTGCCTCACTCTAACTTCCTGTCCTGGAGCTATGCAGATGAGAGGTGATGACTGCCCCATTAGAGAGGACAGAAGAACAGATGATCACACTCCCACAGCAAACCAAGAGCATCTGGGACAAGATCAGCCTTCTGGTCCCCCTCTATACCACACGCTTCCTTACACCAATACAGCCTCAGTTAGAGACTGTCCTTAAGAGAGACGATGGCAGTACCTCACAGCCAACGCTACCAACATCTTGTATTGTTGGTTCCCATAACCATTCTGGTTTTTCTTCAGGGCTCTGCCTAGCATCAATGCCCATCTCCTCATTCCTTACATTCCTAGTTTGTTCCAGCTAGGACCAGTTGGATATAATTTACAGTAAGATCCACAGACGTGAAGAGTCAGTCATCCATCACATCCATGCAGAATCTTGAGAAGGTTCTGCTGAAACAGATATCACTTTGCCATATTCATATCGCTGGAAGTTAATTTTAATCTCAGCACACGTTACAGAAATTTCCAATAAGCGGCATTTGGTTGCTTTCCCTTGAGATGCATTTCATTATAGCCTGGGGAAAATGATGAAGAGGTTGATGGATCAGCCTGTGTTCTGGACTCACTGCTCTTCTTTAGTGGGGGGCGTATTATGGAATTCAGAGTGCGCTTTCCTCTCTAGAACCCCAGAGATGGGTAACTAGCCCTTACATCCCATCCTCACTACCAAGCCTCTCTCTGTCTGGTCCCAGTGATAAAGGATGCATTATACATTGATAACTGGGATCTCTTCGCAAGATGCAGTGGACACACTGGCAGGGGCGTGTCCTGCAAGCAACAGCCCCCGGCACCCAGCAGAGAGAATGAATCCGGAAGCCGTGGATCGACCACACAGCGGATTCTAATGCCAATGCAATTTTCAAATGCTAATTTTTAAGTGCAACAGAAGCCTTCTATAAATTACCTTTATGACTTTTACATCCATAATTTATTTCCTGCCAGGAATATAATACATTGTCAGGTGGCTAGTGCACAGTAAGAGACTTCAGGAATGGAAGTAAAAGACACAATTCATGTACTTGACTTTCCCACTTCCAAAGCCCTTGGGATTCTGGATCTAGTTGATATTTCCTGAAAGCACTTTGAGAACTGCAATTTGCGTGGTTAGTGACTAAGTTCCTAGAAGGCTCTGTCCCAGGCAGGGCATGGTCTGAGTGCCTGCATTGCTCACAGGGTGAGGAGCGTCCCAAAGAGGGTGAGACACTGAGAGTAAACCCTTAGACTCAGCTGCTGAGACAGGAACAAAGAGGAGCAGGGTAAGTCTTCTAGGGGCTCCAGCTGGTGAGGATGAGAAGCCCACATGGGATTGTAAGATGGGCCACCCAAGTGGTGGTGATCCTCTTTATTAAGTCAAAATGAAAAGGAGCCAACAGAGTTACACAAAACTAAGTGCCATAATGAAATTTTTGCCACTCTAGTGCCCCAGGGACATCCTTGCTCCTCAAAGTGTGTTTCGCAGACCCACAGTAGAGGAACCTAGCTGGCGGTTTACCACCTGCAATGATATCATGGGCTTCGGTGGTTCGCACATATGCGAAAGTCCAGGATCACTGCCAGGGGTCATCTGATCCTGGGCCAAAGGTCCCTTCTCATGGAGGCCAGACCCTTTGAGGACAATTCCTTCAAGCCATTTTGGTACAGCTGGCCCCCTCTCCTCTCCATCACCCCGCCTCTTTCTGTACAAGGCTTCTTCAAGCTCCTCTGACTACAGCAGAGCCATGCTGGTTTCCTCCTGACCCTTGTGAAGGCCTTTGAGTTTTCCTTCCTGGTGCAGTATTGTTGGCCATAGAGCTGACTGTATGGAGCCCTGTGAGAAGCCACTCCACACCTGGGGCAGCTGGGAGACATGAGTAAGGAACACCTCCATGGTGCTAGTCTCTCTTCTACACAATGTGGCTGGATCTACCTGTGAATGAAACTGTATACAAGTATTGTTGGAGAAAAGAGAGGTTCAAACCTACTGTGCTTCTCCTGCAGGTAGTCAGCATAGGTGATGGGGGACCTCCAGGCTGTACCCTTGGGCTCTGCAGCTTGTATCCACAGCCACTGGTTAATTTTGCTTCTTCCCAACGAATCTCACCAAGATCTTCTATTACAAGCCTCCACGGGCTTCAGAGACATTCACATACTTCCTAATACGCAGTCAGGTGCCTATATCCTGTCAGTCCCCAGTGTGTGGTCCTCCAGCCTGTCATCTCACAATAGAGATTTATAGACACTTGCATCACTTCTACCTCTCCCAGCCATACTCCACATCAAACTCCCCAAGAGGCTCCTCACTCTGACACCTTAGGGGCAGAGGGAGTTTGTGCTGTGTGTCCCAGCCATTTATGCCAACACAGCTTTAGTTCAGCTCCACAGGCAAAGTCATCTTCGGATCCTAGGATCTGACCATGAATTTACGTGGGGGTTGTAAATCTGACTCAGCAGTTAAGACACTGCAATGCTCTTGCAGAGGACTCAAGTCCAGTTCCCAACACCCATATCCGATAATTCAACAACCACCTGTGACTCCAGATCCTGGGAGATCTGATGTTTCCATGGGCACTTGTATTTACATGAACATTCACACACACACACACACACACACACACACACACACACACACACATACACACACACACATAAATAAGTAAACTGTTAAAGGGGTTGATAAGGATTCCTGTAGAGAAGGACTGCCTCTGGTGCCCTTCACTCTGGGTAGTCCCTGGCTGCCTGTGTGAAACCTGCTCTTCCAGAGAAGGTCACGGTCAGGGAACCACAGTTGCCCCTTTCTGCGATGGCAGCCCTGCCATTGCCAGTGCTTAGTGTCTGGGCCAGGTGATTCTGGGTTCAAAAGACTGAAATAAAACCTCACACAGATTGAAACATGGCGAGTAAACTTAATGCCGAAGTGACAGTCCAGAGCACAGAGACCTGCACTGTCCAGAGGGACAACAGCCATGGGAGTGAGAATGTTCCAAGGCCCTGCTTACTCCGGGCCTCTTTTGGGGGCTCAGCAGGAGTTTGTTTGCCAAGGGATGCAGCTTGGGTGGTTCTCTGTTATGACAGACAGAGTAAGTTAAGCTACTCCACACACCCCTTCCCATAAATGCACCTGATTCTAATCATATCCATGCCCAGTTATGCATAGGCATAAGATGGCAGTAGGGTATTCTTCCCAAAGATTCCCTCAAAGGATGCAATTTGTGGTGTTGTTCATGCAGTCAAAGCTAGTCAGGCCAGACTGGCCTCCCTACTCTCTTACTGAAAGTGATCTGGGATAGAACTTGTTTAAGTTTGATAATCATTAAGAGGAGAAATTTATTCCATTGTATGGAGTGGGGTGTGAATGCAGCTTGATTGAAGTGTGGTCCAAAGTGGCTGGCTGGTTGCTAGATGCATCATACAGAGTGAGGTGTGCAATGCACTGTACATGCAGGTCCTCGGCTGTAAGTATGTTCTTGCACATAGCCCAAGCCAAGTAGCTCGAGGTTGCTAAGACATTCCCTGTGGTTGTTTGCCTCAGTAGGAAAGAAAGACATCTGCTCCGTTCCTGTCAGGGTGTTCCCAGGGCTGCGGTTCAGGAAGCCATCAGCTACTTGAGTGCAGAGGCTCAGAGAGTTGGGAGCAGGGCCAGCCAGTGCCTTCCTTAGTGCTGCGGACAACATCATGCTTTTTCACATGAACAATGGGAAAATATGTGTCTCTCAAAGTTCATCTTTATTCAAGGATCTGACCACATTTAAAAGGAAATGAGTTGTCAATTCTGGCAAAAGTGACGCTGATCCTTAGGTTCTCCTGCAGGTTGTAATAAAGACACACAAGTCAGAGGTGATGTTGAAGGAACAGTAAGAATCTTGTGTGCCCACTACACTGTGCTCCTCAAAATATTCCATACCGCCCATCCAACACCCCGCAAACCCTGTGCTAAGACAAAGCTCACACACTTTCCCCCAGCAGCGGCATCGACAGCCACCAAACATCTCCCCAGCCAAGGACTCTCCCCAGGACACCATCAGCTCCCGAGGTACTTTTGTCTTCAGTACACCATTAGACACTCAAAGGATGTAATGGAGGAAAATGCAATCATGTTTTTCGTGTGTCAAGGGCCCTTAGCCTTGCTTGTCTGTTTATGTCATTTTAGACAAAATGACCTAGCTTTCAATTTGAATGGTCTGTGTCATGGAAAGGACAGATTTGAGTACCCTCATTCTCAAATAATGTGGTTTTGTTCCAGCAGAGAAATCAACTCCTAACTCTGTTACGTATTAAGCAGAAACTGTATTAAAAATTCTGTTTACTAAAAGTTATCTTTCAGGACTATACAATCCAAGGCTAAGCATGTTAAAACTCAGGTATTGAATCTCTAAAGCGATGACAGGACCCACATTCTAACCTTTGTGATGGGCACAACTCATGCTTCTTGAGCTATGATACCCCAGGTTTCTTCACAAAGCTGATTTGTAAAGATAAAACCATCAAGCCTTAAACAAAATGTTACTTTACTTCTGTTCTATGCATTTTTTATTCTATTTGGAAGATTTTTGTAGCTCTCATAGTCAAATAGATGGTCCTAGGAAGCAAATGGCTTCCAAAGAATAAGTTGGTTCATTTTAGATGCCGGTACCTCAGTGAATACACTGCACAGAGAATCCGCACCCACAGCAGCTTCTGGACAAGTCGGTAGTGAAGGAGGATCCATGTTGCTGTGTTAGCCGCTTGTCTGGATTCTGTGACAAAGTGGCTGACCGAAGCAACCTATGAAAAGAAGGGCTTAATTTACAGCTCAAGGTGATATAATCCATCATGGTAGAGCAAGCAAGGTGGAAGATATGGGAGGCTGCTGGTCGCATTGCACAAACAGTCAGGAAGCTGGGCATGAACAGGAAGTAGAGCTCAGATATAGAACTTCAAGGCCCGCCTCCAGTGACCTACTTCACCAAGGCTCCACCTCCTAAAAGTTCAGCCCCTTTTACAGACAGTGCCCTGAACTGCAGACCAAGTGCCCAAGCTCGTGAGCCTGTGGTGAACCCTTCACACTCGTACCTCAATAGTTACCAATTACCATACATTTAAAAGCACACACTGACTGCATAATTAAACCTTCAAAGTGCATAGCAAGCAGATCTGGGGCCAGTGATGCCACACAGCTGGTAGAGTTCTTGCCTAGCATGCTCGAAAACCGAGGTTTGAGATATAGCACCACAAGTAGATGTAGAAGTCTATAGGTTCTTGGGAGATGGAGGCAGGAGGTCATCCTCAGTGCTGGATCGTTTCCATCCTGCTAGTGCTGAGTGCTCTGGAAGGTCTGCTTCATGCTGCATTAGGGATTCACCAGCCTATTCCATCCAAACAGGAATTACAAACTGGAAATTCCTTAAAAACCCCTGTCATGCAGAAGACATCGCCCTCACTGGCAGTTCTGGGAGCCCATGATTGGCAGCCTTTCTTCATTCCAGTTTCACATTACCATTTAAACCAACCAAAACACTCATCTCGCCAGAGAGTAAATTGCCACTTTGAAACATGAAAAACAGGGAAAGTATAAAATTCTGAATAACGGCCATTGTGAGCATCTAAGCACTGTGTGGTTGTGGGAATGAAGCAATTTGCATCTTGTTATGTTTCCAGCCTTCTTGCTTTCATAATTATTGGAACACTTGAGATCATTAACGCTGCCAAATACAAATTAGAAAAATAAAAGTCTCCCAACTGACACAGACTTTTTCCAATCTCAACTCCAGGGCTCCAACTCCTAGAATTTTCAACATGGAACTAATCTTTTTATTCTATTGCAATTATTTCATTGTATTCATAAGCTCCACTAAATATGTATATCTAGAGCAATGAAACACCTGGGTTATCCCTTTGATAGAAGAGGAAGTATGGTTATGTTTTGCTATGTGGTGGACAGAAAGTGACATGCTGTCATCTGCTGTTCCTCAGTGACAGCAGAGACTAATCCAAAGATGGGAGCAATTCTGAGGACATACTGCTTCCAGGGAGACAGGCTGTGCTCACTGAGATCAAGGGTCCCTCTTGGTTGTGGTCACATATTAAAGGGGCTTTAATCTTGTAGACAGAGCTTGAGAGCTACCTAGACAATGAGATTTTAATTATAAGATTAAAAAATGGAAGAAGCCATTTCTGGGTACAAAGCATACAGTGTGGGGGATGGGAATATTAATTTGATCATGGTAATCACTACACAATGTTTACATATGCCAAGCCAAGACATTCTCAATCCTGGCTATGTAGAATTTGTTAACTAAATACAATATTTTAATAAGAAGAGTACAAGGTCAAAGACAAAAAAGAAAATAGGAGGTAGCCTCTCCATGGGCTAGGAAATGAGGAGAGCCAAGCTGGTAACATAGAGAAGCCAGGGCTAGAGGGGCCATAATGTAGGAAAGGGCAGAGTCTACAAGGAGCTGGGCTGCAGCCTGCCCACAGACCAGGACGCCAGCACTGATGACCAAAGCAGCCTTGGAAAGCACCACAGGCCACTTAAGTCAGGGTCTCTGAAGTGGAGAGGCCCAGTAGATAAGATTACAAGGACTCAGGCTAGACTTGAATGGACTCAGCATGGAAGGTTTGAGCAGCATTGAAAACTTGAGGACTTTGTACTACAGAGTCCTACCGAAGCATCCCCAGGCTTTGTCCATTGGACATGAGTGTTTCAATGTGTTTGTATAAATTTCAAAAATAACCTTTGTAAAAGTCAGTGCAAGAAAGTATAGACACATGAGTAGCCCCTGCATCATTTCATCTGTAACTAAAGCCTTTTTTAAAGACTGGGGTGCCTTAGTACAGGACAAATGAGCCCACTTAGGGGTACTCTAGCTGACTGCTGGTGTCAGTTTCAGATAACAAAAGGGTCATTGATGTCTCTACATTGGAAGGACAATGTCCTAGGGGAACCTGACTCACTCCAGGACTCTACTTGTACTGGACCTCCTGTGGTCCCTGCTCAGCCTTTCTGATTTGCCATAGGAAGGCTAGAGTCTGGCAGCCTGGCTCGGGTCATATTAATGCAGTTGAAGCAAACAAATATCAAATACATTTTATAAAACTTTAACCTATTTTTGCAATCTCTGATTTAACTCTATTTTCTAAAGTTCACTGTAAAAAAAAAAACCTTAAAAAATACTGTGCCTTCTCTAAATAAATATTTATTATGCATCTGTCTTGAGACTTAGACTGATCCTCGGTGGTGTTCCCCATTCTTCCTATGAAAGAGGGCTGTAATCAGGGGTGTGCCTTTTATACATCTACTAAATTGTCACTAAAAGTTCACACATGTGAATTTATGTATATACACATTCCAATACACATGTGCATGCATAAATGTATAATATTTACACAAAATACATTCAGTGTTTTTAGGTCATGTTGCTTTTCAGCTTTGTATCTTGAATTTACCACTGAGTGTTAATAATCATTTAAATCAAATTCCCTGGGGTTTCGAGAACCATTTGAAATGAGATGGCTTTTGTTTGTTTTAAATGTGCAGCATCAGAAAGTTCATCGCTTTAGGTGTTTAAATGCAAAATGCAGCTTTGATGTTCTCTGGCGATTGCAGCCTACTTCGTGTTATTAGTTGCACATATTTAGTTTTACTATTTATATTTGTTTTTAATTGGCACATTATAATTGCATGTATTTACATGGTGTAGTAGGATGTTTTATGTATACATTGAGCAATAATCAAATCAAGGCACTTGGTACATTCATCATCTCACACAGGGATCATTTCTTTGTGTTGAGAGTGTGCAATGTCTTCCTGCTGTTTTGAAATATTCAATGCATGGTGGGTTTTTTTTTAAATCAAACATGCAGGCTATTGTTACAGTTGAAAGTCAATGTTCTCAATAACTTTCTATTTCCTTGTGTTGAGCTTAAAAGCACACAAAAGTGTGGTGCTCTTTATATTCCTGGCATGTGTTTCAGAGTGCAGTTCTGTGCTCCTGCAACATTATTGCTGAAGTGGACCTGCTGCTGTTTCTGCTGAGACTCCTGGGTTGTGCTGGATATGAAGTGAGGCACAGAGAAATAGGAGTGGATGAGATAAACCAGTGTGCAGTGACTTTTGACTCCTGGGTTAGAGAATCCTTCAGTCAGGGTCAGCCAGAGAAACAGAACCAATAGGAGTGCATATGGGGCACACACAAGGACAGAGGAGTATGTACAGTGTGTACAGAAGGACACAGGAGTTCACACAGTGCACTGGCATACAAGGACACAACAGTACTTATGCACAAACACAGGGCGGGGAGATTGATGGCTTAGAATTCGTACTTAGGATTATTGTTCAGGCTGCTAAGTTGAATCCCTCAGAGCAGGACAGTGGAGAATGCAATTCCACTGTAAAGCCAGCAGGCTGGAGGTTCAGGAGAGCTGAGTGAGTGAATAGTAATTATTACAGAGCTTTGAGAAGACCATGACCTTCTTGGAGAACTCCCTCCTCCTACAATTAGAGTAGGCTGGCCTTCCTGGTTGAGTTAATGTATAGCTCTTTCACTTATTTGAAAAGAATCTATGTTAAGAAAAGGCTCTCTGTCTAACTCCATCTACCATTTACATGTTACCATCATCGATCTTTATATAAACACATAGAGTAATGATTGACTCGATATCTAGGGACTGTATGGTCATGTCAAGGTGACCCATAAAATATATCATCCCATGTACATAACATTCCTTGCATCTATCTATCTATCTATCATATATCTATCTATCTATCTATCTATCTATCTATCTATCTATCTATCTATCTATCCATCTATCATCTATCAATTCATCATCTATTTAATCTATCATCTGTGTATCATCTATCTTTCTATCTATCATCTATCTATCATCTATCTATCATGTATCTATCATGTATCTACCTATCACCTATCTATCTATCTATCTATCTATCTATCTATCTATCTATCTATCTATCTATCTATCTATCTAATGTATCTATCATCTACCTGTCACGTATCTATCATGTATTTATCTACCATCTATTTATCATCTATCTACCTATCACCTGTCTGTCTGTCTGTCTAGCCACCTATTCATCTCAGTGTCAGAAATTAAGGCAGCTTCTCTACCACTGACTTATACCACACAGCCCTTTTGATCCCTTTAAATATAAAAATCCCTACATGTATATTCCTGCTAGTGACGGGTCAAACATTTCTGTTCAAATAAAAAGATGAAAGAGGAAGAAAACATTTGTAAAAGCTAAGCTCCCCTCTCATTAGATACATTACAAAATAAATGTGGGTTTGGACAACGAAGTTCTTATATCTAATCCAAACAAGAAGAAAATTAAAGTGTATCTGCACCTGAAACCATACAAGGTTGTGTGGTGCTATTTTACTTGTACTGAAATGTGATTTTAATTGTATGTTAATAAATAAAGTTGCCTGGGGGTCAGAGTTATAGAGCCATAGCAAGTGCGTGGCGGTGGTGGCGCACGCCTTTAAGGACCTGGAGGGCAGTACATACAGGCAATGACAAGGTAGTCACGTGTTTAGTTTACAACCAATGAGAAGGCAGAACATCTAGACTATTTAAAGACATAAACACAGGAAGTAGGCCTCTTTTTCGGAGAGCTCTCTTGGCTGAAGCAGGATAGCTGAAGCAGGAAGGGTAAGGCTCTTAGTTCTGACCTCTTGGCTTTCTTCTCTGAATCGGCTCTGTGTTTCTTATTTAATAAGACGGTTGGTTACATCTACAAATGGCGTCCAACATGGTGGCAAGAGTTTCCACCTAAAAACTGAGAAAAAAGATTCTAAAACGGAGCTAAAAACAGTTCCTAATTGTCTCTCTCAAATGAGCTGCAGCTGCTGGTTTCAGCTACTGGTGGGTTCCTGGCGTGCGTGCTCAACCTGCAGTATGGCGGGAATCAGGCCTCTGCAAGTGGCACATTAAGCTGCATGGTGGATTTAGCCTTTGCAGGTACAAAACAAAAAAAGAGGTTTCTGGGCTACACGCTGCTTGGATAAAAGCATAGACCCATGATAGCTCCCAGAGCTGGCGGTAAACGTAGCCATGTTGGGAAGCTGAGGTGGGCGGAGCCAGCAGCCACAGCTGCTGCAGTTTAAGGCAAGAGATTCACAATAAGACAGATTCAGATGTAATAGTTTACAATGTGTGTAAAAATGTACATAGGCTTGGAAGACAGAGAAAAAGGAATATATACAGTTGTATAAAGAAATACATAGTTTTTAAAAATAAAGTCTTTAAAGAGACAGTAAAATTAATATAAAAAAAAGCCACGTGAAGATGAATATTACACAGAGAATCTGGATTGTGTTGTCTTTGGGATTTTTAACTGCAGAAAAACATTTGATTGTAAAAGCTGTTGAGTTATGCCAAAATGTATATTTTAAAGATATCTTGACTTCAAAATTTCGATGTAAGGATATGTTACTTTGGAAAGGAGACTCTGCTTTTGTTTCCACAGAAAGCCAAAGGCTATGGATTTGTTCAAGATTAAGATACATCAGGTTTGACCAGCCAAGACCTCCTGAAAGGTCTCCGATGACACCATGGCCCAGATGATCCAACATCCAGAATGGTTTGAAGGCATCTGGCTCAGATGATACAGCCTCATGGACTATTCCATAATCCTAAAATATTCTTTGTGTCCCCATAAGATACAGCGCCCCCCTCCAGCAGGAAGTAGTAAGAGAAGCTACGCCCCAATTCCCAAATATACCAAACTGACTTTGGAGATGTATAAAGGTTAAAACCTTCCTTTTTAAGAAAAGAAAAGGGGAAGTGCTGTGGGATGGTCTGTATGTCAAGTGTGTTGCTGATTGGTCAGTAAATAAATCACTGATTGGCCATTGGCTAGGCAGGAAGTATAGGCAGGACGAGGAGAAGAATTCTGGGAAGTGGAAGGCTGAGAGAGAGACACTGCCAGCCGCCACCATGACAAGCCGCGTGGGAAGGTCCCGGTAAGCCACGAGCCATGTGGCAAGGTATAGATTAATGGAAATGGATTAATTTAAGATATAAGAACAGTTAGCAAGAAGCCTGCCACGGCCATACAGTTTGTAACCAATATAAGTCTCTGTGTTTACTTGGTTGGGTCTGAGTGGCTGTGGGACTGGCAGGTGAGAGAGATTTGTCCTGACCGTGGGCCAGGCAGAAAAACTCTAGCTACAAGGTTGTCTTTTTTATTTACTTTTATTTATTCCTCTCTCTCTCTCTCTCTCTCTCTCTCTCTCTCTCTCTCTCTGTGTGTGTGTGTGTGTGTGTGTGTGATGGCTGAAGTCGAGAGTAATGATTCAATGGGATTGTCATCCTAACTTGGCATCCCCATGGGAGTGCTCAGTGTACATCATTACTTAACTTTTGTGCAACATCATGGCAAATACCATGCATGGCATATATTTGCATGCTGTGCTGATAAATGGCTAACCAAAAATCAAAGAATTCAGCTCAAATCAAACAATAGGGAAATGGCATGCAGGTGTCATAGTTCCAACTAATCCCATGGCACTGACTCTGGGTTTTCCTTATTCAGCTAAGTGTCTTGGTTACAGAACAGAGTGGCCCTGTGATTAAAAGAAGAAGAGATGAGCAATATGTTGTGATGGTGGGTGGTGGGAATACCATAAAGACTAAGACTGACTGTACTGAGGGTATTGGAAGGACAAATCTACATGTGTCTTGAATCCTCCTTTGACATTAATGCCAAAGTTATTCTCCAGTAACTCCCAGACTATAGATCCTGAACAGTGCAAAGCAATCCACAAACAATGCTTGGAATTAACTCACAGAGACATTCGGAAATGTGCACAGATCATATCCTAAACACTCAAAGAACACACAGATCTTCACCACTTGGTGTAGCCCCCTCCCTGTGACACAGACATGAGCACACCAAGGTGCTCCACATTTGTTAAGCTTCACCCAGTAAGAAGAAATGATGCATGACTGACCCCAGGTGTCAAGGTGACCTACTACCACCTTCTTGCTTACTGTAAATGATGCTCATGGCATGTTATCAAGTGGCTTTGCCACTATGAAATGTTCCCATTTTCCTTTGCATTTCAGAGCCTCACAAACAGCCTTCCCCCACCCTCCGTCTTCCTTCAATCACACCATAAACACAGCCTCACAGTACATCAGTCAGAGGTGGAAAGAGCAGAGAAACATCTCCCACAGTGTCGTCAACCTTCTCTCCCTTGATTCGGCAGACACAGCTTGCACTTCTCAGTCCCACACAGAATTACTTTCATAAGTGGCAGGAAAGCCAACTGCTGCTCACTCACCTGCAAGTCACAGTTGACAGAAGAAATCAAAACCAGATTCTTTTCACGTTTTCTGAAAGTCATTTTCGGAGAGTGAGGGGCAAGGGACACTCGAGTGGCTTTTCAGATTAACTGTAAAGCTGGAAATGGCTTTCTGCTGCTAACATCCCCAAGTGATGTCTGATAGCACCGAAGTGTGGCAGGAGCCATGAAGTCAGGATTTCCACAGTTTAAAGACAGAAGCTTTTGGAGTGTCTCTGCCTTATCTGAAAGGAGCTTGACTTCTGGTGAGGGGTTGTGCTGAGATTTTTCGTGGGCTTGATTATTCCATCTAGTGTTTACTCTAAGCTCCTTTTCTGTCTAAAATTTCAATTTTTTCATGTGTATTTTTACATAATAATATTTTCATTTTAGAGAAGAAAAACCTCTAAGTAAAGTTCAAATTACCCCTTTGTGTTGAAGAAAGGTATAAAACACTCCCAATATTAACAAACCATTACATCTCGTGGCAAAAACAGGCTAATAAAGGAACCACAGAAAGTGAACCACATAATGGAAGAAAGGGGCCTTAAGGCTCAGATTCTTACCTCAAAACAGAACCAGACTCAAGAGGAAAGGTCTCCAGTAAGAAATTCTGGCTTTCCCCTGCCTGGTCCTGTCTACTGGGTGACACCAGGTCCAGCTCAATAACTGGAACTGTTTCATTGGAAGGGGACCAAAGATGCCAAACAGTCTTTGAATAAGCAAAGCAGTTGACGAGGTCTCTGCAGTGGAGAAGCTCTGTGCCTGGAACACATGGGAAGGTCCCAAGGGATCTCCGGGATTTGCTATTGCACACATTCTCAATGGCCATGGAAATCTTGCAAAGCATCAATAATGACATTGGGCGACATCAATAATGACATTATTTTCTCTTTGCTGCCATCTTTGTCTCCATGCTCCCACCTCCCCAGTAGACAAATAACCCGCCTCCCAATAATTCCACACTCAGAATCTATGACTATGTTACCTTAAACAGCAAAAGAGATTTTACAAATGTGAATGAGGATAATGGGCTTAAAGATTATTCTGTGTTATTCAGGTAGACTCAATCTATTCGTACCAGACCTTAGTGCAAAATGTAATTGCATGGGAAATGGCTAGTCTATAAATCAGTGCTTACGGATACCCAAAGTCGCCACCTCTGTTCCCAGGCACTGGGGTCATGTGGTTTCATGAAGACCCCTTTCTTACTAGCCAGGAGGCTCCCTTGGCATACTTAAGAGATCAATCAGATTACAGAATGTGGCTGCCATGTCAGGATCGGAGTCCGTGAATATTGGGTATCATGCCACACATCTCAGCACTCTGTAGGCTAAAGTAGGAAGGCCATGAACTTGAGGCCAGCCTGGGCTACAAAGAGAGTTCCAGGCCAGCCTGGGCTTCATATAGAGCCTATATTCCCCCGCCATCTCCTAAGGAGGTCTGCAGACTGTTCTGTAGGGAGTGAAGTGCATGTTAGGTGGCGGGGAAGTCTAGGCCCATTGCAGAAGGAAGTCTGAAAGGTGCATCTTTGTTTCTTGTGGAAGCTCCAACAAATGAACACAGGTTAGCTGCTGTCAAGCAACAGTACTTTCCTCTCAATGTTCTGGAGGCTGAAAACCTGAGCTCAAGGTGTCAGCTGGGTCATGCTCCATCCAGAGGCTCCAGAAAGTCTTCCTGACTCTCCAAGCCATGGCTCTGGTGACATCCATAGCCCACAGCTGTATCAGGACAAGCTCTGCCTGAAAGTCACCCTGAATCTCTTCTCCTGTTCTTTATGCCAACACTCAGTACTCAGCACACAGACTGCTTCACAGTGCCCGTAAGACTCCCCAGCTGGGCCCCTTGCTCTCCACAGAGCACAGTCCTCTGCTTCAAACACACATTGGTGTCTCTCCTGACTACTGAGAGTGACAGGTGCTCCACAGTATAATCTGTAATTGCACAGGGATTATAGGAAAACAGCACCTTCCCTCCAGCCAGCCTGTGATCTGTGGCCTTAGCGTGTGGATCTCACAGTCGGTGGGTCAGTGAAGGCATCGCTGTGCTCACCTGCCTGTTTACCATGTGAGAACAGAGTCCTAAGAACCTGTCCTATCCAGTTCTTGGAGCCTGGAGCAACAAGGATATAGCAGACCCAGATTGAGATGAGACTGGAGAATGCCATCAGCATCTCACTGTGCACAATTGACCGAAAGCTCTTGGAGGTCACAGGTCACTATGGTTTATTTTAATTGCAACTTCCTAGTGGTATGCTCAGCACTAAACCTAGCAGAGGGCTCTGATCAGGTGCCTGTCTGTCCAAGGGATGGATAGGTGTCATCAGATTGTAGGGTTTCTCCTTTCATCTCAGTAGGGCCTGCTATCTGTAAACACAGTAAGGGAAACACTAAGTGATGCTGAATTTAATTGAAATGAGATCTGAGAAAGGAAGATCCAGAGCCAGCAATTATGTTCAAAAAGCAAACCCCCTGCTGATGGTGTTTACATTCCTCTTGCTCTATAGAACTCTGCAAGGAAAATAATACATGATAGAAACACGGCTCAAACTCAGACTCCGAGTGTGGTGAGCCTGCAGTTCCCTGTAGGAAAGGATGCTGTACAGAAGAAAAGCCAAGTGTGGACTAACATTCCAGCCTATGGACTGCACCCAGCTCCTTTGACCCACTGACAGACACAATTTTTTATGACTTAACATGTCTATGTTGAGATGTATTATACTGGCCTCTTTGGACTTGTTTCAACCCCATAACCTTCTCTTACCCTCAAGTCTAACCTACACAGACTGTGTCGGACATACTCAGTCGTGAGTCTGTCTGTTGAAGAGGCGTTGCAGTGGTCTGTCTTGATGGGCAGTGAGAAACCCGTAATGACAACTCAACTTCTTTCCTTCTGCAGCATGGTCGTTGATGGGATCTTCTCAGGGTCAGAGGGGCTCTCTGCAGGTTTCTTCCTCCAGCCAAAGGTCTGTGGAATCCTCTAGGAGTAACTCTGCTCCATGTCCTTCAGAGCCAGAGACAGCTTCCTTTTGTCCCTAGTCCTGGGACCCATAGACTCTCAGTCTTCCTCAGCTGTGGACAACCTTGTAAAGAGCCTTTCAGCAAACTCTACTTGTTCACAGTACTAAGAATACAACCCAGACACCACCTACTCTGGTTACAGAACATTGAAAAGTCAATCACAAAATGACTCAGAAACTTTCTCCCCACTAAGCAACTTTTATAGTGCTGGAAGGTTCCGTGTGGGCTGCTGGGGGAAAATGACATCAATTTCCTTACCTAGTCCTGGATCCTGCATGGCACAATACAGATGTGCCAGTAAAGCTGTGCCTTCTGGGATAATACTTCTATGGTGTTTACCAGAGTAACCAACCATTATCTGATTGGATTTAAGGCCTTTACCTCAAAAAAGCATTTTACACTTGTTACTGTATACTTGGTCAAAAGCCCATGACTGGTAAGACCATATACTAAGGAGAAAGCTATTGGTGTTGGTTAACTAAGTGTTCTTGTTGCCAAACTACCATTGTAATATGTATGTCTGTACCCACAGGCTTGTGCTGCTCTCAGCCTTGGGCAGAAAAACGTCTTTTTGCAGTGGATAGTTAACACAGAGACTTCTAACTGGCTAAATAGTGCTCAAATAAGTGACTCAGGCATATATGAGTAATATACATCACCACCAGCCCCCTCCAAGGCTCAAGGAACATCACAGAGAAGTGGGCAGAAAGAATGTAAGAACCAGAAAACAGAGGACTCATATGAAATGCTGTCTTCTGCATATGGCATGGTCAATGCACACATCAACTCTAAAGAATTCTGGTTACTTGCACAAGACCTGTATAAGATTAAGCCTGTCAAAATTCAAGCATGGATGGAGGAGGGGTTCCCAATATCCCATCCCTAGCTGAGAACTATTGGCACTTGATGTCTGCTGAGGGAAGGAGAGTTACTTCCCTCAGTAGGACACGAGTAGGCTACCCATGTCCCATTGCATGGTTCCATACCCATTTGCATATAGTCAGCACTGATTGGACTAAAAGGCTATTAATAAAAAAAATGATAAAGAAGATACGAAATTGGAAGGTAAATTAGTGTGCTCCAAAGAGAGTAGGATAAGGTCAAAACACATTGTTACATGTATGAAATTTTCAAACAATATTCTTTTAAAGAATATTTTCTAGACTGGTAATGACGGCATCTGCCTTTAAACAGGACTTTGGAGGCAGAGGCAGGTTGATATCTGTGAGTCTGAGGCCAGCCTGGTCCATGTAGTGAGTTCCAGGCTAACCCAGACTAAATAGTGAAATTCTACTTTTAAAATCATAGAAAGAACCCATTTATTGACTATTGACCTCAATAATACAGTAAATAAGAAATTCATAACCTGGTAGCTTAATCCAGGAGGAACTGATTATAACTAACTAAGTCTAATGAGTTGCTTCTGTTGGCTGGCACAAGGCTCCTTCCATCCCTTCAGATTTGTTCTCATTGGGACATCTAGTGATGGTGAGGCAATAGACTAATCCTGGATGCAGCAACTGTTCCTTTATAGTCGTGTAAACATAGCTGGAAACAGCCCAGACAGTACTCTAGAATGAAGGAAATGAGCTTATGGGAAAACTAGGAAGTCTCTAACATACAATTTTAAATTTTGATCTCTGTAGAAAACAGGTAGCTTGCACAATCGTAGGACTGTCTGCAGCCTGCACTGAGGTGCTGTGAGGAGAGAAACAGCATTATGTTCAACCAGTTGGGGGTCCACAGAAGGTGGCACAGAGTTTTGCCAACCCTGTAGCAAAAGTGTTGTGGGTTTTGAAATACTGATCCACTCAAGCGCACTTCTGTGCTCAAGATCTAAGAGAAGTGCGGCTTTGCCGTTGTGTGTCCCTGTGTCCACACAGAGGTAGGAGGATGTCTGAGCATTGCTGTGGTGTGTCCACACAGTGGTAGGAGGATGTCTGAGCTTTGCTGTGCTATGTTTTTGTGTCGACACAGAGGTAGGAGGATGTCTGAGCTTTGCTGTGCTATGTTTTTGTGTCGACACAGAGGTAGGAGGATGTCTGAGCATTGCTGTGGTGTGTTCCTATGTCCACACAGAGGTAGGAGGATGTCTGAGCACTGCTGTGATACATCCCTGTGTCCACACAGAAGTAGGAGGATGTTTGACTGTAGATATGATTTCTCTTGAATTTTCATGTTTTTGATATTTTAATATTCTAGGAGTGACAATAAAAACCCTATAATGTGGAAATATAGTCCTAAGCTGGGAAAATTTAGAGGAAACATTTGGAAAATACAGATCAAATGTGTGACTTGGGGTTCACTTTATTGGGTCTTTAGGGAGACTTGTTTTATGGTTTATATGAAGTGAATGTTAAGTTTCTGAGTATAAGACCTTGTGAGTTTTCTTGTGGGGAAGCTCTGATACAGCAAGTTGGATAGGTTTCTTTCTTTTTTAAAAAAATTATTTTTCTCTCATCTCATATATATGTATGCTGTGGGATGTTCTGTATGTTAAATGTGTTGCTCTGATTGGTTAATAAATAAAATACTGATTGGCCAGTAGCCAGGCAGGAAGTATAGGCGGGACAAGGAGAGAGGAGAATTCTGGGAAGTGGAAGGCTGAGGCAGGAGAGACACTGCCAGCCACCGCCATGACAAGTGAGATGTAAGGTACCGGTAAGCCACGAGCCACGTGGCAACTTATAGACTAATAGATATGGGTTTATTTAAGATAGAAGAACTAGAAAACAAGAAGCCTGTCAAGTCTCTGTGTGTTTACTTGGTTGGGTCTGAGCAGCTGCAGGAATGGCGGGTGAGAGAGATTTGTCCTGACTGTGGGCCAGGCAGGAAAACTCCAGCTACATATGTATATACATATATATGCATATCTACATATATATTATAGTTTACCCTCCCTCTTTCTCTCGTACCCTCCTCTCACATCCCCACCTTTTTTTCCCTTCAGGAAAGAGCAGGCCTCCCAGGGATATAAACCAAACATAGCAAACCAAGTTGTTACAGGATTAGGCACCTCTCCTCTTAAATCAGACAGATTTGACCTGGTGTACCTGGTGGCCAATAAAAGGGCAGAGAAGATTCCTGTAGTGACAAGTCTTCCAGGATATCTCCCTGGGACATCACTCTCAACACCTGCAGAGTACAAGGTGTGGTCAAGCATGCCTCATCACCTGTCTACCATGTCTCGCTCCCCAAGACCAGCTCTTCCCAAAGGATCTGCTGCCCTTGGGCCCTTGGATTCTCCTTACTTTGAGGAGACTGAAATAAACCATTCATGGGCATTTTCTAGACCACTTTATGCAAAAGAGTCAATAAAGATCATGTTCTCTTGAGGGACTGTGCTGACTAGTTGGTTTTTTTTTTTTTGTTTTTTTTGTTTTTTTTTTTTTTTTTGTCAACTTGACAAAAGTTTAAACCATCTGGGAGGAGGGAGCTCCAAATGAGAAAATTCCCTCATGAGATGGGGCTGTAGGCAAGCCTGTATGGCATTTTCTTGATGAGTGATTGATGGCGAGGGCCCAGCCCATTAGGGGTGGTGCCATCCCTGGGCTGGTGGTCCTGAGTTCTATAAGAAAGCAGGCTGAGCAAACCCTGGGAGCAAGCCATGAGGAGCAGTAAGCAGTACTCCTCCATGGCCTCTGCATCAGCTCCTGCCTCTAGGCTCCTGCTGTGTTTGAGTTCCTGTCCTGATTTCCTTCAGTGATGAACAGTGATGTGGAAATGTAAGTCAAATAAACCCTTTTTCTCCCCAAATTGTTTTGATCATGGTGTTTCACCACAGCAACAGTAATTGTATGATAGCAACTATAATGCGTTCATTCTCATTACACACAAATACTTCTAGATACAGTGCTTGTTTCCAATGTTTGTGTACCTATTTAATCTAACCCCTCCCCTTTCAGTCATTTCTAAAACAGACATTTTGTGCATCTTCACAAGAGTGTGAAGAACTGAGCTGAAAAGGCAGAAGAGCCCAATGCTGTCTTAGCCATTTTTTAAAACAGGAATGAGTTAGGAAAGAAGGGAAATGTGGGGTTGTAAGGAAACTAGGATGCTCAAAACTACACAATAAATTCTGGTGAAGGCAACCATGCTTGCTTCGTTAAAGGAAAAGCCAGGAGGAAAAAGCAACCACACAGTGACCGCCTGGTAGAGGGTCAGCCAGCGTGAACCCCAGCAGAGTCTCAGTCTCATATGCTCAGGCATCCCCAACCACAACACCTAGGCAAGAAAAAATGATTTCCAAACCTAGGGGCCTCTCCACACTGCAGACAGTTAACAGAGAATCTCAGGCAGGGACCCAGAACCATAAAAATCCATAGCACTGTGACACAGTGATACCAAGACTCACCATGATACAGCAGCTTCCAGGACTGGGCAGACCCACACTAGGCAGACCCACACTAGGCAGACCCACACTGAGCAGACCCACACTGGGCAGACCGACACTAGGCAGACCCACACTAGGCAGACCCACACTAGGCAGACCCACACTGGGCAGACCCACACTGAGCAGACCCACACTGGGCAGACCGACACTAGGCAGACCCGGACTGAGCAGACTCACACTGGGCAGACCCTCACTGGGCAGACCCACACTGGGCAGACCCACACTGGGCAGAGGTAAACATTAGGAAGAGAGAAAAGGACAACTGCAATGTTGTCGGGTTACTGCCAGTTTGAATCACATCATGTCTGTCATCTATCACGAAGTACACACTTCAAAGGCCCCTGAGTCACCTTGGAGCTGTGAAGTGGTGGGGCTTCCCCACTGTCCTGTACTATATCCCTGCCATTCCCCTTCACAGCTCCGTCTCTCCCTCCAGCAATGCTTTCTCTCTGTGTCACTAAAATGTGCTCTGAAGAGCATGTCTTCATCTGTCACTTGAATTGACATGGACCTCACTCTGAAGGAACCATAGCAACCAGGGTCTCAAGGGTTAGAGCAGGGAAGACCTCAGCTTTGACTCCCCAGACAAGCAGTCTCTGTACATGCGTGCTCCTGCAGCACTGAGCCATGGCTTCTCCAGGCTTCCCTCTGTCCGACTCCCCCAGCAGCCCATCTCTGTGAGAACTCTGAAGTCATGCTCTCTTCCCGTTCAGTGTCTGCGTGTCTCCTCAACTGTGCATACCCTGGGCAGCAGGTTATTTTTGTCACGAGTCTATGTTTCTCAAGTGCCTTGAGCAGTGCCCTGTACTCAGTGACAAACAATTGAATAAGAGCAAACATTTTAGAAACCATGACTGTCCGTAAACCCACAACAGCCTGTGTCTTCCCTGGAGATGGGAGTGGTGGGCTGTCCTCCCAGGGTCCTAAAGCGTGTAAGATGCATTCCCGTCCTCAGCCTGATGTTTATTCATTGGGCTGCCTTATTTTCAGCTTCTTCCATCTGAGTCTATTTCCCCAAACTCCAGTTCCCACCAGCTACTCAAACGACTTTTTAAAACACTTTCATGTTTCATGGGGCTGGAGAGATGGCTCAGAGGTTCAGAGCACTGGCTGCTCTTCCAGGGGTCCTGAGTTCAATTCCCAGCAACCACATGGAGGCTCACAACCATCTGTAATGAGATTTGGTGCCCTCTCCTGGCACGCAGACATACATGCAAACAGAACGTTGTATACATAATAAATAAATAAATCTTAAAAAAAAATCATTTTCATGTTTCTAACACTCCCACCACTCAGAGATAAAGAAAGCATTATCTTCATCTGGCCTCATTTTGACCTTGGCCTCTTTGGACAGCATTTGGCTTTGTCTCAGGGATGCCTCTAAAATTTAATAAAACCCCAGATCTTGGCAAGAAGATAGCTTATTAACTGGACCTCTCTCTGCTGCTAAAATCTCCTATTAAATCTAATTAAAGGTCTGTTTTTCTAGTCTGGAAACCTGCTGGGGATTCCCAGGCTCACAGTAACCTTACTCTCAGCTGCATTTCTTATCCATACCTCTGTGAAGCACCTATAGACTTGCATCAAGACCTGTGGTTTTGCCTCAAAGAAACCCTTACCCTAAACACTCGGTGCTCCACTTGGGTCCCAAGTAACTGAGAGTAGTCCTGGCACACTGAATACAGACTTTCAGTTGGTTCTGGACTGTGTCTGAGTGTCCTTCTCTGGTGGGTTCCCTGTAACAGCAGTAGAGGAAAGAAATACCACATGCCAAGGTCACCTGGGCCAGAGAAGAGCATCAGCAACATCACAAACTAGTCTAGTGTCACATGAAAAACATCGCACCTTAGACAGAATGGGCTTACACCAATGATGTGTGACAAACACAAAAAAATATCCATCAACAAAATTCAAAATTATGGGCTGGAAGTTATGGTTAACAGCTACTGTGTGTGTATTTGACTAAATTCAGTATAAATTCAAGAGAACTCTGCCAGAGAAATCACAGCAGAACTTTTCTCTGGTTGTAATGAAAAGCAAAACCACACATTAAACCCTCTGCTAACTTAGCAAAAGTGGAAGAATTTACATTAAATTTGCAGATGGGAATGATGTACCAGCTTTAATACTCATTTACTTCTGGAATGTTTGTTTTTTTCTGGATGTCCAAGGCAGAACGATGAAGCAAGAAAGCAGGGATAAATCTGAAGGTTGAATGGTTGATACATCCATATGATCAGTGAGAAAACCTAGAGCTGAATCTGTGGAGGTGATAATGTGATTGGGAAAGTTTCTAGAGATGACGCTGATAGAGGGAAACCGCTTCCCATCAAAGTGTGCTCCGCTCAGGAAGGAATCTGACAGTGGGTGTACAGTGAATGCTTCATGGGCAAAAATGTGAAACGTTACTTTACGACACAAAGTAGAAGGTAACAAAATGAAAGCCGTGTGCCATGAGCAGAATCAAGATGTGTTGAAAGCCGAAGTGACTGAGATCAGATGTTGTTAGAAGGGATGAAAGACAGAAGCACTGAGCAGAGGGGAGAAGACAGACAGACAGACACGGACATGCAGAGAAGACTAACTCGACAGCCACAGCTTCCACATCAGTAGGAAGATGCTGGTGCATTTGACAAACAGCAGGAGGAAAACTAAAGACCCTAAACTGATAAAACCTTATTTTTTAAACATAAAAACAGGTTGTAATTCAAAAGTCCAGGGTTATTTGAAACTGGAAATATTTTCTCTGTAACAAATAGTAAAAATGATAACATTTCCCAATAAGCCCTTTTAAGCCAAATAATAGCTGAGTTATGCATATAAATACTGATTCAATTCTGGGATACAGAAGAAACCTATCTTCATCTGGTTCAGTGAGCTACATTTTACTTAAGTTGTGTAAGTGAGATTCCTATTCAAACTCTTCTTCACTGTTTGATTTACAGCAGACATTTTTCTATAGGCTAATCCATAATATAAAAAGATTTTCAGACTGCAACCCACACATACAGGGAGGTTACCCAGCAGGGAGGACCCTAGGATGACTGTGGCTTATAATAATAAGTTTTGGTTTTGCCCAATCACTGGGCAAGATTTAGTGAAATATTTCACTATTAGGATAAGAATAGGTACCATATCAAGCTGATGAAAGAATATGCTGGCTGTACTTTCAGGAGGGAAGGATAAAATTTTAAATCATTGTCTTTTATCCCACTTAGCTATGTTAAATGAAATTCTTAAAAATCTAAAGACGAAAAAAGATAACTGAAAAATTACTAACAGGATTTACGTTTATGTCCATGTGAAGATAACTCCCATGAGATGTTCCCACTCATCATAACTAGAAAACTTGACAACATTATGGACACACACACTCACACACTAGCCAGCAGCTAGGAGCTCTAACCTGTAGGGAAAGGGACCAAGCTGGGTGACACTCTTCCACTTTCTCTCTACAGGCAATTTCTAGATCAGTTCTGGAGGGAACCCCAAGCTGAGTACTTGTGGCATTACTGAACTAATTTAGATACCATCCCTAAGGGACACCAGGGAGTTTTGATCACACAGGGTCGAGTTTTTAAGTATAAAGAGAAAGTGACCCCACTTAAGTATTGAGTTGAATTTTCCTCTGACCATGAAAAGTCAAAGCATCATAAGATTATCCATCTATCCATCCATCTGTCCATCTGTCTGTCTGTCTATTTGTTCATCATCTCTCCATCACTCATCATCGATCCATCTCAGACTTGGGATACCACATAGCTGAGAATCATTCAAACCCTGACAGGTATTTTGTTGCTCAGAAAGCGCATTTTTTGTTGAGTGCACAGAAAATCATTAAATCTTTCAAAGGCTCTCAGAAAGAGCAGTGCCAGAACATCCCCAGAGTAAAGGCTGCTTCATAGGTGGCCTAACAAAATGAAGGGAAATCAGATAGCAGGACATGCAGTACTGATTCCTTGCTGTACTTTGCCTGTTTGTATGCCTTCCCAAGCCCATGCTTCCAAGCAAGTAAAAGACTCTCAGAATTCAAATAATAAAGGGGATTACAGGAAGTTTCCATGGGTAAAGGGACTTGACCCAAGCCTGTTGACCTGAGTTTGGTCTCCAGGCCCCACATGGTGGAAGGAGAGAAACTAAGTGTGCACATCGTCTCTTGACCTCCCTGGGTGCACTGTGACACATGACCACTGCGCACACATGAACAGAATAATAAAAATAATTTTTAAAAGTTGGAAAGGACGTCTTGCAGAGAATCCAACAAAAATTAGAATATAAAAGGAACAGGAAATTGTTCTACTCGCCACTAGAATAGAAGAAATCACAGAGGAAAAAAGAGGGAATATAAAATTAGCACATTCGGGCTTTAAAAGAGCTACTCACAATATGCTCAGAAATATAAGCACAATCAAGAGAAAAACTGAACATATCAAAAAGAAACATGAGTAACTTTTGGGAAAGGGACACATAGCCTTTCCTAGAGACAAGCTCCCAATACAAAATGGTTAGCCCAGAAACTGTTTACACACAAACAACAAAAACAGACTTGGAAGGTTGTTTTTATATATTCATGTGTGAGGGCACACACACACACACACACACACACACACACACACACACGCAATGCACATGACCCCAGGTGAACAAGAGGGTGTCTTCCTGTGGCAGGCCTTCTACCTTAAAGTAATGTCTACATTACATGGATTTAAGAGGCTTCATTTGCACAGTTTTGTGGTTTTTATGAGTGATTTTGCTGTTTACATGCTGTCTGGGTGGCAGCACCTCAAACCTGCAATCCCAGCACCCCAGAGGTTGAGCGAAAAGGACCTAACATTACAGAGTAGCCTGGGTTAAAGTTTCAGAACAGAAACTGGAAAACACATGAAAACAGGAACCAACAGGCCTCACTAGCCGAGTGTGTCGAAAGGCGGGCTAAGTTCTTACCCACAGATAGGCCATATTGTACCTTACAGAAAACACGTGCTTGGAGATCTTTGTGCAGATGTAAGTTATAATTCTGTTGACTCTGAAGTTAAAGAATCAATGATATAAAATTTTATGTTGCTTCATTGCAGAGAATATGAGCCTCACAACCCTACACAAACAACTGCCAGCAATTAAGGAATGCTAAGAGTGGGAGAAATAATCTTCCCCAATGAAGAGCATATCAACTGGTTATCCAATGTCAAATGGTCGGTCCTTGAAAACATAAATACAAGCAATATTATATAGACTAAGGAGAGAGAGACAGAGAGAGAGAGACACAGAGAGAGAGATTGGGAATATGTGTGTGTGTATGCAAATATGTCTATAATAACAATTATGGAATTTAGAGGCCATGAATTTGAAAGAATTTGAAAGAGAGCAAGGAAGGGTATATGGGAGAATTTGGAGGTAGAAAAGGGAGGGGGAAATGCTATATTATACTCTCAAAAAATAAAAGAAGTAAATTAAAAAAAAAAAAGAATTCACTAACTCAGAGACTGGGGAGGTGGCTCAGTGGTTAAAACATTGCTATTTGAGCAATTAGACCAGGACTCAGATCCCCAAAACCACAGAAGAGCCAGGCAGGAGCTCAGGCGGCAGACAGGGGAGCCCTTGGGTAAGCTAGGTAGCTAGACTAGGCCGAACCGGAGAGCTCCATGTTCAGGACACCCTGCCTCAAGAAAGTGGGAGGCAACATCTAGTTTGGGTGTCCACATTCATAAACAAATGAATGCTCACATGCATGTGTGTGTACACAAACACACATACACACACACACACACACTCACACACACTCACACACTTTCATACGCATAAGAACATACCATATGCATGCACACCACATGCAAATACATTCAAGAGAAAGAATTCATTCACTTAGCATTTTGGGTAGCTTGATGGGGCATGATTACCATGAATAATGAAACAAGACTATGTCTTTCATTTCAGTAAAACTCCAATTTAATTCAGAAGGAAAGTAGTTCTAACTTGTCTGCTTCAGTGGCCCCCAAGTCCTTGACTGACCCTGTAACAAGGCATGGGAGCAATGAAGAAGTTCAGTCCTCCTCCCTGTGAGAAGACAGGTCTGCAGACTGAATACCAATGACTTTGAAGTCTTGCTAAGTTTCACTTCAAGTAGCAAATGAAGAACAAACCTCGCTCGAAGGAAATTGAAAATAGACAAGTAGATACCAAGGCAGCTTGTAGATGTCTGGGTAAGATTAGTTCCGGTCTAGCCCTTGGAAAGAAATCTGTAACGTGATGCAAATCACAGAAAGTGGGAACATATACATCAGGAGAATTAGAAATGTCTGACATTAGAGCATTGCAGTATTCACCAGCAAATCCCCTGGAAACTTCCGGAAGAGCCAACGGACCAAGAAGGAACAGAAAACTCACAGCAAGAATTAATCATCAGAAGTCTTAAAACTAAGGTTTTTGTTGTTTTATTTGTTTGAGTGTTTTATCGGATCACGTGTGTCCCTGACTGGTCTTGAACTCATTCTGCCAGTCAGTGCAGAGTGCTGGGAGTATGGGTGTGTGCCAACACAGCTGTTTTTATTGATTTGGGGATGGAACTAGGGACTTTGTACATTGTAGTCAAAGCTATCTACCCACTAAGCTCCATCCCTAGCTCTAGAAAAGGCTGTCAAAATTCAAAGGAGCAAACCTCTCCGTCACTGTCTGTGTTTGGACAGACTTACAGGAATGGAGGTTTTGAAGGAGGGGCTACTGAAGTATCTTGATTACCCAAGCAATCCTGAAGTCGGGGAAAAAAGGAGGGTGGAGAAATAGATTCTAATCAACATCAGCAGGCTCCTGAGAGATCTGATGGAACCCTACCGTCTTCCCCAGCGCAGAAGAGGCAATTCTTTTGTGTCTTCATCATTGACGGAAAATGAGGTAGGTGCCATCCCATAGTACTCCTGACAACTTGACAGTAGGCAGGAGATGTCTGAGACAATTCTTTCTTATAGCTGCCTCCAGGTGAAAAGTGATCACTGTGCACATGGCATGCATATTCTTTTCCCATTTACCTTTGTTTCTTAAATTTCATTTTCACCCCACCCCAGGAAATCTAAGTAGCTCATCACCACATCTACTATATGAAACTTTTTTTACTTTGTATATGCTTTTAGTTTTAAACGTAACTGGGATGAGGTTGATGTTTAGAATTCAGGACCTTCCTTATCTCTATTTAAAAACAAACAAGGAGGATTTATTGTAGCATGAATCTTAAGAGTTCTTATTAATAAAATCAAACCTGGAGCCAAGTATTGGGGTGAACACTGGAAGATCAGAAACAGAACAAGCCACAGCTAACCTCACCTGGCCAACTTCTCAGCTGATCCTGTTTCCTCAGACTGGAAGCTTCTGTGTCCTCATCCCAATGGCTCTCAGCTGAACTGGTGCTCAAAAGCCTGAAGCTTAACCAGCTAAGAGCTTAACCAGCCAAATGCTTAACCAGCCAAATGCTTCTAGTTTCTGGTCCTCGCACCTTATATACCTTTCTGTTTTCTACCATCACTCCCTGGGATTAAAGGCTCGCTTTCTGGGATTAAAGGCGTGAGTCACTATGCTTGGCTGTATCCTTGAACAGATGGATTTCTGCCTCTGGAATGCTAGGATTAAAGGTGTGTGTTACCACTGCCTAACCTTTATGTTTAATATTGTGGCTGTTCTGTCTCTGACCCCAGATAAGTTTATTAGGGTACACAATATTTTGGGGAACACAATACCACTACAATTCACAACATATTATTTAATACAAAAATATTGATAAACATAGGTACCTTATATATGTCAGAGTTTTAAAATCCAGAATAAAGTTAAACAAAAGATTATCAGAATGTCCATGTGAAGTTAGTGGAGCTAATACAGTTTACACAGAAAGGACTGCTTTGTTTACATCCAAGCAGCAGTCCGGGAGCATTGTTCACTGTGCTTAACTGGGCGCCCAAAGAGGTTGCTGGACTTGCTCACAGGGCTGTCTACAGGCCTGGGCTGACTTTTCCAGCTCTCTCATTGCTCATTAGGTAGCTTTGTGACTGTTTTTGCAATCATTCACTTATAATAAGGGGCTTGTACAAGGACAGCTACGGCCCATCCAACTATTGTCGTCAGATTCCCTAACCTCATACACCAGAAGGTGAAAGTGCAGTTTGCTATGAGCAAGGCTTGGACACAGAACTCTAGCCAACACTCCTCTTGGGGTATCTGCTCATTGGACGTGGTTCACTCTCCCCACAGACACAGAGAGAGAGAGACACTTGTACTCAACCTCGACTAAGGCATTGCCTCCACCAGCACGGGCTGCACAGTACAAAGGGACTGAGTCTTCCAATAGTTTTGAATCCCAGACACAGGGATTCCAGTTTTTGATGTATCCCAGTTGACATGGTGTGCCACAAAGACAGAGCAGCTCTACTGTTTCAAATTAGAAATTCATTGGTGAAAGAAATGACCAGAACTTCCCTTCTAATGCATTTGCTTGTGAAAAATGAAAACAGATTTCAACAAAGAGACTTGCATATAAAAGTGAATTGCTACCAAAACCAAAAAAGAATCCTATATACCAATTAATAGAAAAGACAGGCAATTCTATAGTGCCTATAAAATAGACAAAGTACAATAAAAAATAGCAAACTATTTGCACATGTAGAACTGGCAAGTTTTACATGGCATGATTTCATTAACATGACATGCAAATATAGAGAAAACTAACCAGGCATGGCAGCTCACACCTGCAATCCAAGTACTCCGAGAAACTGAAGCAGGAGTCTACCCCCAACTTCAGGGATGTCTTGGGATACATACTAAATTTGAGACCACCCTGGACTACAAAGTGAGAATGTGATAAAAAAAAAAAAGAAAGAAAAAAGAAAAAAATCACAGGTGGTTATTAAGATAGCAATTGTCACCGTTAGCTTCAACTGTCAAATTAACAAATCCAGAGTCATGTGGGAGTAGAAAACCTCAAATAAGGAATTGCTCCATCAGATTGGACTGTGCTCATGTCTGTGAAGCATGTTCTTGACTCCTAATTGGTGTGGGAAGGCATCAGTTGTTAACCATCCTTAGGCAGGTGAGCCTGGGCTATATAAGAAAGCAGGCTGAGCAAGCCAGTAAGAGGTCCAGCCTTGGCTTCCCCTGATGATGCATTGTAAGCTGTCAAGCAAATAAACCCATTCTTCGCCCAAGCTTCTTTTGATCAGTTTTTGACCAGTGCTCTCTCATAGCAACTTCTGCCAAGGACAGCAGTGATGGGGAAGCCATTGTTGTAGAAGTAAGAATGGCTAAGATGGAGTTTTTGACAGGATGGAAGGAAACATGCTGTCCCCGACGTGGGGCATGATTTCACAGATGGAAAAACTGTCAGAATCCATCAAACTGCCACTTTAAAATCTGTACATCTTCATGTCTGCTAATCATAGCTTATCAATCTTCTCTAAGGATACCTGCATGACTACACCCACTTTATAAAATACTTCTGCAATGTGTCCAACCAGACGCATTGAACAGCACCACAGAGGGATATTTCCTATTAAGCTGTGAGTGGGTGGAAAAAGAGAAGTCATATTTATTGAAGGCCACTTTCCATGGTGAGGAAGCTTTATTAATCCAATTTGGTGGCCGAAAATTCAAACAAGCCAAGCTAACCACCTGGTGAACTATGTAGTCTGAAGATAGGAACGTAAGCGCTTGGGGTCCTGGAAGATGAAGATCAAATGGGACATTCCTGTCACTAATGTTCCTACGTGTATTTAAAGAGGACATTAGCATTGGGCTTACTGCTGACTCCACTTTACTTCTAACAATTTGTGGGAAATAACCTTTGTAAAATAAGGGTTGCGTTTACATGACCAGTGTTTATATTCAAGGCTTGAAATACAGTTGTATTTGTTGAAGAACAAAGTCCTGTTTACAGGGTGGTGGAAATTAAATCCAATCTTGGTCAAGCGAAGAGCCCAGCACGGACCCCATCACCTGCAATCTTGATCACTGGACAGGGGTGGACGTCTCTCTCCATGAGGTATAGAAAAGTTTGTGTCCTGTTTCCAGAGAAGACTGAGCTGGGAGTGTGCATCAGCAGCAGAATGCTTGACTAGCGTGTATGAGGCCTTGAGTTCAATCTCCAGCAGGACAAAATGGCAGCCGAGCAGGTATCATCACCTCTGACTCCCCATATCCAAGCAGATTTGAAAACAGCGCATTCAGTTCTCCATGTCAGTCGATGAGACTGGAATGACCCCTGTTGGGTACCGAAGAGGCAGCTATGCAGGGTAAGAACGTTCTTATTGCTTTCTGTGAGGTCATGGGTAATACTTGGATGAGTATGTGGCCTCTGCTTGAGAAGAGGCTCTGGGTTTTTATAACAACAACAGTGCTCTCACTTTCGATGTGAGGACCTGAAAAGTTTGGGAGACTGAAGTCAACAGAACTGGGGAGATCCAGAGATCTGCAGAAGGCAGCAGCATGCAAGCACCCTGCCTTGTCCTGACTGGATGACATAACTGAGGAGACTGTGTAGGTTCGGAACTTCTCAAAGGAACCTGGGAATATTGCTCGGTGCTCACACAGGGTGAGTCAGTGCTCCTTCTCACCACCACCTAGAACACGACTTGCATGACACTGAACAGTACTCAGTGCATTTGCCAAAGCAGAGGGGGAACTACTAGCCTTGGAGGGAGCACCATCCGAGTCCCACATCACACAACTTCGCAGCAGGAGCCAACTGATCATACTGTTTGTCAAGTAGAGTGTGTCTTTGAACAAAGCTCAAAAACATTTGTAGGAAGGCAAACACTGCCGAACCCAGTAAGGTCAAACCAGACTGCCTACGTCCCAGTCACAGATTGCTAGGTATGTGGTCAGTCAGAAAAAAAAAAAAAAAAAATCAGCTTATTAAGAAACAGGAGAGGCTTGCCCAGGACTTCCCTTCTGAAGCACAGGTGAGTGCCCTAGCTTGCCCCAGACCCCATCTCTGGGCACCAGCCACTCCAGGGAAGACCTGCCCAACTTGGGCCCAGGTTCTGGTCCCCGGGCAGGTGCCCTTCTACCCCAACCGGGAAAGATCCCCTTCTCCAAGACCCCTGGCAGACCCTGCAGTCTCCACGCCCTGCCTCCACGCCCATCTGCCTGAGCCCCAAGCCTCTTCCTGAGACTTAGAGGCCGGCCCCCAGCTCCCATCTTCCCCCGGACTTCCCTTCTGAAGCACAGGTGAGTGCCCTAGCTTGCCCCCGACCCCATCCCTGGGCACCAGCCACTCCAGGGAAGACCTGCCCAACTTGGCCCCAGGTTCTGGTCCCCGGGCAGGTGCCCTTCTACCACAACCGGGAAGGATCCCCTTCTCCAAGACCCTTGGCAGACCCTGCAGTCTCCACGCCCTGCCCCCACGCCCATCTGCCTGAGCCCCAAGCCTCTTCCTGAGACTTAGAGGCCGGCCCCCAGCTCCCATCTTGCCCAGGACTTCCCTTCTGAAGCACAGGTGAGTGCCCTAGCTTGCCCCAGACCCCATCACTGGGCACCAGCCACTCTGGGGAAGACCTGCCCAACTTGGGCCCAGGTTCTGCTCCCCGGGCAGGTACCCTTCTAGCCCCACTGGGAAGGATCTCCTTCTCCAAGACCCCTGGCAGACCCTGCAGTCTCCACGCCCTGCCCCCACGCCCATCCGCCTGAGCCCCAAGCCTCTTCCTGAGACTTAGAGGCCAGGCCCCCCAGCTCCCATCTTGCCCAGGACTTCCCTTCTGAAGCACAGGTGAGTGCCCTAGCTTGCCCCGGACCCCATCCCTGGGCACCAGCAACTCCAGGGAAGACCTGCCCAACTTGGCCCCAGGTTCTGGTCCCTGGGCAGGTGCCCTTCTAGCCCCACCGGGAAGGATCTCCTTCTCCAAGACCCCTGGCAGACCCTGCAGTCTCCACGCCCTGCCCCCACGCCCATCCGCCTGAGCCCCAAGCCTCTTCTTGAGACTTAGAGGCTGGCCCCCAGCTCCCATCTTGCCGTGGATTTCCCATCTGGAGGAGAGAGAGAGAGAGAGAGAGAGAGAGAGAGAGAGAGAGAGCACCCATCCTCCCCCGGACTTCCCTTCTGAACAAGAGCTTCCATCCTGTCCCGGACTTCCAATTTGGACAAGAGAGCTCCCATCTGGACAAGAGAGAGAGACTTCCTGAATCTGTCAGCTCTGAACCAAGTGTGCGAATAAGGCCAGGAACGAACCACAAGGAGATGGGCAGACGTCAAGGCAGAAACACATACAACAAAATGAATAGTAATACACCATCACCAGGCCCTAGCCCTCCTCCAACACCTAGACCTGAACATCAGAAATTGGAAGAAGCAGAAGAAAATAGCCTTATGAATGTCATCATGAAGAAGCTAGAGGCTCGTGTAGAGGAAAAGACAAAAAAATGTGAAGAACGCTGTAAACAACTAGAGGAAAGGGCAAACAAATTAGAAGAAATCAATAAAGTCCTGGAAGAGAACAATAAAATACTGAAAGAAAATCAAGAAAAATCAATGAAACAAATGAAGGAAACAGTCCAAGACCTGAAAAGGGAAATAGAAAAAATGAAGAAGACACAAACAGAGGGAATGCTGGAAATAGAAAATCTGAGAAAACGATTGGGAACTTCAGATGCAAGTATAATCAACAGAATGCAAGAGATGGAAGAGAGGATCTCTAGCGTTGAAGATACAATAGAAGAAATGGATTCATCAGTCAAAGAAAACACTAAAGTCAACAAAGTCATGAACCAAAATGTCCAAGAAATTTGGGACACCATGAAAAGACCAAACCTACGAATAATAGGGGTAGAAGAAGGAGAAGAATACCAACTCAAGGGCACAGAAAATATATTCAACAAGATCATAGAAGAAAACTTTCCCAACTTAAAGAAGGAAATGCCTATGAAGATACAGGAAGCCTATAGAACACCAAACAGACTAGACCCCCAAAAAAAGTCCCCTCGCCACATAATAATTAAACAATTAAACGTACAGAATAAAGAAAGAATATTAAGAGCAGCAAAGGAAAAAGGCCAAGTGACATATAAAGGCAAACCTATCAGAATAACACCCGATTTCTCAATGGAGACTTTGAAAGCCAGAAGGTCCTGGACAGATGTAATGCAGACATTAAGAGACCATGGATGTCAGCCTAGACTAATATACCCAGCAAAACTTTCAATCCTCATAGATGGAGTGAACAAGACATTCCATGACAAAGCCAGATTTAAACAATATTTATCCACAAACCCAGCCCTACAGAAAGCACTAGAAGGAAAATTCCAACCTAAGGAAGTCAGATACAACCTCGAAAACACAGGCAATAGATAAAGCCACAGCAGTAGACCCCAACGAAGAAAAGTACACACACATCACCACCAAAAAATAACAGGAATGAACAATCACTGGACATTAATATCCCTCAATATCAATGGACTTAATTCACCTATAAAAAGACATAGGCTTACAGAATGGATACGAAAGCAGGACCCATCTTTCTGCTGCATACAAGAAACACATCTCAAATTCAAAGATAGACACTACCTAAAAATAAAAGGCTGGGAAAAGACTTTCCAATCAAACGGTCTTAAGAAACAAGCGGGTGTAGCCATCCTGATATCCAGCAAAATAGACTTCAAACTAAAATCAATCAAAAGAGATCAAGAAGGGCATTACATACTCATCACAGGAAAGATCCACCAAGATGAAGTCTCAATTCTGAACATTTATGCCCCAAACACAAGGGCACCCACATATGTAAAAGAAACATTATTAAAGCTTAAATCACATATAAAACCCCACACATTAATAGTGGGAGACCTCAACACCCCACTTTCACCACTGGACAGATCCCCCAAATCGAAACTTAACAGAGAAATAAAGGACTTAATTGATGTCATGACTCAAATGGACTTAATCGACATCTACAGAACATTCCATCCTAACAAAAAAGAATATACCTTCTTCTCAGCACCCCATGGAACCTTCTCTAAAATCGACCACATACTTGGTCACAAAGCAAATCTAAACAGATACAAAACAATTAGAATAACCTCCTGTGTTCTATCAGACCACCATGGTCTAAAGTTGGATTTCAACAACAACAAAAACTACAGAAAACCTACAATCTCATGGAAACTGAACAATACTCACCTGAATCACCAATGGGTTAAGGAAGAAATAAAGAAAGAAATTAAAGACTTCCTAGAGATCAACGAAAATGAAGACACCACATATCCAAACCTATGGGACACTATGAAAGCAGTACTAAGAGGGAAATTCATAGCACTAAACGCCCACATAAATAAGCTGGAGAAATCTCACACTAGTGACTTAACAGCACACCTGAAAGTTCTAGAACAGGAAGAAGCAAAGTCTCCCAGGAAAAATAGATGCCAGGAAATTATCAAAGTGAGAGCTGAAATCAATAAAATAGAAACAAAGAGAACAATACAAAAAATTAATGAAACAAAGAGTTGGTTCTTTGAGAAAATCAACAAGATAGACAAGCCCTTATCCAAACTAACCAAAAGACAGAGAGAGAGCATCCAAATCAACAAAATCAGAAATGAAAAGGGGGACATAACAACAGACATTGAGGAAATCCAGAGAATCATCAGGTCATACTTCAAAAACCTCTATTCCACAAAACTGGAAAACCTAAAAGAAATGGATAATTTTCTGGATAGGTACCACATACCTAAATTAAATCAAGACCAGATAAACTATTTAAATAGTCCAATAACCCCTAACGAAATAGAAACAGTCATTAAAAGTCTCCCAACCAAAAAAAGCCCAGGACCAGATGGTTTCAGTGCAGAATTCTACCAGATCTTCAAAGAAGAGTTAATACCAATACTCTCTAAATTGTTCCATACAATAGAAACAGAAGGAACATTACCAAACTCCTTCTATGAGGCTACAATTACCCTGATTCCCAAACCAAACAAGGATACAACAAAGAAAGAGAACTACAGACCGATCTCCCTCATGAACATTGATGCAAAAATACTCAATAAAATACTGGCAAACAGACTCCAAGACCACATCAAAACAATTATCCACCATGATCAAGTAGGATTCATTCCAGGGATGCAAGGATGGTTCAACATACGAAAGTCTGTCAATGTGATACACCATATAAACAAACTCAAAGAAAAAAACCACATGATCATCTCACTAGATGCTGAAAAGGCATTTGACAAAATCCAACACCCCTTCATGATAAAGGTCTTGGAGCGATCAGGAATACAGGGAACATACCTAAACATAATAAAGGCAATTTACAGCAAGCCAACAGCCAACATCAAATTAAATGGAGAGAAACTCAAAGCAATTCCACTAAAATCAGGAACGAGGCAAGGCTGTCCGCTCTCCCCATACTTATTCAATATAGTACTTGAAGTTCTAGCCAGAGCAATAAGACAACATAAGGAGATTAAGGGGATACAAATTGGAAAGGAAGAAGTCAAGCTTTCCCTATTTGCAGATGACATGATAGTATACTTGAGCAACCCCAAAGATTCCACCAAGGAACTGATACAGCTTATAAACACCTTCAGCAACATAGCAGGATACAAGATCAACTCCAAAAAATCAGTAGCCCTCCTATATACAATGGACAAAAAAGCGGAGAAGGAAATCAGAGATACATCACCCTTTACTATAGCCACAAATGACATAAAATACCTTGGGGTAATACTAACCAAGCAAGTGAAGGACCTATATGACAAGAACTTTAAGTCCCTGAAAAAAGAAATTGAAGAAGATGTCAGAAAATGGAAAGATCTCCCATGCTCATGGATAGGCAGAACTAACATAGTAAAAATGGCAATCTTACCAAAAGCAATCTACAGATTAAATGCAATCCCCATCAAAATACCAACACAATTCTTCACAGACCTGGAAAGAATAATACTCAACTTCATATGGAAAAACAAAAAACCCAGGATAGCCAAAAGAATCCTGTACAATAAAACAACCTCTGGAGGCATCACGATCCCTGACTTCAAGCTGTACTATAGAGCTACAGTAATAAAAACAGCTTGGTACTGGCATAAAAACCGACATGTGGACCAATGGAATCGAATTGAAGACCCTGATATTAATCCGCACACCTATGAACAAATAATTTTTGACAAAGAAGCCAAAAGTGCACAATGGAAAAAAGAAAGCATCTTCAACAAATGGTGCTGGCAAAACTGGATATCAACATGTAGAAGGCTGCAAATAGATCCATATCTATCACCGTGCACAAAACTTAAGTCCAAGTGGATCAAGGACCTCAACATAAATCCAGCTACTCTGAACCTGCTAGAAGAGAAAGTAGGAAGTAGTCTTGAACACATTGGCATAAGAGACCACTTTCTAAATAGAACACCAGTAGCACAGACACTGAGAGAAACAATCAATCAATGGGACCTCTTGAAACTGAGAAGCTTTTGTAGGGCAAAGGATACGGTCAACAAAGCAAAGCGACAGCCTACAGAATGGGAAAAGATCTTCACCAATCCCACATCTGACAGAGGACTGATATCCAGAATATATAAGGAACTCAAGAAATTAGACATCAAAATGCCCAACAGTCCAATTAAGAAATGGGCTATAGAACTAAACAGAGAATTCTCAACAGAGGAAACTCAAATGGCTGAAAGACATTTAAGGAATTGCTCAACATCCCTAATCATCAGGGAAATGCAAATCAAAACAACTCTGAGATACCACCTTACGCCTGTCAGAACGGCTAAGATCAAAAACACTGAAGACACCTTATGCTGGAGAGGATGTGGAGCTAGGGGAACTCTCCTCCACTGCTGGTGGGAATGCAAGCTTGTACAACCACTTTGGAAATCAATATGGCGATTTCTTAGAAAATTGGGAATCCATCTCCCCCAAGATCCAGCTATACCACTCTTGGGCATATACCCAAGGAATGCTCAACCACACCACAAGAGCACTTGTTCAGCTATGTTCATATCAGCGTTGTTTGTAATAGCCAGAACATGGAAACAACCTAGATGCCCTTCAACTGAAGAATGGATAAACAAAATGTGGTACATATACACAATGGAATACTACTCAGCAGAGAAAAACAATGACATCATGAGGTTTGCAGACAAATGGATGGATCTAGAAAAAATCATCCTGAGTGAGGTATCCCAGACTCAGAAAGACAAACATGGTATGTACTCACTCATAACAGGATACTAGATGTGGAACAAGGATGACTGGACTGCTACTCACATCACCAGGCAGGCTACCTGGAAAACAGGACCCCAAGAAAGACACAGGGATCGCCCAACGACAGAGAAATGGAATGAGATCTACATGAACAGCCTGGACAGGAGTGGGGGTAGTGAAGGGCGAGGGTCGAGGGAAAGAGAGCTTGGGTGAGTGGGAGATCCCAGCTGGATCAAAAACAGAGAGGGAGAACAAGGAATAGGAGACCATGGTAAATGAAGACCACATGAGAATAGGAAGAAACAAAGTGCTAGAGAGGCCCACAGAAATCCACAAAGATACCCCCACAACAGACTGCTGGCAATGGTCGAGAGACAATCCGAACTGACCTACTCTGGTGATGGGATGGCCAAACACCCTAATTGTCGTGCTAGAAACCTCATCCAACTACTGATGGATCTGGAGGCAGAGATCCATGACTAGGCCCCAGGTGGATCTCTGGGAGTCCAATTAGCGAGAATGAGGAGGGTTTATATGAGAGAGAATTGTTGAGACCAAGGTCGGATAAAGCACAGAGACAAATAGCCAAACAAACGAAAACACATGAAATATGAACCAATGGCTGAGGGGTCACCAACTGGATTAGGCCCTCTGAGTGGGTGAGACAGTTGATTGGCCTGATCTGTTTGGGAGGCATCCAGGCAGTGGGACCGGGTCCTGTGCTCATTGCATGAGTTGGCTGTTTGAAACCTGGGGCCTATGCAGGGTCCCTTGGCTCAGCCTGGGAGGAGGGGACTGGACCTACCTGGACTGAGTCCACCAGGTTGATCTCAGTCTGTGGGGAAGGCTTTGCCCTGGAGGAGATTGGAATGGGGGGCGGGCTGGGGGGAAGGTGAGGGGGGCGGGAGGGGGGAGAACAAGGGAATCTGTGGCTGATATGTAGAACTGAATTGTATTGCAAAATAAAAATTAAAAAAAAAAAATTTCCTAAATCTATAATTTATCATTATATGGATGATATTGTACTAGCTGACTCAAATGCAGATACTTTAGAAAGAATGTTTGAAGAGGTAAAGAAAATTTTGCCTTGCTGGGGATTACAAATTGCTCCTGAAAAGATACAAAGAGGAGATTCTATTAATTATTTAGGATATAAAATAGAGCTACAAAAAATTAGACCCTAAAAGGTGCAAATTAAGAGAGATAGACTACAGACTCTTAATGACTTTCAAAGATTATTTGGAGATATTTCTCATCTACGAACTATTGTTGGGGTAAAAAATGATGAACTGCATAATTTGTTCAAAACCTTAGAAGGTGACAAGGACCTAAATAGTCCAAGAGAGTTATCACCTGAAGCTGAGAAAGAATTGGCCTTGGTAGAAAAGAAAGTACATGAACGGCACATTGATCGTATTGATCCAAAGCTGGATTGCATTTTGGTTATTTTACCTTCTAGGCATTCTCCTACAGGAATATTAACGCAGAGAGAAGATAGTATATTAGAATGGATATTTTTACCAAATAAACCAAACAAAAAATTAAAAACTTATGTGGAAAAAATCTCTGACTTGATTTGGAAAGGAAAATTGAGACTTCGTCAATTAGCAGGAATAGACCTAGCAGAAATTGTTGTACCTTTAACTAAGGAGGACATTGAAAAATTATGGACAGAAAGTGAACCTTGGCAAAGAGCTTGCAGTAATTTTTTGGGAGAAATTAACAGCAAATATCCCAAAAGCGATAGAATTGATCTTATAAAGAGAGCTGATTGGATCTTGCCTCGAATTGTACGAGAAAAGCCCATATCTGGAGTTCGTACATTTTATACAGATGCCAACAAACAAGGAAAGGCAGGTTACAAATCAGAAAATTGAAGTAAAGTGGTTCAAAGTCCTTATAATTCAGTTCAAAAATCAGAATTATATGCTATTCTGTTGGTATTAATGGATTTTTCAGAACCTCTCAACATAGTAACTGACTCTCAGTATGCTGAAAGAGTAGTATTACATATTGAGACTGCAGAATTTATCCCTGATGCTTCAGAATTAACTTCACTATTTATTCAATTACAAGATACAATCAGGAAAAGGAGTCATCCTTTATATATAACTCACATTCGATCCCATACTGGTCTGCCAGGCCCTCTAGCACAAGGCAATGATGAGATTGATAAGTTATTAATAGGAAATGTGCTGGAGGCCTCAGAATGTCATAAAAAACATCATGTCAATAGTAAAGGTTTAAAAAAGGATTTTTCCATAACCTGGCAACAAGCCAAAGAAATAGTAAAGAAATGTCCTACTTGTTCCTTCTACAATCAAACGCCATTACCAGCAGGATGTAACCCAAAGGGTACTCAAAGGAATGAAATCTGGCAGATGGACGTGTTTCCCTTTGCAGAATTTGGAAAACTGAAATATGTACACCACACTATCAATACTTATTCAGGATTTCAGTGGGCAACTGCTTTGAGTTCTGAAAAAGCTGATTCTGTAATCACTCATTTGCTAGAAGTTATGGCCATCATGGGTATACCTGCACAAATCAAAACTGACAATGTTCCTTCATATGTCTCTGTTAAAATGAAACAGTTTTTTGCTTATTACAATATAAAGCATATTACAGGCATACCACATAATCCTACAGGTCAAGCAGTTATAGAAAGATCAAACAGAACTCTAAAGGATATGCTAAATAAACAGAAAGGTGTAACAAAAACCCCCAGAAATAGACTGCATAATGCTCTATTAACTTTGAATTTTCTTAATGCCAATGAGAAAGGAACAACAGCTGCAGAGAGACATTGGATAACAGAAAAAAACTACAGAATTAAATCAGCCTATATACTTTAAGGATGTGCTGACCTCAGAATGGAAACCAGGGTATGTGTTACATTGGGGAGGAGGTTTTGCTTTTGTTTCTACAGGAGAAGATAAGTTGTGGGTACCATCAAAATTGATAAAGGTTCGATTTGAACAAGAGAAACCTCTTAATTAGAGGAGGTGATAGCTCATCAACCAACATGAACATCCAATTTAAACTAACTTATACCAGTAACACATGTCTTTTCATTTAATCAGATAATAACTTGCCAAAAAGGAACATCCCCAAAATTAGTCTTGGGGAAAGGCTTTTGTTTTTGTCTTTTAGGAGAATGAAGGTTAAGGAATCTGAAGAACACTGGACAAATAAGACAACTGAAGAAAAGGGACAAATCATCTATCCCAGGAAGCAGAGTGAAATGGCGTATGGGTATATATTATCTAAAAAATTTTATGTCTTCCTAAATGTTTCTTTCTGCTTTTCTCTAAAGATTTAACACTATTGGTCTTCTAATAGTCCCAGTCCAATTAAAATTTAAAGCTGACTTTGGAGTTGGAGAATGGCTCTCTCCTTCTTTAAACTCAAGCATGTTGTTAAAAGGAAAATTCAAACTCCCTGTATCATGCCAGAATAAAAGAGCCATCTTCTGCTATGAGACAGGAGAAAAGCCAAATTAATTAAGGGACTATTCTATTACTAATCTCAACTCTTTGATTCTATTCTGATTCTTTAAACTTTTCTTAAAGTATAAAATTTATATCAAAACTTACAAGATTAATATATATAGATATTTATAGATAGATAGATAGATATAGATATATATACATTTTAAACTTTGTTAAGATATGAATGGTCATATAGAGTACTAATTAATTCTAAATAAAAGGCTTCAATTAGCTGCATATATATGTTTTTGTGTTCGAGTCTCTTATCAGTTTTCTGCAGGAATTCATGGCCAGGCCTAACATCAACTAAAGTCTCCAGGAAGAAGTTGGGGCCCCACAACAACAATTCCACGTGGACAATAATAACATCACTAAGCTGACAAACATCATCTACAGCTTTGAACTACAAGGTGCTCAGAGCAATTTTGAGATGACTAGATGAGATGATCCAGTCTCAAAGACTACTTGAATAAGGACTTGAGATAAACCCTGAACTTTGGCATTATACACAGACTGGATAATGAAGGATATAGTTACCTTTCCTAGAACTTGACAATTAACCTAAAATTTTTCTTTCAGGATAAAGATAACTTCACCCATACCCAGCAGGAAGCAATTTTAAGAATACGACGCCCACATTCCCAAAGAGGTGGTGTGGGGCGGGTGGTTTTTTGGTCCTTTTAATGGGTTTTGGGTCTGGGATAATTTTCATTGTTTAGGGGGGTTGGTTACAAGTTGTTGTCAAGGGTTAGGAAAAAGACTAAGCAGATTAGATTTAAGGTTCTTATTTTAAAAAAAAGAGAGAGAAAGAAAGAAGAAAAAGACAATTACTAGTTTTAAATACTTTATATTGGATTGGATTGTTTTATATTGTATACAAATTATATATATTGAAATTAATATTGTTAGAAAATGCTATATGTATATTTCTAATTGTACTTATATCGTTCATTTAATAATGCAATTTTCTGATCCTTGAAGGTTATTATTACCAACTATTAGGATATAAAGAAATGATAGTTAGCAGTTAGACATTACAATAGAACTTGTAGTCATATTAGATATGTTTTAAAAATTGAGCAGATATATTTTAGATAGGTCATCTTCAAACCCTTCAGAGAACTAAAGAATATGGCATTTAAAATGTTTTAATAACTTAGAAAATTTTTCTTTTTTGTTATGACTATGAGACATGTCGGCTTCTGGCAGTACCAATCTACTTCAGAGAAAATATGGGCATTGAAGAAACTGCATATGGAGTTAGCTTTCATTGTGGCAAAAGTTAGCCACTGGACAACAAAGTATCCTCGAATCAACTGCTGACAAAAGGGACAGACAGGACATGAAACAAAGGACTACTGATTCTTGCCTAAACAAGCGTGGTTATGGCTTTATCAAAAGGCATCTTCTGAGGCCAGGACAATATGGCACCATCCCTGACGTGGCCTTTGCAACTCGCAAAAGGTACAGTGCCCTTTTCTTCGAAGGCAGCTGAACAGGCAGTGGGCTGATGGCTTCTGATGTGCAATGGAACAGCAGCTGAAACAGTTATTCTTGAAGAGTAACTAAGCTCACTCCTCTCAATAGTAAACTGGCATTTGATAGAGGGATGTGGAGAAGAACGGGATGCTGAGATGAAGCCATATGTACACAGCCAAGAAGAATGGAGAGCTGAATTAAAAAAACATCAACAATTTCCAGAATTTAAAATCCTGAATCATGACATGAAACTAGTGGAATTCAGGTGTTTCTGGTGCATGGACTGCTCTCACCCAATGTGAGGTTGAACGTTGACCTTGTGTATATCCTACTTCACAAATGAGTCTGTCAGATATGCTAAGCCTATAGACTGAAGATGATGCCCCAGCATTGCGGAGAAACCTCAGGTGACTGTCCAGGCAGCTGGCTGTTTCTGTCAACTCACAAATTTTTTGGAAGTTGCTTGCATGCACTTTCTGTTTTTATTTTTGTTAGCTAATATTATTTCCTTCTTGGGTCTCTGAGGGAGTTGAAGATTAGTTAGTTATAGTTGAAGGTTAGTTAGTTATAGTTGAAGATTAATTAGGATAGAAAGTGAATTAGATACATTTTGGACTTAACAAAATAGGATAATAAAATTATTATCTCTGAATTTGTCAAATACAAATGGACTAGACATTGTTTAGACATTTATTATTTGTATATATTGTATATAGTTATTGTACTTTTGTATATAGTTTTTCTTTTGTTAGTTATAAACTTTTTCTTTTTTTTCCTTTTTATTAAAATAGAAAAGGGGAAATGTGGTGGTATTTTACTTGTACTGAAATGTGATTTTAATTGTATGTTAATAAATAAAGTTGCCTGGGGGTCAGAGTTTTAGAGCCATAGCAAGTGCGTGGCAGTGGTGGCGCACGCCTTTAAGGACCTGGAGGGCGGTACATACAGGCAGTGACAAGGCAGTCACGTGTTTAGTTTACAACCAATGAGAAGGCAGAACAGCTAGACTATATAAAGACATACACACAGAAAGAGGCTCTTTTTCGAAGAGCTCTCTTGGCTGAAGCAGGATTGCTGAAGCAGGAAGGGTAAGGCTCTTAGTTCTGACCTCTTGGCTTTCTTCTCTGAAAAAAAAAAAAAAAAAAAAGAAACAGGAGAGAAAAAAATCGGCCTACTATTATGCCAGAATATTTTAATCCATCTTTTAATAAGTGGTAAAGCCGATAGAAATTTATGGAAGGTATAAAAGATTTAAACAACATTACCAACTGACTTGGTCTAATTAACAGTAAATATCATGGTAAATATCCAATAAGCAGCAGAACAGATAATATTCCCAGGAAACTGTTTTTGAGGCAGATTCTATTCAGTGTCACAAAATGAGTATGAATAAACAGAAAAGAATAAACCCCCACAGAGCATAAATTCTGACCACCATGAATTACATTTAATTAAAAACAGGCAAATCTCTGGAAATCCATGAATATTGAGGAGTGATTAATACACGTACACAAAGAAATGATGGAAATGGAAATTGGAGAGCACACTGGACCTGAGGGAGAGGAAACGCCATGGTGACGTTTGCATAGTGCCAATAAAGCTGTGATACAGGAGAACAAACGGAACAGAATGTCAACATTGGGGAAACAAAAGCTCTCCAGTAAGTGACTTCACTGTCTGCCGTAAGAACCACCCTTTAAAAAATGTGAAACCCAAAGTAAGAAAACTATAAAGAAATAAACATGAGAACAAATGTCAGGGAAAATGGAAAGGAGCAGAAGAGTGGTAAAAATCAATTCCTTCCCGGAGAATTTCAGTGACCGGAATTCTCCAGCCAGGCTGACTCTAAAGGAGGAACCAAAACACAGCTTTTATTAATACTGGGAATTAAAGATGCAACATCACCATATTATATATAGAAGCATAAAAACGAATGATTTCACACCAATAAATTAAACAAACTGGATGAATCTTGGGGAACATGGGCTACTCAGTGCCCATTCAAATGGAGATTATGGGTAATGCTCTGTCTGTTGTATTTTAAGCTTGGAGTTATCAACTTTCTCACAAGCAAAATCCTAAACTTAGCTGGCTTGGTAACAAACTCCCACAGTCCCAGCTATTCCACTGGCCGAGGCAGGAGGATCTTAGGTTTGAGGCCTGCCTGGCTACATAATGACACCCTATAGCCAGATCAAACAAGCTCACTAATTAGTCAAGACTGAGAGATACATTAAAAAAAAAAGGACTTAAATGATTTCACTGGGGCTTTCCAGACAATGTATAGATGAGATAATGTCAACTCCTTAAAAACCGTTCCTGAAATTGCAAATAAATACCTGGTTCCCAATTCATTTGTAAGGACATAAACTCCCTAATACTCGATGATGTCACCAGGCAAGAAGATGCAGATCGATTTCACTTACGAGTATTCCTGCAAATAATCTATAAACAAAATCCTAACTACTAGACTATGGATTATGACTAAGTTTACTTTACATCAAGACTGCAGTGTCGGCTTCACATTCAAGGCAGGAGAGTAACCAAAGAGATGTCTTGATGAGGAGACCCTTTCAGGGTCTGGGAGAAACCTGGTGTCATGGAAACTCTCAGGAATCCACAAGGATGACCCCAGCTAAGACTCCTAGCAATAGTGGAGAGGATGCCTGAACTGGGTATCTACTGTAATCACATTGGTGACTACCCTAATTGTCATCAGAGAACCTTCATCTAGTAATTGATGGAAGCAGATGCAGAGATCCACAGCCAAGCACTGGGCCTAGCTCCTGGAGTCCTCCTGAAGAAATGGAGGAGGGAATGTATGAGCCAGGGCGGGTCAAGGTCATGATGAGGATCCCACAGAGACAGCTGACCTGAGCTCATGGGAGCACATGGACTCTGGACCAACAATTAGGGAGCCTGCATGGAATCATCCTAGGCCCTCTGCATGTGTGTGACAGTTGTGTAGGTTGGTCTGTTTGTAAGACTCCTAGCAGTGAGATTAGGACCTGTCCCTGGTGCTTAGCTGGCTTTTGGGAACCTGTTCCCCATGCTGGATTACCTTGCCCAGGCTTGATGCAGGAGGAGGAGCTTGGTCCTACAAGCTTTGTTCAAGCCCATGGGAGGCCTACCCCTTTCTGAATGGAGACAGAGGAGGAGTGGATGGGGGTGGGGGGTTAATTGGAGTTGGGGGAGGGAATGGGAGGAGAGGAGGAAGAGGAAACTGTGGTTGGTATGTAAAATAAATGAAAAAAATTCTAATTAAATAAAAATTTAAAAAGTCAGTTATAATGCAAACTCTCACATCGGCAAACCAGCAGGAATCCTGTGATTTGATAAACACACTAGTGCATTTCATAAAATTCAACAAACTTTCTCACTCAACACTCAGCATACTTGAGCAAGAGAAAATCTCCTTTACCTGTTCGAGGTAATTCATGAAAAATCACAGCTAGCTACATGTTTACAAGTAAAAGACTGGCTATTTCAGCTCAAAGATCAGGAAAAAGTTAACATGTCATACATCAGCAGTTCTATTCAGCTTTGAGTTGGAGGTCCCAGCTATTGTAACCAGGCAAAAAAAAATAAAATAAATTTAAAAGAAGTATCTATGTTGAAGTCAGGGCTAAAACTGTTATTGTTGACAGTTAACACAATAATTTATCCATGCAGAAGAGCTATAGAAACCTACTTTAAAAATATACTAAAGCCAGTAAACAGTTAAACAGGGTTGCTTAACACACATCAGTCGATTTTGTTTCTCTATATTTTCAAAAAAAACTTGGAAACTAAAATTAAAGTAATAACATTGGCAAGAAATTCAAACAAATAAATAAAGATTAATATGGCCAAATAAATGAAAAATCTGCACACTCAAAAAAACATTGCTGTGAGAAATTAAACAATCAATTAAGTGGGAAGCTGTATGCAGGAATTAGAAAACTTGATGATATTATGATGTCAATTTGCCTAAAACTGAATCAAAGCAATTCTATTTAAAATCCTAGGTGACATTGTTGGCCATTTAAGTTGACATATGACAGGTAGTCCCCAAAATGATTTTTCAAAAGAAAACAAAGTTAGATTAATAGTGCCTGATTTCGTAAAGCTCAGTAATGTAAAGGTTAGTGGCACTGTTTAACCACAGACAAAGAGCAGTGTTCCTGTAAATACGGAAAAGTAGATCATGGGGGAGGGTGGCGGGCGGGGCTTACAGATAAAGCATACACATGGATTAGGCAATGGACAGAGACAATTCAGGAGTAAAGAAGAGTCATTTTGACAACAGCAAACATCTGACTATTTTTGCAACAAAAATGTAACGCAAACTGTACCCTGCACCAGACATAAAAATGAACTAACCGCACACTTACATGTAAAATCAAATATTATAAATTTATAGAAGAAAACACGAAGCACGTTGTGTCAGCTTGTGTTATGAAAGCATTTCTTCAATTACCACCTCAAAAGCACCAATCATAGAGGAAACAGATAAGCTGGACTTCAGCAAAGGTGTTAACTGTCTACCCTAGGAAGAAGTCAGCATGTGAAGACAGGGAAAGGGTGGCCCGCTCGTGGGGAAGGATGCTTCCAATCAGTTTGCTAATAAAACATCGGTGAAAAACAGCATGGGGGAAAAGTGTTTATTTTGTTTAGAACTCCCAAGGCACAGTTCAATACTGAGGGAAGTCAGGACAGGAATTCAAGGCAGAAACCTGGAGTCCTGAATAGAAACAGAGGCCATGGAGGAACGCTGCTCACTGACTTGCCATCCATGGCTTGCTCAGCCTACTTCTTTTCTTTTTAAACATACTTGTAAGTTCTAAATAGATAAAATAATAGAATTTTATCACTTCCCCCTCCCTTTCCTCCCTCCAGCCTTTCCCATGGTCCCCATTCTCAAGTTGATAGCTTCTTTTTCTTTAATTATTATTGTTACATACCTGTGTGGGGGTGGGGAATGTATATACACACAAGTATACATAAATATAACCTGCTGAGTTTGTTCTGGGGGTGATGTGTATATGGTTTCAAGGATGACCACTTTATATTAGACAACCAGTAGAGGGGCTCATCCCTTGGAGAGGTTAATTGTCCTTCTCCAAGGAGTCAATAGTTGCTTGTAGTTCTTTGTCTATGGTAAGGACCTGAGAAATTTCCCTCCATCCATGTTAACATGTCCATTGATATTGTGATTATTCCGGTCTTGCTTATGTAGCCATTTCTGTGAGAGAGTTTCATAGCTGACTTCCTGGTGTTCTGGTTCTCACAGTCTTTCTGCCCCTTCTTCTGTCATGTCCCCTGGAGCCACAGATGCAGGGGCTGTGGTGTAGACACATCTGTCAATAAGGGCTGAGCTCCCTGTGATGTGTTTATCTCCGTACTTTTCAACTGTGGTTTTCTGTGGTCGTCTCCACCTGTTGTAAAGGGAGACTTTTTCCATGAAGAGTGGTAGCTACATTTGTCCAGGAAAGATGGCTTGTGCACTTCAACCTGCTTTCTTATGCAACTCAGGACTACCTATCCAGAAGTGCACTATCTGCATAGATCTGGGTTCTCCCACACCGTTTATTAGTCAAGACAGTGTCCCCACATTCATGCTCACAAGCTACTCTGATGGAGAAAATCTTGTTCCCTCTTCCCAAGTGTGTCAAACTGACACTTGAGATTAGTATATTTCTGGAAAAGGACGGTGGTCATACAAAGAACAGCCACAACTGATTATAAGCACATAAATTCACCTATTACAAATTTAGTAGATCTGAACATCCATCAACCAGACACTTCACTAAGGGGAGAAAATCCTGGTAAATAGCACCCACAAGATGCTCAACATCACTCTACACTGGGGCAACTGGAATTAAACCACAATGAGATGCTGCCACACACCTTCCACAATGACCAAAACTCAGTCTGACCTTCAAAGGGGATGAACAGAGTGTACAGGTATTAGGGCTTTTGAAAAATGCTGGGACTTTTGTGATGTACAGGTATTGAATTCTCGTGAAGAATTAAAAACTGCTTTGAAAAGTTTCCATGATTCTTTTCTTTTTAAAAGTAATTATTTGTATTCCAGTGGAGCATATGCCAAGGTGCTCATGCCAGGGCATGATTGTGGAGGTTATAGGATAATACTCAGGAGTCTATTGTCTCCTCCAACCATCTAGGATCCAAGGATCTATCTAACTTAGATCATCAGGCTTGGTGGCAAGTGCCTTTACCCACCAAGCCATCTTGCTACCCCCTGCCCCCTACTCCAGGTTTGTAAAGGAGCTCAACTTTCCCCTCTCACGTGATTTGGCCATTCCAGTTCTAGGTGGTTTCCCCAATAAACAACGGCATGGATGAACAATAATGATTAGCAGAGATGCAAACACTGCCTTCCATTCACTTCTTTCCTGTGTGCCTGACTGTGCCCTCTCCACATGACTGTCTTCAGAGTTCCTGCTCTCACATCCGATAACCCTGCAGACAAAGGCAGTCATTGAAACTGTGCTTGGAACATGGAGCAGGGTACCCCACCTCATTACTCTTTATCTACCTGGTTGTTATGAACAACCCACCAGGATCATCACCATCATGCTGACATGTCAGCGAACCTAAAGGGTGGAACTCTTATCCCATAAGGAATCATTTCTCTATTGGAGATCAAGGAGCACTGCTGTGGGATGTATGGCAAATGTGTTGCTGATTAATCAATAAAACACTGATTGGCCGTTGGCTAGGCAGGAAGTATAGGCGGGGCAAGGAGGAGAATAAAGCTGGGAAGTGGAAGGCTGAGTCAGAGAGACACTGCCAGCCGCCACCATGACAAGCTGCATGTGAAGATCCTGGTAAGCCACGAGCCATGTGGCAAGGTATAGATTTATGGAAATGAATTAATTTAAGCTGTAAGAACAGTTAGCAAGAAGCCTGCCACGGCCATACAGTTTGAAAGCAACATAAGTCTCTGTGTTTACTTGGTCGGGTCTGAGAGGCTGTGGGACTGGCAGGTGAAAGAGATTTGCCCTGACTGTGGGCCAGGCAGGAAAACTTAAGCTACAGAGCACACGATAAGAATGAGTTGAATGAAGTAACAGAGCCACAAGGTAGTAAAATGTTTGGGTTTTTCAAGAAGATTGTTTAAAAGATGAATTTATTAGTACAAACTAATACCCTTGCTCAAGTCTATTTAATGCCTTGAGATACTGGCTCATGATGAAATGGTGGATTGTAAATTATAGATGCACAAGGACATGTGCCCCAAGCACATGGCCAGATTTGATTGACAGTAGTTCAGTCCCACAAATGTAGGTAGACCATGGGTCAAGGTCTAGAGAAGGACTCCCAGTGTGGGGTGGGCCACACTTCCCACTCAGGAAGCTGGAGACCAATCTCAAAAGATGACTCAGAAACACTTTGAAGGACAACTCAGCTGATTCATTTTAACATCTTTGTTTCTGTCGAAATATTTTGCTTGACACTCTCCCTACAAGATGGGCAAGGGAGGAGGAAGAACAACATCGATTTTTAAAGAGCATCACTTAGTGTCTCCAGTGGTTGCCTCTCTCTGCAGGCCCAGCTTGCCAGGCTCTGCCAAGCCTCACTAGCTAAAATAGCCATGAACATAGAGTCTTGGCTGAGTTCCCTGGAGTGGGATATATTTTTTTAATTTCATACATCATTTACAGCCTGCTGCAGTGATTATACAATGTAGCCCACAACCTCCAGAGAGAGGAGAGATGTGTGTGTGTGTGTGTGTGTGTGTGTGTGCGCGCGCGCGCGCGTGCGCTGGTGGTGGTGGTGGTGGGTGTTCTATGGCCCTGACCCACGCAGAGGACTCTGAGCTTTCTCATCTCAGAAAGAGGAAAACACACTTGAATCAAGGATTCCTTTGACTTTTAGGCTCATTTGATGTCAGTGTTTCTGTAAGTTAGTTAATTGCAGGAATAAGCTTAATTTTTTGATTTTCTATTCAGACAAGGAAAATAATTTTCTTCCCAAAATCTATGTCCTAGCAGGGTACAGACCTGAGAGAGCGACTTGCGTTCTGCCCCAGTTCAGAGGGAATTAGTTCTAGAAACACGAGCAGAGGCAAATGGACAAGAGACAGTGGGCCATTGTGTTTGTAGCTGAATTCCACTTTGGGAGAATCAGTTTGTTCAGAGTAAACAACGTCATTTTCTTTTTTAAGTTCTTGTTAGTCAGGGAGACACAAATTATGGGAGATCTTGAGTTGGTGGTGAGTGAGTAACACAGGATGTTATCTGTGTAATGCCAAAGATGCTTTCATCTAGAAAACTCCCCCCCCCCCCCCCCGAACATAAAATCCTCCATCTGCCAGCAACATCCATGATGTACAATTTGGTGGCAGAAACAAAGTGAGAGGGGAATGAAGCTTCATCCTTGAAATGAAAGGACAGTTGCTGGGTTTGCTGAGGTTGGAGGTCTGGCCTTTAACTTCAGATCTGTGTTCCATGGGCCTCATCTGTCTTAGCTCCTTCTTCCAACCCAGAAAATAGAGAGCTTGCTGAACTGTCCAGAGCTCCCTGGTGACTCTTATGCAGGAAAGCTTCAAACCCAGAGTCAGGTAGGGATGGGATCCCACTGGCTGACTAGAACCTGGAGCTGCCCTCCTAGCCCTCTCTGCTCTCATGGGCAGGTTCACCATTCTAGGAGGGACCTGGTCTCCGAGGAAAGTTCCTTATCAGAAATCCCATTGTCATCCTGGAGACGACTGACAAGCATGTGTGCTTTTTAGTATGTCTTCAAACCTGTTGTTTTGTTTGTTTGACATGTAGTGTATGTAGAAGTCAGGCCAATGGACGAGGCATGCCCTGAGGGAGAGGGGATAGTAGGACACATCTGAAGTGAAAATAAGTAGGGGACCCTGGGGGCACAAAGGTTCAGTAGGAAGTGGAGTGGTGGGGATGAGGAAGGGGAAATGAGGGGGAAGGGGAGGTGTCAACCACAAAGAAGGACGCATGGAAAGGAGCCCCCGAGGACCGGTGATCCCGCAGCCCACACGTACAGTAAGAGGGAATAGTAGAACACATGCGGTATTTAAAAATGGCAGAGCAAAGACTGACTGAGCTTAAAGGTTTAACTGTGGATGGGAGCAGAGAAGAAGCAGAGTGGGGAGATTGCAGGTGGGTTAACCTGTAGCTGGATATTTCTCTGGTCCTGCCCAGCCCCAAGGTCCAGACGAATCTCTCCCACCTGTATAAGTGATCTTACAGCCACTTATAAAATAATTACTCAGAGGCTTGTATTAATTACAAACTGGATGGCCTATGGCTCAAGCTTCTAGCTACCTCTTATAACTCTTTCTATTAATTTCTATTTCTATTAATCTCTGTCTTACCACTTGGCTTTGTGGCTTATCAGGACTTCCACATCTTGCTTCTCCTGGTGGCAGCTGGTAGTGTCTCCTCCAACTCCACCCTTATTCTCTCTGTATCTCTACTTGGATTTCCCATTTGGCTGTGAGTTTTCTTGCCATAGGCCAAAACAGCTTTATTTATTGTCCAATGGGAGCCACACATATTCACAGCACATGGAAAGATATCCCACAGCATTAACCAAAGCTAAAAGTATGAAAAAGCCTTATGAAACCTCACTAGTATGTAAGTTAATTAAAAGTATCTCTAAAGGAGTTTGAATAGAGGTATGCCACATAGAGAGACAATGTGGTTCCCAAAAGACATGAATGATTAAACGAAAATCTCAGTTCCAGGCACAGGGAATGTCTGACACATTTTTGGTCAAGGAGACCCCCAAGGCAATCAAATCAGTGTGGGCTATTGCCATTGCTTTTTGTTGGCTACCATTACTAGACGATAGGATAAGACCCTGTTGCTGAAGACAATGCACAATTTGGCAGCAGAGAATAGATCAATCAGTTTTAAACTGACCAGAAAACTCTTTCTCTGAAGAGTATGTTTTTGGGAGCTAGATGGTATGACAAAGGCTTCTGGGGGAAAAAAGACACCAGTGGTCTTACTTGGTGCATCATGCACAATATTGACTTGCCAGGCAAGATCTGCAGCAGTGGTACAGTAGTGGTGAGACTGTTTATGAGATAACCAACCACGTTTTTAATTTGATGTGAAGCCTGCTTCACAGAAGCAAGTTTATGCTTGGTACCGGGAAAGTGGTCAAAACCCATGGTTGGAAGTCAAAGTCTCAAGGGTGGAATCTATTGATGTTATTTTTCTAAGCTGTCGAGTTGTCAAACTACTATGTAAGTATTTATATTTACGATCATAGATCTGTGCTGCCCTCAAGCTTGGTCAGAGAAACTTCTTGTTGCTGTGGGTGATGGTTAATACAGAGACTCATGACTGGTCAAAATTCTGAGAATAAGTGACTGGGTGCTCAGTCACAGACAGGACAGGAGGACATGAGGAAGAGGGTGGTGACAGGTGGGACATCTAAAGCATGCCTGTACCACAGGGATGGGGGACACGTGGTAGAGGGTGGTGGGAAGACAGAGAAGAATGACATGAAATGCTGTCCTTTGGATAGGATACTGCCTATTGCACACACAAACTCACAGCAGCTCCCTTTATGTGCAAAAGATCAAGCCAGTTAAAAATTATAACACAGATCAGGGAGAAGCCACCCAGCTCCTGCTAGCTGAAGAGCTGCAGGCAGTTGATGGTTTCCTGGGGAGGGAGAAGCACTTTTCTTTAATAGTGTGGCCATTGGTAGGTTACTCATGCTCCAATAGGTGACCCCATATTTATGTACATATGGGTAGTCGTAACTGGACTCAGTGGATTATTGAAAAACAAAAGAGGACATGTAGTGGGAAGGGACTGTGTTGTGGGGACAGGGAGAGTTTGCAAGAGGGAGCAGGGTTTGGATATAAACCAGATATCTAGTTTTTGTGCATGAAATTTTCACAGAATAAATAAATAACTGAGATGGAATTTTTGAAGAACAACACATCATGGAAGCACACTGGCTGATCCAATGCTCCCCAAAGGACAAAAGGGGGTTCAGGAAAAGAAGTCCAATCTCTCTGGCTTCCACACTAATCCTGCTACTGGTTATTAAGCTATATATCCTGCAAATTCAGAGGCAAGCTGGGCAATGTAAAAGTACTAAAGTGTGGTGAAGATGATCCAGAATTTTCTTGTTGTCAGGAAGATCTTTCATCAAAGGATTCTTAGAGTTGGCTCTTACCTGACTGATGCTCCCTGTGGTCCTCAGCAGACGGCTCCTAAGGGAGAAAGCACATAGAGCTTTGTACCAGGAAACGCTCAGCCTGATGGGAAGACCTGCCTCTCACCTCTTAGTCCTGCAGAGGCCTATGCGAACAGCAGGGACACCTGTCTGTCATGTTGACGCAGGCTCTCCAGGCACTGGACCTCGTGCTCCACAGCTGTCATTCTGTCTGAAGTTTACCTCCTGTTTCCCAATGTTCAGTGTGGTATCTGGACGCAGTGTCTAATTCTGTGCTTTACACCCCCTATGTTCCCTCAAAAGGACTAATCACCCCTTCCCCTACCTTCAACACCTTCCTCTTTTAAAAATGTGTTTGGGTTGGCAACTCCAATGGACATCCTTGCGGGAAAATACTCAGGATTCTGACCTCAGAATTTTCTGAGACAAAGGGGTTCTGCGGTGTTCTTGATTAGGAAGTTCAATCCTGCAGCAAAGGGGGACAGCATGCATGCACGTATGTGTGCATACGTGCATGTGTACAGGTGTGTGAACTCAGACACACACACACACACACACACACACACACACACACACAGTGAAGGCCAGTTGTCAGAACAGCCTGCCATTTACCTCCCAGCCATGTTTTCAGGTCTGTGGGTCTGAAGTGCAGAGAACATGGAACTGTTTCTGAGCTCAGAGCTTCTGAGGAGCATGGAAGAAAGGGTGACTTTTAGCTTGCCATTTCATTGGTTTTAAAAAAAAGTTCTTCTTTTGTTTACCCCTGGACTTCAGGGTTAGGCATGTGCAGTGCATCACTGGACAGAATATGGAAAAGCTGAGGCAGATAGTAAACAAGATGTGAACTCCCTCACTGAGTCATGAGAAAGCTGTTGGAAACCACACAGAGTCAGAGGTCAGCATTACAGTGAAGACATCCGGCCTTGGAACAGATGACCAAAGGCTCATGAACAGATTTCTGGTCAGCCTGACATGGGATGGAAAACATGTCCACTATCCCATGGTACATCAGTCCATCTCCCACATCTCCTAACAGGCAGATCTGATAGAAAAATAGATAGACAGGAACCAGAGGAGACTTGGCTCTAATCTATAACCTGGCCCAGGACATTTTTGTTGGCAAAGTCTTCTAGACCTGCTTGAAGATGCAGACTCCCCATGAGGTCAACTGCCTGCTTCTGGTACTCTAACCAGTAGGAACATCTTCCCTCTAAGCTAGTAGAAACTTCTCCACAGACCTCAGTAGACCTTCACTCACTGTCTGGTGTTATAGTGAGACCTCTCAGCTGCTATCCTCACCTTAAGCATTTTTGTCCAGGTTTCAGGATGAATAATCTACAACTATCCATAAAGATATTGGAGTGTGGTTGGTTGTTTCTACTCTTTACTCTTTGGTGGGCCGGCCACACAGTGTCCAAATAAATCACAGAGACTTATTTTTTCTTATGAATACCTAGCCTAACTTTGGCTTGTTTCTAGACAGCTTTTCTTAACTTAAATTATCCCATTTATCTTTTGCCTCTGGGTTTTTATCTTTCTCTGTTCTATATACCTTTCTTTATTACTTACTCTGTGCCTTGCTGTGTAGCTGGGTGGCTGGTCCCTGGCATCCTTCTCTCCTTCTCCTTTCTCATTCCTCTCTGCCCAGATTTCTCCTCCTATTTATTCTCTCTGTCTCCCAGCCAAGCCTATCCTTTCTCCTGCCTAGCTATTGGCCATTTATCTCTTTATTAGACCAATCAGGTGTTTTAGGTAGGCAAAATAACACAGCTTCACCAAGTTAAATGATTGCAACGTGTAGCTTGAGTTTTCCTGCCTGGCCCACAGTCAGGACAAATCTCTCTCACCTGCCAGTCCCACAGCCGCTCAGACCCAACCAAGTAAACATAGACTTATATTGCTTACAAACTGTATGGCCGTGGCAGGCTTCTTACTAACTGTTCTTATAGCTTAAATTAATCTGTTTCTATTAATTTATACCTTGCCATGTGGCTCGTGGCTTACCGGCATCTTCACATGCTGTTTCTCTTCGTGGTGGCTGGCAGTGTCTCTGACTCAGCCTTCCACTTCCCAGCTTTATTCTCCTCCTTGTCCCGCCTATACTTCCTGCCTAGCCACTGGCCAATCAGTGATTTATTTATTGACCAATCAGCAACACACTTGACATACAGACCATCCCACAGCAGCAACACATCTTTGCATCATTAAACAAATGTTCCACAGCATAAACTGTGGTGGCATTGTGTTCCCCAAAATATTGTGCACCCTAATAAACTTATCTGGGGTCAAAGAACAGAACAGCCACTAGATAAAAAGGCTAGAAAATGGTGGCACTCACACCTTTAATCCTAGCATTCCAGAGGCAGAAATCCCTCTGGATCTCTGTGAGTTCAAGGCCACATTGGAAACAGCCAGGCATGGTGACACATGCCTTTAATCCGAAGAAGTGAGCCTTTAATCCCAGGGAGTGATGGCAGAAAGCAAAAAGATATATAAGGCGTGAAGACCAGAAACTACAAGCCTTGGGCTGATTAAGCCTTTAGGCTTTCGAGCAGCAGTTCAGCCTAGATCCATTTGGATGAGGACTCAGAGGCTTCCAGTCTGAGGAAACAAGATCAGCTGAGGAACTGTCTAGGTGAGGTAGCTGTGGCTTGTTCCACTTCTCTGATCTTCCAGCATTCACCCCAATAACTGGCCTCAGGTTTGATTTTATTAATAAGACCATTTAAGATTCCTGCTAATAAACAAATATAGTACAACTTCAACTAATATTCCACAACATTGGAGATCCTAATAAATAAGTTGCTGAGCACAAATAAGTACTAAGTATATAAGAACCTGCATGTAGCTGGCTTGAGGGCATCGTAACTGCTCTGTGCTCAGAAGGCTTTGACAGATCAAGTGGGAGGATGTTCACATGTGCAGAATTATGGAGGTTTTTTTCTATGTCCTCCATCCCACCCTGGGTGTTGACTACTGGGCACTGTGCAACAGCCAGGGTAACTGAGTACTTGTTGTCCTTTGTCTTATTAAACAAGATGCCTGTTCAATAGGTGTAAGCATCAGTGCTTACTTACTGGGCCAAGGTGACCTGATATAGCCAAGGAGAAATGAGTCTTAACCAGGCATGGGTTGGAGGGGGTCACAGCAAGACTGAGGCTGTGACAGGTTTATTCCAAGGAATCAGACTTTTTGTATCCTCACCAGAAACAGAATATAATGGTGGTTTTCTAGGATCAATGCAATGGTAGTTGCCAGGATACAGTGACATTTGCAAGCAATACATGGTCCACAAGATTAAGGTCTAAGACCAATTGTCCTGTCAAGCCTTTGTATGCTCTGCTGACTTTTAGGGAACACAGAGAAACACGGGCAGCCTGAATGCTTCACTGCCTGAAGGAGTGCCCCAGTTTCTCAGAAACCGAAGGCACAGAGTGCCCCAGGAGCCATGGAGTCTAACCTGAGAAACCTATGGTGCATGCCTGCCTCTCAAGGCAGCCAGCTGAGGCCAATGCCATGATTCCCTGCAAACAGACGCTGAGATGGAGCACAGGTATCGCAGTAGGGAAGACAGTAGGGAAGGCCATAGTGTTACCTCTGTTCTTGCCAAGACATCGAGAGAACGTTCTCCAGAACATTCCTATTTCCATATGGTGGTTTTAGAATTAACTAAGGTAGAATCATCAAGGATTATAGCTTTGCTTTAGAATAATTTGCTATTATCTGCATTAGTTGCAGTTTTAGCACATTTGAAAACTTGAAATGTTGACTATCAGGAGAATTCAGTAATTCTGTTTGCTTCTGATGACCTCCACATGCACTGACACACATAAACACACTAATTAATAATAATAATAACAATAAGAAGAAGAAGGAGGAGAAGGGGAAGAAGAAGAAGAAGAAGAAGAAGAAGAAGAAGAAGAAGAAGAAGAAGAAGAAGAAGAAGAAGAAGAAGAAGAAGAAGAAGACACTGAGGTTCCAAGAGGCTGTGTGATTTTCTGTAGCTCGGTGAATTTGCAATGCCTCTTACCATTTCAGTAGTGCTGTGATTGACACTTGGCATTCTCAGTCAGTAACCATGGAACTGGGTTGCCATAAGGTAGCAAAATAAAATGATGAAATGTGTCCTCTGACTAGAAGTTGAGGGCTAGTCTGTCATACAAGATGTGCTTCAGTTCCGTATTCTACAAACCCCGGGACTCCTCCCTTGACTTCAGAAATTTAACCTTTGAAGGGCAACTCAGGAGAGCTCATAACTGTCAATGAAACAGAAAAATGGGTGTGTATGAGACAACCCAAAACAAAGCATTGTCATACAGAAAATCTCACTGTCACTCTGTGGCCCTCTGTGGCAAGTGTCATTGTTAACCAGCTCACACTTTCCCCAGACTTGTTCCTCTAATTTGTACTGCTTGGGCTCCTGATGATCCATCTACATTTTAATCAACCAAGAAAAGCACCAGCTGCTGTCCCCACACACACACACACACACGGTCCTGGGAGTCCTGTAGAGTGTGTATCTCTTCTATAGCGTTTTCTTCTCTGCTGTCCCAATGCTAGCGGCTGAAGTCTGTTGTCGAACTCTAAGCTGTTAAATTTTCTTCCTGGGACTTCACTGGAGGCATTCAAGTCACAGCTACTTAGTCCTCAAATCACCAACAGTATCTCATGACATCTAATTCTCCATTAGGAAGCAGGAAGCTCCCACAGTGTTCCTCTTGCAGCGTCACGCCTGGCTCCGACTCTACGTTGATTTGACCTTGGAAATCCTTTAGTACCACTTATCTAAGCTCAAGGGAAAAATAAAGGGGCATTTATAGCTGGACAATGAATCCTTAGTATCCTCCTGGACTGCAAGAATCTGCCCCTCCCCCAGTTAGGGGTCTATATCAAAACTAAGGTAAACTCGCCCTTATAGTGTTTGTCTTCTGATTGTATCTTTCTTAACTAGCATAAAGAAACCACATGCAACCACGTGAGGACTTTTGAGTGGCACATGATTCTGTCTACCTTTTGCTGGTACCTACTCACATAGTAATCCTAAACTCTACCTTCCAGCTCAGTCCAATACTGTGCACACAGGGTAAAGACAAAATTTTACTGTATGGTCTTTCTGAAGGGAAATAGAGGAGTGGATCTGGGGAAGAGGAAAGGTGGGATGGGGGGGGACTGGGAAGAGTGGAGGAAGGGGAAACAGCAGTAGGGATGTAATGTATGAGAGAAGAATAAAAGAAAAAAAATAAAAATTAAAGATCATAATGTATGTTGTGACCAAGCAATAGAAATAGGAGATTGTATCAAAACAATTTCAGGAACAGTTAAATGAATAGTAATACAAACCAACAGCTCAAGTTCAGACTCATAAGAGAGGGTTGAGGTCGCCCTTTCTGGAGCTTTACAGAGATTCTGTGTACACATGCAGGAGTGTGTCCCACGTGTAAATTAGCCATGTGTGTCTTGTGTGTAAATTAACTACGATCAGCAACCTCTCACTAGAGAGGTTAGTGGAGAGTTTGTACTCTGGGTGCCTTTTAAACTGTGAATTATTGGTGGATATCTTCAAAAAGAATAATGATTTGTTATTCTATGTATTGTGTCTGTTGCTGACAACCACCTGGACACTGTAAATGTAGACAAAGACACCTAGAAACATCCAACTTTTCAACAATTGTTAGCAAATTCTTTTTTCCTGACAGTTCCCAGATTAATCTTTTTTTCTTTCTTTTTTTATTAAGGAAACTTTTTCATTCATTTTACACACCTATCAATGATCCCCCTCTTCCCTCCTCCCACCCCCAGATTAATCTTAACAATAACAAGTTAAAAATTAGCCAATAATGTTCCAAATGTCACCAAGAAGTTAAACGTTCACAGCATAGATATGGCTTCTTTTTCTCAAGATAGCTCTCTCCTTCTCTGTCCCCACTTGGGGTGTGTGTGTGTGTGTGTGTTTGCACGTGCGTGCATGCATGTGCCTGTGTGTTTCAGTAGAAGTGAAGGAGCATTTAAACTGTCCTGAGGCATAACAGAAGCTCATTATAAACACAGTAAAAGCAAGCGAGAGAGCCGCTCTCCCCCAGACACACACCCCTTACCAACCTGTGCTGAGAGCCCCCCTCCTCCTGTACGTAATTTCTAACTTTCTAGTTCCTGTCAAATGTTCAGTTAGCAATTGTTAATCAGCATCTAAAACCAGTCCTTGTCGGAACAAGTGTTTACCGATCTTTAAAACCCAGAAAGTTGTTTTTCAACCAAGCCTGCAAAAAGCGATGTTGGCGTGACATTTTTTCAGTAGAGGTTTTGTTTTTTCAGCCTACGTAAGCTTCATGTCACAAGAGAGGAGGTGAGGAGGGACGGCATGATGTAGCTGTAGGCACGTCAATAAGTTAGCTGCGTCCTGGAACTGACACGTTTGTCACTGTAACTGCTGAAAGGGACAGGAGGAGGCGAGGCGGCGGCCGACTTCACTTTCCCGACAGAAGTCTCTGGCTCACTGCAGGTTCCTCCGTCTTTAGTGTGGAATGCGGGGTCTAGAGTGTTATCTCACTTCCTGGTACAGACGTCCTCTTCTTTACATCAAAGTTTCTGGACACTGACTTCGATGGCGTGTGTGAGGAGGCTGATATTGAGTGTAAACTCTCACATCACTATTTAACATCAAGAATGATAAAACCCCTGGAGTTTTTTATTTTTAACTTAGACTCAGGGGCTTCTGTCAGTCAAGGCATGATGATGATGGTTGGGCTTTTTTTTTTAAATGTAGTATTTTGGTTTATTCTTTGAAAACATAGGAGATAAAAGTATATCCGGATCACATTCACCTCCACTCTCCCCCCCTAACTCCCTCTAGCCCTCACCCATGAACTTTCTTATGCTGTAAGTTTTTTAATTGAAAATAAAGTTATTTTCATACGACATATTCTGATCATGGTTTCCCCTCCCTCATCTCCTCCCGGATCCTCTCCACCTCCCCACCCTTCCGCCTCCTAGTCTTCTTTCTCTTCCTCTTAAAAACAAACAGGCAAATAGAAAAGACAAACAAAGGTAAATCAAAATGAACAAACTAACAAAAATATAAAAAACAAAGAAATAACATGAGTAATGCATGTTCAAACCCATGTGTGCATGTGCACAGACACACACACACACACACCCTATAAAAGCACAAAGTTGGAGTTCATCTTGTGTTGTCCATCTACTGCTGACATGGTACCTGCCCTTTTACCCAGTGAAATTCCCCTGGAGAAATTATTTTTTCCTTTGCAAGTGGTCATTAACTGGGGAGAGCTTCTGGATTAGAAATGGGAGCTCTCATGTCTACTTTGCCTCTCAGTACTGGCACTCTGTTTTGGACCTGTGCTGGCCTCATGCATGCTGTCTGTCACAGTTTCTGTTATTCATCTGTATGTCTGTCCTGTTGTGTCTGGAAGACACTGTTTCCTTAGTATCATCCATCTCCTCTGGCTCTTACAATCTTTCTGCCTCTGCTTCCACATAATTCCCTGGGACAGATTTAATGAGGACAACCCACTGCAAACTGAGTGTTCCAGGGTCTTCCACTCTCTTCCCATTGTCTGGCTGTGGGTCTCTGGTTTTGTTCCCATCTACTGCAGGTGGAAGCTTCTCTGATGATGGGTGACTGAGACACTGATCTATGGGTACAGCAGAACGTCATTAGGAGCCATTTTGTTGCTACATTCCTTTATCAGAACAAAAGCATTTGGTTTCTCCCTAGGTCCCTGGCCTATCTAGTCTCAGGTTCTTGGTCACTCAATCAGTGTCCAGCATGGGTTCCATCTCTGGGAGTGGGCCTGGGATCCAATCAGTTAGTGGTTAGTTACTCCCACAACTTGTGCCGCTAGTATCCTGCAGGCAGCTCACCATTGTAGATTTCAGGGTTTGCAGCTGGGTTGGTGTTTATCTTTCTCCTTCCAGTACTGTGAAGACTCTAATCAGGCACCACCTCAACTTCCCCAGGTTCAGTGTGGTGTGTGGGTGTTGTATTCAGCAATAGGGTCTTACCATCAGGTTTTGGAGACCAGTTAATAGCCTTGGCAACAGCCTGGGTTGTTCAGGGTGTTTCCACCATGGGGCCTCTTTGGCCAACAACTCAATTAGATGTAACCCATTCCTGGCACTGGAGGTTTCACTTGGTGGTGAAAGATGTCTAGTGGAGACTTTGAATCCTCAGTTATTTGATGACTGCATTTAGATTTCTTTCATTATATTTATGTATTTTTAAGAAGCTTCTACTGTAGCAGATTTCCCCTTGACCCTCTCAAATGACTTCATGTTAGCTGACCTCCCCATGTTCACTCCTTTACCTTCCCCTGCTCATTTATTTCTCCTGTTTTAGCTTCTCTAATTTCTCTATAACTGTATATTCATTCTATTTCCTCTTCCTTGGGAGATCACCCCTCCCTACTAGTTCCATATTCTATATCTAACCTCTATGGTTATTCAGATAATAATAGCATGCCTATTGAAGGTTTAAAAGCTAACATCCACATATAAGAGAATACATACCATATTTGTCGTTTTGGGTCTGGGTTATCTCACTCAGGATGATATTACCTAGCTTCATCCACTTACCTGGGAATTTTATGATTTTGTTTTTGTTGGGCAATATTCCATTGTGTAAATGTGTCACATTCTCATTATACATGTATCAGTTGACATACATTTAAGCTGTTTCCACTTTCTGTGTATTATGAATAGAGCTGCAATGAGCATGGTTGAGCAAGTGCCTCTGTTATAGGATGTAGAGTCCTTTTGGTATATGTTCAAGAGTGGCAAAGCTGGATCTTGAGGTAGATCTACTTTGAGCTTCCTGAGGAACCACCACCCTGATTTCCATACTTGGCTGTACAAGTTTGCACTCCTACCAGCAATGGATGAGTGTTCCCCCTACTTGACATTCTCACTAGCATGAGCTGTCATTTGCTATTTTGATCTTGGCCATTCTGACAGGTGTAAAATGAAATCTCAAAGTAGTTTTGATTTGCATTTTCCTGATGACTAAGGATGTCAAGAATTTCTTTAAATGTTTCTCAGACATTTGTGTTTCATCTTTTGAGAATTCTCTGTTCAGTACTATACCCCATTTTTTTTAGTTATTACATTTTTTATTAAATTTTTCATTTATTTTACATACCGACCACAGTTCCCCCTCCCTCCTCTCTTCTCATTCCCTTCCTCCACCTTCCATCTATCCCCCCATCATGGTGTCCCAAATTTCCTGGATGTTTTGTATTAGGAATTTATTGAATTTAACATTTTTTGACCAATAAAACTATTTCCTCTATTGCATCTTCAACACCTGAGAGTCTCTCTTCCATCTCTTGTATTCTGTTGGTGAAGCTTGCATCCGTAGTCACTGTTTGCTTCCCCAGATTTCCCATTTCCAGAATTCCCTCATTTTGTGTTTTCTTTATCATTTCTGTTTCAGTTTTACAGTCTTTAATCCTTTACTTTACTGGTTTGATTTTTTTCTTGGCTTTCTTTAAGGGATTTATTAATTTTTTCCATTTTTTTGTTTGTCTTTTCCTCAATTTCTTTAAGAAAATATTTCTTTTCCTCTTTAAGGGCCTCTATCATCTCCATAAAGTTATTTTTAAGATCATTTTCTTGTGTTTCAGCTACATTGGAATGTTTCGGTCTTGCTCTTGTAGAATAATTGGGTTCTGGTGGCGCTATATTACTCTTTCGGTTGGTGAATGTATTCTTACACTGGCATTTACACATCTGTTTTTCCAACTGGTGTGGGTTGTGCCTGTGTCTATGTAATTTACTGGTTTTACAAGGGAGGGCTCGCCATGGAGAGGATGTTCAGGTGTATGAGGTTGGGTGGAAGAGTGGCTCTTGGAGGGACAGAGTCCAGTGGGTGGCAGGGGTCATGGTGCAGCCTGGAGACAGATCTCTTACCTGCTTGCCTGCTGGTGCAGACAGCACCAGAGCAGTGGAGTTCCAGCAGAGTTGGGGGCAGGGCCCAGCTGCCTTGCTGGTGCTGGCATGGAAGGGGAAGGGGCACAGACTGTGCCCTGGGGTTTAGGGTCTGGACTTTGAGGTAGTCCAGTTGGGAGGCCAGTCACTCACCTGTTTTTTCACCTGGTGTGGTTTACACCTGTGCCTATGTAGTCTGCTGGGTTTGCGGGGAGGACTGACCCCAGGGAGGATGTTCAGGTATAGGGGCTGGGCAGCAGAGCTTTACTTCATTTTTAAATAGGTTACTTGTTTTAGTTCTTTATCCATCTTAGATATTAATCCTCTATCGTATGTGTTATTGGTAAAGATCTTTTCCCATCCTGTAACTTGCTTCTTTGTCTAGAAGATGATGTCCTTTGCCATATAGAAGCTTTTCAGTTTCATGAGTCCCATTCATTGACTATTGTCCCTAGTGCCTCTACTATCAGTGTTCTCTTCAGAAAGTCTTGTCTTGTACCAATGAATTCAAGACTATTCTCTGCCCCCTCTTTTATCAGATTCTGGGTTATTTTGTCTTTGGTTGAGGTTCTTGTACATCTAGAGATGAGATTTGTGCAGGGTAATAAATATGGATCTGTTTGCACTCTTCTACATGTAGCCATCCAGTTTGATCTGCATCATTTGTTTAAGTTGTTATCTTTTTTTCCTGTGTGTATTTTTGACTTTGTTTTAAAAAATCAGGTGTCCATAGGTGTATAGACTTATGTCTGAGTCTTCAATTTGATTCCATTGATCCATGTGTCTGTTCTTACCTCAATACCATGCTGGTTTTATTTCTATAGCTCTGTCTGTAGTACAACTTGATATCAGGGATGGTGATGCCCCTAGTAATTCTTGTATTAGGTAGTTTTTGGAGAGGCAATGAAGCTCCTTTGTGTGTTCAGTAACTCCTCAGTCCTACCTGAGCTTACAGTGGCTCCAAGGGTTGTCTTGGTGCTTCAGAAATTCGTGGACACTCAACAGTTAAGCTGATAATGATGGTGTGGGCTAGGGCTTTGCCATGGGCTAAAGGGCTTTCTGAAACTTTGTTTATTCTTTTAACTTTGCGTTACTGTTGCTACTCCCACATTATAGCTGAAGACAGTAAAACTCAGATGTTAACAAGATAAAGCATAAAGCTAAACACAGCGGCAGACGGGACACTTGTCAGGCTGCAAGGAGGATGAAGAGCAGAGGGAGAGCGGTTACAGAAGTCAGCACCTGCTCTGCAGGCCCCCGTGTCCTGTACTTCAAACCATGAATGCCTTGAATTGTGGTAGTGTTTAATTCGGTCGGGATGTGATTAGACTGACTGATCGTTACTCAGTTTTGCTGCTTCCAGCATCCAACTTCATCTGGAACTGAGCTTCTGCTTCACTGATTTCTTGCCCTCACCAGGACTGCTGGGCGAGATTTGGACCTGACCATTTCTCTGTGTCTTTGCTTTTCTGATTTGCAGGTTGGCAGGTGCACACTTTCAGCACATTGGAGGTATTTTGTTACTGAGGAAGGTGCTGAAGTCAGCTAAGCTGCCATTCCTTAGTGACTCATCTTTTTTTTCTGTTTGCCTTCAAGGCTTTTTGCCCTGTACTTGATGTAAAGATACTACATGAAGGATGTTTACAGGTATGTTTGTTTATTAAGTTCATGATTTGGCATGGCTCCTCAACAAAACTCTCTTCAGATCTACATAAATTTCTTAACCATTACTTCTAAGACAATTGTCTATGATCCAAAAATCTATTAGAAATGTTAAGCTTTCTTCTTCAGATAAGACAAATAGAGTTGTTGCCATAGCAATATGTCCACCTCTCTGGTACCAAACTTTGGGTATTTCTGAAACTCTGTCCCCCAGTTAGTCCCTGTCTATTCAGACACATCAAAGGTCCTGGCCAATATGTTGTTTGCTTTATCTGAAACCCCACCTTGATTTTCACTTGAGGGAGGACTCTGCCTCCTTTTCTAATCCATGTTTCTTCTCAGTAGCCTGCTTTACATCAAGAATGCCACACATTTTACAACTCTGGATAATACTAAGCAGTATTCATTTTATAATCTGTCTATGCGGTAGCTTGATCCTGCTATGAGTTTAATTCCATCTCATCGTGAGTAAAGCATACTGGAGGCAGGTATCTTTTGCTTTTATTGTGAATTCTTTTTATGGATATTTTTCTTTTTTAATCTTTTTATGGATATGTTTCTTTTTGTAATCTCTCTGTTGTTTTCCTAAATTACTCATAAACATTTAGCTACCTACTGTCAGAATTTTGTCAATATTTAGATTTCACCTCCCTACATCCTGCCCCCCTACTCCCCATCATCTCTCACATCAGAAACATCTGTGAACTCACTTTAGATGTATATAAATTGTCTTACTTGACTCAGCCATGTCATTCAGAATCAACCATGACATTTACTGGGTTGTTTTGCTTGGGATATACCATTTTTTAGGTATGATGCCTTTTCCTTCATTCTATTGATTTTGTATGTTGCAACAGTAATTTGGGGGTAAACCCTCTAGAAAGAATTGTGGTGTGTAGCTTATTTCTCTTGGGTGTTATAATTCTCTAGAGTAGCTATTCTTCAGCATTTCTTGAGGGGCTGTAAGGAGCCATTTATCATATTGTTATGTCCAACACTGTAACTGAAGGCTGAATTCTGTGTGTTTATTTCAAACAAATTAATTGCTACAATGTATATAATTAGAAGATTCTTAAAACTGAGGCGAGCACTCCAATCTTCTACTGTTTGTGTATGTTGCTTCTCTTCATGTCTACCATAGCAATCAAGCGTTTTTTACTATTCTTGATTTCCTTTAATGTTGGGAGGTTAGACATTCTTTTGCAAGTTGTTACTGGTCTCACTCAAAGTTTCAGCGTAACTATTTGACTTAACAGATAAGTTGACAGGTAAGTTAGTTCATCCTTACACTATTTTCCTCAGTAGTGGAGGCTGCAGTTGAGATTACTGTACCCTACCTGTGTGTCTCTGATGCCCAACGATGTTGGTCATGTTTTTTGTTATGACTCATATGACTCACAAATAATCAAAAAATAACAACTTTTGTTTTCATTTTTCTAGATGAGGACACTGATCTATGGTCTTGGCAACTATTCTTTTTTGAAGCTTATTCTGGTTTTACTGTTTCTTCTTTCTAAACAGATATTCTCTTCTTTTGCAGAGGTTTAGGTACTGTTGACACAACACAATCTCTACCTGGAAACTATAATACTTAACACATGCTATTAAATGATAGTTAGCTGGGTACAGAAATTCACAGATAAGAGAATATTCCTTAATGTCCAGATTGAATATTATTCCATTATCATTTGGTTCCTGTTGTTAACATCGAGAAGTCAGGTAAATTATCAGAATATCTTTCTCACTGAGCAGTTTTAATGTCTGTTTTTCATTTATATTACATATTTGCTTTGCTATTTTAGATATTCCATTATTTATTTATGCAATTGAATCCACGAAATTTATGCTTAGGAGAATTTAGATTTTTCCTCAATTTTAAATTTTTCTGTCTATTATATTTGGATATTATTTTGTTCTCTCTTTCTTCTAGAATTGCTCTGTGCATTATATTGCTGGAAAATAAGTTTGTGTTCCCATTTTAGTAATACACAAGCACACACACACACACACACACACACACACACACACACTTCAGTTCTATGTATCCTCTTTCACTTTTTAAAATATTCATTGTTTTTTTAATCCTCTGAACATTTTGTTTATTGTTTCAAACAATCTTCAAAATAGCATTAAGTAAATCCCTAAGAAAGTATAAGTGAATATTTTTTCTTTCGCATTCTTATTCTCTTTCATATTTTCCCTGACATTCACTCATATCCTGTGTTTTTCTTACACCAGCAGCCCTCCTTGTTCCTCTAACTGATCTAATCATCCTCACCTCGTTGCATACTTTGCCTGGATGTCATCCTGTCTTCTTAGGTCTCTCACCCTGACTGAACTTGACGTGTCTTTTCCTCTTACAGCAGCCACTCTTCCTTGGGTGCTGGCTGTGAGTGAAGGTTGGATGAACATTACCTGCAGTCATCTTAGGCAGATAACTCTCAATGAGTAATGGGTGATTTGTGCTTCTTGATCACCACAGTCTTATTCTGGGCACAGTTCACTTCTGTACTAATCAGTTGCATTTGGGATGGAGTTAACACAAAACTGAATAGTTAGATGGGCTTGTGTTCTTTTTTTTTTTTTTTTTTTTTTTTTTGGTTTTTTCGAGACAGGGTTTCTCTGTGTAGCTTTGCGCCTTTCCTGGAACTCTCTTGGTAGCCCAGGCTGGCCTCGAACTCACAGAGATCCGCCTGGCTCTGCCTCCCGAGTGCTGGGATTACAGGCGTGCGCCACCACCGCCCGGCGTTTTAAGGCTTGTGTTCTATGTTGTTTAGAAGCAACTTTTTTGTGAAGCCCAAGAGTAGGCAGGGAAGCTTGGCTCTTGAGCTATCAGCACTTGTCTTCTCCACCTTCTCAATGAGGACATCATCCTGTGAGTATCTTCCACTCCATAGTCACTGCATTGGCCCATGCTAGGAGCCCATGCATGTTGTAACCTACCCCAGGCTGCTGCCTCTCTCTTGTTCCTGTAGAGGCAGCTGTTCTTTCCCCTTTTGTCCAAGGCATTGCACAACTTGAGCTTTTCTACAAATTTAAAGCTATATCCAGCTTAACGCCACAGTCAACCCCACATCTCTCCTAGTTGACTGACAAGGCAGCATAGTCAATATGTACTAACTGAATAACTAATGGTGCAAATCCAGAAGCCTTACAGCTGTTGTTCAACTCCAGCAGACTTTGCAAGCCTTTTAGTCTCTCTTATTGTCAGTCTCACAGTACATTCAAGAAGTAAACAAGCCAACATTGCAAACTTCAGAACCATTTTACATTAAGTGGTCCCTATCATTGTATTTGTTAGATGTTTGGGTTTTTCTAAGATTGCCAGAAATTTATCTCCCTGCAATGAAGTTTAAATGTAATGAAAACTCTTTCAACTGTGATTTAAACAATGGGTTCACCTCTCTTTAGTAAGTTTTACTCTACACTAGAATACTATGTGAAGCTGCTTAGCATCATGTAGTTCCCCCATAAGCCTTGAAAACTAGATGCTATTTATCTCAAGAAAACAAGGAAAATGGAAACAGGTAACTTTATGAGACTTGGCATTGATGGCAGATTCACATTGCAGTCTGTCTGTTCTTAGTGTCTTTCCCTTGTCTACTTGTAATGATTTGTGGTAATACTTTATTTGTACTGAAATGTGATATTTTATTTGTATGTTAATAAATAAAGTTTCCTGGAGATCAGAGGTCAGCAAACCATAAACAGAAGTCAGGCAGTGGTAGCTCATGTCCTTAATCCAATCATATGACAGGCAGAGTCTCTGTGTGATCAAGGACACAGCCAAGTGTGGTGACACAGGCCTTTAATCCCAGTACCAATCATAGAGACCTGGAGGTCTGTATAGACAGGCAGTGATGAGGAAGTCATGTGGCTGGGCTTAGAGCCAATGAGAAGGCAGAACAGGAAGGCAATAAAAGCACAGGTCGGACAGGAAGAAACTCTCTCTCAGGGGAAGCTACTGCTGGTGGTAAGTTAAGGCTAGCTATTGCTCTGATCTCTTTGGCTATTTGCTCTGTATTTGGCTCTGTGATTCTTATTTAATAAGACTGTTTAGAAATTCATCTACAATGGTTAGTACTAATAGCCACTTGACAGAATCTGGAACCACCTAAAGGACAGGTCTCTGGGCATGACTTTCTAGGATTGTCTTAATTATGTTAACTGAGTTACCGTGAGTGGCATCATCTTCCCACTGGGGTCCCGGATGATATAAGTGGTAAAGGGGAGCTGGACAGCAACATGCCTTCTTCCCACTCTGCTTTCTGATCATGGTTGCAATGTGCCCTAAGCTACAGCTCCTTTGGTTTCCCAACCATGATGGTCTGTACCCTTGAACTGAGTCAGAATAACCCCCTCATCACTCATTTCTCCTTGCCAGGGTGTGTCATCACAGTACTGGGAAAAGAAACTGGGGCTGGGGAGATGGCTCAGTGGTTAAGAGCTCTGGCTCATCTTCCAGAAGACCAGAGTTTCATTCCCTGCACCCAAATGGTGGTTCACAACCTTCTGTACCTTTAGCTCCAGGGGATCCAGTGTCCTCTTCTGGCCTCTGTGGGCACCAGGCACATACATGGTGTGTAGACATATGTGCAGGCAACACACACACACACACACACACACAAGAAAAAAATACATAAATTACATAAAGCAAAACTAAGACATCTTTGTTCTCATCTCAAGCTTTAGAATCATCTCACCTCTTCCAGGGCCAGACTTTTGTACAGTGAGGCACAAGACCATCTTCTCCAGTACAGACAAATCAGCACAGCCCAACCACTAACAGCAAGCAGTGAGGAAAGATGCAACTGAAAACTCTAAGCTTGTAGACTGATGAAAACCGTTATACATGGCACAGAGTGATCAGGCAAGGTATGGCCTAAGGGTGACAGTTATGGTGAAGGAAGTTCTAAGACTGACATTGACCGCGCGCGCGCGCGCGCGCACGCGCACACACACACACACACACACACACACACACACACACACGTATCTGTTCCATTCAGAGGCCTTGGGAGGAGGGCCAGCAGAAAGTGTGTCCTCCACAACATTATGTTATGCTAATTGGAGTGCAACCCAAGATGCTATTCTGCTTTTGGAAAATGAATTTATGGACTATGTCAGGAACGTTGTTGGAGTCTTCAAGCTCCTGAGCTCATGTGTGCAGGGAGCATTTCTAACACCCTGATGCACAGACCTGATGTGTTCTGCCTTCTGCTGTCAAGCGAGAAGCAAAGGCTCAGTTCAGCCTCACTGCAAAGTCCTTCCCAAAGCTTAACCACACTTTTAGAATCCAGTCTGTTTGAGAGATGGAGCTGCTGTGGGGACGCTTGTTCTGTTCTGTTCTATAAACAAAAGCAGTTGGATCTTTCCTCTGGAGTTCTCCTCTCTTCTCAGTTGAATGTGATTCCATTTCTGTTTTTCAGAACTTGCAGACTCATCAGCAGTGAAGCTCAGCATCAAGAAGTGTCTCCCCATGTGAATCCCTCCCTTCATTAGTCCCTGGATGTTCTCGGGTTTTCTATTTCTGGAGTTGATTTCTATCCTAAGCCACTGACCCTTTCAGCCAAATTGGATGAGCGTCTCCTCTGAGCTGAGAATCCAGAGCTGGGGCCAACCACTCAGAAATAAAAACACCCTGCTTTGGCTGGCATTGTGGGGACAAGGACAGATGGGTGGCTGCAAGCAGAGACTGGAGAGACAGAGACAAGGAGGTGGTGGTCGGCAGGGACATGGACCAAGGGCCGAGGTATAGACTTCCTGCTGTGGGCAGGGGTTGGGGACAGGTGGCTGCAGATGAGGGTTTGGAAGACAAGAAGAAGGCTTTGTGGAGATACTGGTGGAACTTTTGGTAGGTTTCTGAGTGTAATCTCAAAATTTTTAATTTTCTCTTCAGTTATTTTTCTTAACAAAATCTTGCTCCATGAATAAAACATATTTACAAAGGACAACATGTCCGCCGTCTCTCTGCAACAAAACACTTAACAAAGCAACTTAAGGAAGAGGGTTTATTTGGATCCATAATTTGATTTGTTTTAGGGTGCAGTCCAGCACAGCAGGAAGTCATGCTGGCAGAGGCTTGAGACCACCATTCACATTGTGTCACAGTGAGAGAGCAGAGAGAGATGAATGTCAGTACTCAGCCAGACTTCTCCTTTTCATAAAGTCCTACAGTGAGGAAGGGCCTTCCCATCTCAACCGTCAGAATATGGGAAATCCTGTAGCTAGAGTTTTCCTGCCTGGCCCACGATCAGGACAAATCTCTCTCACCTGCCAGTCCCACAGCCACTCAGACCCAACCAAGTAAACACAGAGACTTATATTGGTAACAAACTGTATGGCCGTGGCAGGCTTCTTGCTAACTGTTCTTACAGCTTAAATTAATCCATTTCTATAAATCTGTACCTTGCCACATGGCTCGTGGCTTACCGGCATCTTCACATGTGGCTTGTCATGGTGGCGGCTGGCAGTGTCTCTCTCACCCAGCTTCCTGTTCTCTCAATTCTCCTCTCTGTTAGTCCCGCCTATACTTCCTGCCTGGCCACTGACCAATCAGTGATTTATTTATTGACCAATCAACAACACATTTGACATACAGACCATCCCACAGCAAAATCCCTCACAGACATGCTCAGAGATTGGTCTCCAAGGTGATTCTGCATCTGGTCAAAGTCCACCCAGTAGGCCCTGGAGTCCCTATGGTGTTGGAGTGTGAACATTCTTCTCTTCAGGAGGGTGGACTTTAACTGTCCCAACTCTTCTACTTCCCTAACACTCCCTGTCACCATTCCTTGGGCTCTGCAGGCTCCTTCGGCTTCCCCTGAAATGATTTCTTTTCCATTTTATAAACCAAATGCCTGGAAACACTTGATTCACTCCTAGAAACAATAACAACAGCTAACTATCTCTATCTCTATCTCTATCTCTATCTCTATCTCTATCTCTATCTCTATCTCTATCTCTATCTCTATCTCTATCTCTATCTCTATCTCTATCTCTATCTCCATTTCCTTTTTGTAGCCTGCTTCACAGTCTCTCCCTTCACTGTTCAACATATTAAGGGTGGTTTGCCGTAGCTGAATAGGTGAATGAGATAGAGGAGCTCCCCATGCAGAAGAGGGTGATTGGCAATTCTGGTCTGCCGAAAGGGAGCCTGGAAGTCCGGGGAGAATGTTGTCTGAGGTGGTGGAATTGATTAGAACCGGCATTAACATGCTCAGCATCCGGCTCCCGTTAGGAGAAATTGAGGAGGAATATGAAGCAGAGAGCACACCACCACACAGGCCTAATGGTGGGTGCCAGGGATATCTGTGTTGCCTCTCTGTGGCTTAAACGTGCTGTCTGGACACATTAGGCTCCACGCTCCTCTCCCGGCTCTGCAGCACTGCAAGCTGAGAGGCTCTCAGGGAAACTGTCCGCCCCTCTCTCGTCACCAACGGAGAGTCAGAGACACCGGGAAGTGACAAGAAATACCAGGCTCTGCTTCACGGGAAAGTCTAGAAATGGCTCTACAAGGATTTAGGTAGTGGTGGAAGACAGCTAAGTGGAAGGGGTGCGCAGAAGATATGTGGGCGCTTCTCTGATGCTCCTCTGCCTTGAGGCCTCACAGTAGAGAGCAGGGGGCTGGGGGTGGGAGAGGGAGAGCTCTTCTGTCCCTGATTCTGACATACCCTCCTCCCTGGACGCTGTGGCTTCCCTCTGCTGTCCTGCTACATTATGCTAAGTGAACTCCAGCTTTGGGTATGGACGTGTGAGATTTACTATTTCATTTTTAATTTTTCGACTGTGAGGGCATATGCCGTGTGCACATGTGTGGTATACACACACACACACACACACACACACACACGTGTGTGCTGGTGACATTTAGGAATCCTTCTCTATCATCCTCCACCTTGTTTCCTGAGGCAAGATCTCTCACTTAACCTGCAGTTTGCTTTTTTTTTGGCTAGTCTGGCCTTCAGGCAGCCCCACTGATCCTAGTGTCTCCATGCACACCCCTCCCCCCGTCTTCTGTCCCCGTGCTGGGGCTGCAGTGTTCATGCCCCACACACACACACTCCACCCCCTGCACCTGTGCATTGGCCCAGGCTTGACTTCTACATGGGTCCTGGGATCCCAGCTCTGGTCCCCACACTTGTGTGGTAAGCTTCCTTAACCACTGAGCAGTCTCTCCAACCCCCAAGTATGGGATCTGAAAAGCCCTGTGCTCCCTCTGTGTACACAGTGCCGGTCAGCACACGGTGGCACCCTGACTAACTGTCTTTGAGGTCCTGAAGCTCCTTCTGACGGGAGGAGGTGGAGGCTGAAACACCCTGCTCCTGTCACCCAGACCCTTATAGTATCCTCTTAGTCGGGCTCTCCTGCCCAATCTCTTCCTGTTCAGCTATCAGTTAATCAGCTTTTTATTAAGAATGAGAGCAACACATTTTCACTGTGTACAGAAGGATTATTCCACAGCAAACAGGATTTGCCTACGGGCCGGTCTGATGGAGGCATTTCTGAATTGATATTTCTTCTTCTCAGATAACTCCAGCTTGTGTCAAGTTGATAAAAAATAAAATAAAAACGGCTGGGCAGTGGTGTTGAATATGTTTAATCCCGGGACTCAGAAGGCTGAGTCAGGTGGATCTCTGTGAGTTCAAGGCCAGCCTGATCTACAGAGCAAGTTCCAGGACAGCCAGGGCTACACAAAGAAACGCTGTCTCAAGAACACAAAAAGCACAAAACAGTATCCTTTTAGACCCTCTCTCTTCCTCCATTCCTTCCTTTCTCTCTCCCTCTCTCCCCACTCTGTTTCTCTTCTCTCTCTCTCCTCCTCCTCCTCCTCTTCCCCATTCTCTCTTCTCTCTCTCTTTCAGTGCATGAATATAAAGCAGAAAAGCCTCTGCAGACCAGGAGCTTCTGACTAATGAGCAAACCAACTGTTGTTTGATAGTAAGTATTCAGTCCCCAGAGCCAGGAGAGAAAAATATCTGCTGTGTGAGCCTGTCTGTGAGATGGTGCTGTGGGAGCCTGTCTGTGGGATGATGCTGTGTGAGCCTGTCTGTGAGATGGTGCTGTGGGAGCCTGTCTGTGGGATGATGCTGTGTGAGCCTGTCTGTGGGATGGTGCTATGTGAGCCTGTCTGTGGGATGATGCTGTGTGAGCCTGTCTGTGGGATGGTGCTGTGTGAGCCTGTCTGTGGGATGGTGCTGTGTGAGCCTGTCTGTGGGATGATGCTGTGTGAGCCTGTCTGTGGGATGGTGCTGTGTGAGCCTGTCTGTTAGATGGTGCTGTGGGAGCCTGTCTGTAGGATGGTGCTATGGGAGCCTGTATGTGAGATGGTGTTGTGTGAGCCTGTCTGTGGGAAGGTGCTGTGGGAGCCTGTCTGTGGGATGATGCTGTGGGAGCCTGTGTGTTAGATGGTGCTGTGGGAGCCTGTCTGTGGGAAGGTGCTGTGTGAGCCTGTGTGTTAGATGGTGCTGTGGGAGCCTGTCTGTGGGATGGTGCTGTGGGAGCCTGTCTGTGGGATGATGGTGCGGGAGCCTGTCTGTGGGATGATGCTGTGTGAGCCTGTCTGTGGGATGGTGCTGTGGGAGCCTGTCTGTGGGATGATGCTGTGTGAGCCTGTCTGTGGGATGATGCTGTGTAAGCCTGTCTGTGGGATGGTGCTGTGGGAGCCTGTCTGTGGGATGATGCTGTGGGAGCCTGTCTGTGGGATGATGCTGTGGGAGCCTGTCTGTGGGATGATGCTGTGGGAGCCTGTCTGTGGGATGATGGTGCGGGAGCCTGTCTGTGGGATGATGCTGTGGGAGCCTGTCTGTGGGATGGTGCTGTGTGAGCCTGTCTGTGGGATGATGATGTGTAAGCCTGTCTGTGGGATGATGCTGTGGGAGCCTGTCTGTTAGATGGTGCTGTGGGAGCCTGTCTGCGGGATGATGCTGTGTGAGCCTGTCTGTGGGATGATGATGTGTAAGCCTGTCTGTGGGATGGTGCTGTGGGAGCCTGTCTGTGGGAAGGTGCTGTGGGAGCCTGTCTGTGGGATGATGCTGTGTAAGCCTGTCTGTTAGATGATGCTGTGTGAGCCTGTCTGTGGGATGATGCTGTGTGAGCCTGTCTGTGGGATGATGCTGTGGGAGCCTGTCTGTTAGATGGTGCTGTGGGATCCTGTCTGTGGGATGGTGCTGTGGGAGCCTGTCTGTGGGATGATGCTGTGTGATCCTGTCTGTGGGATGATGCTGTGGGAGCTTGTCTGTTAGATGGTGCTGTGGGAGCCTGTCTGTGGGATGATGCTGTGGGAGCCTGTCTGTGGGATGATGCTGTGTAAGCCTGTCTGTGGGATGGTGCTGTGGGAGCCTGTCTGTGGGATGATGCTGTGGGAGCCTGTCTGTGGGATGATGCTGTGGGAGCCTGTCTGTGGGATGATGCTGTGGGAGCCTGTCTGTGGGATGATGGTGCGGGAGCCTGTCTGTGGGATGATGCTGTGGGAGCCTGTCTGTGGGATGGTGCTGTGTGAGCCTGTCTGTGGGATGATGATGTGTAAGCCTGTCTGTGGGATGATGCTGTGGGAGCCTGTCTGTTAGATGGTGCTGTGGGAGCCTGTCTGCGGGATGATGCTGTGTGAGCCTGTCTGTGGGATGATGATGTGTAAGCCTGTCTGTGGGATGGTGCTGTGGGAGCCTGTCTGTGGGAAGGTGCTGTGGGAGCCTGTCTGTGGGAAGGTGCTGTGGGAGCCTGTCTGTGGGATGATGCTGTGTAAGCCTGTCTGTTAGATGATGCTGTGTGAGCCTGTCTGTGGGATGATGCTGTGTGAGCCTGTCTGTTAGATGAGGCTGTGGGAGCTTGTCTGTGGGATGGTGCTGTGGGAGCCTGTCTGTGGGAAGGTGCTATGGGAGCCTGTCTGTGGGATGGTGTTGCAGCGGATCATTGTCTGGCTGAGCAAGACCCTCAGTTGCCACAAGCTGGTATAGTAGGGTGCTGTGGGCATAGTCCCTTGGGGTACTTTGAAAAGTAGATTTCCAAGTGGGCAGGTAGATAGTCCTGCTGGGAAAGGACTTGGAGTTGGAGATGCCTTTTGTCAACATTTTCCCTCCGAGTACCCCATACTGTTCTTGGTGATGCCTGTGTGTGGCCCCCCTTCACTAATCACCATGGTACAGATGAGGGTATGGCTCTAGCCCAAGGCCGTGTTTCCAGGGAAATTCAAACAGTGGAGGGGGGAGTCCACTAACATGTGTAGACTTGTGTAGACACTGCTGTGAAGGGGACATGGAGCCCTGGACCTGGTCAGGACGATCACCCAGAGCACAGAGGCCAGACAGCTGTGAGCCCACATTCAGCAGTGAAGTCCCTTCATGTTGACTTTGCATTAAGGAGGAAGTGAGTGTGGCTGTGCCCTGCTCTGCTTCAATTGTTTATAAAGAAAGCCTCCCTGGGCTCCTGGACCTGTGAGATCCACCAGTGTCAGACACTTCTTCTCTTGGTTGTCCTCATGCATTCACCCCCTGTACCCAGTCAGGGCAGCATTTGCCTGTAGAAAAGGGTCCCCTATAAGCAGTGAACCCCAAGGCTGATTAAGAATCTCCAGAGGAGGCTGAGTAGAGGATTGTGACTGCAGCCTATGCAGCCTGCTCATCATGTACAGTCTTGTCTCTCCTGCCTGGGTCGAGGAACTTCTCCCACCAACATTGACAAGGTCCTGAGGGTAACAAATGGTGAAGACAGACACTTGCTGTCCACCTCAGGCTCCTGTACAAGTTTCCTGTGTGGAGGCAGGAGGATCCTCTTCATACGCACAGAGAGGAGAGCACCCACACAGCTTTGGTCCATCCCCGCCTGCCCTACAGGAAGACCTCACTGGAATTAGGGTGTTTTCTTGCAAGAAGTAGAATATTGGAACATTGCCCAACACCAGGCAAGCTTTCCTCACAATCTTACCTGTGCACATTGCACATAAAGCTAATGGTACCCTGATGGTTGTTTCCAAAGGAGAAAAACACTCTCACTTATTAATGAAGCCAATTACATGTTTCTTGGAATGAAAAACAAACCCTAAGTACAACTATTGGAAATCATCTCCATTATCCCTTTGGTGCCTTTCCCACCCAGGCGTGCATCAGCTCACAGCTACTGGGAAGCAGGGATCTCGACACTCAGCAGTGCTAGCGGCAAGAAGAAACTGAAGGTGTGGCCACCCGTGCACACACCTGACAGCCTGTGCTCTCAGACGCCGGCAGCAAATGAGCTGGAAAACCATGACAGGAAAGGTGGCAGCCCTGGACAGGGGTCTCTACTGCAGGCTTCACTGTGTAACACCCAGCTGATAAGGACCATGTGACAAAGACCTTTCCCAGGGAGTTTCTTCATGCCCAGGGTGGTTTTATTAGCCTCTCCATGGATAGAGGCAGAGTCCATCAAATGTCCCTGCAGGTTGTCCTAGCTGAGTACCCCACCCTGCTGTGGCTGGGCAGTCTTCTCAGACCCTGATAAGTCCTCTTTCTGCAGAAGGCTCCATGTGCTCCATTGGCCTTTATGCCCAGGTTTCCTGTGTTACGATGGTGAGAATCGAGAGATCTGTAAGGCCCATCCACCCAACAGATGGAAAACAACAGCCCCAAGGAGCTTTTAGCCATGAAGCCCACTCTCCAGTCTCAGTAGTAGTGCAAAGGCAAAACAAGACAAGTCCAGGGCTGAGAGGATTTCTTTCCCACAGCTCTGGGTCCAGACTAGAAACTCCTTGCAGCCCAGCAGCCCTGCTTCTGGTGTTTGTGAGACTTTCAGCCTACCTGGCCAACCTCAGGTGTGGACTTTACAAGCATAGTAGCTGAGTATCTCCAGAGGCACCTGCTAGTGACAGGGGCCAGTAATGATGGGGAGGAAGGTAGAGGGTTGGATGAGAGAGTTATAAAATTATTCAGCCCATGCTTTCTGTGAGGAGGCTCCACAAATCCACGTTGCTGTCTTTGAAGTGTTCTTGAAAGCCAATGAAGCTGCCTACCCTGGTCAGCAGGGACACCCATCCACCCCCAGTCTCCCCTCTGTACTCTCTCCTTCCCTTAGCCTTCGCACGGTGCAAAGCACTCTGGGAAACAAGCCACCACCGGCTAGATGCCAATATGTTTACATTTACTAAAAGTGGTAAATTCATCAGGAAGGATTTAGAGCTGGATTATTATGAGATAACAAGACAAGAAGATAATCTCTCTGAGCTACCTGCATTTCAATTTGCATATGATATTGGGACCCAAGTTAATCTGCAAATAAAAGCAATATAAATGCAAAGCTGTGATATTTACTTAGAAAAAAAGACCATGAATCTCCCTCGTCTCAGAATTTATGAAATTTCCAAAGTGTCATAAAACTTGTTTCATGACTTGCATCTGATTGAGAAGTCAGACTTAGCATGCCCTACTGTGACTTTATCTGGGTTACTATCAAAACTAATACTTAACACATTCTGACTTCCACTTGTCAGTAACCAAGATCCCTCCCTTTGTAATAGCTAGCTAAAAGAGAGAGAGTGAGCATTATTTTCTGTTTATAGAAACAAAATAAGCAAACTCTGTAGTCAGATATTTTCCTGTGTCCTGCCTGGTCCTACAGCCACTCAGACCCAAATAAACATACAGAGGCTTATATTAATTACAAATTGTATAGCCATGGCCTGTGGCTCAAGCCTCTTGCTAGCTAGCTCTTATAACTAAACTCAGCCAATTTCTATTAACCTGTATGTTGCCACATGTTCCATGGCTTTATCTGTGTGCCATTACATGCTGCTTCCTGGACAGCAAGATGGTGACTTCTGAAGTCTGCCAAGACAGGGTAAGATAGTCTTCCAAAATACCTGCCTCTAAAAATGGTCTGTCAGATATTCTAGGTCTGTAGCCAATTTGAATGTACCAACAATGCTAAGAAACTTCAGGTGACTATCCAGGCTGTCAGCTGTCTCTGTCTACTCTCACAAAATTCCAGAAAGTTGCTTGCATCCATCTCCTGTTTTCTCAGGTATTATTATGTTTCTTCTCAGGTCTTTGATGGAGTTGAAGACTAGATAGTTACAGCTACAATCTTATCATATCTTAGCTAGAACATATTAGTACTACAGTCAGACTCTTCAAGATAAGACAGCTATTGGAATAATCTCAGTAATTTGCCATTTACTTAAGTTCTGGACATTTCTGGACACTTAACATGTCTCTCTTGTTTGATGTTATTCTTGTTATTTGTAGTTCCATTTTGTTATGTTATTACCCTTTGTTTCTCCAGGACAATACTTGATGATCATTTTTATTGTAAAGTTTGCATTAAGATTAGAACCTTCTTATTTAGACAAAAAGGGGAAATGTAGTGGTATTTGCTCCACCCATGACCTTGGGCTATATGGCCCAAAGGAGGCGGTGCTTCCTGCCATTATACCTGACCTCTTATAAGAAGTTGGAGAAGGGTCACATGCCCCTTTCCCTGCTCCTGCCTGCGAGGCGGATTCGCTCCTGGTCAGATCAGAGGACAACTTTTGCTGTCTGCTCCGTTCTGTAATCATGAGTGTATTTCCTCAATTTATATCTTAATAAATTCTGTTGCCCATTTAATAGACGCATGTGGATTGAGCATAATAAAGCTCAGACACAATAACCTAGATTCAGAAAAAAAACTGCATCCTTACAGATCAAGCATTTCCTGTAATCTAAATCTGTGGCTGACAACAAAAGATCCATGTTTGCCAGACACAGCAGGGCAGCTGCACATAGGATCTCACAGCGGTTGTGCCAGCATGCACAAGACCTGTGCAAGCCCAAGCAGACCAAGACTCACCAAGGGAGGAAGTCTCTCACGCTGTCAGGAAGTCCTACCTCAACAGCAGAGTATCTGTTGGCAACTGGTAGTTGCTGGGAGAGCGAGAGTCGGTTTGCTTTAAGGTTGTGGGCCCTGGTGAGTCAACTGTGCTCCAGTGGAAGGTCACATATCCAGGATCTAATGAGCAGCACCAATGGGACTTGGAGGGGAAGAAGATGATGAAGAAGAGGAGGAAGGAAGAGAAGAAGAAGAAGAAGAAGAAGAAGAAGAAGAAGAAGAAGAAGAAGAGGAAAGGGATGGAGAGGGAAGGGACAGTGGATCTGGGGAAACCAGAAGAGGAGGGTGAATGTAATCAAAATGCCACTCGGTGAAATTCTTCAAGAATTAAGGAAAAAGGACCCTTACTCAACTAGAGAAAAGTGCATAAAGTAGAGACTCACACTCCACAAGTCCACTGCTGTCTGTGGCAGTGTGTAACCTGTGTAACATACCTGGGTGGGCTGGGTGCTGCAGGGGTGAAGGAGGGGGTGCAGCAGGGGGTGCTGCCTGCAGCTGTGGGACTCTGTCTCTTCCAGAAGCAAGCTAAGCAGGAATGGCTCATCCTAGGCTGACATTGTGAGTTACCTGAATTGATGGCTACAGAAAGGCTTTCACTCACCTCAAATACAGACAAGGTGAAAAGATAATTCTCATATTTATTTCTATCCCCTGAAGAATTTCTATGTATCATTTAGTCGCAGAGAAAGCTGCCTTGTGAGGTTCAAGCTGCAGGGAGAAAACAGTAAGTCACAAAAGGCCTTGGAAGAGACCACCTTCAGTGGTGACACAGCCATTTCATTTTGGAGGGATCCAGGATCATCCTGCTTGGCACAGTCTGGGTACAGACAGCTTACTAAATGGGCAGAGAGGTGTTTCTCACCTCAGTGTGACTTGTTACAGCTGCATACATGAAAGTAAGGAAATTCTAATAATGTCTATAATAGATACACAGGAATGTTTCCTTCTGTTTGTGACTGTCTGCCCAGGTGAAAGGACAGGCTGCAGTTTGAGTCATTCTAAATTTTTGAGCCTCTGGCCTTAATGACACAGTGAATCACTGAATGCTACCCTTTTGGTGTGAGTACATCAAGTACAGGACATGATCTGGCCTTTGAAAACCCTAAGTCCCTAGGATGGGTTTGTTGAGTTTGTGGTTGCTATACACACACACACACACACACACACACACACACACACGTAGCAATTCTGTGCCAAGGACCCTGTCGAGAGTCCCCTATAAAGCACTGTTTATTTGTGCACATGAGTTTTAGTCATTTCCATTTCATGAATGAAAACCCAACATTTACAGAAGAAATAAAATGTTATTGATATTCACAGTAACACAATGGTACGGCTATATTTTGAGTGACTCTGCTACATTTTAACATCCCAGAAGCTATTATGATATGAATATGAAATGTCCCCATAGAGTTGTGTCCCCAGAAGCTGTCACTGTTTTGGATTTGCTTGTGGGAGCTTCACGAGGTAGAGACTTCCTGTCCATTGTCTTCCCTGGACACTGCAGATGCAATGTGAGCAGTTTCCTCCCATTCCTGCTGTCACGCTGTGGTGGTTTGAAAGAAAATGGCCCCCAAAGGGAGTGACACCATTAGGAGGTGTGGCTTTGTTGTAGGAAGTGTGTCACTGCGGGGGTGGGCTTTGAGGTCTCTTTTCTCAAGCTGCAGTCAGTGTGACAGTCAGTGGACTTCCTGCTGCCTTCTGGTCAAGATGGAGTCAGCACCATGTCTGCCTGCATGTTGCCATGGTCCCCATCATGATGATAATGGACTGAACCTCTGAAACTATAAGCCAGGCCCTCAATTAAATGTTTGCTTTGTAAGAGTTGCCATGGTCATGGTGTCTCTTCAAAGCAATCCAAAACCCTAAGACACATGCCTTCCCCTGCCTTGAGGGACCGTAGTCCCTTGAGACAAAACTCAAAACCAACCCTTTCACCCTTGAGTTGTTTATTCTCAGGACTCATCATAGCATTGAGAAAAGACACTAACACAAACACAATGTGGGGTGTCGAATGTGCCGCCAGACGATTAGTGAAGAAGAACACGGCGGGACAGGCTGCGTAGTGCACAAAGTGCTCACTGGTCAGGACGGTGTAAGCAAAGACGATGACGAGGCAACTGGTCTGGGTGGGGGTGCTGCCTGTTCCTCTTGTTGGCATAAAAATGACATCATTTATTCATGAAACACATTTGTTGAGGTATTACAAAACAAAGGTCATTCGGCATATGGATGGAAAGTGACGTTTGTGAAGACACAAAAACATTCCGGCATAAGTTACTCCTGGAACTACTTGTGATATAATGTCATAAAATAGAAATGGTAAGACAGTAGGCACTTAGCATCTAACTTCAAAACTGATACAACATCCTCCCCTAAGCCCCATGAACTAGTGGGTCCAGCTCCTTGCCTTGGTCCCCACACTGTATCCTGTGGTGATGACTGGGAGGGGACTTCAGCTCTTTGCCTGTCAGCGTTGTGATCACCAGTGTTGCTTCATAGAGCTGGGGCTGCTGTTGATCCAGCCCTCACCAGGAAGACCCTGCTACAACTTCACTGAAGTGTAATTTAAATAAAGTAAAATTTACCCAACTTAAATGTTGTTTTGTGGGTTGTGATTGTGCAGTTACCACAGGGATCAACATTTACAGCATTCGGGTCACCCCCTCAAATTCCCTTCCCATAAAAAGTACTTTGTAGAATTCAGTACCGACTGAGAAGAAAAGCCAGGAACAGGAAGTGAAGGATTTCTTCACCTGACAGGCTGAGTTAAGGAAAGCATCCAGCCAGCCACGTTGTATCAGAGAAAAATTAGTGCTTCCTCCTTAAAACCACCAGTCTACATAAGTCTCCTATAAGGTCACAATAATCAAGATAGGGGTAGATCAATTATAACAGACCTGCAGATCCATGCGTTGAGACTGAGTCATGCCCAGAATATCCTGAAGAAAATTCTATTTGACTTTGCAAGAGTACAATAGCTTAGTGGTGCTGGATATTGAGAGATGCTGAATAATCCTGTTAGCCATCCTTAGTGTCCAAGTTCTTCATATACCTATGGCTTTATTAATTGTTTAGGCTTTTTCTAGTCTCCAACAGTTCTGCCAGATGCTCATATACTGCAGCAGACTGGTGTTATGTGCATAGAGATTGATATTGGACATGTTTCCATGCTGTAATTTTTCTCTTATCATTATGAAATTCTTATTTTCCCTCCTGGTTTTATGTAGTATTTAAATGGCCATCCCATGTCTCCTCTCCTGTGCACAGTGTTTGCAGTTTGTGGTTTCATACTGCACCTGTGCCTCGGAATTTAAAGTGCGACTCTTCAGCAGCATATGCAGTTTTCTCACCTAGAGTAATAATTCATAACTGATTGATCACATTAACCTAACACTTAGGGATGTCCACGGGAAAGTATCCCATTGCTGTCTACTTTGGATCACTTTATAGTATCCTAAGGTAACAGATGTGCAATAAATTGAGATAATTATCCCCTAAGCACTGACCTAGATTGAAACAATAATCACTAAATATAGCACTTTTTATGTGTCAATCAACATTCTAAAGACTTCACATTGTAAATTATTTAATCCCCGGGCAAGAAAAACATATAAGAAAAATTCAGCATGTTGCTCTTTTACAAATGGGGAGTTGTGACGTGAAAGGAGAAATTCATATGACTAATGTTATGCTTGCTTTGTGTAATTTGTATTAGCTCATAATTAAATAATACGGACTTCAAAAGTCTTTACCTTTTATAGTTAAAATATGTCAGGTTTTGTAAATAATCCTTATGCTAACTCATTTGTAAAAAAATCTCTAAAGAATAGCCATTTGTAATTTATGCATGTATGAATGTCTACTAGCTTCTAAATTGATTTTTCTGGTGTAATTGTATGCAGGAAGCCTAGAAATTTCTTGAGCTTCAGCTATTGAGTTTGACTTTTTTGTTTCCGTCTTACATTGTTCATATTTCAAGGTTTACTATCAATGCATTTCATTTGTAAATCATGGCTTTGGTATTGAATTACTGTCCTTCTACATTGTTTAATGTTTTCAAAATCAAATTATTTATGACATCAATATTGTTGCTATAGGTTTTCATTTGCTTACTTTTATCTAGATTCCATTGTTCAATCTCTTTATTTTTAATGTTTTAGACACTTTGTTTCAATGTACTTCTGGTAAGGATGATACAGGCAGGTTAATAGAGATTCCCTTTTGTAGATGTAACAGTCTTATTAAATAAGAAAAACAGAGCCAAATGCAGAGTTAAAAGCCCAAGAGGTCAGAGCAGTAGCTAAGAGCTGATACTAAAAAAACTTTCTTACCCTTCGCTGCCGCTGTCGTCCTTCCCCTCAGAAAGAGACCTACTTCCTGTGTTTCTGTCTTTTTTATAGACTTTCTGTTCTGCCTTCTCATTGGTTGTATACCCAAACACATGACCGCCTCATCACTGCCTGTCTATACAGACCTCCAGGTCTTCTATGGTTGGTACTGAGATTAAAGGCGTGTGTCTCCATGCTGGCTGTATCCCTGAACACACAGAGATCCGCCTGTCATGTGATCTGGATTAAAGGTGTGTGCCACCACCACCCGGCCTCTGCTATGGCTTGCTGTTAGCTCTGACCACCAGTCAACTTTATTTATTAACATACAAATAAAATCACATTTCAGTACAAATAAAATATCACCATATTGTACAAATAAAATATCACCATACCCTTTGTTTGGGTTCATTTTAACCCAGCCAAAGCCCCTTTCTGAATAACACAAAGATAACAGTAGCCAGCTTGGTCTGAATCTTTCCACACCTCTACGAAGATACTTTATAAGTGAAGAAAGAAAAGAGAGAAAGACGAATAGAACTATCCAGAGCATAGCAATAGAGAATGCCACAGCTGCCTACATGGAGCAAACCAAACACCAAATTCCATCAGCCGAATGCCTCACTCCCGTCATTGATTGTTGACATTAGTGAGTGGAAGGTCAGTAAAGAGTAGTTCGTGCTTACGTGCCTGACTGATCATCTTACCATGTATATCTTATAAAAAATCTCCATTTTTATACATTTACACTGAACTGTGTAACAGTAAAGAGTTGCTGTTCCCCCTCCCCCAAAAAAATCACAAAAATTATATATATACACAGAAGGGGGTGCTCAAATACATTCTGTCAACACTATCAACAATTCTTAGGAATGTTACACAGAAAGTTCTTTGTAGTATCCTTATGCACTTTCTGCAGTGTTGGATTTTTACCAAGTGAACCATTCACCAAAGGAAGAGGAAAGTGAGCCCACTCATGCTAGGTTAACTCGCTTGGACTCACTCCTTCCATCATACCGTGAGCCTGCTCATTTGGTGTGTGCTCTTGTCTCTCCATTTACATAATTTTGCTTTTTTTGCTAACTGTGGTGTCTACTTTTATCCCCAAGTTTCTGTATATTTCCCATTCACAAGAATATGCATTCTGCAGTGGCATGAACAAAAAATGTTCTCCCTCACACTCATGTTTTTAAACACTTGATCCCATGTTGGTGGTGCTATCAGGGGAGGTTTAGGTGGCCTTATTGGAGGAGGCAGGTCACTGGAGTTGTTTTTGTCAAAACAAACCTTAGCGCTCTGGGGTCCAGCATGACATTTCAGTGGATGTTTGTAATAAATACATAGTGATTGTACACACAAAGAGCCAAATGTATAGGCAGCCAGAGCAGACCGCACCACTAACCAGAGGAGGTGAAATTTACGAAGGTTTTGGGGGATGCAAAGTCAACCCTGAACCTCCACAAACTTTGCTCACACCAATAGCATGGCCCAGAGTGAACCCTTTCCTGTGCCCACAATATTTGTCTTTTCAAAATAAAAGTATAGAAGAAAGATGGAATCCACTCTGATGGTGAGTCTGGTTGGTGTGGGGATGCTCAAGAGGAAGCTCACAAAGACCCAGCCTGCGCTTACTGACTGGGCTAATCAGTGCTGTCCACCAGGGGGAGAAGTTGGGGAAGCTTCAAGATGAAGGCAGCCAGCCACTGACTGATAGGAATAAAACTCAGCCACCAGCCGTTCTTGACCCAGTATCCAATCTGCACATACAGGGTAGTTGTCCCAGCCAAACCAAAGAAAATTAAGTGGAGTGCATCTCAATAAATTAAATGGGATTAAAACAAAAGGCACAGAATGCTGCAGCGATCTCTAATTTGGGGGCATAAAAGAAAAGGGAGAGGGGATCTTAATGGAGCTCCCACAGCCATTAGACGTAGGAAAAACCATTTCCATAAATTATGGAAATGGGTGCTGGTCTCAAGTGCGTCCCATTTTCATATTGTTTTGCAGACTTAATGACATAGGCTATTTTTGTAACATCTGTTTTTGGGGACCCCCCTTCCCTCCCACACTTCATTAGAAATTCTGCCGCTGTCCTTTATGAGTTCCTCCTGCTGGGAGACGGATGGCGTGCCATTGTGTTACTGCGAAGACCATGATATGGAGTCGAAACAGCTTTTCGCAGAGTGTGTTCTGGTGTGGTTTGAGACAAGGGACTGGATGGCGCAATACTGAGAACAGCATGCTTCATAGAGGAGCATGCGTGCCACGCCAGGCAGGAGGTTAACTTTCTCAGATTCTGGGAACGGGGATTCGCTGTGTTGACCATTTCCAAACAGCGGTGTTCACTTCAAGGTCGGAGGCAGACTGTGCTTGAGAAATTCAAAGAAAATTCTAAACTTATTGCCCATGGCAACGACACTGAGCATCCTCAAGCAACAGCACAGACAGAAATTAAACCCCAGCCGTCAACTGTGGCAAAGCAGAGTAAACAGAAACTGTGGCCATCCTCCAAGGCCCCGGATTCTGTGAAGGTGGGCCTGCAGGGAAAGGCCACTGGTGACAGTGTCAGGCCGTGAACTTCAACCTGTTCTTGGGAAGGCAAGAGAAGGAAGGAGGGAAGAGAATGGGGATGCAGGAAGCCAAGCCGTCCAGGGAGCCCGAGTGAGGAGAAGCGCTGTGCCCTGGCGCCATTCCGCCGTCCACTGGGCAGTGTGTAGGCTGCACCTGCTGGCTAATCCTTCCACCCAGTACCCTGGGAATGAGCACCCACTCCAGCACACTGGCCACTGGTCCTCAGGAAAGAGTCCCTGTAGAATCACCAGGAAAAGAGCAGGTGAGGTATGCTTGCATGTCTTCATTTTGTGATTTTTTTTTAAAGTCTGTATTTCCATAGGAATTTTTTATACCTTCCTGACATTACCTGTGAAGAGATCAGTTTTTCGTGGTGTATTGCACAGATCTAAACTTCAGAAGGAAGACTCTGGGTTTTTTTTTTTTTTTTTTGACTTGTAAAAGTGTGAGACCCTTGCACTGCTGGCTATGTAACATTTAAAATAGGATTGAAATCTACCCTTCTGTCCTGTGTCCTGTCTGTCTGCTTCTGCCTCCTTTCCACATGTTTGTTCAACTCAATACTCATTGTTTGTGCACATGGCACCACACACACACACACACATACACACACACACATTTCATCCCCACCTCTCCCTGTCTGGTATTTCACAGTGTCCCCACTTGGACAGCTGGTTTGAATGATCATGGATGGCATTAATTTCCGAGGGGACTTCAGTAAGAAAAAAGAGATCGGACATTAAGTCTGTCAGTTTCGATCTTATTCTTGCCATCTTGTCCTTCTGACCTGCACACCTAGACTTTGTCTCCCCTTAAAGATGGCCCTTACCTAGGAGAGGAGGTGCCTAGTCATAGTGCAACTTGATATGCCGTGACTGGCTGGCATACATGGGAGGCCTGTCCTTTTCTGAAGAGAAAGGAGAAGGGGTGGATGGGGAGGACAGGACGGGAGGAGGGGCTGGGAGGAGAGGAGGGGGGGGAAATTGTGATGGAGCTGGAAATTAATTAATTAATTATTTATTTTAAATGGCCCTTACCGTGGACACAGGCAGCTCAAAGTGCGGTAGCTGTTTGCGGCCTGCAGCGAATCAGATCTGCCCGACAATTGACTCGGCTGCCTCCTCAGTTCATTGGATCCAGGCATGCTGCCGAGTTAAGTGGCCCTGGTTCCACCTCCAGGTCAGCCAGAAAGGCCACACTGGGCAGAAGCACCAGGAAGGACAGAGGTCACAGGAGTCCAGTGTTCTCGGTGGCCTCGGAAGCAGGGTTAGCCGGTTAGAGCCTCTGCTACAAAACATGAGGAGTAGCTGGAGCTGCCTCCCTTCTGAGGAGCTGCCACGCTCTAAAAGCATCCACACATCAAATGCTTTGATTTTACAAACAGCTACCTGAGATATTGCACTGAACAACACCATCACAAAGGGGGACGACGGCCCTTCTGTCACAGAACCATCTGAAAATTAGAAAATAAGGAAAATTAATAACCACTCGTAGTTCCTAATCCAGTAAGTGGTCAATAAATCCTCAAAATGTGTGTGCATGCCCGTGTGTGTGTGTGTGTGTGTGTGTGTGTGTGTGTGTGTGTGTCTTGCTAATGACATCACTCTCTTTGCTTCTGAGACGTCTTTAAAGACTGATTGCAGAGATGCTGTCTTCTCCAGGAGAAACACCACACACACACACACACACACACACACACACACATTTCCTCCTGAGGTCCACAAATTCCGTCGAGAACTGCAAACCTGGACCTCCTGCACTGATTCTTGCAGAAGACTCCAAACAAACTGTGCCCACGCTGGGGCTGGGGCCCACAGAGGCAGTAGCGGTCCCTTGCAGATGTCCAGGAGCTTCAATCTCTCTGCAGTTGAGCAGGTTGTCTGGTTTAAAGGTAACGAAGCAAACCAGCATCCTTCTTTGCCGCAAAGATGCTTTTTGACTACAGTTGGGAGATCCTGGGACACACATTGATGTAGATGGATCCACTACTGACCTTTGACTTTGAGTAGCAACTACCTCAAAGGTACCCCTGCAGTGGCTGCCCCTGCATCCCTACCTCATCAGCAGTCTTTAGTAACATCTTAGGCTCTGTTTTGTTAACTTGTTTCCATGAGTTGATACCATGAGGTTCTCTTAAGCAATTGCTTTGATTCACTAGGCAGAGAGTATCTGGAAGCAAGAAACAAGCAATGTGACAGTAAGCACACCCATTTCCTCCCTTGACTCAGTTCAGTGTGATTCCGGATTATGTACTTGTTTTAAAGAGATACCAAGAGGGGGTTTTAGGAAGACTGCTGCCTGGATCCCCCCTTGAAGCATTGGAATTTAATTAAGATGGAAACTTGTGGTCTGCAGTCAGCAGTGATGTTTGGGAAGCGTATGGAACCTTCAGGAGGTGAAACGTTTCTAGAGGAAGTATGACACTGGGGATGAACTTTGGGGGTTTATAGTCTTGCTCCACTTTCTGTTCTTTCTCTCTGCTTCCTGTGTATGTGTATGCAAATATTCCCAGCCTCCTGTTCCTGCCCACATGCCATGCCGTCCCTTCCATGATCAACTCTATGCCTCTGGAACTATAGCTAAAATAAACCTTTAAAGAAAAGAAAAGAAAAATGAGCAAACAAATGAACAACACGGTTGAGCCTAAGTGTGAGCATGTTTTAAAGCCTATGAAGTAAACATAACAGGAATCTAGTTCTATCTCAGATGAAGCTGGGATGATCTGGATGGTGGTGAGTCTTCACAAGTGCAATAAGTGACCTGCTGATGTCATCTCTAGGTCATCACGTGACCTGGTTTGGAAACAAGATTGTTGCAGATGTAATTAGATAAGACAATGTCATAGTGGAGTAGGGTGGCCCCTGATGCAATATGAATTTGTTTTATAAAGGGGAACTCAGAAGGATGCGCCTGGAGAATGCAAGATGAAAATGAGCACAGAGAATAAATCATAAGCCAAAGAAAAACAAAGATTGCCAGCAAACCCCCCAGAAGCTGAAGAGGGTCAAAACTTTGCCCATGTCTTCTGGAAGCCCTGGTCTTGCTGACAACTTGACTTCAGACTCTAAGCTCCAGATCCTAACGACAGCACTACAGGTTAGCAACCCATTTGGTGGTGATTCCTTATGCAGTCCCAGAAAACTGATGTGGCAAACACAGCTGTGAATTCTCAGGACATGAACAGGGAATGCGCACAAGATACACTGACGTCCACTCTTCAGCACAAGGAAGGAATGGAGAGTGTGCCAAGTGTTCCCAAATAAGAGGGGGCTTCCTTCTTAAGCTAACCTGATAATTCCATCTACATAATCAAATCAGTTTGCATTACAGATGGGCAAAATACAGTGAGGGTGAAACTCCAAGCAGGAAGCCTGCAGGGACCCTTCTGCCCCCTGATTTGAATGTGTAAATAGCATGGGGAACTGTGTGTTTAACTAATTCATAGTCATAAATGTAGACCGTGCAAAATTTGCAATGCAAAATCTTCTAGCTCCAGATGCCGAGTTTATAAGAATTTTTATTGCTTTATAAATGAGAATCCTACAAAGATTCCACAAGATCCAACATTATCAGATCTATTTCCTCCCAGAAACAATTCAAAATCATATTTTAGATCAACTCATGTATGAGAGAAAGGTGATTTGATTTTTATGTCATTTCTAAAACAACCAGTGGCCTTCCACGAGTCTCTCTTCTGTTAGCATTTAACACATTTCAACTGTCTTTGAATAAAACAGTAACTACCTTGGGAAAACTAAAGTATTTTTCTCAAAAGGGAGATTAACATTTCACAGTAGTTGCACTTACTATTTGAAATGGATTTTATCATATGCTGACACATAATAAATTAAATATTGAAATCCAAATGACTTTATTTTACAATATCTGCTACTCAGATTTTTTTTCTAAACATATTATTTGAGGGAAGGAAGGTACTAGAATAGTAAAGAAAATAGGTGAGAACATTTCAAAACACAGGCAAGGGGATGAGGAGATGTTCCAGGTAGCTGAGTGCTTGCTAGAGATGCATGAGGGTCTGGGTTCAACTCCCCAGGACCCATGTGAAAAAATAGCCACATTCATGGTACAAGCCTAGCATGGAGCAGAAACTTCTGAAAAGATGATTCCTAAGGTAGGAGAGGTGGGAGGATGTGGAGAACCAACCTTGTGGCCCAGTTTAAGCTGTATCTGAGGGCACTGAGCCTCATGAGCAACACACTGTAAGAGGCAATGGATTAAGTCAGAGTGCCAAAAGTCCTGCAGAGTCTTGGTCAAGATGTCAATCATACTTCACAACCCGTGTGGTTACTAGGGTTTTAGTACTCTTTGACTCATTTGTATTTACACATTTGAATTTGTACTACATTAATGCAGTAATACCATATTTCTCTAGATGTTTCTTTGCATGTTAGAATTTTTGTTTTCTAGTCTACCATATGTAGTTATCTAAATTAACAATATCAATGGATTTATTCTTCTATATTTACTGTTTTCTTACTTTCTCCCCCAATTAATGCATCTTTTGGGTAAGTGATGAATGACGCTCACATGTGCAGAACTGACCGTCTTGATGTGGAACTTAGAATCTAAAGGTCAAAGCCATAAACACCTCTGTAGAGCACCCATGGAGCTGCAGGATTCCATCTGGGAGAGAAGGGATATTTCATAGAAGAGAATTAAGTTTAACATCAGATTTTCTCCATTGTAGGCTTAGACTTAGTGTCTCTGCCTTCCTGTGTTGTCTCTGTCTTTAGTCTGTGACTATTAGTTAACTGCACCCAATATGATTCTACTGTTGGTCTCATTTCCTAGACTCGTTGTAGCAATTCTTACCTCAGCTCTGAAGCTGGTTTCCTACACTCATAGAATATTCTAATTCCCCCAATGGATGACCTCCTGTGGTTTGCACCTTCCACATCTCTTCATAAATGGCCTTCTCTGCACAAAGTACTGGAATGGACACTAGAATGTAGTAAGCTAGACACAATGTGACCACGGCTTTCAAGAAGTGTATGGCCTACTAAGGAGCTGAGATTTCATTCACAAAAGTACACTTTAAGGCAGTGAGTGTTAAGTTGCTAAGGAGACCTGAAGAAATGACCTGTAATTTGAAAGAATACAGAGGGTTGAAGTCAAAGCCCAGTGTGTGGTTGGCTGTCTTCTTGCATCTGCTCCTTGTCTTCTTATCCATAGGCCCAAGCAGAGTTTGAGGAGCTCCGTAGCTCTGGAAAATGATCTCATCTTCAGAGTCCTGGGGGTAAAGCACATGTTCAGCCCATCCATGCTGCTTGTGCCATGCGTGCAGGCATGAGTGATGTTTGAGGGCAGTTGGAGATGGGGGAGATTAGCCACCTAAGGCCAACCAGGACATCTGAAAATGCTGGGACAGGTTCATTTTGTTTCTACTCATTGGGAATAAAATGTTCTACAGTTGTTGGCTATGGTCTTAGGAAATGGGAAGAGCCTTATAATGAAATGATCATACATAAAAAAGGAAATCCTATGCCCCCCATAGGGCTACAGATAGAGCTGAGTGCAGCTCCATTCTCCTTTGGAATTGCTCATCTGCTCAGTTACTGAAGCCATGCAAGGAAAACTTTCCAATGAAAGTCAGTAATAAATGGTTTGGGATTTTCTATCACAGGATGTGTATGTGTATTGTAATTACTCAACTCAACCATTATCTGAATAAACCTACCATAGAAAATACATAAAAGAATGCAACTGGTTATGTTTCAATAAAACTTTATTGATGAACACTGGAGTCTATATTGTTTGTGATTTTCACGAGTCATGAAACATTGTCTCTTTCTTCCTTTTTTTAGTTTTCAAAAACCTGAAAGCTAAGTTTGAGTCATAGACTTTACAAAAATGGATATGAGCTAGATTTGTCTTGTAAGCCTTAGTCCACTGACCTTTGACCTAAGACAATGCACTCCTATTTTTTTCCCCCACAGGAAGGGTTTTGTCTTGAATTACTGACAACTTAAATGTTGTAATGATAATGAAGACTTTATGAAAAAGAGAATATTTAAATGGGGCTTTCAGGGATCTGCTGGTTTGGGATATTTAAATACAAATGAAAGGAATATATATATATATATATATATATATATATATATATGAAAGAATGATAAAATAAGAGAATGTTCATGTTCTATGTTGAATGTATTTTCCAGATGACATGATGTAAGACTATGTTAGTCATGCTTCTCCAGAAAGACGTAATCAATAGGTCTACTTGTAATTAGAAGGGGTGGGTTATCAAGTTGGTTCATATAGTCTCAGGGGCTGAAAACGCTCATCAAGGTCTTCTGTGGTGCCAAGAGGCCAGGAAAGCTGCAGCTACTAAGTCAAAGAAGTCAGACACCCAAAAAAAACACTCATGTGCAGTCCTCTTGGCTAGGCTGAGAACCTACAAGCCGCAGTGATGTCAGAATCTGCTGGTGAAAGCCGAAGGATATGATGGCAGAGAATCTACCTACTCAAGAAGACTCATGACAGGCCAAGAGTGGCTCTCCCTTTGTGCCTTTTCCTTCTACTTTGGCCCTAGTCTGTCACCCACCCCCAGGTGTGTCATCCCCATTAAGTTCCAAGACACACATGCCAGTCTTCCTTGGAATGAAACTCACAGACACATTTAGAAAAGAACCTCACCAAATTCTCTACACTTCCTGGAGTCCAGGAGACAGCCCAAATCAGCAATCTCAATGACCGTAAAACATGGAAAAGCACTGACTCCTGCCTCTTGGAAATCCAGTGTCCTGACATTTTACACACAGGATTGACATATTGCATGCTCTAAGCTGTAATGGATTAGTGCCAACTTGTCTTTGTTCTGGGTGGAACTTCTTGGAGGAAGCAAGCATGGAAGTAGGTCAGAGAGAGAAGAAACCAAGAAACAGAGAGGAATTTCCTTTCATGAGGATAGAGAGATGGCAAAGAAAGGAATGTGGTGGTCATTTGTGGACAAAGGGGAGACATGAGCAGTAGATGAAGGTGAGGTAACTGTGGCGATGAAGAGGAAGACAGGAGGTGGGAGGAGGAAGAGTGAGAAATGTCAAGAAGGAACTGGGCACAACAAAGGCTGGTGGGGGGAAATGAGATAAGGCTGGGCACTGTAGGAGGTCACATACTGGTCCTTCCCTCTTCATAAAACCAGGGGAGGAGACAGCCTTACAAATAGAACAGAGGGCAGAGCAGGGCCGAGGAAAGGATGTGGCATGAGGGGATCCAACATTGAGGTAAGCACAGCATCCATCTGTGGCTGTTTTAGCGAGGGTCTCAGACCTCACAGCCGTGCTATGGTGCAATCCCCCACCAGTAAATATATCTCACTAGACAAAAATGCCAATGTGTCTTCTATGCAAGAATGCTCAGTAAATGTTAGCTAATCTCTCTCTCTGCCTTCCTTCTTTCCTTCCATCCACATCCATTTGTTCATTTTCTTGTCTCCTTTTTCACACTCAGTCTCTTCCTCTGTGGAGAGAAAAGGGTCTGGGAGAGCCACAGTTAGCAGGGAGAGATCGATGGTGCCCGCTTCGCATCGCATTTTCAAGGTTCTGCAGGGTTGGTGTTCTGGTGTCCATGTTGTTTGCTTTTTTCCTTTGAGAGAAGTTTCTGTTTCGGTTTTTCTGAATTTTGTTTGCTGACTTTGTTTTGTTGAGACAGGGTCTCCTGTAGTAGAGGCTGTCCTTGCTCTCTCTATATAGCTGAAGGTGACCTTGAACTTATCATCCTCCTTCCTCTCCCTGGGATCATAGCTAGCTGCCAGCACAGTCCTGCTATGTGGTACTTGGAATTAAGCCCTTGTGCATGCCAGGCAGTCACATGACCCACTAGGCTACCACCCCAACCTTCTTCATGGTCTTCATCTAATTACCCAAGACAAGGTCAGTTTCCTACTAAGTAAAACTCCAAACTATAAAGGATGCAGTTGTGCTTGACTATTCACTGAGAAGGATCCTAAAGGATATCCCAGGCAAATTAATACCCATCCCTTCTTAAAGACTTCCAGAAAGGGCTTGATTAATAATTCATCATGGTATTTAGTGGCTGTCTACATAAGAAATGTTTCTATTAGACCCTGAGTTCCATGCCATGCAGCAAGGTCTTCTGAGGAGCTGCGGCTAGTTATCACGACACCAATTACTACTGAGGACATTTTGCCTATCATCATTTGTCACATTGTAGCCAGCAGAGTTCAAATATGAATGAGCCTTATCTACAAACTGTATCTTGTCTCTCAGAAAAGGTAGTATCCAAAGTCTGTGTCATTAACAGTTAACTGTTGTGTGGGGTGGATGGAAGCCCTTTCTCAAGTGAGCTGAGAGCCAACAGCTTGGTGGCATCATTCCGAATGAAGACAATACAGAACAATATTTCTCAGATCGACTGCAGATTTGCTATTTGCCAAATCATCCCCTTGTCCACCGGGCCACTCTGAAGCTCTCCTCTGTTTTATTAGATGAAGAATGAAATAAGAGAAATCAACTAGTCTGCCATGTGCAGTCTAGCTTGGGAGGGTATCAATTCTTCTTTTGAAGATAAAGAATCAGAGATGTGTGAGTTCAACATGTTTTCTCAAGCTGCTATTATCACAGAGCAGGAACAACACATGGTCTAGTTTTTGTGTGAGATGGAGCCAGGCTCCAAGATTTTCCTGGATCTCACACAACAAGCCCTCAGTTTCGGATCACTGAAATGGCGTGACCACAATTTGAAATACAGTGACCACGTTTTGAAATACCAGCCTTGATCTTGTCATTCTCTGCAGAAAGAAGTTCTGAGAACAGAACACCCTCCACATTCTCCTCTTCATCCCAACAGATCACAGAGCAAAGCTGCCAGTGCTGTTGGTGCATCGGCCTCTATCACCCTATAAGCTTTGTAAATTGGTTCAGGTTCTTTTATAATGTGTCCCCAGCTGAGGGCCGTAAAGCTAGACCAAGAGCCAGGTTCTGATGTGCAAATTTCTGGATAATCCAATTAGCCCAATAAAATATGCATTTAAGATATGGCCTCTTGAAACATGCTTTTTTTTTTTTTAAACTGAGCAAGCAAATATAAAATTCAGCCTTTGTGATGTAAGCTTGGCATTAAACAAACCACCTGATTTCTCTATGGAAGAGCTTCTGAGGATGTGGAGGCAAAGAGGAAGATGAAGACATTCGAATTCCAGCACCATCCCTAGGCAAATTAAAGCAGGGTGACTGGGCACGAGACAGGGTGGGAAGGCCCCTACCACCAAGTTGTGTGATGTGAGACTGAGCTTAGACCTAGGAGCTCATTTGGTCTGCAGTCACTGTATGACAGAGAGGAAGACTGTCCATCCTGTCAGGAACTAAAGCCAAGTAACTTCTCAATGGTAATTGCCTCAAATATCTAGAAACTGAGAAGCCAAGAATAAATCATCTCAATTGATATTCTTTCCCAAACGGGGTCCCAATGACAGCTGAACAAGAGAAATTTGCGCAGAGACCACAACATTTTATTTTGCCGCTGTGGTGTTGAATTAGTCAGTTAAATCACCATTTCCAGGCTTGCATCTATATTTCAGTTTTCTGTGACTTTACACTGCTTGAATATTCTTTGCTCTCCTCGGGAGAAAAGCACTAATTTTGAAGGCTATCACTAGTAATCTGTTAGAGTCAGTGCTTCTGGATGGTCTCTGAATGGCCCCAGGAGGAAGTATTCTAGATAAGTGGATTGATTGCTGCCTTAAAAGTCCAGCTGGAATCCCCTGAAGTGAAGGTGACATCCACAAAGTCAATTAAACAAAGGGCAAGTTGGTACTCCTCTGTCAGAGCCTGCAGACAGAGATGAAAAGCATGTGCTCCTTAGATTCCATAGGCACGAGGGTCAGTCTGGGAGAAGACAGTCCTATTGCAAGAGGGCTTGGAGGCCACCCTTAGATACAAGCCCACAAGCTCTTCTTGTGTTCTGCGCTCTAGGCGCAGATGACCGAAGCCCAGGATGTGATATAATGGATTATTACTACCGCAGGGCGTAGCAAGGCCCCCTGTATGCCAACCACTTGGGACACTGAGACAGGAAGGAAGATTCAGTGCCTCTCAGGGATCCACAGGGGCCTCAGAACCAGTTCATGTAACTTAATGAGACTTCCTCAACAAGAAAAAAAAAAGGAAAAACATTAAAAAGGTTTGGAATATAGCTCAATAGTAGAGCTCTTGCTTAGCACAGCTAAAGCCCTTGGTTAAATTTCAGTACCAGGAGAAAAATACTTTGGAGTTACAGTACTTTACAGTGTGATTTTAAACCTATCACCTAAGTGCTTTTAATAAAACCTAATGGTGACATAAACCTCGTAGCTGAATTGAATCATTTTAATGTGCTGCCAATTTCTGGTCTCTTGAGTGAAAAGGCTGCAGGCTGGTCCTCAAGAACAGCCCTTTCAGAAGTGATGAATGGACCCCAAGCTTTGGGAGTGACCTGCAGACCCTGGAGCTGCCACATCAACCCAGCCCTACGGAGGGACCACATACAGGGGGTTTCCTTATCCCCAGAATCAAACCCTTAGAGGGAAGGAGCAAAGACTTTGGAGCAGGACAACAAGGTTCCACAACTGAGCCACCCCTATAGCCCCGCCCACATTTCCTGCTGATCCGCTATTTGGCCAATGCTTTTCGAATTCCCTCTGGGTTCAAGTCAACTTGGTGGTGGCTTCTGTTCTCCTTTGCAGGTACTTGAAAGAAGTTGAAAGACCAAAGGCTGGTCTGACCCGGGAGGCCCACCTGGATAAATTCTAAAAAGTTTCAAAATCTGAAAGCTTAAGTTGGTTTCTAACAACACGTAAAAACTAACAAAACTGATTACATGATCATTAACAACAAGAGCAAGGCTTTTGCACTTTGTTTTATTATCTTTTAAGTTGCTCAGGCACTCTGCATGCCTCTCCTAGAACAGTGCTCTCTAGACTGGTCTTTTCAGGGCTGCACTCTGCATCCAGAGTCTATGAACTCTAAAAGGAGTGACAAGGGGTTTACTGTACCAGCAGGCAGCCATGGGACTCCCCATGGGGCTCAGCCTGAAGAGGTCTTGCTTACATCACTGGGCCTCCTTCTGTGTCTACACACATATACAGTGGGAGATCTTGTTGCAAAACTCTAGTGGAACAGCACCTGAGGTCCTCTGGTCCCACATACACATGTACACATGCATCTACACACACAGACACCTGAGCATATATAGACACATGCACACACATAATAACAACAATAACAGTTATTATTATTACAAAAGTATAAATTTTAAATAATTTTTGTAATTTTAAGTAAATTATAAAAATAATTACATAAATTATAAACATGGAAATTGTTATTATTTGCATTTGTATTTTCAAAAGTGTTGGAAGTTCACAGAGTAGGCAAGAACTGTGTGAGACAAGTTCCCAAATCGGGAGATATACTGCCAGCTGCAGGGTCCACGCTGGCCAGCTTTTCCCAACATGCATTGCTGAATCAGGAATATGGTGAACGTCCTGCCTCAGCATGTCCCTTCAGACTTTCCTATACATTGGCTGCTAGGAAGTTTCTTCAAACCTCTCCATCAACTGCCAGTTACAAGTGCTTTCACGGTGTAATTGAAACTTAGCACCTGTGTATTTTATGAAAGCCCAGTGGTGATTAAAAAAACAAAACCTCACAGCTGAGTTGAAGCATCCTCTCCTGATTGCCAGGCCAAGCCAGCCCTGGGCTAGGGCTATTCTTAGGGCCTCTCCTTTTGGGCATGATCTTCCAGAGCCAAGTCTCATGTTCCATGACTCCCCTGTTCTACCCTGCGGCCCCCAGCCCATCTCTAGCCCTCCCTTTGAGTCAGCTGACAGAGGATCCTTCTTTCAAGTAGCCTCCCCCTTCTGACCTTCAAGGCCCAGCTCTAAGCTCCCCATTCCTGTTGTGTGAAGCCTTCTTTCTCTGAGCAACCCTTGGTCTGCACTGTTCTCCAGTGGCTTTCTCTTAAGAACCTGACTTGGGGTTTTTGTTTCTTTGGTGTACAGTTAGAACATCATGTACAAAGCACTGGTACAGAAAGAAATGGTTCCTGTGTCTGTGGTAACTGAAGAAAAGCAGACCATGACTGCTACAACAGAAAATCAGAACAGGTTGCTTCTAGGAAGAACCTACAGAATTTTTGCTTCAAATAAACATCCGTGCATTCGCCATCCTCTTCCTCTGAGCCTCACTTTGTAGGCACAGCTCAGTGGACACTCAAAATGTCTCTAAAGAGATTCTCCCCACCCACCCACTCACTTCCATACTAATCTTACCCTTCCCCTCGTCAGTACATCTAATTCCCTGCCTGTGAGGACCTTGAAGCTGCACTTCACTCCCCTTCCCGGTCACCCTCGTCTGCCAATCCAACTCTATTTCAAATATACCAGCTGACCTCAGCTTTCCGTCACTCCTGCCCACTATGGCAGCCAGCATTCCCTCCTATGGTGTCAGTTCACCTCAAGCTGCTTCCCACTCTGTCATCCACTCCTGCCTTCAAGAGACTAGCCTTTTAATATACGGCCAAACTTAATTTCCAATGGCTCTTGTCTCTTCCCTCCCTCAAGAAAAGGTAAGATCTTCATTTCAATATGCCAGACTTGAGCACAGAGTCAGGCTTCTGTCTGCACTTCCCAAATCACTCCACCCTTGCTCTACTGACCTTTGGCCTCTTCCGTTCCCTGCAATAGAAGCAAAGCCCTCTCCTACCTCCCCTGCTCCCTGAAGAGCCTGTGCCCTCAGCCTTTAGTTCATCCTTCTGTTATATTGGAGCACTGCACACTGAATTGTATCCACTCAGCATTTCCTACCCTTGACCAGGTTTGGTCACATCCATCGGCATATCACTGTTTGCCCTTCTCATGTTCTATGCCTGTGCCCATATCTACGCCTGTACCTAGATGCTGTACACAGACAGGTGCGTTGCTATAATGAAAGTGTATGTGTGTTGTATTTATCAAACACATTTTTATTGTATCCCCCCAAAAAATATGTAGATTCCATAAGGAGTCTTTGGTTTTATTGTCATTGCTATTGTTTATTTTTAAGCTACATTCATTCTTGGATAGTCTTAGACATGCACCTAACGTGTTTTCATCGCTTAGAATCAGTTCTGAGACACTGCATCCTGTCTGTACTTATTTGGAGAAGGTAGGCAGGAGAGAAGGGAGGAAAGGGGGAGGGAAGGAAAAAAGGAGGGGAAGGGAAGGTGTGGAGGGGAGGAAGTGGGGAAGGGAGAAAGACAGCTTCCATCTCCATCAGCACCGAAGCTGGCTCTTTCTATGATATTAGAAAGTACATTTCTGACAAAATTAAAGGTACTTCCAACAGATAGCCAGGTTTCTCGAGTAGCAATTAGGAAGAAAAATCTGTTAGGAAATCATTTGAGGGGCCTTCAGTTTGAGGGAGATTTTAGTTAGAACAGATGGAGGTGAAATGCCTGCAGTTAGAAAACAGAGGAATGAGGAGCCTTAGCGTATGTGCGTGGGGAGTGTCTGGCAAGCCGGGATGAGCACTCATGAATGGACCTGTGCTTGAAGTGCAAAGCCTGCCCCTTGCCAGGGTGAAGAAGACTTAGCCTTGGACAAGTCCCAAGCTTGCTGATGGCATTGCTGGGACCCGCCTCAGTGCACGCAGCCGGGTAAGATGCCCGCAGAGCTGGGGAGGAAGGCTGATTTGTGAGAGAAAATTCGCATTCATCTCAGAAAGCCTTGATGCAGCCCCGTGTGCCACTTAGAACTGGGCAGAATTATTCTAAGGACAGCTGTTCTGTAGACTCTTTCATGACTGCGTATCTGCTTGTGGACTCCCGGAAGTTAAATACCCCACAGTGTCATCTGGCAGTGGAGACAAAGGCTCTGCCTACTCTCTTATAAGTCCATGTTGTCCTTTCTTCCAAGCCCAATTAAAACCTGTTCCCTGGTGGCATTTCATTGATTTACCATAATATATGCCTAAAACTCAGCCAAGGCATGGCTGATTTATAAAACACAATATCCTGTTTATGAACAAAGGTAGCAATAAAGAAAACTGACAAGCTCTGCTGACAGATCACTTTGCTCATGCAATGAAAGACTTTTAAATTTTTCTTCCAACTCTTTTCAAGATTACCAGCATGGTGGTATTATCGATCATGTAACGTGTGTCATGAAAGAAGCTCGGGAAGAAATACAACCCTGTGAAAATCATATCAAAACTTAGAATGCCACACAGCTCCTTAAAAGCCCAGAGCTTTCTCCACCCTTGAGAGATGGAGCACATTCTGCAAGCTGAGACCAAAAAGATGGAATCATGTCAGGGCGAGAGATCGAGAGATTGTGTTCCCTTCCTTTCTTGCTTGTTCTAGGGTTTAAATCCAAGGCCTTGTATATATGCAAGGCACATGATTAGTTATTGAGCTCTGTTCCATTCCCATCCTATCCCATCCCATCCCATCCCATCCCATCCCATCCCATCCCATCCATCCCATGTGTTACTGGCTTCTTTTCTATGCATTAATCTCTTAATTATAGGGTAGGAGGGCTTCGTTGTCAATTTGGGATCATATCAGATACTCAAGGAGCAAAAGCACTGGCAGGCTTTACCCTAAGGAATGATTTCCATACTTCTTTTACTTGCTCAGGTCTCTGATCTTGCTTCACTTCACTCTCCACAGGACTGCTGTGTACAGCTAAATGGTAGAGTGTGCCTTTACACATGGAGGATGCTAAGAATTATGACTCCTCCTGCTTGTACCAAGCCATGGTGTGAGTGGTAAGTGAACTTCTGTCATAGACAGAGCTGGGTCTGGTAAAAGGAAAGAATATGCAATGTGTCACCCTCTCTAACTGGCGTTGCAATGGTGGACAGGCCAGACACCACTGACCTCCCCCTTCCCAGCCCACTCCCATGTCATGCTTTGCTCTTCAATGGGCTCAGAATAGCCGTTCAATTCTAAAATTGTCAGCTCTGCTGTCTGGTGCCTGTGTTCTAGTGGGTACTGAGTTATAGTCTCTCTGCTGTGACGATGAACTTCCTTATCAATTTGCATCCCTCTGTCTTCTCTTAAGTAATGCAAAAAAAATTTCTTTTGAGAAAACATCTTGCACCATCAGTTATAGGACACCATTAGCAGAATGTTGAGGACCCCATTCCTCCCAGGTTGGTAGAGGAAGAGAATTCACTTGTCTTTTATCCAGAAGACTGAGTTTCGTGCTCACTATCTCTACTCCAGTCTCCTTCACTGAGGTTAGATGGTCGACGGGGAATAGGTCGTCACATTGTGCGGCTCTACAGTGGCATCCCTCTTCCAGAGCTACAGACTTAGGCCTTTGTGGTGGTATTGTGTTCCCCAAAATATTGTGCACTCTAATAAACTTATCTGGGATCAGAGAACAGAACAGCCACAATATTAAACATAGAGGTTAGGCAGTGGTAGCACACGCCTTTAATCCTAGCATTCCAGAAGCAGAGATCTGCCTGGATCTCTGTGAGTTCAAAGCCACACTGGAAACAGCCAAAAATCATGACTCATGTCTTTAATCCCAGGAAGTGATGGCAGAAAGCAGAAAGGTATTTAAGGCATGAGGACCAGGAACTAGAGCCTGGTTAAGCTTTTAGGCTTTTGAGCAGCTGTTCAGGTGAGATCCGTTCTGGATGAGGACTCATAGGCTTTTAGTCTGAGGAAACAGGATCAGCTGAGGAATTGCCAAAGTGAGGTAGCTGTGGCTGGTTCTGTCTCTCTGATCCTTCAGTGTTCACCCCATACCTGGCTCTGAGTTTGTTTTTATTAATAAGACTTTTTAAGATTCGTGCTACAGGCCTTGCTCAGTGACCCCAGGGAGGACCCAGGTTTAGCCTTAGACACCTGATTCCCCACGATGCTCTCCCTGCACCTTGTTCTGTAAGGCAGAGAACAGAAGGCACTTAAAAAGTCTCTGGCCTTGAGACCCAGAGTCCCTCTACAGGGCATCATTGTGCAGCCTGAACAGGTCTGTTTCTGTTCATGCCCGGGTATACACATCAGCAAAAATGGGAAGCAAAAACTGTCTGCTCTGTGCCATCATTGATTCAAAAGTCTTGGTGCCACCACCAGTAAGATGGTAAAATGTCTATGTAATTCATAGAGTCTTTGATATGTAAATGAGTCTGTAAATACTCTAGAATTATTAACCTGGCCATTATTAATGGCTTAAGTGTTTGGAATTACTGTCATGTCAAAAAATGATATGCCTAATATTCTGCATCTGTGGATGTTATTCAAAGAATTCAGAACTTGGAAGGGATCTGACACGGCTGCTCACTCCTGTCCACCTTACTGTGGAACTAGGTACAGGACATTTCAGTCCACTGGAGTGGGACGGTCCAGAGGAAGAGGCTGCAGTTATGCAGGGCAAAGGGGAAGGAAGAGAAACACAGGCAGCCAAGTGTGGAGCCAAGACCCAGTTCCAGCACTGTGTCTTTGCCCACTGTGCATACCCACCGGTTACCTCAGCACCTCCATGTCTCGGAGAAGCCTTCTGAAGAATCCTGAACACTAAGTAACCAAGGGCAGCTGGGACAGTTAGATAGAGTTGAGACTGCTTAGCTGCCCTGACACTGAGTCTAAATTGTGGTTTGCAATGGCCTCAGGATTGCTTGGAAGCATTTTAAAAATGCAGATTCTCAAGCTGTATGGGACATGTGCTTAGTGTTCCAGAACTCTGAAGGACCAGGCAGGAAGATCAAGAGATCAAGATTAGCCTCAGCTAAGCAGCTGGTCTAAGGCCAGCCTGGGCAACATGAGACACTCTCTCAAAAATGCTGATATTTAGGCCACATCCAAGACCTATAAAGGTAGAAACCCTCAGGGAGGGGGAAGAACCCAGCAGTCTGCATCAACAAATCTCCTAGGAGACTTTCAGAGACACAAAGTTTGAGAGCTTCTCTGGCCCTTGGGTCCAGTCTGGCCTGCCACTTGATCTATTTGAATAAAGTTGGGATATAAGAAAATAATAATATTCATTTGTATACTGTCTGTGTCTATTGTCATGGAAACAGGAAAGATAAACAATGGCATCAGAAGTCAGGTGGCCTGAAAACATAACCTGCAGCATCTGACCCTTTAGAGGTCTCATGCTGGCCCATGCTCTGGAGCATGCACTAGCTACACAATGCTGTTGGGGCCCATGACCTCTCCGGAGCATCTCCCCCAACTCCCTGCCTGCTTTTCCACCTTGGATTCTCCCCCTAAGCCCAGGCTCACAGCCATCTCCTGTCTTAAACTCCTGCTGATTTTCTCTCCCTTCCTCTACCCAGCACTGCGCCTGAATGACCTCTAGAGGTGCATAGCAAATACCTACTAATTGCAAAAGATGGATAAATGATTGAAATGCAGAGGGGGTAATTTAGATCTTCATTGGTGTGGAAACTTCTGATAGGTAATACTCGCTGTTATTAATGACCTAGTTCCAGGTGGCATTTCAGCAGACATTTAAATACGGTGAGCCAGGGCTTCCTCGTCTCTTCCTCGTTTCTCTGCGTGTGTTGTGGCAGCTGTGTGTATATCCAGTACCGGTAAAGGTGTGCACATCATACACACTTCAGGTCAATAGGGAGAAGTCCTGCATGGTCACCTCTGCACTCTAACACTGTCCCCAAAATCCAATCCATGTGGATCCAGTACCATTAGATCCCAATATCTACTCAGGGATGTTATGGCTTCTACAGATAAAAATGACGAGTGCTTATTTATCTCAGCTTTTGTACAAAACCCATGCAGCTTTAAAAACTAGTATGAGGTAATCAGATATGAGCACCAAATGGCAAGGAGCCTTAACAAATTGCTCTGAACTCAGTTCAAAGCATCACATAGCAGTTTGTGCGTGCAGGGGGCACATCTTTTCGTATCCTATGATCTAAGGACCAGAACTTCAGAGTGGTGGGGGTTGCCAAGACTCATTTCTTCTGACACATTGTACATTTTGATCATAAATGTGTAATGTTTGGTTAAAAATAACTGAGATTCAATGCAGTAGCTGTGTTTTATACAGAAGCGCCATATACACTGATGAACAGCTGCACTGTATTGCTCTATAGAGCAAACCCTGGCCTTTCCCAGGTCTTTCCCCTGAGTCCAAGTGGCAAGAGACTGAGAGAGCTGAGGACAGCTTGTGTTCTCAGTCCTTGATAGTCCTCACACCATGAATCTGGACTGTTCTATGATCCAATTTATCCAAAATAGTGTTTTCAAGGTGATGTTATCCAACTCTGACCTTAACCTTGGGAAATTCAAGAAGATTCAGTTTTGCTCACAGGATCCCTGAGATGCCACAGAGGAAGCAGCAGCTGTCCTCCTACAGAGGCTCTGGAGAAAGTCAGGACAGCAAGGTAACCATGCTTGGGCATGGCTTAGAGTCCTATGGACATTTATACACTTCCTGTATGAGTCCACCAAGATGTCCTCCTGTGCTGAGCATCCTTTATATGTGGCCAATTTCCCTCCTGGACCCACAGGTGATATCTGATTACCTCAAGCACCTTTAGCAATCATAATGTCAGGTCATTAACCACATTCTTCTATCATTGATGTCATGTCATAGAGCTTTTCTGTCCCTGGACCCCTTCTCCCACTGCTCCTTGGGTACATCCCCACTCCCCATGCTAAGTTTGGATCAAGGCTAATTTTTCTCCTCCATTATATGAGCCCTTTGTTGTGGTCCTTAAATCTATTTTTATCCTTAATACAATCTGCCTGTTTCATTCTTCCAATGTGTAATTGAATAATCTTTCTTTACCAGCAGCTGTCCTCTGGAGCTTACAGGAAAGGCTAGCAAAGCCAGTCATCCTGTTTCCAGAGAGCCACCGATGTCTCCAGTCTCTGTCCAGGTGGCAGTGTGCTCCCAGCTAGCTCAGAAAAGCTACCAGGAGGGCCTGCTTTAGTCTAGTCACAACAGGGAACCATGAAATACCATAACCTCATTTTATCGATTCCCGTAGAAACTTGAGGCCAAATCCTGCAGACAGCTAGCTGGCTTATAGGCGATGGAATCTACAGGGAAATATTGTCTCTGGGACATCTGATGGTACTACAGGACAACATAATGTAAAAGGAAGTTACCACAAAACATTCATGTGGCAGGCAGAAGCTGGCCTTCGTCTTCTCAAACCAAGCCACTCTCTCTCTGAGACAGACCGCAGAAATCTGAACCTCAGCTGTTGAACAACTTTCTCTTGAACATCAATATGCTGGTGAAACCCCATATATACCAAACCAGTAGACACTTGATCATATCATTGAATGTTTACTCAATACTGTGAGCCCACAGCTCTCGATCACATTCCACATTAATAAAATATATCTGGAGACTGTCACTGCAATGTGCATGCTTGACTAACATTTAGTCCACATCACCATCATCTATGTGTGTTGTGTGAACACTGTTTTATGGATGTGTTTGCTGTGTGGACAGTGTTGTATGGATGTTTTGTGTGTTCTGTAAAATAAATGAAATAAAACACAGAAAGGACGTCAGCAGAAGTTCTGACAGTTTCTTCCTGTACCTGCCACACCATTCTACCTCTTCATTTTGGAGAGCATGCCCAGACTGGAGGATCAAGCCTGCTCAACATCATGAACTAGGTGCAGCTTCCGTAGCCAAGGCACTTAGTGGAGACCACAACGGCAGCTTTCTTTCCACTCTGCGTGTTTGGAGGGTGATAAACTTTGACTTCTTATTTCTTCTCCAAAGATTTTAGTTTACACAGATTGCATAAAACAATGAGTTCCATAATAACATTTTAAGTCTATCAATCACTTTGACCATATTCCCTCCCCATTACTCTCACCTGTCTCCCTTATCCTGCCTGCTCATTCCCATCCCTTTCCCAATGAGTCCCCTTATATTTTTATAATGTGTTCATGTATGTATGCATGTAAAAACAGATTCCACATGTAAGAAAAAAACATGTGACATTTGTCTATCTGGATCTGTTTATTTTGCTTAGTGTGACAATATTCAATCCCATCCACTTTTCTCATTTTTCTGTACATGGCATTTTGTCCTTATTCACGGCTGAGTAAAGCTACATATATTTGCTAATCCCTTTTTTCTGAACTCCATATCTTTCTACATCAGAACTCTCAGTCCATCTCTTGGGATTGCACAGTCTTTGCTCCAGTTGAGATTTTTCCCTCCGACTGCCAGTAGGTCACCTTATGTCAATTGCAACTTTGCAAAACTCTGCAGAAGACTTCCCAGACAGGATGGAGATGAGGGTCAAGGGGACATAGGATGACACTATCTGATGTCCACAGGGTGCTTTAGAAGGGGAATTGGGAAAGTCCCAGGGCTTTCTACCTTTGAGAGACAAGAAGAAATCATGATCTGAGTTGAACTCTGTCAATCATTTCTTTTCTCCTCTAGTCTCTACATTTTTATTCTCAGTCATGCCTACCAGACCAGGAACAGAGGAAGTGCAGAAATGTCCTATTTTCTAAACATTGTGCTCTGATTTGAATGATCACATATTAAAATGTGGTAAAATAATAAAATTGCCCACTGCTTTCCAAATTCACTCTCAGCCAAAATTCACTCTTCCCCCATTAGGAACCCCAAAAATCTGAACCCTTAAGAAAAGCTATCATATTGAACCAAAGACAAATCAAGAAATCATCACCCAACAACATAAAATGATCTTGTGTTTAAACAACATTGAAAACCTACAACAAAGGTACAGAATAATAATAACTATAAAATCCCTTGAAATCTATGTGCTACCATGAAATCTTGTTTATGAAAATTAATAAAAGAATACAATTGACAAGAGTACCAAAACTTAATAAAATAAGATCAAGTGAGAACAAATCTAATAAAGGACATTTTAAAAAGATGACTCAGTGAGGCAAGATGCTTGCCGCCAATTCTCGCTTGTCCTGCATAAATTCATGATGATATACATGAACACATATGTGCACATGTCCATATGCACAGACAAATATATAAAAATGAAAAAAATGCAAGACATATATTGAAACTTGTAAAAAAGACTTTCAGAGAGAAATAAATGGGCCATCAGTAACTGGAGTTATGTACCATGTCTATAGACTGAATTCTCAAAACATTAAGAAGTCAATTGTCCATAACCAAATTCAATGTAGCTCCAATCAAAAGCCAGCAGAATGTGTATATACTTATAAGCCAATTTTAAAATTCATAAGGAAACACAAAGAGCTTAGGAGAGTCAAAATGTGTGGGAAAATAATAGAATTGGATTTCCCAAACTAAAGATTTACTGCAAAGATACACTAGTCGAGAGAGTATTAGACAAAGAACATAAGGAAAAGTCCAGAGCAAAGACATCATATATATGGAAATGTTGTTTGCAACAAGATTTCCAATACAACTCCTAAGGGACTGGATACTCCTTTTTCATAAAGTGTGTGTGTGTGTGTGTGTGTGTGTGTGTGTGTGTAGTATTTGTGTTTATTTATATATACACACTATGTGCATGTGTACAAGGTCAGAGGCTGTGATGATTTGAATGAGAATGGCCTCTATAGACTGAAATATTTGAATACTTGGTCCCCAGTTGGTGAAACTGTTTGGGAAAGATTAAGGGGTGTGGCCTTGTTAGAGGGGGGTGTCCCTGGGAGTGAACTGTGAGATTTCAAAGCCCACAGCATTCCTAGTGTTCCCCTCTCTCTCTCTGTCTTGTACTTTTGGATCATGTGTAAGCTCTCAGCTACTTCCCCAGCATCATGCCTGCTGGCCTGCTGAAATGCTCCCTGCCATGATGATCATAAACTCTAACCACCTGGAACTATGAGCTGCAAATGAAACACTTTCTTTTGTAAGTTGCCTTGACCATAGTATTTTGTGGTGGTGGTGATTGAAAAGAAACCAAGACAGAAGTGAATGTCAGGCATCTTTCTCAATTACTCTCAACCTCTATTTCTTGAGACAAAGTCTTTGACCAAGCCTGAAGTTCTATCAGTTTGTCTAGGCTGGCTGGCAAACAAGACTCACGGATGTTTTTGTCTCCATCTCTACCTTATCTGCACACACCTAGTGCTGAAGCTGTAGGTGTGCAATGCCAAGCTCAACTTTTAAGGAATATTCTGGGGTTCCAAATTCATGTCTTTATGCTTATGTGGCAGACACTGTAATGATTAAGCCGTATCCTTAGCCCCAAAGAAGATAATCTTTGCAACAAATGGTGCTAGACCGCATAAACAATTGTTTATAAACATTCTTACCTGACTCTTTAAATATAACCAAACTAGAGAATCCACTGACATGTGAGTCGATAGAGTGTTTTTGCAATGAGATACTACTCAGTGATAAAAATAAATCACTGTCCTGTGCTACATATGCAAATTTAAAAGTCCTGGGTTAAGTGAAATAAACATTGAGTAGTATAAGACGTCACTGTGTTCATCTACATTGTACAAAGCTATGGTCACAGAAAACGGATCTTCATAGTACTGGGATGTAGCAGGAATCTTAGAAGGTCTTATTAATAAAAAACGGACTGGGTATTGGGGTGAATGCTGGAAGATCAGAGAAGCAGAACAAGCCACAGCTTCCTCACCTTGCCAGTTCCTCAGCTGATCCTGTTTCCTCAGACTGGAAGCCTCTTAGTCCTCATTCCAAATGGATCTCAGCTGAACTGCTGCTCAAAAGCCTAAATGCTTAACCAGCTAAAAGCTTCTAGTTTCTGGTCCTCACGCCTTATACACTTTCTGCTTTCTGCCATCACTCCCTGGGATTAAAGGCTCACTTCTTGGGATTAAAGGCGTGTGTCACCATGCCTGGCTGTTTCCAATGTGGCCTTGAACTCACAGAGATCCAGACAGATTTCTGCCTCTGAAATACTAGGATTAAAAGTGTGAGTGTCACTATTTTCTAGCCTCTGTATCTAGTGGCTCTTCTGTTCTCTGACCCCAGATAAGTTTATTAGGGTGCACAATATTTTGGGGAACACAATACCACCACACTGGGATTTTGAGAGAGTGGCTGATTACTATGTCTGAGCAAACATTTGGGGAGTGGAAAAAAAAAAACATTGTATGCTGTCATTATACTCTCGGTTCAACAGCTGTGTGCTTTGTCAGACTCAGCCCATCATACACTCAACACCTGTGGTTTTCTCCACTTCTGAGACAAGAAAAAACAGATAAGGAACTCAGTTTGGTCTGTTTTGAAGTCACATTTAGAAGATCTAAACCATCAGCTCCCTATAGTCAACAGTGGTTTTCTCAGACCTTTCTTTTCTTGTTTTTGCTGACAGTATGTTCTTTTATTTTCTTTTACAAGATGATTATCTACTACTTGACTAATTAAATATTAATTTTAAACTCTGTTATTGTTTTCAATGTATTGTCGGTGCCTATGATTATATTTTGTTTGAAAGTTAAGCAAGGAGAGCTTTCTCCATTTATCCTGATCATCCTCTATAATAGGCATGTAGCCATGTGACTAATGGGTACATAAGAGGGTTGTAGAATACAGTGCCGCTTGACCCCTGCCTTGTGTGCATTGTCTACCTGCTTTTGTCATCCACAAAAACCAAGGGTACCATAAGGGATCATCCCCGTCAGAGTGCCACTCAGCCTCCTTTCTCATGGGCTTCCCCACTCTGTGGACCACTCTGCCTCACAGCTCTCTCCCCAGGAGTATCTCCACTCCACAAATCACTATAGTCCCCAAGTTGTCCTTATGTATGGGCTTCCTCAAGCCACAGTGGCTCATTATATGAACTGTCATCCGAACCATGTCATTGCACTGTCTTTTAAAGGCTTTGCCTGTAGTGGAGTCATTTTTTCTGAAATTTTCACAAACTTTGTCTCTTCCTTAATATTACAGATGTTAATACTTAATGATTACTCTCTTGGACACAGGCAGTAGTCCCATGTCATTTTACACTATAAGAATTTCTCTTTAGAGAATTGTATTTGTAGAAATAAAGTAGGAGCTAGAAAGAGAGAAATCTCTCTCTCTCTCTCTCTCTCTCTCTCTCTCTCTCTCTGTGTGTGTCTCTCTCTCTGTCTTTGTCTTTCTTTTTCACACACACACACACACACACACACACACACACACACACACACACACAAACCCAGCAGATACTTCCTGTAAAAGATGTCTGGGGTTTTCAGTGGAGTTTCCTGGTGACCCAGTAGTGACTATGATTCTTGCTGGAAGGTCACCACTGACAAGTTCAGTGCCTCCCTACCCTGGAGGTTGTTGCTATTGTGAGGCAGGTTATGGTAACCCAGACATGATGGTACAAAATTAGCATCTTTCTGATCTTTTATCTGGACCCCAAAATAGAATCACATTTATCCCTGGATCCAGCTGCTTGTGTTCAGTGACAGTTACAAATGCCAGTTCCCTCCTCTCTCTGTGGGGAAATCCAGCCAGTGTTCATCTTTGGAACTGGGACTCATATCCCATAGCTTACAGGGAAAGGAAGCAGCAGAATCCATTACAGTCTTGAAATATAGACAATCTACAGTGGTGATAAATTATAGAATTAGCCTCGTTCATGCTGTAATGAATTAATTTTGATTCAGAATTTACTGTGTATTCTATATGAAATACTGTCTATGCTGAAGAGCTTGTAGAGGATGCAGAAGCAATGGGGAGAATCTGAAAACACAGGCTCTCACAGACACGCACGATTGCACCAAAGAATCACCCCAAGGCAGGTCTGCTGAACCATGTGTAAACATGTGAGGTCCCTGAATCATGTGTAGAGGGCAGGGGCATGGCTGGGGACAGAGCTACGGATTTGTTTCTTTACTCAGCTATATACAGGTACAGGCTTCAGTGTTCTGATCTGTCAACTGGAACAATGAATGCAGAAGGAAAGCAGGATCAGGAACCCAGCATGGCACCAAGCTCAGCCAATGATCAAGTTGTGGGCTGTGATGATTTGTCTATATACTTGGAATTTGTAATCCTCACTGAAGGTCAACCTGAAAAACCTGGAGAAAATCCAAGGCCCAGAAAGGATGTTCCAAGAGCCCTGTGTATAAATCGCCAAAAGTCCTTAACGAATTCCTTGGGCTGTGGCCTGGAGAACTTGGGCATTCCCATTTAGTGGGTGGACCGAGGTACCCAAAGGATGTTTGCATATCCAAACCCATGGTACCTCTCCATGTAACTTTTCCTGGTAAGAGAATCTTTATGGATGTCTGAGTCCTTTTCAGCTACTGTAATGAAAATTCTGTAATTTGGGCAACCTAGAAACAATGGGAGATGTCCTGGATTAGGTGACAGCAGATTTGGCATCTGGTGACAGATGCCTTCTGGCTCCTAGGCAGCTTCTCTTTCCTCGTGTGTGTGTGTGTGTGTGTGTGTGTGTGTGTGTGTGTGTGTGTGTGTATGGTGGGGAGGGTACTATCTAGCTCTCTGGGACTTCCTTTACAGGGGCAATAATTGGATTTATGAGGATTCTGCCCTCTTGTTCTTATAACCTCCTGTCACCTCCAGAGCAGCCTTTAGGCATGTGAGTTCTGAGGGGACACAAATGTTCCATCAGTGGCAGAAGATATATGATCGTGCTGAGGATCACTGGGTAAGATCTAGACTTCTCTCCTCCACAAGTGTGACAGCACACTTTGTAGGTTTAGCCTGCTGGGTGGGTAGTGGTTTTCTATGGTGGCCACAGGAAATGAATACACTGTTCAGAGGTCTAAGGTCTAAGTCCATACCCCCCTTTGGACCTCATTTGGAACCTAGCTGCACACATGCACCATGAGTGAGATGTAGGCTCAGGGAACAGGGTACAGTAACAGAAATTCATGAGAGGTGTCCTGGCCCACTGCCATCCCTGCTGACCGCATCAGCTCAAGTGACTTCAGGTGGACATATACACATCTGGAGAAGTCCCAGTAGAGGATCAAGAAGGTCGAAGTTGCTATATAATAGGAGCCTCAATTAAACAACAGAAGGTTATACCTGTGGTGCCTTAGCTACCACAGTTATATGGATTTACTGTGTGCATCAAGATGCCACTAATCATTCTCTCTCTCTCTCTCTCTCTCTCTCTCTCTCTCTCTCTCTCTCTCTCATTTTCTGTTTAGGAAGCAGCACAACAATCACAGTAGAGCCCCACCTTGTCCTCAGGGTACATTTCACTAGGGCCCTGGTCTTCTGTTCACGTTCCACTCTTCCCTCTGGTGTCTGCAAGACTGAGGTATCTTATCAAGTGCCAGTGTGGGCAGTGGCAGGCAAACCTATCTAGAAGTGCCTGCTGAGGTTCCCCAAATTTCCCAGTCCATTGCTAGCTGGGCATCTTTGCATATCTGTAGCAGCTGGAGCAAGTTCCCATGTCTCCTGTATGGCCCTCTGTGAATCGGATGTTCTTACCGCTGGGTTCATGTCTGTAGCTAGAGTTTTCCTGCCTAGCCCAGCGTCAGGACAAATCTCTATCACCTGCCAGTCCCACAGCCACACAACCAAGTAAACACAGAGACTTATATTGGTTACAAACTGTATGGCCGTGGCAGGCTTCTTGCTAACTGTTCTTACAGCTTAAATTAATCCATTTCCATTAATCTATACCCTGCCACGTGGCTTGTGGCTTACCGGCATCTTCACATGCTGTTTCTCATCATGGCGGCTGGCAGTGTCTCTCTGACTCAGCCTTCCACTTCCCAGCTTTATTCTCCTCCTTGGCCCGCCTATCCTTCCTGCCTAGCCACTGGCCAATCAGTGATTTATTTACTGACCAATCAGCAACACACTTGACATACAGACCATCCCACAGCACATGTCCTCCTGCTGATATCTTCCATGGCAATTGCACCCATCACAAAAACAATGCCTGCCCTGTACATAAACAGACTCTGAATTGCATGTTTCAAATCTATTCTGATTCTTTTGGGGTATAGAAACAAGTTTGGGAGGACCTGTGTGCCCTGGATATGACAGATTCACATACATAGGATGGGCCCATTGAAGCAGACTGTATCTGAGTGTCACTAAACTGAGGCATAGATGTACTTTGTCCCTAGGTGAGGTTAAGCAATGCTGGGAGACTGGTTTTTTTTTTTTTTTACTGTATTGCTTTGAGAGGCATGTACTAACAGGTGTTGTTAAATGCCCTGCTTTTAGAACCTTTCTCACAGCAACAGTTTTATGCAGCCTAAATGGCTAAAGCCACACTAGTGCTCATCAGCCTGGGTCCTGAGAGAGGCACACAGGTCTTCAGGAGGAGTTTGAGGCAGTGTTCTCTAAGTAGACTCAAAGAAGAACATCTTCCAAGCCTGAGAGAAGGGGCATCCTTTCCAAGTTAAGAATCATTATAACCATTCAGCATCAATTACAAGGTAAAGATAAATAATTTAGGAATCAAATAGAAAATGTTCTTTATAGATCTACCTATCCAACATCCTAGAATTCTTTCTGCCCAGGGATGATCACTACACTTATGTGTCTATGCAGACCCATGTGTCCATGCAGAACTAAGGGCATGAGTCTCCATGATCAAGACAAGTAAGGAAGGGTATAGGATACTGTGGCTCCCAAAACATGGTATCCCCCTCACAGAGCTTGCAAGCTGCCCAGGGACATGGGATTAACAGTACATGTGCCATGAGAAAGTAAGCAAGCTGGGTAGAGACTGGAGAGGACAGGCTGTGTGATGGGAGGTGATGTGTATAGGAGACAATGAAGTATGCCTGCTGGGAATCCAAGTGCAAGTTTCCAGGGTCAATAGGACCCACAATGGCTGGGGTCACTGCACATGAATATGACTGTTAAACTAGCCCAGGCCCACTGCCTACCATGGCTCTCACCTGTTACTGAGTTATGTAATACTCCATAATGACAGGAGTGTCTTCTCAGTGCCAGGCACCCAAAGAACTCTTTTGTCAAATCCAGGTCTCAGTCTACCCTATCTGCAGGTAAGCAGATGACTAGCTCTAGCCTCTCTGCTGTGGGAGTCAGCCAGGTCCCTGAAGACAGTCTACAGGGAGCCACACTGTTTTTCTGTTTACCAGGAGCTATGCTGCATTTAGAGCCTGTTCTCATCAGTTAGCTAGAAAAAAAAAAAAAAAAACCATAGAGCTGAGAGAAGAGAATTACACACCGCAGAGCTTAAGCAGGCAAGCATGCAAGGGGCTGGCTCCTGTTTCAAGACAGCTTTATCTCTGTGATTCCTACCCTGAGGCTCTTAGCAATTTCAAGGTTGAAGGGGCAGCAACTGTCGGGCATTCTTCCCAGTTGTTGCTTATTTCTCTCCAAGTTGTAGCAGGAACACAAGGCAGCATCGGATGGAAATACCGCTTATGTTCCTCCCTCTGCTCACCCAGCCACATCAGACCTTTCTAAGGCTAGGATGCTTAGCCCAGCTAGGAACTATGCATATTTTTGCATATCACCATGCTATGGTATCATGCCATGTTCTTAGTCTACAGAGAGTTCATCAGCAAAAAGCATCTGTACCCTGTAAAGAGAGGTACCTGTCAGAATGCTCCCCACATGCTCTACCTTAAAAGAATAGTAGATATGGTCTGTTCCCTCTACCTCAGTGACAGTCACATGAGTCTCACCTCCATGCTACAGCCCTTCCAGAGGCTTCTATACCTATCAGTAAATGGTATTAATCACATGGGCCAGAAAGCAAGGTGGCCATACAAGAGCCGTCACTGTGCCCACAGCTGCTTCTGTACTCAGTGAACCTTACGTGACCCACCGAAATTCCCTGAAACCCATGTCCCCCTCCATTATCTCAAAGTTATTGAAAAGACCAACTTCAGGTTGCAGGTAAAAAAAAAAAAAAAAAAAAAAAAAAAAAGCATTTCCATAATAAATACCATCCCTTCCTTCAATGCTGGCATCTAGAACTGTGGATCTTAATGCCCTGACTAGATTCCAATCTCTCATGTCAAATCCCTTTTCTGATGACCATACTGTGACCTCCCTGCTGGGGTGGAGTTCCAGTGTGCTTGTCACTGGCTAAGTCCCTGTGCTTAGGACACACCATGGTTCACTTTGCAATGGACTCTTCCTGAGAGAGTCGAGTTTTCACCAGGAGAAACAGTAATGCAGAAATCTTGCATCCAGTAGGAAGTCCCTGGGGACACATCCCAGGGTAGAGCCAGCTCTCCCATAGGCATGGAGAGTGGGGACGAGGAAGAAGCGGGGAGTTTTAACTTTAGATTGCTCTGTTGGACTTTGCGATGACGACCCAGAAGGCACCTGCTATAAAGGTGTGCACGAGATAGGAACGTGTGCATAAATATTCCAAAACCATTTAACGTAAGCACGGCTGTTCATGGCAGCAACAGTGAAAGCCCCATCGCTTTGTCTCCCACACCCAGTTAGGGTTGTTATGGGTTAGAACTTTGTTCCAGGAAGCTGCATTTAGGTCTCAAATGAATCTTAATATTTGTGATGCTGAACTGTGAGGTGATCCTTTCTTCACATAGAGAAGATGCAGTTACTTGGAGCTTCTTGTGGAACCTTCTGGAAGGGTCAGGAGATGGTCTTTGGTTCATGCTTTTAACCTACTGAGCAACCCCACTCAAGACAATTTCAGTGAGGGTGAGGTCACCTCCACTCGTGCTACAGACTCTCAGGCCAACCACTATCCTGGGATGGGTCTTGTAGCAAGATCCTACAAAGAAACGTGTGCCTGCAGTCCATGGGCAGGACACTGAATTCCTAATGACCTCCTAGGTCCAAATCTTCCTTCTCCCTAGTCTCATGAGGAGGTTGTGTTCCCTCTGCCTGATCTTCACACACTGGAACCTTCTCTATGGGTCATGTCTTCATGTACCTTTATCAGTGTGGATTCCAAGCCTGGCTGTCTCATATGTTGGCTATGGATCTTAAAAAAAAGTGGGGGGGACTGCCCCTGTCGTCAGATCATGGTCCAGGAATAGAGTTGTATGACGAGAATTCTGAGTGTTTCTGAGAACACTCCAAGAAAACAAGACAAGAGTCTTGTGACCTCAATTTCTACAAAATACAGAATTGTTCTTGGAATGTGTTTTCATGCTCTTCCCAAGTGCAGCAGATAAGAATGAGTTTACTTCAGATTATTCATTATTGCTTGCTGTTGTTTTTCAACTAAATGTTTAAACTATCCTTTATATGCTTCTATGGAAAAACATGTTTATACCATATGTGACTTGTCCTTGTAAGTCTGTACAGCTTGAGCTCATGAGAACTTTACTCACGTGACCTTTCTTAACTGGCAGCGTATAAATTATCTGAGGCTCTGAATGAAGTTGGATATTGAATGAGACTTTAGCCTGCCCCATTCATTGGCTCCATTCTCCCAGGTCCCACCACTTCTAGAGATGTGACACCCTGTGTTCCTAGCTACGTTCCCTTTGCTAAAGTGCAAAGTGGAAAGTGGAAGCCGGCATCAGGAAGACCTTATTCCTTTTGCCTGATGCAGAGAAACTGTGGATAGTTAACCTCCATACACGGGGGAGGGGGACAAGGCTCAGAGGCCCCGTGCATCACAGATAATCATCACTCACATCTATCTAAATGTCCTCTTTCAAAGGACATCACTAGTCTTTTCTTCTTAATTAGGATATTGGTTTGTCCCCTGGGAGAATTGCAAGAGATTTATCTCTATGCCATCCAATTTCACTGGATCCACTGAAAAAAAATCCCTTGTTCTTTGTAGTAGTGAAATAAATGCAGACTTGGGCTGAGTGCTCGGCTGAGATCCCCAAGATGATAGATGTTTGCAGAAGGAACAGATTAGTAAGTGAATGAGTCCAAGTGTTCAATACTGGGTAGGCTGGGTGTTTATCATTCAGTGCCAGTGCAGGGAATTAGGGCCTCAGGACAGTTCCTGGATTGGTTATGACAGTCTGAGGATGCTGCTCCAGGGTGCCCAGAATTCAAGACTGAGTCTACACATCACTTTCAATTTGAGAACATGGTACAGCTTTGCCTTGGACCTACAACTCTAGCCTACAAATTCATCACACAAGTACAAGAGCCCTTTGAGCTGTGTGGTGGTATTGTGTCCCCCAATATATTGTGCACCCTAATAAACTTAACTGGGGTCAGAGAACAGAACAGCCACTAGATTAGACATAGAGGCCAGAAAATGTTGGCACACACACCTTTAATCCTGTCACTTGGGAGGCAGAGATCCATCTGGATCTCTGTGAGTTCAAAGCCACACTGAAAACAGCCAGGCACAGTGATACATACCTTTAATCCCAGGAAGTGATGGCAGGAAGGAGAAAGGTATATAAGGCATGAGAACCAGGAACTAGAGCCTGGTTAAGCTTTTAGGCTTTTAGCAGCAGTTCAGCTGAGATCCATTCGGATGAGGACACAAAGGCTTCCAGTTTGAGGAAACGAGATCACCTGAGGAATTGGCGAGGTGAGGTTAGCTGTGGCTTGTTCTACTTCTCTGATCTTTCAGAATTCACCACAATACCTGGCTCCGGGTTTGTTTTTATTAATAAGACTCGTGTTACAGAGCTGGGCCGAGTATCCCCACCAGTTATGGCCAGTCATTCAGAATACCATGCACCTTCCTTCTCAGTCTGCTAGGGCTGCATGACAGAAAGCTATACCCTGGGGGCTTGAACAGCCCTGGAAGCTAAATATACAGAGTCAAGTGGTGAGAATTCAGTGTCTGATGATCTCCATCCCCTGGCCTGCAATTGGATGGCTCCTCATTTCCACACGCTCATGGGATTTTCTGCCCATGCACACATAGGAAATAGAATGGGAAAGAGTACTTGGGGCATCAGATTTGGATCTCGCTCTTATACCTTAGTTAAATTATCCCCTACAGAATATTTCCCCACAATTGGGGGTTATATGTTAATTTGGGGGAGCGGATACAGTTCAGTGCACAGTACTTAAAAGGAGTTGAGAGTTTTCTCCTTGGAACACTTTAACAGTTAGATCCATGATCAGACTCCTGCCTTAGGAGATAGGATGCTTCAGAAAGAGATGGTTTGCCTGTCATCTGTCATCCTTCCAGCTACAAACGGGTGCTGGGGGCGGGTGGGACAGAGAAAGGAAGAAGAGAGACAAACCCATGGTGCTGATTCACAGTCCTGCAGGAACAGGGGAAGATTGGAGAAACACATCCTGTGTTCTATAATGCTGAGCACAGTTCATGAAGAATACTTTAAAGTAATGAGAAGAAAGCTATGCTTTGGGGACTTCAGGCAGGGATGTTCTCAGGGCCAGGGAGGCTCTCTGCCCTGTGCTTTAAGGGCTATGGAATGCTCTCAGTTCTCAGTGGCTTATTGAAATGGGCCTCCCAACCTCATTGCCATGCATACATCTATTATGCATTCGGCAAACTTTCAATTATTCAAGAAGTAAACCAGTATTTCCTAAGGAAACCACTGTAACTAATGAAGCACTGCACTGTGTGGCCGGTTTATCATTATCGGCCTCTTGAAAGGGTTTGGATTTCTTTTTCTTTCTTTATCCTAGGCAAAGAATCCCATAAAAGGTTTGTTATCAGACAGCTAAGCCAAAACGAACCCTGAGGTAATTAGGATAACGAAATATACAAACTAATTTTTTTGTAGCACGGACCATTTGCACTGGCATGCCTTTTCTCATTTAAAATTAAAAACTCAAAAATGTAAAGCCAGCCCTAAGCTTGAGTGTTCTGCACACATAAATTCAAACAGTTATCAAATAATTCTCATGAATGTTGAGGGTATTTCTATACACAGAAATGTAAATTTCTTTTATTGGTACACTGCTCCAGATTTGTAGCTGGGGTTGACTACTGAGGACCTATGCCAAGGATTTATTTGTACACAGATCAGTGGTCAACTTGGTGGCCTGATATGTTATTCCCTTAAATAGATCAACATATTCTGCTAAATTCATATTTTCTTAAAGCATGTGTCTGATTGCTGTGTACGTTTTAAAGAAAGATTTATTTATCTGTGTGTGTGTGTGTGTGTGTGTGTGTGTGTGTGTGTGTGTTTCTGCCTGCATGAGTTTATGTTCACCACAAGCATTCAGATCCCCCTGAAATTGGAGTTAGAGATTGTCTAGTGCCCCATGTAGGTGCTGGGAATTGAACAACGGTCCTCTACAAGACCAGTAAGTGTTCTTAGCCTCTGAACAAGATCTCTATCACTTTACTGGGTACTTCTAAAACCAGATTCACTAAAAGTGGTTAGATTAAAGCTGCCTTTCTGAGGCTAGGCTTCAGAGGTCATCATTCAAAGGAGGCACACAGTCAGGAGGGAAGTTCAAACCAGCTTATCTATAATTCAGTGCTGACAAATAACTAGTGCCAAGTGTTTTAATTTTCACTAACCACACACACAACACACACACACACACACACACACACACACACACACTATTGTATTTTTTAATACTGTGAAATGCCCCAGAGGGATAAGAGCCTCAGGTACTGCCATCATCTCCGTTCTATCTTTAGGTGAAGGTGAAAAGAATCCTTGTCTTTAGGTGAAGGTGAAAAGAATCCTTGTCTCACAAGGAAGAGCCTGACTCAAATCAGTGTGAGTTACCTTGCTTCTGTTCCAGCCCCTAGAGTGCAGGCATTGCCTCGTCAATCAAGAAGAGCAGCACATTCTTATGTATCACTAGCCTCCCTTGACTGGTTGACCAAGGCACATCTGAAGGCTGCCTGGATGGAGGAGCATTGTCACTGGTCCCAGGTATAAGTTGTAATGACCACACCGTGAAGTTACCTTGGCATCCTTGAACTTTCCATAAGGTCAGCAAGTATATGGATAACATGACATAGGGTAGTGGCATCCCTAGTGGACAGAAGCACAGCCTGTGGAGACAGACTGCCCTGGGACAAGTCCCTTCTGTGCTACTTCCGAGTTACACAGCCATGAAAATGTCTGTTAGCCTTAGCCATACCTTGCACCAACGATCCTTGCTTCAAGGACCCAGTGAACTTGCACCAGAGCCTGCCTGCAGCAAGTGTTATGCACGGTTGATGCTCTGAAAACAGTGAAGGACGAGGAGACCCTTCGGTGGGCTTTTGATCTTCTGGGTGTTCTTTGAAAGGGAGGCAGCAGAGGAGACAACGGCAGGATAATGTCCTTTCTTCATGTCGTTTGTTGTTGATTTAATTTTCATAAAGATAATAAGAGGGTAATCAACACGGAGAAGGTAAACCCGCAGGGTATCAAGCAAATGAAGCAAGAAAAGGCAGGGTGGGAGGGGTCTGTGAACCCCAGCTAACCGGATGCCTGACTCTTGGGGTGACTTTGGAGGCCCATTCAGACGGGTGTTTCACCTTCACATGTGACACGCTGCTTTCTTCTGGACTCCCCCACAGAAACTAGTGCAAAATTACTAGCAAAGCAACTGAAACCTGCTGAGGGAGAGAGAATCATTTTTCTTCAGGGATGTGGTCCCTCATAGGCTGCCCACACTCCAGTGAATGGTCCTGTATCCATGTTTGTACAGGCACCACTGACTGACTAACAGGAGGGCTATAATGATGATGATGATGATGATGATGATGATAAAATAATAAAAATAATAAGCAAATATTTTAAAAAGAAAGCAGAAAAGCCCACAAGGGGGCGTGAAGCCTGGGAGGGAACACAGCAGGGGAGTCTGGACGGAGTTACAGGAGACACATGGTATAGATATGATCAAAATGCATTATATACATGAAGGTCTGAAAGAATACATTAAATATATGTTTTTATAAAATAACTGCATCAAGATCCTGACAGAGAAGATGGCGTACCTTGTGCTTATTTGGTTGGTTGGTTGGTTTTACAGTCTTCATCCTGCCCTTCTCCCTGTTGGAGACCTCTTCTACAGAAGACTTTGATATCAATTGCTTATCTTGATATCTTTCTTGACTTAGGGCTCAACACTGTTCCAAAATGACATCACTTCCTCTAAGAGGCCTCACAGACCGGGCTGGCTCCATGGTTATCAGTTTGTCTAGCCCTATGCTCGCTCTCTCTCTCTCTCTCTCTCTCTCTCTCTCTCTCTCTCTCTCTCTCTCCATTTTCTCATGAATTTTGGTAGATTCCAAGTCCCATGAGGACACAATTATGTGTGAACAAAATGGTGTGTGAGACACAGGAGCTGGCATGCAGTCTATGCTCTGCAAGTTCTTGTTCAATGGATTATGAATGTCGTCCGTGTGAAACTCACTGTGAATGCACTCATCTCCATGAGCTGAACATGTGTCCATCAAAGTTCATTCGCTGGAATCCCAACATCCTGCCTGATGGTGTTAAGAAGTGAGGCATTGGATAGAACAGGCCATAGAGTGGAGTGCTGGTGAATAGGATTACTGCCATTATATAAAGAAACATCAGCAAGACCTCCACCCTGTCTGCCATGTGGAGTTAGACTAAGAAAGCCACCATCTCTAAGGCAGGGGTTGGCAACAGATTCCAAACCTGCATTTCCAGAGCTGTAAGGAATGAGTTTCTGCTTCTTATAGGATTCCTGATTAGTGTTCTCCCAGCAGCCTGCACATGCTAGGACGGCTATGGAGTTGGGTTGCTGAAGTGTCCTGATGAGGAAGAAACTGCAGCATGGGGAACTGTGGAGTGCCTCAGTAAGGAGGACAGAGTGGGTGTTTCTGTCAGATCTCAGCTTTCTGTTGGGCGAGTCCATGAGAGAGTCCAGAAAGCTAGCTTTTCTCTGCACCGGCAGCTCCCAGGATGTCACGGTAATTCTCTGGTGGGTGTCTTAGTAAGAAGAAAACAAACAACATTTATATCACGATTCTCAGGAGCAGCAGCTGACTGAACTGTATGGTGGCTTAGACCACATCCTTGTTCCCAGCTCTGGTGTGATTTTAGTGGGGCCTTGTCTTCTGGAATCATCATGGGCTCAGACTTCGTACATTCTAGAAATGAGTATGTTCAGCATGAGAGGCAAGCCTTGCTGTGGCTGCTGGGACAGCTCCTGACAGCTCTGAAACCTGATTGGTAGATTAAAGATGGAAGCCCTGTGCTGTTTCCAGCCAGCCTGGCTCTTTCCCCGCATCCACTCTTAGCTCCTCTGCAGACCACAGCTCCCTCATCCTTCTTTGGGTATCTGGATTCGTCTTGCAGAAACCTGTCTATCTGCTCTCCATCTCCTCACTCACTGTGCTTACTGGATTTCACAGTTTCACACCCATGTCAGTGAAATCCAAGTGTGACTTTTAGAAGTGTGACTTTTAGAGATATTTTCCTCCCCCCCCCCCCCCCCCCCCGCCTTGGGAGAAGTCTCAACCGTCTTTAAGCTCAGAACATTTCCTTGATGCTCAGACAATCCTTTCCAGGGATGTGACACAATGTTCCTTGCTTAGTAATACTGTGCAGTACCCAGTAGTCTATGATGTCTCCACTGCTGCAGAAATGACCCATGGACTGTTCTCTAGAGTGTGCTACAAGGACTCTGCCAGAAATTACTACTTGCTTATCTCCTTTGGTTTGCTGGCTTAGAGAAAAGAAATCCATTTCTTAATAAAAAATATTTTTAATGAAAAGGAAAGAAGCCTCACCCCCTTAAGAAATGCTGGCTGAGCACTCTGCCCTTATCCATCTATTCCCAGCTGTGCTTGGAGAAGTTAGGAATATTAGTGTGATTCATCCCTTAAACAAATCACTCACAAGAGTACAATATAAACCAGGGCAGAGGCATACTTTACTCTTTCTGCCTTGTGTCTAGTGATGAGCAAAGCTCTCCAAACATTATCCAAACATTATCCAGTAGTAGATTCACAGACTACTGCTCATCTCACCTTGGGATGCTGGGAAAACACAAGCGTTATCACACAGATAAGGCAGGAGAGGATTCCACGGGAGTGTTTTTACTCCACAACAGACTTATTCTGTGAGAGGCACTCTGTGACTCCAAACATCCTTATCTCTAGTTCCTACTCATCTCCGTTGACAAATATTTGAACAGAGCAAAGAGGTTTGGAACACTTCACCTGCGGCTTCCTCACCTCTAAGGCTCCCAAGGATTGGTGGTGGCTTTGGAGGTTCCAGACAGGAAGCAGCGCAGGGCTAATCTCTTTGGAGAACGAAGCCCTGATTTTACTGATTGAGAATAATCGCTGTTCTAGGAACAGATGCATGTGGGGGACACTCAGCACACTCAGAGTGACCTGAGTTTGAGTTTCCCTCCTCGGAGGTAGGAAAGAATATGTATGAAATGCCACGTCTGTCTCCACGCTGATCATTTCTGCCCCTCTGTGAGAAGCTGGGTCAGGTCCCTGGGCAAACTCTGTTTCTGGATGTGACTGTGAGGCTGTCTGTGGATGGGAACAGCATTTGACTCACTCCTGTGAGCAGGTAAGGACTGAGGAAAACTCATCCTGTCCTCAGCACACCTGGCTCTCAGGCTTCCAGTTCCGCCTGGGTTTACACTGTTGGTTCTGTGTACCATGACCTTTGAACTGTCTCAACTCCCCCACAGCTTCCTTGCAGATCATAGACTCTTCCAGCCTCGAGGAGGACCCCTAGAGGAAGCAGTAGAAACAGCCAGTGAAGGGCATTCTGGGGAAGGAAGGGGCAGCGGCGGGGACGCCATGCCAGTGTGAAATCAAGATGGGTTATACACATTAGTTTGAGGGCAGCCCTTTTCAACTTCCCAAATTTAATGAGCAAGCACAAATTATTGCTTCTAAAGTCCAGATGATTTCATTTCTTTGCAAGAAAATGTCTATTAGCACCCACGGATTAAGACACTCAAAGGTGCCTCCTCACAGACTTGCTAACATATCAAACAAATTTCTTGTCACATGGGCACCCTAGACACACCCTCCAATAAAAAGATTAGAAACATTTGTCCATACTGTAAAGTAAGTGCAGACTGTGTTCTCTGCAAGTTCTAGGTTTGAAACACTTGCTTCGGTGTCGGTGATTCCTGTCATGGGCTAGTGTCTGAGCTGGGGCTGGAAGAGTGATTTGGGTCTAGAATCACAGGGGATGAGCTCAGAGAATCAGGAATCAAGTCTGTCTGGAAACAGAACCCCCTGCCCTGGGCTATTACTTCTATGGCTCTTAAAACCAGCCAGCTCCCCATCTCCAGGACAAAGCCACAGTTTCCCCAAATGCTGCCTTGCCCATGACCTAACACTGGTGTTTTTGCTGAGCATTAACTCTCATGATAAGGACATTCACATGAAAGCATCCCACTCGTGTAGGTATATGAATCTCCTATCTAGACTGCCGTTTTCCCCTGGGGGGCAATTTGTTTCCTTTGAATTCTGTTTCATCAAACTTGCTTTAGCAAAATATTCAGTAACCAAGACCAGTGGGTTGCATCTAGGGAAACACAAGCATGCACCATTAAAAAAAATTCTGATACTCTATTCTATCTGATACTCAAGTAGAACATTCGAGACAAATCAAATAAAGGACTTGTTAGTGTGCTGTCTCAATGACAAACATGGCAGCAGCTGTCAGTGACCCAGCGTTCCCATGACTTAGGCGCAACCTGTAGTGTGTGTGCAGGAAAGCCTCTGCGTTTAAGTTCGGAGGGAAGCCGCTGAAGGCCTGCGTGGGCACCCTGCCCTTCTTCCACGTGCATGGCACTGACCATGCCCTCTTTCAGGGAAGACTTTACCCCTGTGACTGGACTCGTAAACACCTACCCCAGAGTCCAGAAAGCCATTCACACAGTTGTTGATTTCAAAACAAACAAAGGCCAAGGTGCTTACAAAGCAGGAGTCTAGATTTTTTTCTTTCATAACTCATTTAGGCACCAAAAGAGTTTCCTCATTAAGCACTCCCTTTGAGGTCTGAGGTTGTTAAGCATTGCTTAAGTCTAAGAATATGATCTTGAGCAAAAACAAACAAAATAAATATTCCTCTGTGAAGTAAAAGCAAAGCCTTTTCTTACAATGCATTTTGGATATATTCACCTCCTCACACACATATCCCAGGTCCAGCCCTGTCCCTAGCCACCCAACTTGATGTCCACATCCCAGGCCCATCCCTGTCCCTACCCACCCAACTTCATGTCCACATCCCAGGTCAAGTCCCATCCCTACCCACCCAACTTCACATCCTTTTTTCTAAACCCACCAAGTAAGTTTGTGCTATCCATATACTCTTAAGTGTGTAGCCTTCCACTGGAGTACCTTCAACCACCAGGTGCCGCACCCTGAAAGAAACTGACTCTCCCTCTCCCAGCTCTCTCCTCTCTCAACTGCCAACAGCTCCCTAGCTAGGGATGGAACTCCCTGCCCTACCTCCCTGCTTCATGCTAGAATTTCTCTGGTGTAAGTCAGCATAGACCTACCGCATGCCATGTGTCTCACCTGTTCTGAATTCACATGTGCAGCTGTCTCTGCATGTCTAGAAAACTCTGCCCATGGCTCTGAATCTTCCTTCCCCGGAGGCAGAGGGGTGTGCTAGTTATTCAGTAGAATATATTCAGCTGTTAAGAAAAATGGAAGTCAAAGGTGAATGGATGGATCTGGAAACAATCATACTGAGTAGATAACCTAGACCCAGAAAGAAGACAAATGTCGTATGTTTCCTCTCATCTTCAGATGTTAGCCTTGAAACTTCAGATGTGTCTATTTCATTTTGGAATAACTGTAGAGGTCAGAAAATTAGCAAGAGATCTTGGCATGGGAGAGACTTTAAGGGAGTGGAGATAGAGTGGTATAAAGGGTTAAAGGACAATAATGGAGCAGGGAGGGTTTAACTGGGAGGGAAATGGGAGGGCAGTGTGGAGCAGGAAGGACAGGGAGAGACAACACTAAAGATAACTGAAAGGAGACTATATGAAAATCTGCTACCGGAGAAGCTTCACACACACACACACACACACACACACACACACACACACACACACATGCACATACATACACACACACACACACACACACACACACACACACACGCACACACAGTTATCCTATAATGGAACAACAGTGGCCCAACTAGACACCACAGGATAACAAATAGAAAGCCCGGGCCAGGAATGGGTTACTTCTTTGGAGATGTTGATCAATGAGATCCCATTGACCCCTGAACATTGAGTTTTGATTTATATGCAATTCTTGTAAGTGTAGCTTGCTAACCCATTGCACCCTTGGAGGTATGATTTATATATGATTCTTGTCATAACAAATTTTAAATGTGATTGGTGACTCACTGCTCTTTCCATTATTGGAGGCACTCTCATGAAACAAAGTGAAATAAAGATCCTCGTGAATTCAGCACAACACATCTTTGCTAACTATCCCTCCTCTCAGAGACCATACGTGTTTTAAAATGTCTCCTGAAGAACACACACTTGAATGTGCAGGACTCTGGTCAGACCCCAGGTTCCCTTGCCTCCCCTCCAGCCTGAGGGGAACAGACTCTGCCCCACTTCCCTATCGCTGTCCCCCTTCTTTGTTCTGAGGTCCCACTTTGTAGCTTAAAGGACACAGAACAAACACCCACCATGCTCAGCCTGGCTTTTGGCAAAAGAACCACAGACCAAAGACTGTTTCCACCCACTGATCCACTTCTGGGGTGCTGGGGAGTCCTCAGCTGCTGAGGTCACAACAGGCCATAAACCTCCAAGATATCTGCCCTCTTGGATACTCTGTCAGTAACCAGAGTTGACCAATTCATCTGCTGTTCAGATTAGGAACAGGAAGAATGCTGGGGTTATACAAGAGGAATTAGATGCCTTGGGGAGAGGTTGGAGGTCACTTGAAGGCATACCTTGGGCAGAGTGTGGAGGGGAATGGCTGCTGGGTGCATTCTGCCTGAGGAAGGGTGACCTTCCTTGTCAGAAGACTGAAGGTAGGCAGACATTTGTCTCAGGACAAAGACACCATGAAAACTTCCTTAGGCCAAGACTTAAAAGAACATGGCCAGGAAAGAGCTTGGGGCATTGATGAAGAAGATGCTTTGGGAACAGTGCCTTGTACACTTCATACTTGGTTCCTGGATATGTGTCTTTCCTCTGCCCCATTAAATCTAACATTATTTGGGGACACAAAACTCAGATTCTGTTTATATTTTGAAGATGCATCTGCTATGTGGGATTTTTCCAACTACAAGAACAAGTGATGAGACCTCCTACATAGCAATGCAAGGGACACAGAGAGACAAACAGATAGACAGACAGACACAAACAGACACACACTCATACACTCACACTCACAGGCACAACTCACACACTCACAGACACAACACACACACACTCATATACTCACACTCACAGACACAACACACATACACACACATACACCCTCACAGGTATAACTCACATATTTGCCCTCATGTACCATACACTCACATGTACAGTCACATACAGTCACGAACATTCACATGGTCATGTATTCTCTCTCTCTCTCTCTCTCATCCATTCACATTCACAATCATACACACAGAGGCATATACACTCACATATGTGTGAATAACACACTCATATCCACACACATTTATACACACATCTGTTCTCTTTCATATTCGTCAACACACAATACATATTCACATGCACATAATACATCATGAGCTATGAAACCTTCACACACATTTTATAAGCCACTTGTTATGTTGTAGCTTGGGGATTATTGCCACACTCGTTCTGTGGAGTGGAGCAAGCAGTTCAGGGTGAGAGGAAGTGACCCCCCTCCAGGCTAGGTATCAGGTCAAAGGAAGCAGAACCAGTCCCCCTCATTGCCCACACCTAGCCCATGCCCCTCCATCCACTATCCAACCATGCTCACCGTAAGTCACATGTACAAATAACACACACGCTGCTGGGAACAGGTACATCTAAAAGATGAAAACCCAAGTCTCTGTCTACCTCTAGTCTAGGAAATGCTTCCACGTGGAGTTCACATGTTTGTGTCAGCATGTCAACTCCACCTCAGGAGCAAAAACCTCTGCTCTGAATACAGCAAATCATCATGGCCAAGAGTGTGAATGAACCTATGGGGACACCCAGGGCCAACAGCTTTCCCAGGAGGGTCCAGGTGGTCAGCTTGGGGCTCCCATGACTCACTAAAACAACCCACTGGGGATTTGCCTCCCTAAAACTCTCCTGTCTACTTCCTTTGGGGAAGTTGAATAGGCTCTATCAGTACAGACTGGGAGACAGTGACATCCTGGAGTGGTTGGTGCTACTGGGACCACCATGTTCCCGCTCCCCACCTAGATCTGGCCCCATGCACAGAGCGCCATATTGAAAATATCAGAACAGTTGTTCCTCAGTCTCAGTGGACTCAAAGGTGACCTTAGGATTCCGAATCTCTTCATTCTCCTGGCTGCCTCTTGTGGTTATCTGTCATGGGTATCTGCTTCTTCTGTGGTGTGGGAGAAATTGCTTCTCCCTGCATAGGTCATTTCTAGGTCATTGGCTCCATTATCTCAAGAACTCTGCAATGTCGTCCTGCATCTCTCTGATGTCAGGTCTCCCGGGGTGGAATTGTGAGTCACTGGTGCTCTGCTACAGGCAGTTTTGTGATGGGGTGTTCTGTGTGCCCTCATTCACCGAGGAGGACTAAGGACAGAGGCCACACCAGGGTCTATGAGGTGCCAGTTGCTTGGGAGATGGGCATCGTTACCTGCATCCCCATCACAGAAGGAAGTGAATGAGTGTCTCAGTCACACACACAGCTGGTGAGTGAAATGGCTGTAATTCCGTGTTCCATCCATGCCTTTCCAGTTCTTCTCTTACCCAAAATGCCCCTTAATCCAAATTCCTCCAATGTAGCATTCACACAGTCATGACACCGTTTCACAAAGAAGGAAGAAATGTGATGACTTGGAGCTCAGGAACCCTGACACTGATAATATAACCCTGAGAGGCCGTACAAAATCAAGCTGCCAACCGCCGGGCTAGAGCCTTGCAACAAAGTATCAACTTCTTGCGGCAAGTACCTGTCCACAACACAAACACAAACCCAAACAAACTGTTTCTCTGTATAGATACACCTTAGCAAGAATAGAATTCCTTAATTGAAAGCCATTGGTATTTACAGGCATACTGTTGAATTAATGATAGAACTGGTAAAATAAATTATAAATCTCTCTCTCCTCTCTGGAGTTTAAAACAGCTTAATATAATAAGTGAACTCATTGTAAGAATCTGGAAGTAAGTTTGTATCTCAAGTTTTTTTTTTTAAGGGTGTGGAATTCACCAGGTGAGGACATCTTCAAGAGGAAGGAAGGGGTGTGTCTGTTTATAATGTAAGACCGTAGATGTCTATACAGCAGGCTTGCAAAGCTGGGCAGGCTCTGGAAGACCCAGGCAGGGCAGATGACCTGTGTTTTGCATGGGATATGAGCACCAGAAGGAGTGCTCACAGACGATACCTCTGTTTCCCTCATTGGAACAGAGGGAACTTCTCTGTATAAAGAAAGGGCTTTTCATCGGGGTTGCTTTCGGGGTACATGGCTTCCTTTGCCCTTCTGTGGGCAGCAGCTTCCATTCTTACCCCAAGTGTACAGCTGCAGCCAGAACATGGGGCTGCTCTAAAGTGAATTTGTAATGACCTGTCTGCATTGGTTGGTCAGATAACTCAAGAGGAAGCAATCCCTGTGAGCACATAGAGGGGTTATTTCAATTTATGATGACACAGAAAATGAAAATATTTCAATTTCTGCAAAGAATAGCTGACTCATCAACCCACAGACACATGAGGGAAGAAAAAGAACCTGAGGAGAAGCTGCCTTTCCCTCCTCCTCTTCTTCATCTTCTTTTTCTCATCTTTGTTCATGTTAAAAGGATGGTCAACAACTCCCAACTTTCTTTTTCCTAAATTTTCATACACTATATTTTGATCATATTCTTTCCTCTCCTCCAGCTCTTCCCAGATCCTCCCACCCACTCACCCAATTTTGTGTTCTTTCTTTCTCTCTCTTAAAACATACAAATGTGAGTGCACAGAGACGCACAAAGATGAAAAAAGCACAAAACACAGGGGTCTGTTGTGTTTTCATGAACTATACTGGGCATGGGGTCTGCCCTAAAGTGTGATTGACATATCCAGAGACACACTATTGATGAAAACTGATTTTTCCTCTCCTAGAAAGTACCAATTACAAATAGCTTCTCAGATAAGCATGGGACTCTGTGCTCACTTCCATTTCTGTGTGCTGGAGTTTTATGTGGTTTGAACTTGTGAAGATCTGTGCATACTGTCACACTTTCTGTGAATTCATGTGTACATCAGTCCTGTCCTATCTGGGAAAACGCTGTCCCCTTTGGAGGCATCTGCCACCTCTGGCTTTCATCATTTTTCTGCTTCTTCTGCCACATAAATCACCCCAGACCAGTCCTTTCAGTAGAGTACTATTCACTTGGTACCCAGCAAATCTGGGCACCAGGCTGGGCTGCAGTGCCTCAGTATAAAGAGACTGAATTAATAATCTTGGGAGCTCCAGGACAAGCAAAAGGAAAAACACCCTAATACTTATTGTGTCCTGAGTTAGATGCAGTCGCCCTGTCAGTAACTCTCAACTGTACAATTCAATAGACAGATTCAGTTGGGATGTTTGTCCAAAACCATTCTTTCTAGAAGTAATGGCCACAGCTCTCTACTTGGTGCTGTTTATAAAGACTCTGTCTTCCTTGAATCTCACTGGACACATAAGGAACAAGGAAGAACCTTTGGCAAGGTGGTACCACAATCTCTGGCCAATGGGTGACTCCATGTGGTTGGTTTCTCATTATACTATAGTCTATCTGTCTCATTCTTGAAAAGCAGATGCCTTTCAAGTGCTAGTAAGCCTTCCCTCCCTAACCCAGCAGGGAGAATTCTCTGTGTATTTCCACTTATATGCCTTATTTTCAGCTAGATTAATAGCTGCCCAGGGATAGTAGCTTAAGTTCCAGCACACAGCAGGAATTAAATAAGTGTTGCCTCATGAAATGAAGTGAAGTGAAAGACGGTAACATTATTTTTTTTCCAAATAGGTACATTTCCTTCAAGACACATTCACCAAGCCACAGTGTGAATGGCAAGTCCAGGGACACAGAAGAGACAGGCAGGTCCTAAGCAAGGCTTGGCAGTGACGTCACACGGCAATCTCCTGCTCCTTTTGATGGTCTCAACTAATTCATTCTTGCTACATGCTTGACTGCAGGGAACATCTTACAGAGCCCAGAAGACCTGAGAGAGGCTCTTAGTCATCCCCCCTGAGATTAGAACAGTCCCTCTGGAGTCACATGCAGCCGGAAATTAACATCCCCGCTGGAGTGCCTTTCACTGTGGGGAGGCATTTGCAAGAGAGAAGTCAGTCTCATAGCTGGGTGGTAAGCACAGTAATTACCAGAAACAAATGGAATGGGTAGGTGGGAGGCAGGGAGAGAAAACCATAAGACACATGTGCTGTGTCAGACACAGGATCCAAAGAACCTGCGGTTCCTGGTTCTTAGCTGGGAACAGCTCAGTCAGAAATGTTTGTACACAGAAGCATGGATGCTATGTGGTGTGTGAAGAAACAAATTAAAAGTAGCATGAAGGCCCAAGAAATCAAAACCCAGAATGCCCAGGAGAAACAGATGAATCTGGCTCTAAAGGACAATGGATGGCACTTCTTTTCACAGTTAGAAGTGGGAGTGGGAACTGGCATGCCTTACACCCACTTCAGGGATCCTGGTGTTCACCTTTCTAGTTCTAATCTGAGCCTTTTCCCTTTCCTCTGCTGAATCCCAAATGAGCCAGCACTTAATGATATCCCTCTCACCCGAAACATTCAAAGTGGCATTTATCTCAGCAGACATGGGTCAGGGACAAGGTTGTTCAAAATGAGGAGTCTTGGGTGCTGCCAAGCTATGTACCAAATGCCTGCTGCAAAATCTGGAAAGCTTCCGGGTGTACCCTGACTGACTAGAAGCTGTGTGCCACAGGAACCTGCTCATGGGGAGAAGAAACAGGAGGCACTCCATATGGGAAATCCCCTCCACTGCGTGCAGGTGTGGAAAAAGTTAAGAATGTTGCCATTTCAATATAGGACCCTTGGGACATACAGACTCTGATAGAAAGATTAGTCCCTGACTTTAGTTTGGAGTCCACAAAGGCTGGCACTCACCAACATGACTATATGGATTCCTCCCCTCCCTGGAGATCAGATGAAGAAAACATAAAACATAAAAACCATAAAGAGGATTTGACCGGAACACCTAGTCACTCCTCTATGAATGGCTAGAACTGATATATTTATATTTATAGATGAAATAAATATAAATGTGAAAGATGAAAGTAAAATAATAGGATTGTAGTTTACAGGTGAGTATAATAGACCAAATCCAGCTCCTCCTGTGTGTGCATGTATATGTGTAAACATGCACATTATGTAAGTTTTCAAAATGCTATGTTAAGTGGGCTTTTGTGAAATGGCGTCGTAGTTTATTTGCTTTGCGTACAGAAGATCCTGTGTTCAATCTAAATTACTTTTTTTAAGTGGTCTCTTGCCTCTGACTGTCTCATCCCCATGTTTCTCACTTTGTGCACATCTCAAACCTTGGTTCACCAGTCACTTCTGTCTCCTATGCATTTCCTCCTCTGTGCAGCCCGCTCCCTCTCAGAGAGATGTCAGGGACTCATAGCCCCCTGGTTCACAACAGCAGAGGGAGGCAGGAAGGCTCAAGGTGAGTCATCTAAGCCAGTTCCCTTTGACACCATGAAGGAAGAGCAAGAACCGAGAGAAGGAGAAGGCTGTAAGCTTTAAAGGATATGCTGTCTAAGCTGAGACTTGGAGATCCACTAGGTACGCAGGTAGTAAATGGAGAGGCAAGAATGGTCAATTCAAAAACCACGTTCCCTGACCTGACCACTCCAGAGGCAGTCAGGACTGAGGTGGAGAGTGTTGGTAGAGGGATGACAGGTAGAAATCCCTAAGAGCTTTCAACCAGTGAGTGCTCCTGTGTGCTTGGTATGTGTTTCTATCACCCACATATTACATCATTTTTAAATATTTACAAGTATTTTTATTGCAGCCTAAACTACAGTGTATGAGTATAGCTGGATGCGATGACGTTGCTGTCTTAGCTGGTAGGATTTGCCGAACTTCTTTTTTAATTAACATAAATATATTCATGCAACCAGTGTTTTATAACTAAAGACTCAGCCCCTGCAGTATGCACACCCCTTGTCTGGTGCATGTCACACCACATGTCTATTGCTCTTAGTCATTTCATATCATCAGATGGCAAGGTGTGGACATGCTGTAGTTGGTCCAGTCAGCTGATGATAGACAACCAAGTTGCTAATCTGGCTGCTGGGAGCAATGACTGTGTACATGTCCTGTGCACATAGGACCCCACTTCCCTTGGGTTCATACCTGGGATTCAAATGCGCAGACCCAGAAACTTTTGGAAGCTGCCCAATGACCAGATGTCAAAGTTCCTGTAACCAACTTCATCCCCACCCCCAATTCCCAAAGGAGTTTGCTTTTTAATTCTAAGTTGTTTTAAATATGAATCTAATAGATATTTTCTTCCATCTGTGGACATCTGTGATTGTTGTGAATGTGTATTTACTTCAGTCTTAATTCACAGTGTGTATTGATCTCTTGTGGAATGTTAGTTCTTCTACTGCTGTGTGGAGAAAGCTTTGGACTTCAAGGACAGGAAGATATTTCCCTTTCGTTTTCTGAAAGTTGTTTCATTTCACATTTCATCTTTAATCCACTTAAAATCCTTTATCCTTGGAGGTCTGACTTGGCCAGGATTCTCTTCTTTCTATAGAGATGTCTAAGCAACTTGTTGTGTGTAAGGACCATTTTTTCCCTGTTTCAAAGTGTTAAAAAAATAAACAACAAACTTTTCCAAACAGAAAAAAGAAAATAACAAGAAAGAGTCACAAAAGGAAATACTGTTTCTTTCCAGAATATGAAGTACATGAATGAGTGGGTGGGCCTCTGTGCCTTCTCCTGGGCTCTTTTCCTTCTGTTTGTTCATTTTGTCAAATTCTGATGTGTTAGATTTTTTGTTTCATCTTTTATATTACATGATATTATAGTATAGTATAGTATATTAATGGTATTATATTAGTTATGTTATTATCTATTAGGTGCTGTTTGTTTTCTAATAAGAGACAGACATAGTGATCTGGATGGAAGGGGAGGTGGGGAGGAATAGGGAGAAGTAGAAGGATGAGAAACCATAATCAGGATATATTATGTGAGAAAAAAATCAATTTTCAGCAAAAGGGTAAAAAAAGAAAATTAAATTTCTGGCAAGAACATCTAAAGGGGGAAAAGGAAAAAGAAAAAGAAGGAGGAAGAGGAGGAGGAGGAGGGGAAGAAAGAAAAAAGAAAAGAAAAATGTGTGAATGCTAAGTCAGGAACGAAGCTGGTGATGACCACAGAGGTGCACACACAGGAAAAGGAGAAACACACTTGAACAATTCCATACATTTAAATCATCTCAAAATTCAGATGACATGCAATTTCTTAGGAAGAGCAAATGCAAAAGATGAAATAGAAGAAACAAAATCTAAAGATTTTAATGTATACTATATAAATATCCAGGTTTGCATAGTTGTGTTAGTTAATTCTTCTAAACACTTAAGAAAGAAATTGTGGTGATATTGTGTCCCCCAATATATTGTGCACCCTAATAAACTTATCTGAGGTCAGAGAACAGAACAACCACTAGATAGAGAGAACAGAAAATGGTGGCACACACACGCCTTTAATCCTAGCATTCTTAAGGCAGAGATCCATCCGGATCTCTGTGAGTTCAAAGCCACACTGGAAACAGACAGGCATGGTGACACATGCCTTTAATCCCAGGAAGTGATGGCAGGAAGCAGAAAGGTATATAAGGTGTGAAACCAGGAACTAGAGCTGGTTAAGCTTTTAGGCTTTTGAGCAGCAGTTCAGCTGAGATCCATTTGGATGAGGACACAGAGGCTTCCAGTTTGAGGAAACGAGATCAGCTGAGGAATTGGCGAGGCGAGGTTAGCTGTGGCTGGTTCTGTTTCTCTGATCTTTCAGCGTTCACCCCAATACCTGGCTCCAGATTTGTTTTTGTTAATAAGACCTTTTAAGATTCATGTTACAAGAAATAACCTTCTACAAAACCTTCCAGGAAATAGTAAAGAAGAAAAATCAAACTGAATTTTTTTGAGGGAAGCTATATTTCATTAAAACCAAAGCTGACAGGAAATGATAAAAGTACAGTTTTCACTCCCTCTTTTCATAAATACAGAAGTCCGAATTATGTTATCAGCAACTAAGAAAGATCTCAGCAAGTAAGCAAGATAACCTATAACTAAGTAAAATAATCTCTAACCAAGTAAGATCATCTCTAACCAAGTAAGATCATCTCTAACCAAGTAAGATCATCTCTAACCAAGTAAGATCATCTCTAACCAAGTGAGATCATCTCTAACCAAGTGAGATCATCTCTAACCAAGTGAGATCATCTCTAACCAAGTGAGATCATCTCTAACCAAGTGAGATCATCTCTAACCAAGTGAGATCATCTCTAACCAAGTAAGATCATCTCTAACCAAGTAAGATCATCTCTAAACAAGTAAGATCATCTCTAACCAAGTAAGATCATCTCTAACCAAGTAAGATCATCTCTAACCAAGTGAGATCATCTCTAACCAAGTAAGATCATCTCTAACCAAGTAAGATCATCTCTAACCAAGTGAGATCATCTCTAACCAAGTGAGATCATCTCTAACCAAGTAAGATCATCTCTAACCAAGTAAGATCATCTCTAACCAAGTAAGATCATCTCTAACCAAGTAAGATCATCTCTAACCAAGTAAGATCATCTCTAACCAAGTAAGATCATCTCTAACCAAGTGAGATCATCTCTAACCAAGTGAGATCATCTCTAACCAAGTGAGATCATCTCTAACCAAGTGAGATCATCTCTAACCAAGTGAGATCATCTCTAACCAAGTAAGATCATCTCTAACCAAGTGAGATCATCTCTAACCAAGTGAGATCATCTCTAACCAAGTGAGATCATCTCTAACCAAGTAAGATCATCTCTAACCAAGTAAGATCATCTCTAACCAAGTAAGATCATCTCTAAACAAGTAAGATCATCTCTAAACAAGTAAGATCATCTCTAACCAAGTAAGATCATCTCTAACCAAGTAAGATCATCTCTAACCAAGTAAGATCATCTCTAACCAAGTGAGATCATCTCTAACCAAGTAAGATCATCTCTAACCAAGTGAGATCATCTCTAACCAAGTAAGAGTGCTGTCTAGAGCCTTAACACCTCGCAGAAACATTTGCTAGACAAGTTGGATCCGGTTCAACTGAGGAAACAGAATCTTCGCGTTGTAGAAGGATCAGAATGAGAGGAGAGGCTATATTTTCATCACAGCAGTGGCAGATCAGTATTTGTGACAATCAATGAGACCTTGTGACAGAGAATTCTGGAACTAGAGAGCGACATCCTTAATTGATGAGGTGTCTCCACACCAGCCCTCGGCACAGAAGCACTCTATAGCAAAGTCCCAGGAGCTGTGTCCTCAGGCCACCAAAGAGGACAAGGACACTCAGTCCCCGGTGCCACTGAAGACGATACTGCAATTTGACACAGGTAAATGAATAAAAAAATACTCAAATACAAAGAATGAAGATTAAATATCTTTCATTTTGTTATTCAAAGATCAAATACTTAAAAAGTATTTTCAGTAAAAGTATTAAAATTAATAAATACATTTAACAAGCTTGCTGAGTGGTAACAAACGGCAGAAGATAAGTCTTAGAAGATATTGAGGGTGCTTCAGAAACACGACAACAAAAATCTCTGCACAAAAACTACAAAATTTCTGCTGAAAATCTTTTTTAAAAATGAAATAGGGATGAATTATAAGACTACATAGAATGGCATCAGTTATCCGTAAAATGACCTAATTTTATGCAACTCCAATAAAAATACAAAGTTATTGGATTTCTTAATTCTGTTAAGTATATAACCTTCCGTCTTAATGGTGTTGTGTTACATAATATGGGAATCTCACTCTGTGGCCCACATAGCCCTGGAATTCACACGTAGCTGAGGTTGTGTTTGAACTATGGTAATCTTGGCTTAACCTCCAAGTGCTGGAGTTAGAGGTGTGAGCCACTGCACCTGCACATCTTGTCAAAACTTAGTAAACACGTTGGAGGAAGTATCGTCCTGACATTGCCGTATCCCTTACTCTGTATGTACAGTTTTATTTCTTTCTATGAGGTCTTCCTTAACTCCTTGTAGGAAGCTTTGGTGTGTGTTTTGTTACATAGTTGTTGCATGCATTGTGTTAGATTTATTTCTCAAGTACTTTAAATGATAGTGTATATTTTGCTTTCTTTTTCAGATGTCATTCAAAGAGTATGATATACTATAGTAACAAAATAATAAATCTGGTTAATGATAAAATTCTGTCATATGTGAGAGGAAATGTTAAGAATTTTCTTTGATTTTTGATTTAAGTAAAAATATCCTCACAAAATTAATTTCATTCTACTTGAAATCATTGTTGCTATTTTGTTGTTTTATAAATGACAGTAGCAAAAAATCGCACACAGCTGCAACTTGTCTGTGAATAGCTTGCAAGGTTTTCCATGCTTTTTCATAGAATTAGACTTCTAAGGTTGAACTTGATGGAGATAATGGCCAAAACCAGTGGTTATTAGTGACAGAAGGTAAATTACACACATATAACAAGCTATCGGTACATCATCAGTATGATATAAAATACCCATTTAAAATGCCTCAGTGAAAACGTATAGTAGGGTTTATCTAGTTAAAAAGACAATATATTGTGGTGGTATTGTGTTCTCCAAAATATTATGCACCCTAATAAACTTATCTGGGGTCAGAGACAGAACAGCCACTAGATACAAAGGCTAGAAAATGGTGGCACTCACACCTTTAATCCTAGCACTCCAGAGGCAGAAATCCCTCTGGATCTCTGTGAGTTCAAGGCCACATTGGAAACGGCCAGGCATGGTGACACACGCCTTTAATTCCAGGGAGTGGTGGTAGAAAACAGAAAGATATATAAGGCATGAAGACCAGAAACTAGAAGCATTTGGTCTGGTTAGGCATTTGGCTGGTTAAACTTTCAGGCTTCTAGCAGCACAGTTTAGCTGAGATTCATAGTGGATTGAGGACTCAGAAGCTTCCAGTCTGAGGAAACAAGACCAGCTGAGGATCCGGTGAGGTAGCTGTGGCTTGTTCTGGTTCTCTGATCTTCCAGTTCACCCCAATACCTGGCTCAGGTTTGTTTTTATTAACAAGACCTTCTAACAATTCCTGCAACAATATATGATTGAAAATTTTCATGAGTCATTCGACTACATGGCAAAGGAATCTGAGAAGGCTTGAGAGGCAGCAAGCCTGGGGACACTTATCAAGAAGACTTCCTGGACGAAGACGAACCCTTTCTGATGATGGCTGAGTGAGGCACTGATCTGTGGTGTAGCAGAACGTCATCAGGAGTCATTTATTGCTAGATTCCTTTAACAGAATATTGGTGAAATTATTAAGGCCACTCCACGTAGTTAAAAGGGAGGTTTATTTCGTGGGGTAACTCACAAGTGAAAGGAAAGTTTACAGGGTCTGGTAAAGGTGCAGCGCAGTCCGGCGGTGTTCTCTGGAGAACTATGCTCAGTCTACCTCCAGCATCCAGGGTCCAGGAACCAAGAGAGCCGGCGCATCCGGATGTCAAGTCTTCAGGGTCCTCTCTTGGCCCCGCCTTATAGGCGTGGCAGTTACCGAAGCCTCAATGGGGGTTGGAACTTCCAGATCAAAGCTGGAATGGCTACCCACTACAACAGAACAACAGTATTTGGTTTTACACTTGACCCATGACCTACCTAGTCTCAGGTTCTTGGTCACTCAAGCAATATCAGGTGTGGGTTCCGTCTCTTGGTGAGGGCCTTTAGTCCCGTTGGATAGTGGTTAGTTACTCTGACAACTTGGTGCCGCTCTTGCACCAGTGTGTCCGGCAGGCAGCCCACCATTGCAGACGTCAGGGTTTGTAGCTGGGATGGTGTTTACCTTTCTTCTCTGGTAGTGTGCCGCGTACCTTCCAGTATGTGAACACTAGTCAGTGGGTGTGAAGGCTCTAGCCAGGCATCAGCTTGGCTTTTCCGTGTTCAATGAGATGTGTAGGTGTTGTCTTCACCAACAGGGCCTTATGATCAGTTTTTGGGGAGCAACAGTCTGAGTTGTCCATAAGTTTTCATGGGGCCCCTTTGGCCAATTATTTAACTATACATAACCCATTCCTGGCGCTTAGTGGCAAAAAAAAAAAAGTCTAGTATTGTCGCCCCCATTATTTGGTGATTCTATTTATATTTCCTTCATGTATGTATATATTTTAAGAAGCTTCTACAGTATTGTTTAACCCTGCAGAAATTTTTCTCCTGAATATGCAATGCAAGCATCCCTGTGACTGAACTGGGAAGTTAGCTCGGTCTTATGATTCTCCGCCTTTCTCAACTGCTGCTTCCTCATAAAAGACCTGCTGCCTCTCACCAGGAAACCAAGCCCAACAGAAACATGTGACCCTCCTGTGCAACGGGGAAAGATGTCACGTGTGGGCTCAAAGGAGGGCGATAAAAATTCATTTTTATGATTACATATGCACATGCAGCAGAGAAGAAGCAAGAGAAGAATAGTCTGTCCCGAAGGAGGTCTGAAAAGAGCAGGCATGGGACAGATGATTAACGAGCTTGTCAATGGCCACCGGCCATGCCTAGCTTAGCAAATGTGAGCTGAGGGTCCTCTGGGACCTGCATACTGGCCATTACTGCCAAATGGACAGCAGCCTCCTGGGTTAATTTAATGCTACGGGAGCTCCGGATTCCTGCTGCTTTGTTCGTTGCTGTTTAGAGTAGAGATGGGCTTAGCATTTAATCCAACAGCAGATACAAGTGACCTTTGCATACAAAAGGCCACATACATAAGAAAGGATATCGTGGGCACACAGGCATTAACAGACAGAAAACCACAGGATGTTGCAGAAGAAACTGCAAGAGGAGATGCTAACACCTCCAAGGTCACACAGCCAATCGGTAAGAGACCCTGAGCCGAGACCCCGCCAGAAGTGTTCTCTCCTTTGTTATCCACCAACTCTGGACATCAGAATCCTGGACAGTGCCAAGAAGTACCCACAGCAACTATGGATTATTTGGGGGAGGGACTGTAAAAGTTATACACATGCACGCACACACACACACACACATTTTGGGAAAGGGTTGTAAAAATTACACACACACACACAAATGCACACACTTCCACTAGTACACACTCTTTCTAACACACATACTGTCACTTCCTTGCATCACTTAGGGCCCAGAATCCCGACTGGGGGTAACAAGAATGAAGAGAGGACAGACAAATAGACACACACACGCAGAAGAGCTGGGATTGGGTGGTCTGGGCTCTCCCATAGAGAAGCCTCAGAACCTCCAAAGCCCAGTGTATTGGTTACATACATTTGAACAGGGAGGCGGGGTTATTGCAAACAGATAAATAAGGAGGCAGGCTCAGCTAACCTCTATAGGGGTAGTGTTTGTAGGGAAGCTGCCTTCTGGCCATTAGCATCTGTACACATTGTCAACATTCACACGTGGTTTGACATCCCTCTGAGCATCACCTGTGGGACGCTTTGTCACTCTCATGGGGTTGATGCGCTGGGGGCCTTGACATGGTGGTACCCATTTCAACAATACACATTCACTGAAGACTCCACACACTCAGGGTTTGTTCCACTCCCCACACATCATATCCTTTAAACACACAGGTGCTGCCATGGTTAATCCTAAAACACAAGATCATCCAAAACCGTTACTGAATTCACATAGTTTATCATAAGACTGTTTTTCAATCAGTGTTTATTTAAAATACAACCATTTCAGTGGAATCCCTCCAGGCTAATACTATAAAAGCGATTTTACTAAACAAGTCAGGAGCCACACTTCTAATGCTCACCCACTTCTAACTCGGCACTTACAAAAGGAAAAGAACATTTAGGTGGAATACAAGAACATTCGAGATTCCCTTTCTTTCCCCAATCTAAGATAATTGGGGCATCTTGTGGCTTTCAGTCAATAGCCCATCTGTATGGAGAGGAGTGAACACCTACAAGTCTTCCTGAAAGGCGGCAATTGCAGTATTGACTGTGCAGCTAAGTGCTGGTATTGTACCTGTGAATTGCCATGTAAATGAGCAGGATGTGCGGGAGAGAGCAATCGTTTCATTAGGAAGCAAGGCTGGAACTCTAAGCCACGCAAATCCTTGCTCGCATCACAAATTACTTTTAATGCATCTTTAAAATAGAACAAACAAAGGAACAAAGTCACAGAGGCTTTAATTATTTGCATCTAGAATAGAATTTCTTCCATTATTGACAAAGGACTCCGTGAGTCCAGGTAGAATATCATCTTTCTTTGCAAACAAGGCATATCAAGAGACCTTGGGTCACACAGTCTTACATTGATGAATAGTGTGTTCCTGTTGGACATTCCCCAGGCAGGTTTACAAGTGGGAACCATAACATTTAATCAGACAAGAACCACAGCCTAAGAGCTCACCATGTTTCTTAAATAAAAATTGTAATGCTTCCAATGTGGGGGCCAATGAGACAGAAGTCAGCACTCTTCACATACTGATGAAATAAATGGGTTGAATCATTTTTACATAAACCCATAATCACTTAGAACCAAAAGAATTTTATAGAGTCCATTGTTTCTCACAAAGAACCAATATATATGCAAACTGAGTCTGTAAAATTCAAGTGCAAAGCTTGGTGGGTACCCAAAAGCAGCAGAGACTGGATTTACTAGAGTTTCGACTCTAGACAGAGATGTGCAGGCGTGCACAGCTGGGGATGGCCATCTGAGGACAGGGAAAGCACATCTGCACAGAACAGAAAAGTCAGCTAGACCATCCACAGTCATTGCATCCTCCTCTCAGCCCGCCGAAATGGAGCTGGATGCTACGGATTTTGGAGAGGTCTAGTTGTAAGAATGATAAGCAACACTGGTTACCGGCACTGGTTAACACATGGAAAGGTCACGGCCATAGCCACGACAAAACCCAGTATCAGTATCAGAGCTTTATTAGGAGGAAGAGGGGTGGGGGGAAAAAAGAGACCCAGACCTGGGGAAGGAGCACGTGCAGAGAGAGAGAAAGATGGTGGGGGGAAGAGAGAACAGAATAGAGACAGGGTGGTGTCTGAGTCACAGCTCTTTTTTTGTTTTTCTGTTTTTTTTTGTTTTTTTTTTGTTTTTTTGTTTTTTTTTTTTTTTTTTTTTAGACAGGGTTTCTCTGTGTAGTTTTGGTACTTGTCCTGGATCTCTCTTTAAGGCACAGGTGGGCTTATAGAGCTACACCACACATGCACAGATTGCGTGACGATACCGCACGTATGTAATCACCAGCACACACTGATGACGTAAGACGTAGGACCCTTGTCTAGCTCCTGAACTGTGCGTGTGCGGTCGTGTAGCTGGAGCACAGCAGAATCCCAATCAATGGTTGTCTAATACAATATGGTCAACTCTAAAATCATATATACACATTCAACAAATATGGACTCAGTGGTTTATGTTATATATTTGTCTCTCTATAATATATATATATATATTATATATATAGTCATTTATATAAAATCAAAGAAAAATAGCTATCAATCTGAGAGTGAAGAGGGAGTGGAAGGGGTTGGAGGGATGGAACACAGACAGGGGTAGAGGGAAGAAAGGGGAGAGGGAAATGATGGAATTCTGTTTTTATTAAAAGCATAAATAAGATTGTAAATGATGCTTGTAAATGAAAGTGTATATACTGCTATCACCCATAAAGTCATCACAATCTGAAAATCAACTCTAGATCAGTTTTCACAAAGGACCAGAGAGCCTCCTTCACACAGGACTACTTAGGCAGCACTGGGCCCTGCATGGTTTTGACCACTCTCCCTCACACAGGCTGGATTTAACAGTGTGACTTCATGAAGGCAATACACAGCCATGGTCACCAGACAGCTCTTGACCCTCAAAATAAAAAGAGAAACATGAGCCGGGCGGTGGTGGCACACGCCTTTAATCCCAGCACTTGGGAGGCAGAGCCAGGTGGATCTTTGTGAGTTTGAGGCCATCCTGGTCTACAGAGCGAGATCCAGGAAAGGCGCAAAGCTACACAGAGAAACCCTGTCTCAAAAGCTACACAGAGAAACCCTGTCTCAAAAAACCAAAACAAAAAAAAAAAAAAGAGAAACATGAAACTCAATTAGAATTTTGAAAAATCAAACAAAGATCGGGAACAGTTGGATTTTTGGCTGTGATATGTGATATTAGGTTAATCATCTAGAAGGGAATGAAATGTTGTTGAGCTAAGAAGCCAGCTAGTGAGTCCTCTGGTTAGGAGTGAATGTCAGCACATCAAGCAACACAGAGGTCACCTAAGATCAGCAACTCAAGCATCCTTCTGCTCCTGTGCCTTGCTGTGTTGAAATAGTTTCTTGACATACTTAAGGAGGATGTTGGTCAGTCCAGTCACATTCCACTGCACTTTTGTCTCCGGGTCTCCCCACTCGTACTGAAACCATCGTTGATGTCCTACAAAACCTAGACTTAAAGAAACCTGAGCTATACCCTGTCTCTTTACCAAACAATATTAAAACAAGACTTTGAGTAACTGGCCCACTTTTTTTGTCATTTACAAGCTTTAGAGACACTTGAACCTTCTTTTCTAGGAATTTTTTTAGGATTATAGCCAAGTCCATCATGTGTTTGTTTATAGCAATTCACAGCAAAGAAAGATCCAATGGATTTTGGAAGAGGGGAAAGCCAACCTACATTGTCCAGCTTTTGCTGTGTATATCAATTGCTCTGTACACTGTGAATGTGTTGCTCTGATTTGGCTGATAAATAAAATGCTGATTGGCCAGTAGCCAGGCAGGAATTGTAGTATAGGTGAGGCAAGCAGAGAGGAGAATTCTGGGAACAGGAAGGCTGAGTCAGGAGATGCTGTCAGCCACCACCATGAAAAGCAAGAGTGAAGTACCGGTAAGTCACAAGCCATGTGGCAATGTAGAGATTAATAGAAATGGATTAATTTAAGATATAAGACCTAGATAGTAAGAAGCCTGCCATGACCATACAGTGTGTAAGTAATATAAGTCTCTGTGTGTTCACTTGGATCTGAGCAGCTGCAGGAGCTGGGTGGACACAGGAAAACTCCAGCTACAGGCTTTCTAAGATATGATGCCCTAAGTCAAGCAGCTTTAGACATCAGTAATTTGTCTCTCATGATTCCGGGTGGGTGGACCTTCAAGACCAAGTGGATCTGTTGTCTGGTGGGGATCTGCTTCCCGGGTCACAGCAGCTGCTCTCCTACTGTGCTGTCCTGTGGCAGAAGGGAGAGGGAGGTCCCTGGAACCACTTGTGTAAAGACACTGAGCCTGTTCTCTGCTGCTGTCACACGCCTCCTGAGACTGGGTCGTTTATAAAGAGGGGACCCTGATGTGAGTTACAGTGTGGGTTGCCAAGGGCCTTGAGGTAGCCGTGCTTCACTGACCCATGACAGAAAGCAGAAGGGTAAGTGGACGCAGGTGGAAGGGTGGATCTGTTTATGAACTTTACAGCAGCCAGCTCCAGAGGTATAGTCCAGCCTAGAGGAGAAAGAAGACTCACACAGACAGGCATCAGTCCACCCATGGAGGCTGTGCCCGCCCCTGACCCAAACACCTCCCACTAGACCCTTGTAACATTCCTGTGACATCACTTCATGGAGAATTTAAACCCCAGCATGAGGTTTGACAGGAACAGAGCTTACTCAAACCATGGAAGGCATTAACCCTTCCCTTCAGAGGCCACTCCCGATGCCATCACACTGAGAGTTAGGACTTGTACCTACACGCTTGGGAGACACAAGAGGTCAGTCAGGAGGCAGGAGGCAGCAGCCTGTTTGATTCCCTGCCTTGTGACTATGGTGTACTCTTAGGTCACGACTCTGCAAAGTACTCAGTCCCTGCTCATCTGTAACATCAGACAGAAGTCTGAGTATCACACCACGAGTATGATCCTGGCCATCTCTGCGGGCTCTGGGCACCTGACTTTACGCTGCTCTCCGCTGCACCCTGTCTCTCACCCGGGCACCCAACTACCCAGAGCCCAGCCAGGAGAAGGAGGTGAAGACTAGGGAAGGAAGAGCCATGCTGATGCTCCATCACTTTGGCCCATGAGACTTCCCTTGGGTTTCATCATCTGCCAAACAAAATCATTTGTAATCGTCATAGTCAGTTTTCATTAGGATTAAACTGTACAGCACTGTCTGGCACATAGCAGAGTCCTGCCTCAGATCCATGATGTGTTTCCTCTGGCTCCCACACGCAAAAATAAATAAATAAATAAATAAATAAATAAATAAATAAATAAATAAATAAATAAATAAATAAATAAATAAATAACTATAATTTGGTGTCTTTGCGGTGATAGTGAAGGGAATTTTTTGAAATTCCAGGTAAGCTCCTTGACAAGCTCTCAGCAGCTGGAAGCTGCTCCATCAGGACTGCAGTCCGAGACCATCGGTGACAGACACCAGTGTCTCCTAACTGGAAACAGCATCATCTCCACTCGATCTTGGTTGTCAAGTGCCAGATGAGGGCGACACACTCATTCCACTCCCGTGGGATTGTAGCTGCTTTTCTGTTGTGTAACAGGAAGCCTCAACAAGAGGAAACTTAGACAAAAAAAAGGGTTTCTTTTCGCTAACAGTTCCAAAGGTAATCATCACATTGGGGCAAGCATGGCAGGAGGAGCAGGAGACCATCTTGGTTGTCCGAATGAGCACATTTCAACCTCACCCAAGAAGCAAAGAGACTTCAGAAAATGGGGCCCCCTGTGGTGATGTACACAAAGCTCCTCCTCCTAAAGGTCCTTTAACCTCCCCAAAGCGCCACCAACTGGGGACCAAGTGTTCACGCATATGAGCCTTTGTGGGGTGGGTTTCATACTCAAATCACAACACCAGGCAACTCAGAAAGATGAGAGCTGACGCATTTTATATGTCAGAGTAACCATACCTAGGACCCTCTCTGCAAGCCAAGGTCTGATGAGAAGGATCATGGGCTCCTGCCGCCTCACTTCTCCCAATCTTCTGTTTTGGACAGTGCAACCATCATTATGACTTTCAAGGGGAGATCCTGAATGTGTAACACCAAACAGGTTGTTTCTGTTCATCTAAAAAAGTGTCAAGTCAGACTGAAACTGATCCCATGCAGAAGACATGCCTGACTACAAAACAGCCAGGTAAGTTAGCCTCATGGTGCACACACGTGCGCGTGCACTCACGCGCACACGCGCACACACACACTATACATATACACATACATATATATATACACACACACACACACATACACACACATGAGTACATGAGTGTGTGTGTGTGTGTGTGTGTGTGTGTGTGTGTGTGTGTCCTTATGCTAGCCCAGAGCTGGGAGGGTGGCTCACACTGTAGACACACTTTTTCCTATAAGGCTTATTATTTCCTACCTGGTGGACTGGAGTCTATGCAGAGTCTCCTTTTTGGCTCAGTGTCGAGTGCTGGGTTGGCACATTTCTCACAGCAGAAATGGTTTGGGGAGGAATGGGCTGACCCAGGAAGAGTGTGGAGAAAAGGAAAGGGTGCTATGCACAGGGCCTCTGGCTTAAGGGCTAAAAAGGCCACACAGCTGTTCCCCAAAGCCAGGAAATGAGGTCTGAGAACACTGGTCTCTGTGAGAACTGATGGCTGCACTGTGTTTTCATCTCAGACTCCGGCGGGATATAAGAGAATGAAGAGATGCAGGGAGCTGGCAGGAGGAAACCTGACAGACTGTAAAAGATCAGTGAACCTCCTTCCTGCTCGGATAAATAGGCCAGTTGTCTTTGTCCACTTGAGCCGCTGAAACAACATTATCTGGTGAGAACAGGAGTGTGTTTCTGATCCTCGTGGAGGCTGGGAGTCCAGAACTGAGGTGGTGGCTCTTGGAGTCCTGCTGAGGGGAGGGAAGCTGTGTCCTTCCATGAGCAAGGTCAAGGGTTAAATGCCTTCTATCAAGTCCTCTCACAAGAGCATGTGACCCGATAAATGAGGAAGGAGCCCTTGTGACCCAGTCACCTCTAAGAACCCCACCTCTTAAAACTCTCCCATCACCAACACCTGGATTGATTGCAGAGGGGACATATTCAGACCACGGCAACAGTTCATCACCAGAGTACAGACAAAGAAGGCATGTCAGAATTCCAATACAATGAGAAGCCAGGTATGCATTAGCTCCAGGAAAGAGAGCTGAACACATCGCACGCATCGATGTATCGAAATTGCTCCTTGGGGAGGCTCTTCCCCTGCCTTGCATACATGCCGGAAATCGATGGCCACTATACTTCACTCACTTGGATGTCTGCAAGCATAATTAATTAGCAGAGAGCTAAGCCACTGGAATGAAACTCACTTTTCATTATTCACATTCTTAAAAGGCTACGAGGCGATTTAGTAATTCTTAGAAATTTAAGGTGACTATCTCATGTATTATGTCCCATCCAAGTGAAATAAAAATCTGACTTCATTTGTTTAATCCCCTTTTCACAGTAAATTTCACAATGTGTTCAAATCCCATGAAGAAACTGAAAGTCAACATTCTTTTTTAATTTCAGGAAATTTCCACACTATAATTGTGATCTCATGGTTGAGGCTGAGGCTCATTCTTTAGCAGTCTTTTTCTCTCTCTCTCTGCAGTTATAGAAGACAAGAATTAATGCCAGAAATCTTGTGCGCTAGAGCTCTCCATTTCAAGACATGTGCTGGGAACTCGAGATATTAAAAAAGTAATTTACATAAACTTTGTACAGCTTCTGCACTCTCCATGGCGCGTCCTTCCCCAGCCCTGCATTTTGCTTCTTGACACATTATTCATTCTCTAAGCACCTGGCTCTGATGAAGAGCCTCTCTGTTGTCTTTCTCTCCTAGTCCTCACTTCTGTGGGTGCCTCTCTTGGCTCTCCAAGCCTGTTTTATCATAATACCATTTTAAGCAGAAAAATAAAACTCAGTTTATCCTATGACCCTGTGTTTGATTCTAGGAGAAAGAGAGCAGGGGGCAGACAAACAAAACAGAAACCATAACTGTATCCAGGGAAAATACTCTCCTCTCTGTATGTGTGTGTACGTCTGCACACGCATGCGTGTGAGCATGTGGTGGTGGTGGGGAGTGGCATAGACATAGAGGCTCCTTTAAAGGTGTGAGAATAGTAGCTGACATCTTTATACAACCATTAAACCAGAAGTCACACACCTGACACCTTCAATGAGTGTGGGGAGTGTGGGGAGGGTCATAAATAAAAGTTTATCTTGAAAGAATAAAACCTAAATTCAATCTTTTACACAACAAAACTCTTGAATGCTTACAATAACAGACGGACAGATGTTCCTAAGCACGTAGGTCAGACAGAGAAGAATGTATCCCACATGGAGGGATTGACACTCGAGGGAAATAAGCTCCAAGAAAACAGAGTGTATGTATGCATTCAAATGAAATCTGCAATGTAAAAGTTAAAATGTATTTTGAGGATAAAACAAACAAGTTGAAACTACAATACTCAAAGAAAATAGAAGATTAATATGAGTCCAAATTATGAAGATCTTTGTCAGCAAAAAGGATAAAAGTACTGAACTGTTTTAAAAGTAACCATGTTATAATTTCTAGGAAAAAATAATAAAAACAGAAATGCATATAACTTGCCAATGAGGGAAGAAAAATTTATTATTGTTAATATAAAAGAAGTTCTGAGAAAAAGGGATACAGAGAGTTCTTCTAAAGTGCCACAAAGTACATGAAATGCCCAAACCCAAGTGCCCAGCACTTCGCTGTCGACAGGATTTTCCCATAATACGCAGTGATAACATCAGATGAAACTATAATGAGCAAGATGTACACAGATGATGGGCAAATTGAGTCTGTTAAGTCTCAGGTCACCATGGAAGGCTGGGTTCACAGTCATCGCTCGTTGGTACAAAGTATTAAGAGAAAAACAGAAAAGTCACAGGTATGGATATGGCATTTGGTGGAATTTTCAGGATAAAAATTACAGACAGCTTAATAAATTGGTGCTATAGTGCCTTTCCTCAGTCTGACAAACACCATCTACGAGGAAACAGTGCCGGTGTAGATCTTGCCTCAGTGGCAGAGTGACTGCCCCAAATGCACAAAGTCCTAGCCTTAACACCTACCCAAACAACAAAACCCTCCTTGATAAAATCAGTGACAAATATCATGTCAGGTGGGTAGCAATGTGAATGTTTTCGTTTTGAACTGAGGAACCATTTCACATCACCTTATATCGCATACTTCTTTCAAAGTTGTATTAGCACATTAAGTCAGCATGGCACAGCAGAATTAGAAGCATAAAGGAAAGATAGCTAGAAGGAGAGGGCCAGGCATGGCGGCACAGCTCAGAACTTCAGCATTCAGACGGTGGAGGGAGGAGGATCTTAGCTGCAGGTCAGACAGCCTGGTCTACAGTGTATGGCGGAAGGCATCACAAAACCTGTCAAGGAAGGAGGATGTCTTAGTTAGAGTTTCTACGGCTATAAAGAGACATCCTGACCACAGCAACTCTTAAAAAAGAAAGCATTTAATTGCGGCTGGCTTACAGTTGAGAGGTTTAGTCCATGATCATCATGGCAGGAAGCATGTCAGGCAGACATGGTGTTGGAGAAGGAGCTGTGAGTTCTACATCTTGATCCACAGGCAGCAGGAAGTGAGAGAGCCACACTGGGTATGGTTTGAGCATCTAAGACCTCAAAGTCCACCCCCAGTGACACACTTCCTCCAGCAAGGCCACACCTCCTAATAGTGCCACTCCCTATGGGCCAACCATTCAAACACATGAGTCTATGGGAGCCCTGCCTATTCACACCACCACAGAGGGAAAACGAATAGAAATAATTTGTCTTTGAGACACAAGTTTTACACAGAAAAAAATCCATAAATAACTGATTAGAACTTACAAAATAATTTAGTAAAAATTTAAGTTTGTTTGAGCAAAATGTATGAAAACAAATTCATTTTATGAGACAACAAAAATGCTACAAAACAAAAATGAAAATCTTTAACTATGACAGCAAATAATGATGAAATAATTAAAAGCCATGCAATAATTAAATAGGGAAGTTTTTGAATGTCACTAAGACATATTAGAAGAAAACCCAAGAAAATGAAAACCATCAACCAATAGACTCAATTTTACAAAGATTCTTTCCAATTTTATTTAGAGAATCAATTAAACCCAATTAATATCAAAGAAGAATTTTGAAAAACTTGACCAAATTATTCTAAATTTATATGAGAGTTGCTACAGTTTCCATGTTGACTGCTCCCTCAAGGCCCATGTGCCAAAGGCCTAGTGTGCAGGGTGGCACTGTGGGAGGCCATGAGCCCTTTAGGTGGTGGGTCTGAAGGGAGGTCTTTAGGTCTTTGGTGGCAGCCTCTTGAAGGGATGTTTGGGACACCAGTCCCTTCCTCTTGTCTTCTTTGCCTTCTGTCACGATCAAAACACTTTGCTCTGTGTGCCTCTGTGCTCCTGAACAGCCTTGGCAGTACATCCCTTGATCAACCTTGTTGTCGAGCTCACCTGTGAGCAAAGTGTTTGTCCTCCATAAGTTCATGATCCCACATTCATTACAGTGATGGGAAACTGATGAATACAGGAATTAAGAGATATTGGACTTTCTGAGTCAATAAAGAAGGAGAGTTGCCTATGGAATCTGAGGCTTTACTACAAAGGCTTCTATGGATGAACAGTGTGCTGTTGGTTCATGGATAGACTAATAGGGTCTAGAGAAGAAAACTAGGCCTAGATAAACCCTGTTCGTGAATGGATCTTGACATAAGCTCGGGGTGACACTAAAGATGAGTGAGGAAATACTGTCCTTTCAATAAATGCCTTTAAGATAGTTAGGGATCCCTGTGTAAAAGTACATTTGATGCCCAGCTCTACCTCATGTGCATGGAGTTGTTCTCACCTAAGATGCCAACCCATGTGGCCACTGCTGACAGAATGAGCTCATAGGATGATGTAGTTTGAGCAGAGTGGTTGCAGCATCCTTGTGTGTACTGCAGTCTTAACTCATTAGGTGGGGAGCTGTTTGTGGTCAAAGATACTAGATCACATTACCTCATGACACCTTGTGGTACTTAGCAAGGGATTTTCCACATAATAGATGGTAGATAATAACTGGATGAAGAGCAGACATGTTGTCAGTTCCTCTGAGCATTGACTTTGACCTAGAGATGGTGATTCATGGTGTCCATTTAAAAAACATCCTCCTGGGTTTTCATATCTTGTGCACACGCACCTTACTGATAAGCACATGTCTGCCTCTGAGTAATTAACACTTAGAAGCAATCCAAAAGCACTCAACTTCCTCCCAATGTGGACAGAGAACACCATAACTAAGATATTTGTTGTCAAAGAAGTAACTAAGAAGTGCTAGTAATAATGAATTACAGCAGTACTTGAGAGCATTAATCCCCTTTCCCTCCTGGTGGAAGATAATATGCACTTTTTAAAATGGGGATGTACACAGTCGGTACTACCAACAAAGCGAAGATGATGAAAGGGAAGGAGCCATGGAACACAAGCTGTAGTTACACCCTGTGTCCGTTTTACCCTCTCTGGAAAGAAAGTGCCTCCTACAATAGGCCAAGTTTGCCCTGACCTGGACTGGCTATGCTCAGTTCTCTAGAGCATCAGCAGAAAGAGGTCATATGCAAACAAAAAGTCATGGGTTCTTGGAAGCAGTCATTTCAGCCACTATTCTGACCTGGCCACATCTCTGTCACTTAGCAACAGACAGCTTCTGTTCTCATTAGGTCATCTGAAGATATATCTTATCCAGTGAGCAAAGCCAGATATAAAAGGCAGAACATAGGTTCTGGAGGTACCCTGCTGTTCTCCTAAAGGTGAGGATCATGCACACCCTCTTGTATTTTTAGAAGTCCTGTGCACATACAAGTCAGCTTGGAACATCAAATGCTCCTAATAATAAAAGATGTCATCTATTTCTGAGACCTCTGGGCACTGAGAAGGGAAGGCCTAAAGACTCCTAGGAATCTGAACACTTTATGATTCTTCTAAAAAGGTTCAGATTTCCTGAGTTCTTTACAGGGAAACCCCTACATGGGTGCCCCAGAACAACTCTGTCCTTAACCCTAAGAAATGTTCCTCAACCTGAGGAAGGTCCAAACCTTCATTGCAGCTCATGGTGGTGGTAGAGATCTTATGACTCTTTTTGGGATCTCACTGAAGGCTGTTTAAGCCCACCTCTTTGCTGGAACCTGACATTGCTCATAAGCCTCTGAAGGGTCTCAAGTGTGAAACCAGCATCTACTACGTTCTAGATTTGCCAGGGCTGTTCCAGCCCTGCTGACCTTTAAGTGTCACTCAAGGGACCCATGACATGGCAGCTCTGATTGAAAAAAGGAATGCATCCTCTTTTCAAGCATGATCCATACTCAATAGAGACTATGCCATGCCTCTCCTTGGAGGACACCCCTTAGATGCCAGACTCCTTTATAGTCACCTATACTGGATCCAGAAACGAGGTCTGTTTGCAGCAGCAAGGAAGATCACAAGTTCTCCTGAGACTCTTGGCACTAAGTCTGGTAGTGACCACCTCTGTCTCTCTCCTACCAACACATTCAACCACCTTCTTCATGTATGAGGAAAGATAGAAGAACAAGTAAAACACTCAATAATGGAGACTTCATCAGACAGAGAATGGGGAAAGAGAAGGAAAGAAAGACAAGTAGAGACAGACAAAAAAACAAGGCAAGTATCATGTCCCAAAGTCTTGCTGCTTAAATAGCTTTCAATTCCCACCATGCCTTGGGCCAAGTTTCTAAGGACAGCTGTCGGTGCTGAAGGTTCACAGGTTTGTTCGTGGTATTCAGGGAGATCAGAGAGAAATGAAGTTGTAACATGTCTGACAAGGAGCTTTGAAATGTCACAGAACACAGTAGCATGGCCTGGAGTTACAGATACCCACCAGCCTCTCTCTTAAAGAGATTTTTGAGTGAAACTATTCAAAAGGATCTTGTCAGAGCACACACCTTTTCCTCCAGGAGCCCTTGACGAACTGAGCATCAGTGTTCCAAGTGTGACAGGGCACATCCCCAAGAATATCCATTGAGTCCTAATCTCCATTCCTCTCTCTGTCTCTCTGTCTCTCTGTCTCCCTCTCTCTCTCTCTCTCTCTCTCTCTCTCTCTCTCTCTCTCTCTCTCTCTCTCTCTCTGTGTGTGTGTGTGTGTGTGTGTGTGATGTGTGTACATGTGTTGTATATGGACACATATGAGGGTATGTGCACCTACAGAGGTTAGGAGAACATCTCTTTCTGTCTTATTTTCTCAAGATAGGGCCTCACATTGAGTCTGGAACTCAATGTTTTTTTACTAGACCGGATGGGAAGTGAATTCCAGCTTTCTTAGTGGCGCGGATTTGTGTTACAGATGTATGTACAGACACACCCAGGGTTGTGTGTGGGTGCTGAGATCCAAACCCAGCCCACCATGCTGATGCAGCAAGTATTCCTTCCCACTGAACCATCTACCCAGCTGAGGTGGTTTAAATAAGAGATGTCCTCCATGGTCTCTGGCATTTGAACACCTGGTCCTCAGTTGATGTGCTGTGTGGGGAGGTTTAGGAGGTGTAGTCTTGACACCAGAGGCAGACGTTGACAGTCTAAAGACTCACACCGCTTTTAGTTGGCCCTCTCTGCTTCATGCTAGTGTCTGAAGATGTAAGTTCAAACCTTCTGCTTCTTGCTGCCATGATGGACTCCACCCTCTAGAACTGAGAACCCAGATAAACCCTTCCTTCTATAAGTCGCCTTGGTTGTGTTGAGTTACCGTGGCAACAGAAAAGCATCAGCTCACCCCAACTTCTGATCGTGCTGTTTTAGGCACTCATTTGAAACAGAAGAGGTCTCCAAATCCCACAGGAAAAACAATGGCTCCAGCACTGGCGTTCCATAGCTTCCTGCCAGAACACCGTATCTCTGCCGGCTTCATACAGTTCTGTCTTCGGTTCATCACCATTCACCTGACTTTGTGCTCGCAGCTCTTAGGAATCCACAAGTCTGAAGATGCATGGGGCTGGCTGGTCCTCACCTGCTTTGTCTTTCTAAAGCAGGAGACCTCCAGGAGTATCTAGTTCCTGACAGTTTAAGGAGGTACTCTGCATCCTGGTTCCCGTCTAAGTGCCCAGGGCTCTATCCCAGATATTTGAAATCCCTTTCACTAGTGTGACGCTCTGTAAGATGCAGCTGTCGGGGAACCTCGACCCTATGAATGCCACCTGCACGAAGCCAGTAAGGCGCAGTTGCTGTAGCAAAGCAGCGCATCCTCTAAAGCAGTTTTGGAGATCCACTCACGTTGGGTGCAGCGTAGGATCCGAAAGTGAAGTAGGCAGAGCAATTTGCATCAATATTCCAGGATTAACAAGTTCCAGTGACATGCACTGTGTGAAAATGTAATCAAGTAAGATGGGCAGATGGAAACACAGCCATGCGAGCCCAGGCTGTGTAATTAGGTGGTAAATTGGGTAAGTCAATCAATATGCTAGGGATGATCAGAGCCTCTCATCCATAGCGGGTGATGGAGGCGAAACCACCACCTCAGCCTCCCTCTATTGGTGAAGGTTTCCTGGAGAAAACAGATCCCGAGGCCGAGTAGACCAGGTAAGGCTCGTGGATAAAGCAGAGCTCTCGGTACAGGAGTAGATTCAGTGACAAAGGGCAGCTCAGCTCATCTTCTGTATTCTGACTCTCCTTAAGTAAAGAACAAAGTGGTGACCTGACCCATACATTCACCAAGAGAGAGGGCAGTATCATCCCTGGGGTAAAGCTGATGATACCTGGAGGAAAAGAATCCTACGTATTACCACAGCTTGTGAACCTTCACAGCTCAGTCAACAAAATCCATTCCTTAATATTTAATTTAACTCATTAAATTAAATTAAAGATGCCTCCTTAGGGGTTTGGTAATGAAAGCAAGTTCATAACCACTGATGTAAGCCTTTCTAGAAAAAGTTGCTCAAAGCTCTCAGTAAAGATTCAAACTTTCTTCATCAGTACTGTTATTAGGAAAGTCAAAAGACAGACTACAGAGCATGGGAAATCATTTATCCACTATAAGTCTTGTATCCCAGCTAAATCTATGGAACATTTGAAATTCAACAATAAAAGGACAAATAAAAAATTAAAATGCAGGCAAAAGATGCAGATAGGAATTTCACTGAAAAAGATTTATCAGCTGTACATGCACACAAATAAACACATGGGTGCACACGCACACACATACATGGACACACACATAGGGACACACAGACACACACACACACATGCATGGGATGTGTAATATCATTGGTGATCAAGGAATGAAAAATCAGAGCTGCATTTGACATTTATTTAGGATGGCTCCAAGGTCCTGATACCTTAGGAAAAAGTGTTACCCTAACAGTTGAATGTAGTAAATGGTATCACCCTTTGATGAGCACTTAGAAGGCCTTCTGAAGTTGAACATAAAATTGTTGTGTGCCTAAGGATAAGTGAAACATATTACAGGAAAAATGTGTATATTAATATATATATACATATACATATATACACATATACAGGTATATATATATATATATATATGATATTAACAACAGCCAAACAGTAGAATGACCCAAATGTCTATCCATTGGATGTAGAGATAACAAAATGTAGTGCATCCATACAGTAGAATATTACTTTTATTTTTATTTTTGGAAGCCCAGAGAAATTTCATTATAATTTAAAAGCAAAGCCCCAGCGAACACAAGCTGTAAATCCTGGCATCTTGGCAGCTGCTCAGAAGAGGAGACTGAGCAGGGAAGGGAGAGAAGTCCTGCCACTCAAATTAACCCAACATGGGGTTGGCCACAGGGCGGACAAACAGCTGTGGGGTGGGAAGGGGCGCTTTACAGAAAGAATAAGGAAACCAAAGTGCCAGAGGAGGAGCGCTTGGGCTCTGGCTAGCTCTGAGAGGAAGAGACAGAAGAGAGAAAGGAGAAAGCTTATGTCTTTCTGAGTGAAGGCAGAACCAGCCGAGCATCGTGGGGGCTCACCAAGACTACAGCAGGACGGCACTAGGCAGTCACAAAAAACTAAAGCAGGGCTCCGCACAACAGATCAGAAAGACAACTGTGCTAAGTGAAAAAACAGCTAACAAACACGCATCACGCGACTCCATTTACACAGCACGTCTGTCCAGGACAAGTCAATTAATGGTGATGGTAGATTAATGGGGGAGGGGAGAGGACCATGCCTCCCAATGTGTACATTTTTCTTTGGAGTGATAAAAATTGTCTGCACTTGAACCAGTTGTTATAGTCACGTGACCATCTCACTACGCTAAAAAAAAACATTAAAATATATAATTTTATGGGATCTGTTTTATGATATGCAAATTAATTCTGAGTTAAAATAGTTGACCTAATCATTTTTCCTGAGCAAACTTAATAAGAGCCCACAGTAGCTTTGAAATATGGAGGTGGGAGTAAGGCCATCATCATGAAGAGATTTCTGCTGGATTATCTCAACCCACATCATCTCACCCCGGACACCACGGCATCCTCCACTTTTACAATGTCTGTGGACGTAAGGAAAATGAGCTCAAGTCAAAGATGCATCTGGTCACCAGGGTGCAGCTCCTACAGCCTAATTGCGCAGGCTCGGTGATTGACCTATTGGTTATTCATTGACCTATTGATTGTTCCCATCCCCTCCACTGAGCAAGCACGGCCACTGCTGATAACTGCTGAGAAGACTCTCCACCAAGCCTGGCCAGGTTAGGGCTGAGTGGGCAAGTGAAATCAGAGGAGAGACTCAGATTTACAAGAGGATTAGGGGAGAGAAACCATGGCACATTTACTCTCTGCCCAGCCTCAGAAAAAGTCCAAGAAGTGAGGTTTCCTCTCCATTATATTGCTCTAAACCACGGCGGAGTGTTAAAGACAAGAGAAACTGAAGGGCACCAAGAGCCCAGGATGGTCCTCACTCATAACAGCCTTCAGGAAAAGACAGCTGCTCAGCATTAGGTGGGCAGCGTCCCTGCTCTTCACATGTTAGAAATACTGTTCCCGATGTAGTCTGTAGCATGTCCAGGTCACAGATGTCTGCGTTTGCTACGTCAGAAGAGTGACTGGGAGGGAGCAGGAGAGAGAGCCCGGATGAAGGAACAGAAGAGGAACAGTGGAGAGGGGGGCGCAGAGGTGCCACCAACCCTCGACTACAATGAGGAGGAAGTAAAGCCAGCACAGCTGATTGTCCCCTGCCCCCAACGAGGACCACACCTCTGGAGTTGCGCTTCCTCAGAGCTTTGCTGCCTCTGACCCTCCAGCCCTGGCCCTCTTTAACTGGGGAAAGAATGCCAGGCGAAATGGGACACAGGCTCGTGCTGGAGGCTGGTCTCGAAATCTCACATGTCCTAGCAGGGATACTGGATCTGCCCCACCCCACCCCACCCCCACCCCCGTCTCCACCTGCCCCTGGTCCCTCCCAGTCCACAGCCCCACACATCCGACTCCCACTGTCCTCTGAGCTCACTTCTTTTGTTTGAGCGTCACCATGTGGAAGGGACATCTGGTGGCCCTCCTCCACAGCACGGCCCCCTTTTATTCTCGAGAATTGCTCTTGTATCAGCAGAGGAAAATCATTTCCCACCGCCTCTTCCTCCTCATCACAGTTTTCCAAGCACTGCAGGACAGCCAATGCTCTCTGCAGACACCTCTCTTCTCAAATTGCCCCTTTCCCTCAATTTGCGGACTCTGGTGGGACCACTAATTTATTGGCCTCTCATTAGGGGAATAAGCATGGAGATTTAGATAAAGTCTTTCTGTCTGCATTTGAATGCCAATCCCTGTTAATTCGCCCATCTTTTCCCTCTAAGGGGTTTGCCTCCTTAGCCCCACAGACCAGCAGACCCCTCCCCTCCCCCTAAGGAGCAGCTCTCCCTGTTAATTGAACCTCCACCTGCTCCCACCTCCCTTTTCCATGTCTCACTCAGCCTGAGGGATGCTGTGTCCAACAGACTCCATCTGAGCCATTGTTGTCCTACCCTAGGGAGTCAGCCAGATCTCAATAGAGGGAACTTCTCAGTTCATATCTCTGTCTGTCTGTCTGTCTGTCTGTCTCTCTCTCTCTCTCTCTGTCTCTCCTCTCTCTCTCTCTCTCTCTCTCTCTCTCTCTCTCTCTCTCTCTCTCTCTCTCGTGTGTGTGTGTGTGTGTGTGTGTGTGTGTGTGTGTGTGTGTCTCGCCCTCTCTGTCTCTCTCTGTCTCTGTGTGTATGTCTCCCCCCCTCTGTCTGTCTCTCGCTCTCTCTTGCTGTCTGTATGTCTCTTTCTATGTCTGTCTGTCTCTCTCTCTCTCTGTCTCTCCTCTTTCGTGTGTGTGTGTGTGTGTGTGTGTGTGTGTCTCGCCCTCTCTGTCTCTCTCTGTCTCTCTGTCTCTCTCTGTCTCTGTGTGTATGTCTCCCCCCCTCTGTCTGTCTCTCCCTCTCTCTTGCTGTCTGTATGTCTCTTTCTATGTCTGTCTGTATCTCTCTCTCCCTCTCTCTGTCTGTCTCTCTCTCTCTGTCTCTCTCTCCCTTTCTCTCTGTCTCTCTCTCTCCCCACATCCCCAGGCACAGAAGAAGAAAAGTGGTAGAAAGCAATGCCAGAGAGAACTACCCTTCCCCCCTTTAAAGCTAGTTTTTTTGTTTTGTTTTGTTTTAAATTGATTTGGATTAAAGGTTATAACAGGAAATAATCCCAGTTGTCGCCAGGGCCATTCAAACAATGCCTCAGTGTGTTCTTGGAAAATGTGCTCCAGGGGCAGGAAACTGCAATGTGGTCTGATAAATGCTTCCCCGACTGTCTTTTTTTTATTTTTTATGTTTAAGATTTCTTTGGTTTCTTTGTGTGTGTATGTGTACATGATGTGTGTGTGTATGTATGTGTGTGATGTGTGTGTGATGTATATGTGGTGTGTGTGTGGTGTGTATGTGTGGTATGTGTGTGCACATGGTGTGTGTGGTGTGTGTTTGTGTACATGCAGGTGTATAAACATTAATGCAGGTGTCTATAGAGACCAGCAGGTGTTGTGGAGCTGGAGTACAGTCAATTGTAGGCCACCTGGTGTGGGTTCTGGGGACCAAACTCTAGTCTTCTGAAGCACTGAGTAACAGTGCTGCTCACCTCTGAGTAACAACAGTGCTGGTCACCACTGAGTAACAACAGTGCTGGTCACCACTGAGTAACAACAGTGCTGGTCACCACTGAATAACAACAGTGCTGGTCACCGCTGAGTAACAGCAGTGCTGCTCACCGCTGAGTAACAGCAGGGCTGCTCACCGCTGAGTAACAACAGTGCTGCTCACCGCTGAGTAACAACAGTGCTGCTCACCGCTGAGCGTCTTCCCTGTCCCTCTCTAACCGTTCTCTCTCTGTGTCTTTCTGCGTAGCCCTGGTGTTCTAGAACTCTCTAGCAGACCGTGCTGGCCCCAAACCACCTCCCCCTGCCTCCCAAGTGCTGGATTACAGGTGAGTACTGCTTTGCCCAGCTCTCTGACCACTCTTAACACTGTCTGCATGCACACTTAGTCTATTAAGTGGTGACTGGGCATCTTGCTTTTTAGTTGGTGGGGGTTTGTTTCACGTGGTCCTGGGCTTCATAAAGATATATATATATATATATATATATATATATATATATAGTTAGTTAGTTAGTTAGTTAGTTAGTTAGTTAGTTAGTTAGTTAGTTAGTTAGTTATAGATATAGATATAGTTATATATATATAGATATATGTAGTTATATATATGGTTATATATATAGTTATATATATATATAGTACTTATATTCTCCCCACATTCCCCTTTCTCTCCTCCTTCCACTAATCATCTCACTGTTCTCATTTCTACTTTCACATTCTATATACACATTATTAAATATATCAATGAGTGAGTGAAAATGCGGCATTTGTCTTCCTGTGTCTGACTTAATTTGCTTAATATGGTAATTCCTAATTGTATCCATTATTTTCTGTAAGTAAAATCACAGCATTATTCTCTATGGCTGAATTAAATTCTATTGTGTGTATATAATGCATTTTCCTTATCCATTCCTCTGTTGATAGACACCTAGCTGATTCCATAACTTACCTGTTGTGGAGGGTGCTGCAGTAACATCCAGCGAGCAGCATCCCTGTGATCCGTTTACCTAGAGTCCTTCAGGCAACTACCTAGCAGTGTTACACTGGCTCACATAGTGGATCTGTTTTCAGGTTTCTGAGGGACCTCAGTATTGACTCCCGTAGTGACCAGACTATCTGTACTCCCACCAGCAGTGCGTAGGGTTTCGTTCTTCTCCACATCCTTGCCAGCATCTAATGTTATTTGTTTTCTTAATGGCTGCCGCTCTCACTGCGATAACTTAGAATCCCAACGTTATTTTAATTTGCATTTTCCCGATGGCTAGTGATGTCAAACATTTTTAAATTTATTGACTACTGGCCATGTGTATTTCATCTTTAAATAATTATCTGTTTATTCCACTGGCCTGCTTATTGGTTAAATTGCTTAATTTGTTGGTTTTTAAGGTTTTCCGCTTTTATAGATCTTAGATAATAATATTCAGTGAGATGTGTAGTTAGAAAGTTTGTCTCCCACTCTGTGGGGTGTGTCTTCACTTGATTGGTCCATTTTCTGCAGCTGTGATGGAATGCCACAAATTGAGAAATTGATAAACAACAGTTGTGTGTTTGCTTAATAGGTGTAGAGGCTGAGGAATCCAAGATTAGAGTCTGTACACTTGAGGACCCTCTTGGGTGTCGAAACATGGCAGAAGATTCTGCACAGAGAGAAGAGAGGAACTGCATTTTCATAGCTACCCCTCCTGCAGGACTCCCAAAGCTTAATCACCTTCCACAAGGTCTGTCACCTCTTGCCATGCCCGTGGCAGTTAAACACACGTCAGCATGGGTTCGAGGCGGAACATCCAAACCACAGCCAGCGGATGGAGTCCTCTGCCTTCAGCGTTCTGTCCTGTTCCTCCTCATAATCAGTCCATAATCACATCTGACCTGGGGGCAATTTTTTTTCTCCCAAGGATGCTCTTATCTTCCTGACGCTCACTCCAAGCAATGGTGCTGTGCACACTTAAGCTGCCGTCTTCGGAAGCCCCCCCCCCCCACTTCAGCTTTCAGAAGCATCTCTTCCCTGCGATTTCCTGAAGGTGAAGTAGGAGTTCAAGGTGCCCATTGTGTGACCACTTGTTTTCAATGACCAGACGATGGCCACCCCTTCCTTCACAGTATCTTCTGCTCCATGGGAATCAACTTGGTGGAAAGTCTACCTCCAGATAGAGTTCACTGCACTCTCTGAACTTACTGAAACCAAAGGCCTCAGCTGGCAAGAAACTGTCCAGGGATGAGGTGTTTTCTTTGGCCTACCTACTGGTCAACTAGGGTGCAACCGACCCGTGAGAGGATGGACTGAGCAGTCCCCGCCTCAGCCAACTGACTGAGCTGGCACATAGCCTGACTTGGTGTCGAATGTGGGGAAAGGTTCTGTGAATACATTTTCCTATTCCTGTGGCAGGGTCAGTTGTCTTCATGCTCCATCATGACAGCACCATATTTATGGCAGGCTTAATCCATACGTTGAGAAATTGTATGGGGATCAAACGCTCCTTGGCATTAGAGAGTAACTCCCGATTGTTCTCAGTGGATTTTTATCTGAAAGTAAGTGCTGATTTACATGAATTTACATTTAAAATGCAAATCACAGAGTCCCCCAATGGGGAGCCAAAGAAAATTTGAAGGCAGCTAGTTTCCTCCTTTATCTAAAAAGCAAAGGTTAGCAAAACCTTTATCTAAAAAGGTTCCATTTGGTTTCAGAGTAGAATGAAAAAAAACCTGTGTCCATAAGCAGTAGCCTACATAACATGTGGGGCAGCCTGTGGTGTGCACCGAGCCCCTCTATCCTGCCCCATGCTGTCTGGACTCCCCATCTTCCATCTGTGCCTGATTTACATGACTCCTCTCTCAACTGCCTGTCAGCACAGCACAGGAGAGAGGCAGTGCTGGGGGCAAGGGGATAGTTGCTGCTTTTGCAGAGGAAACCAGAACTCTGGGGCTAATAATAACAGGGGCTCCTGGGTAGTCTGGTTGCTTACTGCAGAGAAAAGAACAGGTCAGTTGGATTTAGCTAGAGTTTTCCTGCCTGGCCCACAGTCAGGACAAATCTGTCACCTGCCAGTCCCACAGCCGCTCAGACCCAACCAAGTAAACACAGAGACTTATATTGCTTACAAACTGTATGGCCATGGCAGGCTTCTTGCTAACTGTTCTTATATCTTAAATTAATCCATTTCTATAAATCTATACCTTGCCACATGGCTTGTGGCTTACCGGCATCTTCACATGCTGCTTGTCATGTCAGATACTGCTGACAGTATCTCTCTCACTCAGCCTTCCACTTCCCAGAATTCTCCTCTCTCCTTGTCCCGCCTATACTTCCTGCCTGGCCACCGGCCAATCAGTGTTTTATTTATACAGAATGATATCCACAGCAGTTGGACATCTTTAGCTCAACACTTATTCCAGGATCTTAGAAGAATCCTAATTCCACTGGTGTAGCTAAAGGAAGCATGATTAGTTCTGTGTGTATATTTGGACAAAACCTCTACATTAAATGCTGCTCTCAATTGTTCATGGCAAGTGAGAACATCCAGTGGTTGAGATCTGACCTGTTACCTCTATACCTGAAGAGAATACCGCATGCATGTGAAGATGTGGCAGGCGCAGTCACTGTTGCCTGCCCAGGCCCCTTCCTGCTGGCCCTTTACGAATGGATCAAGGGTCAACAGAGACTTCAGCTAAGACTATTGAGCAACCCATAAGGCAGGAGGTAGGGATTTCACTATTCCAGTCATCCCAGAGGGCCAGGGGAAGAGGAGACACCTTGGTGATTAGGCATAAGTTCTTCGATAGGAATATAATATTCAGACTGAAAATCAATAGCAGACCCTGAGTAACTACATGTGGGGCTATTCTTAAGAGCTGAGCCAGTGCAGACAGACAAATGCTTGGAAATCTGGGAAGGGCCTCTGAGCCACAGAGGGGAGGATCTACCACCCCTCTCTCCTCTCTGGCCACAGGGTCTCTTGGGTGGGAGTAGGTTCTTTTCTTCCACAGTGGGTCCCAGGGACCAGACTCAGATCTTTAAGCTTGGTGGCAGGCACTCTTACAGGCTGAGCCATCTGTGACCCTGTGACAGCTTTGGTGAAGGCAAGCAGTTCCATGCACATGCCTGGGAGCCAGCCTAGTCCCTAGCCCTACTCCCTACTCTCTCTAATCTTTTACTCTGCTTAGCAGCTTCTAGGGGCTGTCCTGCTTAGGTTAATTTGCATCCTACTGACTTCAGCGAATTTTATCTTTTCATATGTTTATGAATCATTTAGACTTTCACGTCTCTGAAATTACTATTCAAGTCTTCGCCCCTTTGTCTTTGAAGTTGTTTGTCTTTCTCCGTACAGTTGTAAAGTGCTTGATGTACAGGAAGTGTACCCTCCTTCCTCTGAGCTCAGAGACCACCTAGACAGCAGCAGCCTTTGCTGTGTGGAGCCCCAGCCTACCTCCCTCCCGGGCCTCCTCTTCTATTGGAGATAAAGTCTCTACCTTGCAGGGGTGCTGAAAGACACAGTAGTCCAATAGAGCTATTTACCACACAGTTTAATTTCATGGAAGCCATCATTGTTTTTTATTTAGTATACAAATGCTTAGATTTATTATGTTTGATATTATCTGTTTTCAAAGCCTCCAGACCTAAGGAAAGAAGTGTTCATTTGTTTACAACCTGCCTCCCCCGGAGCAGCAACACAGTGTTGAAGCACAAGGAAGTCTCCTTGAAGGCTGTCACCCATGTCGCCCCTGTGCCCTGCCCTACACTTTGATTACCTCTTCAAAATTAGTTCTGTGTTTTGTCCAAAGATGATTACAGACCGGAGGGTGGGCACTAGGGCCAGGGCATCCAGGATCTCGAAATAGAGCCCACAGTAGCCCTCACCTGAAGGTGGAGGCCACTTCCTCAGCTTCAAGTAGCTCACCCAAATAAACTTCAGCAGCCAAAGTCAATTTGAATGCTTTTTATTATTATTATTATTATTATTATTATTATTATTATATTATTATTTTATTATTTCTTCAGTATTACCCAGAGCTTCCTTGTGGCTTAAAGAGCATATTCGAAATACATCAAAGGGTTGTGGAGAGCACGCCATGGCCTGCTAAGTTACCACCCATTGTGTGAAACCGTGACTTTCTGGCCATGCCTTCACCCAGGTGGCTCTCTTTTACGACAGCGTTTGTCTCCAAGTGAAGTGCAAATGCAGAGGAACACCGCTCTGCCCTGTAACAGGCAGACAGCACCTTTATCTATCCAGCACCATACAGGAGGCATGAACGGATAAAAAAAATGTATTTCCACACATAAATGTACCACCTATAAACTCATCAAAGCAGATGGGACCATATGGGCACATGAACATACCAATACCATATGAGACCAAGAACTTAGCAAATACCAGACTGCAGAAGCGTATAGTACCTTGTACCCCATAAAAACACCTGCCATTGTGATGCTACAGCCTCATCAACCTGTCAGCGGGCCATCCCATACATGCCGGGAACTGACGGGCAGAGAGCTCCTGATGGTCCCAGGCTTTCACGTAGCATGATTCCCGTTGCTAAGCAGCCTGCTGAAACCATCATCTGTCCATCTGTCCATCATCCAGATCAGGTCATGTGCCTCACCTCTACAGTCATTGACTCTTTCAATTTAGTTCAACCCTGATACTATCTGGACACTGTGAGCCTATGACTCCCAGCTGGGCGCCTCAGTATCTAACCACCTGCAGAGTGTCTGCCTCTGTATCAGCTCTTTGCCTTCAGCAAGGCCTTTGTGAACACTTTGACCTCTCCTCTTTAGCCCTTTAGCAGTCCTCCCTCTCTCTTTTTCTCTCTGTGTCTGTATTTCTGTTTCTCCCTCTCTCTCTCTGTTTCTCTCTCTCTCTGTTTCTCTCTCTCTCTGTTTCTCTCTCTCTCTCTCTCTCTCTCTCTCTCTCTCTCTCTCTCTCTCTCTCTCTTTCTGTGTGTGTGTGTATGTGTGTGTGAGTGTTGTTTGACTCTTTGATGATCTTTTAATAAAAAACCCAGAGCCAGACAGCAGGGTGAAAGTGAAAGATCAGAACAGCCAGCCACTAGTTCTTACCTCTACGAAATCCTCAACCTAAAGAAAGAGAGTTCCTGTTTCCTCACGCCTTATATACCATTCTCTGTCCTGCCATATTACTTCCTGGGATTAAAGGCGTGAGTACTTTCCAAGCAAAGGCATGAGATCTCGAGTGCTGGTGTATGCCACCACTGCCTGGCTCTGTTTCTCTCCTATACTGGATCAATTTCATGTAGCCCAGTGTGGCTTTGAACTCACAGAAATCCAGATGGATCTCTGCCTCCTGAATTATAGGATTAAAGGTGTGGGCCAACACTGCCTGATCTCTATGTCTAACCTAGTGGCTGGCTCTGTCCTCTGATCCTCAGGCAAGTTTATTAGGGTACACAACTTATCACCGTGTGTGTGTGTGTGTGTGTGTGTGTGTGTGTGTGTGTGTGTGTGTGTGTGTGTTGCATGTGTCTACAGGTGTGCTCCTCGGTACAGTTACATGCAGATGCCAGAAGCTGATGTCTGACTGTCTTGCTCAGTCACTTACTTACCTTGCAGTGTTGACAGGGGGGTCTCTCACTGAACCTGGAGCTTGCTGTTTGGGCTTGGCCACCAGGCCAGAGAGCCCCCAGGGTCCTCCTGCCTCCACTGTCCCAAGACTAGGGTTACAGGAGTAGGTCTCCACAGCTGGCTTTTCTTGTGGGTGCTGAGGATCAGAGCTTAGCTCCTCCCACTCGTGAACAGGCCCACTGAGCACATCCCCAGCCCCAAGCAGGGATTTTCAAGGACTAGCTGCTGGTCTTTCTCACTGCCCTTAGTGTACAGAGGAGCAGGAGATCTCCGGCTTTGCTGAAACATTGCACTTGCATCTCCACACTGACTGCTTGCTCTTAGCAGGGACCCTCCTTACCTCGGTGTCCTTGGTGCTTCCTGTACTTTGTTAGGACTGATTTCTGACTGACTGTTCTGCTTTGCCATCAACTGCTTTGGTAAGACAAAGCAAGACAAATTAATGGGATTCCTTCATATTTAATTGCTGAATTACTGTTTTAACGGAGGTCACAAATCATTTTGGCAAATATACATTGTTATGCTTTTTATTGCCAATGAATCAGGATATTAAATTAATGACTAAGTTGATTAACTCTGGCTAACAATGATAATTGGTACTGGCTGCTTTGGTCTTCAGATGAATGGAAAGCCCATCTTCCTGCCTTCCTGGATTTCCTCATAATATCTTCCATCCTCAAAGTGAGAAGGGAGAAAACCACCAACAATTCCCATGAGGGAAGCTCCCACTCACCCACTCTCGAAGGCTGCGTGCTGACTCTAGACATCATACACCCGCTCCGCCCATGTCTGTTTCATTCATAATTCTTTATGGCTGAGGAATCACAATAAAAACATTTTATAAAATGGACTGTTTCTGCTAAAGCCAGTGTGTACTCCATTCTTTAAAATCCTCACACCACTAAGTCAAGGCCCGGGATATATTTATTTAGCTCAAATTGAGCATGGTTAGAGTACTCTAACTCTCTGACCAGGACATGCTGACAAACCCATGCCTTAGGAGCTGTGCTCTCTGGCAGTCTTCCAATTCTAGACTCTTTCAGGACCTTCCTTCAGGAACAAACACATCCCACAGCATTCAGCCTGGCACCTGGAGCTCTCTGTCCGTCTCCAGTCTCCCATCTCTCCCATGTGCTTTAAAGATACTTCTCTAGGGGGCCTTTCACCTGGGCTTCTAGAACACCAAGTTGCCAGTGTTCCCTGCCTCTGCAAACCCACACCAGCAGCCACCATGAGGCTCTTTGCTCTGTGGATTTGTCCCACAGACGTGGACCTCAGCAGAGGTGCTTTCAGAGGTGAATCTTCGTCTCACAGTTACTTCCAGGAAATCTGATGTCCCAGTGTCTCTGGATAGCTCCTGAGGCCAGGGAACCTCACACCATCAGTTTTGTGGCTGCCAACATTTGTCAAACTGAGCAAATCCCCTGTGTTGTGGGTCAGGAGCTTGTTACATATGTGACTAGGAAATGCTCATCTAGAAAAGCACTGAGGGGTAGCCATCTTGATCAGCCTTTGCCTTTCCTGCATCTTACAAGGGTGAGGGGAAAACAGTCACTGCCTGGACACCCGCACATGAAGGCCAAGGCCTGAGCAGTAAGCAAGACAGATAAGGGACCTCTGAATAAAATTCATGGGCATATGTATTTACAAATACAGGGAGATATATATGTATGTTATGAAGTATTTATTTATTCTTTAAATTTTTCCTTTGTGTATACAATGTACTTCAATCTTTCAAAGCCACCCTTTCCGCTCCTCCACAGTTCCCCCTAGACCTCATCCTAACACATCCCCCAAACTTCATGATTTCCATAGATGGATAGATAGCTAGATGACATATAGATAGATAGATAGATAGATAGATAGATAGATAGATAGATAGATAATAGGTAGATAGCTAGCTAGACAGACAGATGTTAGATAGATATACAGACAGACAGATAGACAGATAGATGATAGACACACGCGTATGTACACATACCCACATACACCAGTGACTACAATTACAAGAGGAGAAACTTGCACATTGATAAGAATGGCGGGACCATCAGAGCAACCCTCGCCTGAGGATGTGGACAGATGTGAACGCTGGACTGTGAAAGTCAGTCCCAGTGTGCTACATGCCAAGGTCAAGCAGAAGGGTCTTAGTCACCTGCAGTTGTTTCCAGTGCATAGCAGGACCCTCCTACCATACCCCTGCCCTGCTCACTGAAGCAGGTCCCTCCCCTTCACATCCCCACCATGACTACTGAAGTAGAACACTCCCCATCACATCCCCACCATGACTACTGAAGCAGGACCCTCTATACCACATCCCCACCATGGCCACTGAGACAGGACCCTCCACATCACATCCCCACCATGACTACCGAGGCAGGACCCTCCCCTTCACATCCGCACCATAGCCACTGAAACAGGACCCTCCCCTTCACATCCCCACCATGACTACTGAGGCAGGACCCTCCCCTTCACATCCCCACCATGACTACTGAGGCAGGACCCTCCCCTTCACATTCCCACCATGACTACTGAGGCAGGACCCTCCCCTTCACATCCGCACCACAGCCACTGAAGCAGGACCCTCCCACTATCTTGGCAACCTGGCCGCTGAAGCAGAATGCTTCAGAGTTCCCACATATGTAAATTTCCACCCAAACTCTTTGAAACAACTTCAAAAAGTGTGATTTCTCACTCAGTAACAAAATAGATCAATCTACATTTCAGAAGTGGACAGAGACTACGGAAGGAAGACTCAATGTGGGTAAATAAGTGCCGGAATAGCCAGGTGGGAGACATGAGCCTTGATGGAGAATGGAACACTGCCGTTCATAAGAAATAAAAGCATGCAACACAGTTGGAAAGGTCGGGAGGGTGACAAATTGTATGGGAGCACAGCCACACTGCCAGAGACAAGAACTCCGTCCCAGACCAGGGAGTAGAGGTGTTCAGAATTAATGGGCAATAATAGCTCCTCGTTGGGTCTTGGTAAACCCATTTTGAAATAGTTTGTTCTCTTTTAATCTCCTATTATCAAAGAGAACTTGAGGCATTACTGGGAAGGTCACAATTGAAGAAGATTATGTGACTTCAGATCCAGCCAGACAAAAGTGCCCTGAGACAGCCTGATGGGGAAGGAGACGCAGAGCAGAATGAGGACAAATCTCTCTTTTGGAAGGAAGAAGACATCTTAATGTGCTTACAGACCTGACTGTGTGATGGAGACCCCGTTTTCAGCCGTATGTACACAGCGGCGTCTGCCATCAGCTGCTGCTCTCCCATGTTACAGAGAATGTAGTCAAGTAGGATGAGCACACCCCAGACAGTCTCAGCAAAAGGCCGTCTTACGATTTCTTTGGTCTAGCCACTGGTCAGGTGTCCATGGTCCTGTAAATAACCCCTCATCCTCCCTGCTACAGTCAACACTAGTGAAACTCAGTGCACACACTCACATAAAATGGAAGCAGCAAAGAGCTGGGGACTAGCTGAAAACAGGAAGGAATTAGGGGGTGTGGGGAAGGGACCAGAGAGGGTAATAAAGGATGAATATGAATAAAGTACATTACATGCCTGTATGAAAATGTTACAATGAAACCCATTATTATGTATAATTAGTATATGCTATCAAAAACATTTTTTAGGACAAGCTTAGCAGGGGCTGGAAAAACGGCTCAGAGGTTAAAGTGCTTATGCTCTCAGCGGGGACCCAAGTGAGGTTCCCAGCATCTGGGCCAGGCAGCTCACAACCACCTGCAACCCCAGCTCCAGGGACATCCAAAGCCTCTGGTCTCCACAGGCGCCCACACTCACGTGCATTCAGACACGTGCATCTCAGAAGACAGGAAGTGGCTCCTCCCTCTTCTCTGACAACACATCTGGAACAGCTGTTTCCAAACACACCTGCATGTGGCAACCCTGAGCACAACCTCAAAATCCACTGATATCAAGTCCCAGAACGTCTTAGCTGTGGGGCATGACGGGAATCTGGAGTTCACGGATTTTGATATGGAGGCAGATCTGTGCTGTGGGATGTTCTGTATGGCAAATGTGTTGCTGATTAGTCAATCAATAAAACACTGATTGGCCATTGGCTAGGCAGGAAGTGTAGGCGGGACAAGGAGGAGAATAAAGCTGGGAAGTGGAAGTCTGAGTCAGAGAGACACTGCCAGCCGCCACGATGACAAACAGCATGTGAAGATGCTGGTAAGCCACGAGCCATGTGGCAAGGTATAGATTAATGGAAATGGATTAATTGAAGCTGTAAGAACAGTTAGCAAGAAGCCTGCCACGGCTATACAGTTTGTAACCAATGTAAGTCTCTGTGTTTACTTGGTCGGGTTTGAGAGGCTGTGGGACTGGCAGGTGAGAGAGATTTGTCCTGACTGTGGGCCAGGCAGGAAAACTGTAGCTACAGATATGTGAACCGTTCTTCTGAGGAAATCTTCTTTCATTTGTTCTTGTTTTCTTTCCTGAGTGCTGGAGTGCCAGGACACACACATAGCCTTGCAGAAGCCGTGATGATGGTGGTGAGAGGCAGGCCAATCAACCCTCCCAAGCATAAGGTGCTCCTCACAGACTTGATCAGAAGCCATGGCAGAAGACACTCCTGGATGTCCCAGTATCCAGTTACTGGTGAAGACTGGGGCAGATAGAAGCTCTGCCACCTGTTCAAGATTCCAGAACTAGGGACAGCGAGGACAAGATAATGAATTCCAGAGATGGAGTGAAGTTCCAGTACCCTCCTGCCTGCCCTGGGAATATCTCTCACCAACTGTCCAGCAGTGTCCTTTATGACATCTCTTTGCAATATCAAAAACAAGTGGATGAAAACATGTCCTTGGGTTACATGAGCCTTCTAAACAAATTGTCAAATCAAGTTGTGCATCTTAATCCTCAGCCAGTGGGTCAGAAAACAGATACAAACTGGGGACTTGGTGATGATGGCTGAAGGGCCTGACCCCTTGACCTGTGATGTCTGCAGTAACTCTGTCAGCATCTGGTTGAATGGTTTGGGGAACATCTCTCACATATTTTGTGTCAAGAGCCTAATAATAGAAAACCACCTTGTGTTTTATTTAGGGATCCACTGTGAAGATTCAAACCTTCCAAGGACCATCTTTCTCCCGAAGGCATCTGGTCCATGGAAGGAGGCCGGGTCTCCCAGGTGAGTGCATCAGGGCTCCATGGAGCTTTTAAAGTACAAGTGTCCTGAGGGGAAGTCTGAGGACAGTGGTGCATGGTCACAGGCTGTGGAAGCAGCAGGCATGGACACTCTTCACCCTGAGGAGCTGTAGGAACTGACACCTGAAAATGCCAAGTATGGGGAAGGATGGGGCTGGCTAGTGGCTGCCATGTCCCCCAAATGCCATTGCAGACATTCACAGGCTTCTCTGCTGCCTCTTGATTTTTAAACCATTCTGTGTATTGACTCCCTTTCTGTCTGATTCTTAGGTGTCTGCCCTAAGAATCTTGTAGTTGACCCTTCTATAAAGAACATTGTGAAAAGTCCACAAGAGACTGCCAGGTGGGTTTCCTCTTACCAGAGACGAGGGTGGCTGAGGACAGAGTGTGTTTTATTCACATGTCTTTGTATCTAGTGACATTATCACCTATGACTGATGACCTATGAACACTTGCTTTTCATTCATGAAACCTCATCCATCCTCTGCATATCAGTGCAAGAGTGGTTATTTCCACTTCTCAGCTAGAAGTTTTAATTTTCAGGTAGAGAGTGACTTCATATCTTTAGCTTACTGCAGCCACACATCTCCACCTCTGAGAAAACAAATCCTTAACCTTCAACTGGGCATCGTGCCCAGGAAGTTATCACCTGGCTCCTGGCTTCCTGTCTGCACAGACACAGCAGAGGTGGTAGGAGGGTTGCTGTTGTGACTGGACAGTCAGCTGTGGTTTTCCAAGGTTACGCTGTGTAACCCCAAGAGAAGCATCAAAATAAACTGCAAGATCACAGGCCCAGCAGAGAGCTGCTGATGCACTGTGACAGCCTTCTCAGAGCTCAGCAGAGAATAGGGACCACTCACGAATGTGCTGGATGAGAAGTTTATTCATTCAAGAGCTCAGTGTGACCTCTATCATGTCACTGTGGAGACACATTACTTTACCTCTTGAGTAACATGGGCCAAGTCATCATGGGTGATTTGAGCCTCTCAAGAGATGGACAGAACGTGGCCAAGCACTGTTCTCCACCTCCCCTCCTTATGGGTACACCAATAAAATGACTAGCGGTGACAGGGGAGCAGGGGACAAGGGGGATGGACAGAAAGAAACTCCGTGGGAAAGAGAACAAGATGAGGTTCATCAGCAAATAAAAGTCCCACCAGTTGTGGAAAACTGAAAAGGGGATGAGTCAGAACAGTGTACGGTAGCCTCAGATTCACAGGAAAAAATAGACTAAGAACAACAAGGGCAGGAATAATCACAGCTGAAGGAACACATCAGTGAAGAGGAGCTGGGAGTCATGGGCCAACTCCAGTAATCAACTTCCACCCCACAGTCTCACACCTAAGCCCCACAGCAGTCCTGACACAGTGGCATTATCATTTCCACTGCAGTTGAGGAGGCTGCAGCAAAGAGTTTCTGTAACATGTCCAAGGTTATAAGACTAATAAGTATGGGTCTGGAAGCCAAAACTCATACCCAGGCAATCTGACCTCAATTTCATGCCATATCCAGGAAGATAGGGTGAACTGTCATGCACAGAATCTGAGAGAAGCTGTAGATATTGTGGGTGAGCACAGAAGAAAAACAAAAAACAAAATGGGGAAAGCAGATATACTTATTGAAATTCTAACTATAAAATATCTGTTTGGGTTGTTTCCTCAGTATCTTAGTTAGGGTTTCTAGTGCTGTGAAGAGACACCATGACCCCAGCAACTCTTATAAAGGAAAAACATTTAATTGGGGTGACTTCCAGTTCAGAGGTTGAGTCCATTATCATTATGGTGCAACATGGTGTCATGCAGGCAGACATGGTGCTGGAGAAGTAGCTGAGTGTTTACATCTTGACTCACAGGCAACAGGAAGTGCTCTGAGATACTGGTCATGGCTTAAGCATATATGAGACCTCAAAGCCCACCTCCCCAGGGACACACTTCCTCCAACAAGGCTGCACCTTCTCCAACAAAGCAACACCTCCTAAGAGTGCCACTTTGGGGCCATTTTCTTTCAAACCACCACACTTAAGATATTGGTAAACACAGAGAGAAAATGTCTCAGACTTTTCTTTGGATAAAATAAATTCAATAGGTCAATGGGTGAGAATATAGGTAATGGGTGGATGTGTGATGATGGATTGATAGTGGATGGGTGAATGGTGGGTAGACAGGTACAGGATGATAGATACTGGCTAGACTGTGGACAGATGAATGGATGGATGAATGGTAGAAAGACAGCTGGATAAATGTTTTTCCTAAAAGCCACCTGTTCTGGTTTTGTTCCCTGTTGCTGTGATAAAATACCTGGACAAAAACAACATAAGGAAGAAAGGTTTATTCTACTCACATCTCCAGGTCACAGTCCAGCGTAGCAGGGAAGTAAGGCAGAAGGAATTTGAAGCAGCTAGGCACATCCGCACTCCAGAGCAAAGAGAGAAGTCAATGCATGCATGCTTGTGCTCAGCTTGCTCTCTCCACTCTTATGAAATCCAAAATTCTCTGCCCAGAGAGTAGTGCCACCCACAGTGGGCGGGTCTTCCCACCTCAATTAACATCATCAAGATAGTTTCCTACACACAGGGTTACAGACCATTGTGTTCTACACAGTCCCTCACTGCAACAATGATGTGTTCTACACAGCTCCTCCCTGAGACAATGTGTTCTACACAGCTCCTCCCTGATACAATATGTTCTACACAACCCCTCACTGTGACAATGTGTTCTACACAGTCCCTAGCTGAGATAATGTGTTCTACACAATTCCTCACTGAGACTCTCTTCCCAGGTGATTCCAGAGTCTGTCAAGGTAAAAAATTAAGCTAAGTATCACATCATCTACTCATTCTCCCTGATATCACTCCTGTCAGTCCACAAGCCTCCTCACAGACCTGGGATTCTCCAAATACTCCACATGCAGGAGCCAGTTCATCACATATAATGGCAGAAGTAAAGTATACTAGCCAGCTGGATAAGTTAGCACATCTTATATTCTTTTAAAATGATGTGTGGGGTGGGGGTGGAGGTGAGGGACATATATACTTAGAGGGCAATGCTGTGGGTGATTTTTTTTTTTTTTTACAGTTTCCGGAGATTGAACTCAAGTCACCAAGCTTGGGCAATAAGTACCTTATTTCACTGGCCCCCCATTCTACTTTTCTTAAAATGATCAATCTGGCCAGGTGATCGTGGCTCAAGCCATTAATTCTAGCACTCGAGAGGCAGAGGCAGGCAGATCTCTAAGTTTGAGGCCAGCCTGGCCTACATAGTGAGTTCCAAGACAGACAGGGCTACACAGAGAAACCCCGTCTTAAAAAAAAAAAAAAAAAAAAAAAAAAAAAAAAAAAAAAAAAAAAAAACTCAATCTGAAAGGATTATGAGGTATAAAATGAGAATCATTAGAATGAATAACATGTACAAAGAGAAACTGGTAATTTAGCTGATGTTGGCAAAGGAGAAGGAGAAAAATGGGAGCAAAGGAAAAGCGGGGGATATTATCCTTCAGTGATGACCAAAGCAAATAGCTATGATGAGAAGCCTGGGGGAGGGGGCATCTACAAACCACTGCGTTCATCAAATGCATTATCGAAGTTTGTCCCTCCCTTCCTCAGCTCTGTGTTTCAACAGTACCACATGCTGAGCCCTTTCTTACCCTCTCTGTGAACTAGTAGTCGTCCTCACCCTCACAGCTGCGTCCACATTCCCTCGGACTCACCTGCGTCCAGTACTGCTATGGGAACATTTGTTTGTTCAGGTGCCTTGAGTTTCCTGCAGACACTGTTGGCTCCAGAGGATGTGTCCTTCAACAGCAACATAGTAGAGATCAAGAAAGAATCCACAGAAGGAAAAATATGCTCTCTAAAATTAAAAATAGATCAGAAAATTTCCCAGAAGACAAAGAAAAAAACAGACAGAAAAAAAGTTTAAGATAAGAATAAGAGACATCAAGAAATTCCACTTTTTTCTGGAAGGATTTCAGAAAGAAAGTGGAGGAAATTCATGAAGAAATCTGACAGGAGTTGCTGCTAGGCTTCCCTGCCCATCTTCCTTCTGTACTCTACTCAGTGTCCTGGAAGCTGAACTACATACAGGGCCTGCACTGTGACCTTCCCTTGGGAAGCACCTGTCTGAGAAGTGCCAAAGTTGGAGGTCAAGGTCAATGCTTCAAACAGGAGTATCAGAGAAAGGCTGGGCCCCTGCACCTCCCGGTCACCCACGTTGTCCACAGAGTGCTGTTCTCACATCCCAGAGTGCTTTGCACTGTTCTCACATCCCAGAGTGCTTTGCACTGTTCTTGTAGTACCCTACTCCTTCACACACATGGGAAATTTAAGTCTTTTTAACATGATGTTAGGAGGTAAATCTTGAAAAGCATTTAAGTATAAATATATACACAATAAATTTATTTTAAAATGTTAAATACTCAAATGTAAAGAGTGAAAGAAAGGAAGGAAGAAAGAAAACAGTATCCAAAGGTTGTTTCTTTTTAAATAAAAATTCTTCATCACCATAAACATCGAAAGTGATCCAAATGATCACCAGTGTGGAAGTATCAAGAATATGCATGAAACAATATGCTCTGCAATTGTTTAGACAAATGGACAAATAAGTCTTTTTCACTATCGACCTAAGTTGACAAACATCTGTTTTTTGCTGAGACCACAGATGATAAACAATCATGACAAGGGAACTTAATAAGCAGCATACTAAGGGATGGGTGAACAATGTCCCTATCGAGTAGCCTCATACGATGTTTGTGTGCCCAGAATCTGGACTTTAACGACTGCTGGAGAAGGAGCAAACCTACCTTACACAAGCATGAGATAGCATCAGATTAATCACCGGCTGCACTTAGCATTTTTCTTTAAACTGGAATTCTATATCCAATCATCTCTCAAGTTTAAATGAAACTAGATATAGATTTAGAAAAGTAAATGCCCGGAAAGCACCTGCGCCCTTCTTAGGAAGCCACTGGAAGGTGAACTGCAGACACGCAAGGAATGAGGATGATGGAAGGCTGAAGTACAGGATGTCCAGTCCCAGGAGAAAACCCAGAATCCACACACTGCAGTCAGTCTAGAAATCTACCCACCTTAGTTAGGAGTGAAGCTATTGTGCTCAAAATAAGCCTTTTACAAGAACAGAATGCATATTGGGAATACAATGTAGAAGTCCATCTTTTTTGTCTATAATAGGGAAAAGGAGCTATCTAAAATACATAAAAAGAAAATCCAGGTCAAAGGAAGAAGAAAATGAAAAGACAGCACAGCTGTGAGCAACCTAAGATGAAAGGCAACTTCACCATGCAGTGATGGACGCCTCTAATCCCAGCACTGAAGAGGCGTAGAAGGAGCCTCAGTTCAAGGACGTTCATGCGTAAATAGTGAATGTGAGGCCATGGAGGGGGAGCTTGTCTCAAAACAGAGGAGGAGCTCTAATCCACTTATCAGCAATCCTGCAATACTATCTGATGAGCACAAGATTGTGCTGAGGTCATGACCTTGAACTGGCAAAGAAAGAAGCCCAAAGTTTGCACAGCACGTGGCCTAGCAGGATAAGATGTTCATAGAGTCACACTTAAGCAGATGCTCTGTGAAGATTTGTAACTTTTCATTTCAACTGAAAACTCTGAAATAAAAAAAAAAACCCACAATTTCAGAAGAGACCGTAAATGTTTCCAGCTTTGGCAACACAAAAATAAGGCACAAATAAAGACTGAGAGAGAAAACAAGATTAGGCATGATAGTACAGAAAATAGAGGTCAAGGGTTGCCTATAAAAGTTGTCAAATTTGAGAGGAGGTTTGAGGACAACAAATAATCCTATGGGATAGTCAGCACAAAGGTGGGTACTTGGTATTATGCGTTTGGAAAACCCCATGGCTCTATAATACAAACAGCCTTGATATAACAAATCTACACTGTTCAAAATTCACTGTCTCCGCTGCTTTCCGTATTGCTGCAACAAAACGCCTGACCAAAGCGACTTGAGGAAGGAAGAGTTTATTTGGCTCCCAGTGCATCATGGGAGGGATGTCCCGGCAGCAGGCCTGGGAGGCAGCAGGTCACATTGGTGCAGTTCATCGGCAATCAGGAAAGAGTGGGGTTCAAGCTCAGCCAGCCTCTCCCTTTCTATGAAGTTCAGGACCAAGCAGGAAATGGTGTCACCCTCACTCTAGGGTGGATCTTCCCACCTTTTTAACTTAGCCGAGATAATTCCTCATGTGTGTGTCCTTGGAGACTTGTCTCCTCCGACATCATTCTGGATCCTGTCAAGTTGACAACACTAATCATCACCACCCCACTTCTTGTCAGCGTGACACCCAAACTAACCACCTTAAAGGTGCACCTTTTCATGCTTGTTTCCATAACTTCACAGCCAGGCAAAAATACTTTCTGTCCAACTTCAGGAGTCCTCAGTGCTTTTAACAAGACCCAACACCATTCAAAGGTACCAACTACAAGCCTTACTTGAGACTCAAGGCAGTCTCCTAATGGGGCGCTCCAATAACATCAATAACAAGTCACCCACTTCTAACAAAGTAAAGAGTCTTGTTTCAAAATGGAGGAATCGGAGCATCACTAACAATGAACAGACCAAAATGAGACCAAAGCTCAGCAAAGAAAACGCCAAATCCTGTGGCTCATGACGAAACCAGTGAGGCTCCGAAACATTTGGGTAGCCCCATCCCTCAAGCTCTGCCATGACAGGCAGCACACAGCCTCTCTGCTTACACCAGCTTCACTTCATCCCTACACCTCTCCTCAATGTCTGTTCCCTGCTCTGGCATCTCCAACATCATGGAGTCTCTATTGTAACTTGGACTTCATCTTTGCAACTTTGCACAGTGACCTCTCAGACCCTCTTTTCAGGGACTCTGATCCTGCCATACATTGTCTGGCCTCAGTTGCTCTCTGAAGCCATGGAACAAAACTTCATGATACCCTCAATCTTGCATTTTTCATGCCTTCAAAACCAGTCAACACTCAAATGCGGCTGCTAGCTAGAGATGCAGCTAGCCTCTTGGACCATGGCTGTATCTGCTGAACCTGAAGAAACACTTCCCTCCGGGGTTGGTTTCAAGGGATGGGGAACCTGTCAGCTGCATATCAGCCCACCCCTCTTCTTTCAATCATTTTGCATTTTCACATGTTGAACCCTCTGATGGGTAGAGTCTCCTTCCAGGCAAGGTAACAAATTGTCCCTGTGAGGAGTATGATATTTCTGGGTAACAATTACAGCCCCCCTTCCTACAAGCTCCTTTAATTACTGAAGTACTTTTCATCCACAAACTGCACATTTTAAAATATTTTTCTGCCAAACAGTTTTGTTCTTTTTCGTCATGGATCTAGATAAGTGCAGTAAAGGCAGCTACACCACAGCCTGAATGTTCCCTCTCTTGAAATTTCCTCCCTAATTTAAGATAATTTAATCTATCCTAATTTAAGATAACTAATCTGTTATCTTAAATTCAACTCCACTCAAATTCTGAGGGCATAGACAGAATTCAGCCAGGTTATTGATCAAAATATCACATGAATGACCCTAACCCAGTTCCTAATAGAGTCCGTGTTTCAAAGGTCCAAGAAACACATGATCAGGGTTTTCAATATCTCCTCTTCTCCATGTGAGTTTCTGTTTCAATTATTTCCCTGTTGCTACAACAAAATAATTAACCAGAACAACTTAGGAAAGGACTAGTTTATCTTGGCTCCAAGTGCTAGGGCACCATCATTCATGTCAGGGAGTCCTGGTGTCAGGAGCAGGAGCTGAGGCAGCAGGTCACACTGCATCTCAGGCAGGAGACAGAATGAGCAGTATGTGTGTTCCACTAGCAACCTCCTCTTTATGCAGTCCAGAACAAAGCCCAGGGAATGGGCCTTCCATATAGTCTTTCCTAATTTAGGAGTGGACAGTCGCCACTAACTTCCTCATATGTCAATACAGGCTGATCAACGGTAGTGAATACACCATGCAAATTCATGATGCTAAGATTAGGAAAAACTGTTCAGGGATGGGGAGAGGGTCTGAGAGTTTTATACTTTTTGCTCACATTTTCTGTTCCTGACACTGCTCTAAAAACATTATCTATCTCATTAGAACAGTTGGAAACAAAGAATTACTACATAACGACTTAAACTTGGTGTGAGTGGAAGTAAGGAAATCTAAACTTTAGCCCTGATAAAGGGGAGTCAATAGTTAATCCTGAGACCAGGCAGTTGGGCACTTGCTGTGGCCTTTACTGATCAAGGAGAGCAGGGCGTGAGCAGAGGCACCAGGGCCGCCTTCCTTTAAGAGCTGCATGTACACCTTGACCTCTGACCTGGGCCTGAGTTCCTCCAGACATAAAATCTTTCTAAATGCTGTTGGTCTCAGTGCACCCGCTGCCTGGTCATGCTGTGGGGCAGTGGTTCTGTCGTGGGAAGGCGACTGGTGGGGCTGCTCTTCCACCAGGTTTTCACCTCGCTCCGTGACAGTCCCCCACCAACCCGGCTCTCCAGTTATCCAAAGTGTTCCCTGACACTGTACGTGAGAGGTCTGATCCCAACCATAAACATGTACTTATCTCAGGGTTGTCTGCATTCATCTGACATCTGAAAACTGTTGGGATAATCTTTTTGTACACTGTGTGAAGATGTGTCTCTGTTTTACCTCATCTGCCTAAGGCACCTTCTGATCGGTTTAATAAAGAGCAGAACAGCCAATAGCTAGGCAGGAGAGGATAGGCAGGACTTCCAGCAGAGAGAGGAACTCTGAAAAAAAAATCTGAGGCGAGAGATTAGCCGGCCATGGAGGAAGTCAGATGTACAGCACTGCAAAGAGGTAATGAGCGACGTGACATGAGAGTGTAGATTAAAACAAATGGGTTAACTTAAGTTTAAGAGCTAGTTGGGAACAAGCCTAAGCTAAGGCCAAACTTTCATAATTAATAAAATGTCTCTATGTCATTATTCAGGAGCTAGCAGTCCAAAGAAAGTCCCAAGACAAGGCATCAAGATTTTGTTTTTCCCCAAGGACAGCAGCTGCACCTGAATCTACTGCTGTTCTAGCCAGGAACTGCAGCTCCACAGTTACTGGCCTGATTCCCAGACAGTGGCCAGGCAGGATTTCTATGTCCCACCGGATCCACCTCCTGCTGCTGCCACCAAGTGTAGTTTTTAACTAAATTGCTATCATTCTATTTACCAGTAAAGACTTGGGAGTCAGAGGCTGGGGTGAAAACCTGCCAGCTCAGAGAGGCCAAGGAGCAGCTAGCTGACATTCCCTCTTTGCCAGTGTCTCAGAAAGAGAGCGCCTCTTCCTGAGCTGCAAAAATCAAAAAGGACGACCATACTCAAAGTCCCTCCCTACCACTTCCTGTTCTTCTCTAGATTGGTTTTCTGGACTCCTTCTGACTCTCTGATTACTTTCTGTCAACCAGTTGCTGTCTCCTCCTCCTGACGCAAGGTTGATTTTAGTTCATTAATACAAACACAAACGTGGGTTTCACAGTGTGATCATATATCCTACAGCAGAGAACTCACATTCATTCACTTATTCAATTACCCACTCATTGCCAAGTGCCCAGGAAGTGCCTGTGGCATCCAGAGGCTCACCCGGTCTGTTCTGTCTGGGAGTGTGAAGACATCTCTACATTAGCTGTGTGAAGAAGTTGCAGGGCTAATGTAGAGACGTCTGTGGGCCTGATACAGTCTCTTAAGACGCCATTGAAGGAGTCCCAGCCGTCCCCAACTGTGCGGCTTGTGGAGTGTTGCTGACAGTGGAGAGTTCCTCCAGGGATCTGCAGCGAGCAGCTCTAGGAGACAGCAGGGACAAGCCCTGATCGTTCTTGCGTGGCCTCTGGTGCTTTTAATCAATGCTAAGAAGCTTCCTGGAAACTGGCACTAATTACGCATCCCTCAGAATCAAGCATTTGGTTTTCCACAGGCCTGCACTGCCACGGCTGTAAACTACTGTTGCTGCCTTCTTCTGGGCGAGAACGCTGTCTGTGTTCGTGGTCAGAGGCATAAAGGAGCGTTAAGAGCAGGCGGGGATATGTACACAGAGGAATGCAGGATCGGACAGTGCGGAAAAGCACGCTGCTGTGCTGCACTGTGAGGGCCCGCACCCCTCACACCCACTACTCCTGGGCTTAATTCGACCCTGCCCGTGCTATCCCCAGGTCCAACACTAGGGAGCGCAAATGAGCACACAGGACCACCATTCTACCCTGGAACCTGAAACCCACTTACTATTGCTGGATACAGAGCAAAACAGTCTTCCTGTTTCTCTCTCATCCCAAAAGAGGCCCCCAGCTTATCCTGGTCTTAGTGACTTAACCAGACAAAGAGGAAACTCCGTACTAGACACCTCGTTTTCGCTAAATGGGACCTCCGATTAGGGGCCAGTTCCAGCATGGCGCAGGCTACATTGTGTCCCACTCAAAGTTCGTGTTTGGCACATAAGAATCTGACAAAATGTGGAAACAAGACTATGACAGAGGAAATCGAACTGAAGTGAGGTTCTTCGGCTGGGCCCTAAAGAAACTGGACTGGTCTAATAAGAGACACAAAGAACACCAGAGGGAGCATGCAGAGAAAAGACCGTGTGAAGAGGCATCAGGAGGACAGCCAGGAAGAGTCCAATAGCTTGGACAGGAGACCCCCAGCCTCCTGAATTATGAGGCCAATTGCTTAGGCTCCAAGGCTGTGGTGTTGTGTCATGAACCATGGGGTAAGCAGTACACGTAACTTCTCCTGAAAGCTTGTACACCCGTGTGTCTGCATACCTCACTGTATACTATATACCTGCAGCCAGTGTACTGACAGGCCTGCATGCATGCACACCTAGACACCTATATGCCTGTGTGCTTACACACCTGTTCATATATGCACATCTGAACACCTGCTTGTCTACATTCCTGTACACCTATGCATGTGCATGCCTGTACTCCTATGCACTTTGAATGCCTGAAGGATTGCACACCTATCTGTCTGTGCAACCATACACCTGCACATTTGTACACTTGCAAGCTACATATCAGCATGCCTACAAAGTTGCATACACGAGCACCTACATACCCACACACACGTATACCTGCAAGCCTGCACACCAGCATGCCTGCACATCTGAATTCCTGAACACCTACAAGCCTTTACATCTACACATATGTGTGTCTATACACTTTCACAGATACACACCTATATATCTGCAGGCCTGAATGCCTGTATATCACACGTGTGTGCTTGAACACCTGCACAGCTGAGCACCTGTGCATCTGTATGGCTGCAAGATCATACACCTGCATCTACATTGTGCACTTATATATCTGTATGCCTACACAGCTGAGTGCTTGCACGTCTGAACCTCTCTACACCTACATGCCTGCATGTCTGCACACGTATGCACCCAAACACCTAAACACCTGCATACCTGTATGCCTGAACACCAGCAGCCATGTGCTTGGCATTGCTGGGCAGTTCTTCATCCCTCCTTGTGTATTATTCTTTCACAGATGATTTTTTCTAATGAGTATTTTTCTCCTTTAGAATCCACAGAACCTATTGCTCCTCACTTTCCCATTCACTTTGTGCTCCATGACCCAAAGCATGGGATGTGTATCAGTTACCTGCAAGACCCTCAGTCTAGTACCTCTGAAGAAACTGTACTTAGCCTGCCATTTATACCATAACCCTTCACAGAGCCTCCAGCTCAGGCTCCACTTGGTATCTGTGATGAAACTCCATTCTTCTGCAGAGACCTTATACCTCACACTGCTCTAGATACTACTGCCATGCACACCAGCCTCTGTCCCTCGGGTGCATCAGCGTAGGGCACATCTACCTCGGGTCCTGATGCGGGAGGATTCACAGAAGTGTCACCTCCTCTCCAGTCTCCTAATCAGTCAGTCTGAAGACGTCCTCCATTCTAGCCGCCAGCATCACAAGGAAGGACCAAGATCAATGAGTTCCCATCTAAAAAATGTTCCCAAGCCCCATGACGAAGCACGGTGAATAAACACACTTCGTCCTGCACACTGAATTGTTAGTGGAAGGATGGATGAGAGAACCAAGCTGTGCTCCTGCCCCTAGGGTGTGGAGAGGTTTAGTGACAGTCACTCCCATGTTGGGTGTCTGGTGGGGGATGGGGGGGATAATTCTTCCTAAGGCCTGCAAGCTGGAGCTGCTGCCTCAGCCCCTGCTTCTGGCCACATGCCAGTCCATTAAGAGAACAGACTCGAGATTTATTCCTATGCTTGCATTATATCCACACGTAAAATCTGGCCCTGAAACTGCAGGCCAGTGCCAAAATCTGTTTCGTTCCTTTAAGTTTTTGTATTTATTTTAATTAAGCGCTAGCAGAATGCCATTTGCAGTGGCGTAGTGAGTACCTTTGTTAATTAACAATACCAAGCCAGGGAGACAGGCTTCCTCCACACTCTTTTAATTAACTGAAATATGAAATAGTTCAAGGACGAGTCAGTGACGGTTTCTTTATGGGTATGGAAGGTGGAGGAAAGAGAATGTGCCCTTCACTAGCGATTAAGCACAGTTTTGACAATTTGAGGATCTAGCAGGATATATTTGTTGTATAGTCATTATCAGAAGTAAGAGATTAGCAGATGGATGTAATATATTAAATATTTGGATTGAAAGAACTCTTCATTCAATATGAAACACGTAAAAAAAGAAAAAAGTTTAAGCAGCTTGAGTGGGCTTAACGGTGCTGATGGATCAGTCAGTTGGGAATTACAAGATCCAGACAGATACCTGATGTCCATCCAAAAAGTGGTCCCAATGCTTCACAGAAATACAGTGCATTTTAAAGTTTCAAACACTCTTTCCTTGAGCTTCCATGGGTTTTTGTTCTTCTATTGTCCCTGCAAGACCCCCCAATGTGTTCCACTTTTTAAAGGACATACATAATTTCTCCTGTGGAGCTCTTGAGACAGATGAGCTCCCCATGCGCGTGGGATGCTGTTTCCCCCGAGCCCAAAGCAAGTGTGAATGCACGTGGGTGCTGAAGCATCCCACTCTCTTGGAGACTTTAAGCCTATCTTCAGCACCACTGTGGAACCCAGAGCACAGTGAGTTTGTGTTGACCAGAGAGCAGCAAGAGGCAGTGGGGACCCGGCCTCCCCCCACCCCCTCCCCGAGAAAGGCACTACTGAGTCACCGTTTACTTCTTAAAGCCCTTGGTCACACCCTCACTGAAGGTAGTCAAGCTGCTGCTGAGCACAAAGGCATCTACCCATTCCTTTGCCAAGTGCATCCTCCCTGCTAAGACTGTGGAGGAGCGCTCGAGCCTTGCCCAGGGGGAGGGGCATTTTGACTCATGTTCCCTGTGCTGCAGATAAACTCTTGAGATTGAGAGAAACTGCTTTCGCTTGCTGAATTAAACCACCTCTCTTCTCCCTCCCTCTCATGTGCTGCAGCTCTGAAGCGTATTTTCCAGACACAAACTGCCAAGCGAAATCTCTTCTATATTAAATTTCGCAGCCATCCTAAGAAAGGGAGAATTATTTGCTGTGCTAAGGAAATGAAATATATTTTAAATTGAATAGCCTCATGAATATGTTAATAAGGCCCAAACAATTTAATAATGATAACAGACCTTGTCTTCACGTGGCCTCTTTCTTCCAGTAAAGGCTGACAGCACTTATGGGGGGTGGAGAACACAATGGCCCTGTTGCATGTTCTCTCTGTGTGTGAAACAGACAATGGGCACTGTCTTGTCCACTTCCTTTCTCCACAGGCCCGGGGCTGAGCTCCTGGGAACCATCTGGAGGCTCCAGAACCCCTCCATGAGGCTCTCCCTGTTTCCTTATCTCAATTATCACAGTCAGGAGAGGGACTCACATGTCTGCGGCACTTGCCCAGCGGTAAAGATGATGGACATGGAGTCTTCACCCACTCCCCTTGCTTGGGATAGGGCTGTGTCTCCCTCAGCTCAGGTGCCAAAGCAGATCTTCTGGGCTGACCTAATATTTCCTGACCTTCTGGCACCATCTCCCTTTATCCGCTTCCACTTGAGAGAGAGAGGCAGTTGGACAGTGAAAACTAGTGTCGGTAGAAGCTTATATTACTAAGGGCAAATTCATAGACAAAAAGGCAAGGAGGAGGAGGCTACTCTGGCAAAAGGCCTGGTGGGAATGGACACTAAATGTTAGGTACATTGTAGGCTCATCCTAAGCTCAGCGTGAGCTGGAGAGGGTGGGAGAAGGTGGAAAGGACTAAAGGGAAGAAGTGCGGCAGCTGTGAGCATCAGAGACTTCATGACTCACAGAAACAGTCTACTGCCATGAGCATCCTAGACTTCATGGCTCACAGAACAGTCCATGATGAAAAGCAGCAGGAATGGATGAACAAATGAATGAAATCTACAACATGCTGTGGTGGCCTCTCCATTGCTCTTGTCTTCACTGGAGGTCAAGGGAGTCCTCAGGCCCTGGTTACCACCCCATGGGAAAGCTATTTCTGAACTGTGCTTTTGGGTGCACTTCTAAGGGATTGACCACACACAGTTCCCCAAAGGAGAGCTGCACTTCTCTGCTTCACCTGAGCATGTTCTTGAGCATCACTGACCGAGCAGAGATCCTTCAGCATCTTAGAAGATGCCCAGCTCCAAGAAAGAAGCAGCCTTTACAATTAAGCCGCCTCCTGGGTCCCAAGGTGTTGATTTGACAGCACAGGAAGGAATCAAAAGCCCATCGAAGAAGGCCTTGATCAATAGAGGAAGCATTTATGATCAGTACGGTTGCTGCCAGATCCCACTCTGCAGCCTATAAACAATTGCCAGGAAACAGTGTAATACAGCCACAGAGAGAAGGTGAGTACCTGTCCTTTGAGAGTTTCTACTGAAGAGATGGTGTGACAGTTACGATCTGAAATTTCTTCAGAGTTCCCTGTGTGAGCTGTTGGGAAAGAGTAGGACTTTTAGGGGGTGGTATAATGTACATTATGTTGGTACACTGTCATCATTGCTGGAGTTCACTGAGAATCTGGTCCTGAGAACAGAGTTGCCCACCCCCACCTTCAGATCCAACCTGTTTGTCTCAGAGTGTCCGCCAAGACTGTTTGTGAGGGTGGTGTCCCCTGCCTCCAACTCTGTGACAGGAAGAAAATCAAAACAGCCCAAGATTAAAAACACTGTGTCCGTGTAAACAGCTAGAAGGTGAACCATTCCGACCGTGGTTACTGTTGTTTATACCATGGTATGAAATCGCCTGCCTTCAAAACTCAGAGTCTGAAGTACACCCATGGAAATACACACACAGGGGGAGCGGGGGAGAAAATGCAGTCGGGAACTCCAGCTGACTGCGTCAACTTTCCCAGGTATGTTCCGCTGGGTATTGTAAGTGCCACTTTGAGGCCATCATCACTAAATGCCATCTCTTCCTTTGCTTGAAAACCTCCCCAGAGGGGACACGGGACACTCTGCTCTGCCCAGGGCTCTCAGCCAGGATCTGCAGCTGGCTGCACCGGCATGGCTCCCCCAGTCAGTTTCTGCTGGGTGGTGTGTGACGCTCGGCTACTTGTCTGCTAGCTCTTGTTACTTATTTTTTCACTTGGCCTTGTTATATACTTAACAAACAAACTCACTCAAACCTGAAAGCCTAGCTCTTAGCTCATTCTCCAGACCACACAGAGCAAGTGAGTCCCAGGGTTAGGAAACTTGGCCCTTGAGGCATGTCTTAAAGGGGAGATTGGAACCACAACATCTTTTTCATTCCCACTTTGCTTTCTGGTCACCATGAAGTGAGCAGAGCATGTAACACCCTTTGACGATGTCCTGTCCCACCCTGAGCAAAAGCATCAAAGCTAAACAGAAATCTGACACCGTGAGCCAAGATAAAACTAAGCTCCTTTACATTGACTTGGTTTGTGTATTTTCGTCACAGTGACAAAAAGCAAACACACACAGCTGGTAAGTATGTGTAGGGTAGTACTCAGACATGTGCTAGTAGGAAGACAGATAACTCAAGACTAAAGCTCCATCATCTACAAGAGCAGAAACTTACAGGGCATGAGCCCAACACCCCATCTCCGAGACAGAAGAATACCCATGTCTTTACGGAAGAAACCCTCCTGCACTCAGCCCATTTGCTTCCAGAGACAACACAGTCCTACCCTGTCTCAGACACGGGCAAGCAATGAGGGAAACAGAAAATGCAGAGCCTGGTTCCCCATAGGCCTGTCTGTCTGCTGCTCCATTCTCACCTATCCCTGGAGGCCACAGTGATGCCAAGCCTTTGCAGGAGATGGGACACGGCTCAGGAGTGCTTCCTTCTCACTGGGCTTCTGCCGGTGCCTAATTAGGGGCTGGGCCTACTGTGGTATATAATGGACATCAGTGAGTGGCTGTCCCTGAGCTACCAGGGTGTGCCAGGCATCTGGTGGGCCTGACAAATGCAGAAACCTTTACAATGCCCCTCATCAAGCAATTCAGGCCCCAGAAGGCAGCCTGCATGAATAATGAGGCATTTGCTTCCTCCATGCATATAGATACAATGCCGTTTGGTAACCTCATTAGGTTTGCTTTAGGCTCACCATTAGCACACTTGCATGGACATGCTAGGGCCATTGGGACAAGGAACAGAACACCAGGAAAATCCACGGCCCAAGTGTGACGAGAAGGGTCGACTATGGGGGTGGCCAGTCCTGCATGTCTGTCTGGTGTTGGATGTAATTGTCATGGTTGGAACCACAGGGCAGGCACTCCCGTTTTCATTTCAATAATGAAACATCTCAAACTTTGACTTCTGGGTCTTTCATTTTAAAGATGGAATTTAAGAGGAGCAGGTACATGTGCTTAAGAACCAGCTTCTACTGTGATTTGGGGGGCTACCCTGGGCTCCTAAAAGAACCCAGCTCCCAGGGACCCTGCTATTCTGACATCAGTGGGCTTTTATCCGGCTATCTCTCAGCCTCATACTTGCTAAGCCTTTGACTCAGTGTGAGAAGAAAAAATGCGCCCTGCCCTTGGACCTCAGAACACCAGGACCTCGTGTGGATTTACCTACATAATGTTTCTGGAATCTGCCTTGTGCATCTGTGACAAGCATGTGAAGAGGCCTCCTACCCACTCACTCGTGGACATGGTGAGAAGGCTAACAAGCTACTTGTTCAGCGCAGAGCAGTGCCCAGACTACCCGCTGTTCCTGGAGCCTGAGCGAAGCCATTGCTTTGTTAGAAGGAGAGGCTGAGATCCCCAAGGGTGGAGGCGTTGCTCTCCTGACTCATGGTTTCTGGTCTTGAAAAAAAGACACAGGTTTAAGAAAATGCCTCTTGATATTGCAGGCTTTTTATTTCTTTCCTTCCACTGCTACAACTTGTGACAAATAATTCCTATTAATTATATTTTGATACAAACAAGTGTACATTTTTGACTGCTGCTATCAACAGTCACTCACCCCATTAGCATGGCTGTTCACAAAAGCAAGGTCAGCTTCAATATTAACATGAACCAAAGGTTGCTTCTTTATCTCCTCTCCTTTGCATCAAAACATTTTATGCAAATTTACAGCTTATCTGGAAGTAATTGGAGACTCTGTTTGAGTTCTCCACTGGAGATCTCAGCTTCCTGAAACATGGGGTCCTGTCAGAGCCCACAGACACTTTTACATAATCAGAAAGAACCCCAGTGAACACAGGTCGGCTCGTAACTGGAGTTGAGAATCCTGCAATCACATGGTCTCTTCTGTTGAGGTCCGCACTCTGCAAGGGGTTTGTCATCCAAAACGCTGTTAGCTTAAAGGCTTGCTCCAGATCAACGCATATCTATGATGCCCAAAAGACTCCCACACTTGGCCCACATCCTGCTCCTGGGGAAAGGGCGGCAATAACTGTGAGTGTAAAAGGGAGACTCCTGGGGGACTCTTAAGTCCTCACGACTTCTAGGGAAAGCTGAGGCTGTTTGTGGATTTTGTTAAAATCAGTCTGGCTAGCCGGGCGGTGGTGGCACACACCTTTAATCCCAGCACTCCAGAGGCAGATCCAGGTGGATCTCTGTGAGTTCGAGGCCAGCCTGTGAGATCCAGGACAGGCACCAAAACTACATGGAGAAACCCTGTTTTGAAAAACCAAACCAAACAAAACAAAACAAAACAAAAAAATCAGTCTGGCTATGTGTATAAAGTATGGGCCATATGACACTCGAAGCCATGGAAACAGGAATAGGGGACCTGTTGGAGTGTAGTGATTGCAAATTAGAAACCCAAACAAACAAACAAAGTGACTGCAGGTGAGGCCTGAGCTAGCCACATTTGCACTTTAGGCAGTTCCCATGAAGATCCCCACGTTCTCCAGTTGTCTGCAGTGGGAGATGAAGAGACCACCACAGTCAGCGACCCAAGACAGAACCTTCTGTCAAGGGTGTTCTCTTGGGAGCTCGCCTGGAGAAACACGTAAGGTCCACCTAGACAGAAGCTCTTGAAGACAGGATGTGTCAAGAGCACCAGTTCATGAAATGTGTCCAGGACGCTGTCCTTCCCAAGCCTGAACAGTTACTAAGTTTTTGTTTAGGTCTAATCTCTTATTTATTAAAAAAAAAATTGCTCTTGACAGCCATTTTTGAAAATTGGGATATTTCTTTGCACTGATCCCCCTTAATAGCTGATTATTCGATTTTCATCAAGAGAATTTTATGATTTATTTCCTGATCCTTGGAGTCTGAACTGTCCTTATGACCTGAATAGGCCAGTAGAATATGGCTCAGGTGATGATATGCCCAGCCAACAGCATGGCCCTTTCTTCATACCCCTGCCCAGACACATGCAAACAGATACCTTCAGCTGGGGTTTTCCTGCCTGGCCCACAGTCAGGACAAATCTCTCTCACCTGCCAGTCCCACAGCCTCTCAGACCCGACCAAGTAAACACAGAGACTTATATTGGTTACAAACTGTATGGCCGTGGCAGGCTTCTTGCTAACTGTTCTTACAGCTTAAATTAATCCATTTCCATTAATCTATGCCTTGCCACATGGCTCGTGGCTTACCGGCATCTTCACAAGCTGTTTGTCATCGTGGTGGCTGGCAGTGTCTCTCTGACCCAGCCTTCCACTTCCCAGCTTTATTCTCCTCCTTGTCCCACCTACACTTCCTGCCTAGCCAATGGCCAATCAGCGTTTTATTTATTGACTAATCAGCAACACATTTGCCATACAGAACATCCCACAGCAGATACCTGTGAATGAGAAGGCCATATACTGAGGACTGTGTCAGGCCTCTGCTGTTCAATCTCCAATACCAGCCAGGCCCAGGCAGCTCACAGGTAAAAGCCCAGTTCAGCCACACCTCCCTAGCCCAGGAGAGCAGCTCAGAGAAGGAAGAAATTGGATTGAGAGTCCTGAGGAGGTCGTTTCAATCTTGATCAATTCACTTTCTTCACACTACCCCTGTCAAAGGAATGACCTTAATTCTATGTAAATAAGGCAGCTTCTGGTGGGAGAGCTGAGCAGTAACCCTGACTTTACAGACGCTATAACAACCTAGTTATTATGGAAGCAGAAGTAAAGATCCTCAGTCAACATTAGAGCTAGGAGGAAATGGACTTCTCAGTAGAATGGGCTCCACTGAGAAACTACAAAAAATGAACCTAAACTTTTGTTCCAAAGACATGCATGCACACCCATGATGCACTGAGATCTGGGTACTGCTGTCTATTCTTTTGGAATTCACTGTTCTCCTGATAAATTCAGCATCTCCCAAACAGGATGTCCTGCCTACTGCTAGGATGTCTCCTATGACTGTGATTGGCACTTCTGAGCTGGAACATCTTCACTGCCTGAAGCATATATTGTAAAAGAGAGATGTTGTAGCTTTGAATGGAGTCCAGAGAAGCAACAAGAGACATCGGAAATATGAGACAGCTAGAGACTCAATTCAGATTGGACTGGGCAACAAAATCAAACCAAAGCCACAAACATATCAAAACTGCTCTCTCTAGCGCTGATGACAACTCTAACTTTAAGTGTTCTTGTGACTATCGATAATTTAAAGATGGATTAGTCTGCTCTTCATCACTCTAAAGAAATTCTAAGGTCAGGTACTTTAATAAAGAAAGGAGGTATATTTATCTCATGGTCTTGGAGGTGGGAATTCAAAGAGCATGGTGCTGTCTCTAGTAAGAAGTCATAGAGGTGTCAAGTCATAGTGATGTTGCCATGGTGAGAGTGTTAGCAAAAGGGAAAGGTAGAATGGTAAGATGGGAAGCTAGAGAGTGATCAGAGGGTCAAGCCACTATATTAACAATTCTCTGTAAAGAAGAACGCATGGTCTCATGTAAACTGCATGACTTTTTTGGCTTCCCTTCCATCCCATGACCTAGTCAATTCTCACTAGACCTCATTTCTGGAAGTACTTAGCACCACTCAGGACTGCCACAATATTGTCTCTTTGGGGACTGAATTCATAGCCAAGCCATAGCAATGGATGAGAAAGTAGAGTCTTGACAGGCCAAGCAATATCCTCACAACCCAGAGAGAACAGCATTGAGACCCTGCTCCTCTTGTGCCTACAGACAGCTGCCCTTCTCCTGTGCCAGAGGAATGAGGCAGGTTTTCTACTGGGACAGTCTTAAATCAGACTGCCAAGGACAGGATGTAAATAGGGTCGGTGTTCTGAATTCCAAGGGACAAACACAGAAAGAGAGGGTGGGAGACTCTTTCAGTTGCACAGGGAGGGACATGCTTGATTTGGTCATATTTCACTGTACAATAGAGCAGTCTCCACCTATCATGAAGACCACGAAGAACTGAACAACCACTTCCCATATAGTGGGCTGCTATCCCCCTCTCTAGGGTCTGATACTCTCTATTGTCATGAGTTTGGAGGTGTTAGCTCTCTCAATTATATTCTTTGCTAAGAGCATCATCCTCAGATAATTCTCTCAACCTTTGATGGACACAGGAAGAGAAATATAATCATCAAATAATTGGAAATGACCATTTTTTTCACTTTCATAAACTGATCTTATAATGATTCTAAGGAGTTTTTTATGGACTCATTAATATATGGAGACAACAGTTGCAAGCTGGAGAGCACAGTATCCATTCTCTATGATAGCTAACATCCCTTTCTCTGAATTTCCCCTACTGTCACGATGTCCTTTCTGCCACTGCTCTGAGAAGATTCCAGCTGCATTGCCACCAAAGGGATCTAGCTCCCTGGAATCTTCACCTCCAGGAGCTGGCTTCCTTCCAACAAATACGACTGAGAAGAGGCCTCTATGTACCTGTCTGTACCTTTACCTGCTGGTATAGGGGCTTTGAACTTGTATGGTGATATTTTATTTGTATTAAAATGTTATTTGTATGTTAATAAATAAAGTTGCCCGAGGGTCAGAGCTATTAGCAAGCCATAGGAAAGCAGGGCAGTGGTGGCGTATACTTGTAATCCCAGCACTTGGTATGCAGAGCTGGGTAAGTCTCTGTGTGTTCAGGGATACAGCCATTATTGGACACACATGCCTTTAATCTCAATACCAAGCAAGGAAAACCTGGAAGCCTATACAGACAGGCCGTGACGAGGCGGTCATGTGGTTGGGTTTACAACCAATGAGAAGGCAGAACAGGAACACTATATAAAGACATTAACACAGGGGTAGTGAGTTCGGAGAGGTAGGACCACTGCAGGAGGAAGGGTAAGGTTTTAGCTCTTAGCTCTGACCTCTTGGCTTTCTTCTTTGCATTGGTTCTGTGTTTCTTATTTAATAAGAAGGTTGGTTACATCTACAAACTTGTCCTCTGCAGAGGACATTAACTGCTTCATTAATTACTGTGTTACTTAACACAACTATTCTACTCTTGGGTTCTGGAAGCCAAGGGAGGGTTTTTGTGCTCACCTATATTACATTCATGTACATGTCTAACACTTCTTCCCTCTAAAACACAAACAGGAGCCTTCATTCCTAATTGTCTTGGGCATATTCTATGTATCAACGTACTACAGCCTCGGGCTGTCCTGGAAGGTTTACCTCCCCAAATAGACCATTGTGTTGAGATCTCTACTCACATGGACCCAGTGTCATTCGCCGAGGTTTCTCTCCATTCTGCTCCATCTTTTATTTGTGTTCTTTTCCTTCGGCCCTTGGCTTTATAGGACGTACTTCGTTCAGAGGGCACTAATGGTCCTGTCAGCACTGAGGATGGAATGCTCAACATCCACGGGTAGAACCATGCAGGAACCACATTTCCATAACTCTCAAAAAACTCAGGCCACGAGCCCAGTGGGATGAAATGCTACACCAGTCAGAACAAAACACATCCATCCTCCTGTTACTTCTCTTCCCTTAGTTCCTACCTCAGAGCAGCTTTTCTGAATTGTCCCCAACTCAAATGGTCCTTCACAGACATTCCTCAAAAATCCCCAGAACTCAAGGGCACCTTTAGGAACCAGTAAGATGGTAATGCAGAGGATGGGGTGAGTGGGAAGTCAAAACACCCTGCAGTAAACAAGCCTCTTTTCTGCTGACAGGTGCTCATGGCCAGGGCCCTCAGGAGAGGTGGGAGACAGTGTGGTATCACAGTGGGAGAAGCTCCTAGGACTAAGCCTTAGCAAATAGAAGTCCTCTCACCACCTGACAGTTCAGAACACTTGGACTCTATGGGCACAGCATACTTATTGAGGTCCAGATGTTTCTAGCATACTCCAGGTGGACAGAAAACAAATACTGGCTGTAGGAGCAAAGACGAATAAAGCTTAGAGGTGGAAGAACTCAACAACAGTCAAATATATTCCCCGGTTCCCCCTTGATTTGTGACTAGAGAACAAAGATATTAGAAAGTACAGAAAGTACTAAATCTTTCCGATTTAGTAAGCTGAACCTCAGTCCCCAGTGTGATGGTATTTGAGGGAAGTCAGTTGGGAGATGACTTAAGCCTGTCAGAGTTCTAGAACAAAACACACTTGGCTGGGGACTTATACACAACAGAAATGTAGTTCTCAGAATTCTGCAGATATAGATATCAGACCAGCACTTTGGGGTATTAATGGGGGCTGCTTCCTGGTTTACAGGTGGTACCTTCTCCTACTAGGGAAAGAGAGAGTTCCTAGAGTCCCTTTTGTGATAGTATTTCTTCAGGACCTCATCACTTCTCCAAAGCTGTACTTTCTAATATCATCATGCAGGAGGTTAGGGTCTCAACATAGGAATGTTGTGGGAACACAAACACTCAAGTCTAACGGCAGATGTTGAGGAAGAAGAAAAAAGGAGGATATAACAGTGCCTCAGTCACCTCAGAGTATGACCAAGTGGTTTTGAACAGAACGTTAACAGGACAGTGGATAGAAAACAGCTGCAGTGGGAAGTGAGAACACGTCCTTGGAAAACAGGGAAGAGGCATCTTTGTAGTAGAAGGTGAGGGGCATGGTAGGATTGTGTTCATGTTCTGGGGCTTTGTAGAAGGTAGAACTTGCCAGTGATGAAACTAAGTATTTAACTGAGGCTATTTCTAAGCAAAATGTTGCCAACTGGGTCTAATTTTTGATTGATCATCACAAAATGTGAGAAGACAGAAATGACTCAAAGACAGAAGTGTTGATCAGGGAGGAAACAGAAGTAAAATGTGTAGGAAAAAAAAAATCTAGAAACTTCTCAAGCTACTCAAATGGAAGGAGTGGGGAATCCAGCCTGGGAGAGAACTGGAACTGAGGGAACAGCCACAGGGGCCAAGGGTCCATTTTATAAGGACTTGGTAGAGACCCACCATCTCCACAGAAGCAGTGAGGATTCTCCAAGCCAAAGAAGGAACAGCTCTGAAGGTAATCCTTAGTCAGGGGATGAGAAGGGCAGGCAGACCCCAGGGCTCAGTGGGCAACTCTGGGGCAGTTCCAGGCTCTTGTGTCCTAGGACAAGGTATAAAACAGACACACAGATAGTAGCAAGCAAAGTGAGGGAGCTTGCTAAGAAAGAACTCACTTCAGAGAGAGAACGTGGGTTAGAGCACAGAAGAGCTCGCATGCTTAAAAGTAAAGGCAAAGCTCAATGGGAGCTTTTAGGTCATTTTCCGTGGGCTTTGGGGGTCACTGGCATAGCATGGAATTCCTGCCCATTTGCATATAGTAGGCTTCCTCTGGTTCGCTCTATTACTTGTAGTTTTGTAAAGAACTCGATGCATCCTCTGTCTCACTAGCATCTTAAGACTCCACCCAGGGATATGTGTGCTTGTATTATGGGACACACAGATCACCCTAACCTACACCAGTGGCTCTAGCCAGTTCTGGTTGGTCAGTCTTCTGTTTAATCAACTGGTTTTCCTCATTTGGTAATTTGGTAGCTTTTGTATAAGGCCTTCTAGGACTCACTCTCTGCCCTGCTTCCCTGCCTCACCAAAGTTGCCTCTCCATCCCAGCCCCCAAAGCATGAGAGCTGGCACAGGGAGACAGGAGGATTTAATGATTGCTTTTGGGTTGCTCCAAAAAAGAAGTCCTGAGAAAAGAACTTAAAAGGGTAAATTATTTATTTTGACTCATGTTTGAAGAGGTGTCATCCTGTAGAGGCCAGGGCAAGATGTAGCCCTCAGGGACACACTTCCAGTGTTCCTGCTCCAACTAGTCCCCCTTACCTTCACCACCTCCCAATAAGGCCATCTTATTATGAATCCATCAAGGGATTTATTCATCTGTTTATTAAGTCAGAACATTTGTGCTCTGATTCTCTAAAAAGATGTACTTATAAACACCTATAAACACTCAGGCAACTCTTAGTCAAATAGTGTTTATAGTCAAGATTAATTATCACAGTGACTTCAAACGAGGGACTGAAGTATGTGCAGGACCTCAAAAACGCTTTCCCGAGCCTGGTACTACATGGGCCTTGAAATCCACTTTCCTAGCAAATATAGGAAGCAAAATTTGATGGTGTCTCCATGATTTCATCTCTATTGCTTTGCAGAGAATAAGGGTCCAGAGGACATGGGTGCATCCAGACAGATTTCAAAAGATAGGACCTTCATAGAAAGTCCTTCAGAAAAGCCATGTAATGAGGACTCCCAAAAACTGGGGTGGGGAATGGGGCAAAAACTACCTGGAACTTTGTAGCCCAACTACTGCCAGACAAAGCACACACCCTGAACCCGAAGGTGTAATGGTTGCTTTCCATGTTCATTTTTTTCACTTACCTGCAGACTTCCTCGCTTCCTATTTCTTACTTCCATAATGGGAATATTTATCTTGTCTGGCCCTCCACTGTGTTTTGGGAAGTACAGAACATGCCCCACTGCACAGGTTCATAGCTGGGGAAAGCTTTGCTTCATAGTGACCCTGACATTGCATCTCACCACATCTTCTTTCCATCCTACTTCAAGAGAGCATTGGTGTCATTGGATACTGTAGCAACAACTTAAGCCTCTGAAGCCTCGATAATAAAACTAATACATTTTGCATGTAAGAAAGACATAAGTTTTGGAGTGGGGTATAGAATGCTTTTGGCTGAATGTTTGTATACTCCCACGCCCAGAATTCTTATGCAATGGAGTTTGAAAGAGGGGACCTTAAGGGTAAGTTGGTCTTGAGGGTAAAGCAAGACTAATCCTTCCCATACCCTCGACATTTGTTCCCTTGAAAATCTACACAATGACAATAAGCTAGGTGTCCCTTTGGCCTCGGGCTCCTTAATAAACCAGTGCTGTGACCCTGCTCATGTTGCTCTACAGCCCTGTCATGCTGCTCAGATGAGATCATAGATAAATCATGCATTGGTGACAACGCAGAACTGAGATGTAATTTTACTACCAAAACCAGATGATTTCTTGACTCACACTGTTAATCTCAGCACCACAGTTCACACCATTAATCTTCACACGTAGTTTCAGGACCTCTCACACTTCCATAAACCAGTGACAGGCTTGGTCTCAGGGATCCCTGGCATTACAGAGTTAGACTAAATGCCAAGAATCACTTTGCCCAAATTAATTGGACTTTTAACTATTAGTACTTAGGGAATAAATAAAATGTCTATATAATTTGCCAAGCACTGAACAGAATGTAATTAAACTGGAATTAAAGTTCATAAACCTTATTTTAGAAGGTAGCTAGCAAGTGAAATTATGAACTAAAACCTAGATTTTGCAAATGGAGAAGACACTACTTCTTAAATAATTACAACAACCCTAATTAAGAAGAACCATGTGCTGACTAGTCAATATACCAGGTTTGGGGCCAGATGGTATTGAAATAAGGAAGTTTTTTCACTATATTAGAGATTCTTTAACACTGGTCCCTCAAATTTATGATTTCTAAGGCAGATAAAGTCATAGAAGACATTGGTCAACATCTCTACTTTTCTTGGTTGGAGCGTAATTCAGTGGTAGAACATATGCTAGCTTGTGTGAAGCCTGGGTTCATTCTATACCCATCATAGACATAGATAGGTAGATAGATAATAGGTGATAAGTGATGGATAAATAGATTAATGATTGATAGACAGACAGTCAGATAGATGACAGATATAGAGAGATGATAGATAGATAGATAGATAGATAGATAGATAGATAGATAGATAGATGATAGGCATACATAATACATACATACATACATAGATATATAGATGATACATAGAAAGATAGATGATAAATGATAGATAGAAAGATAGAAAGATACATAGATAGATACATAGATACATAGATGATGATGATGATGATGATGATAGATAGATAGATAGATAGATAGATAGATAGATAGATAGATAGATAATAGATACATGATAGGTAGATCGATAGAAGATACACATAGACATATATTCAATATCAATAGATTACATTAAATGCCAAATACATTAAATTCTTTTATGAAAACTACACTCATTATCCACACTTTGTGCTTTCTTCCTAGAAAAGAATCCAGGTTTGGTGGCCCTACCCGTCTTGCTCCAGACTCGTCTACCACGCTCTGGTCCTGGTACCTCCAGGACAGTCCTTTCTCCTCTAGACACCGTCTCTGAAGGATGTCACTTACATTCCCCTCGGTGACACTCACATGCAACCTATGTCTCCCACATACCACAGTTAAAATCACACAGAGTTCTGACATCTCTGAAGGACGTTGACAAGGTCAGTCAATTAGCAGTGACCCTGTCCCATCAACACGTGTGCTTGCTGTAGCCTTCTCTGTTGGATTCCCCAGTGAACTCATTTATTTGAATTAGATGTTTGCTAAGTGAATGGAATGTTCTAAGAGGGCAAACTCTGGTCTGGTAAGAGAAGTCTGGTCTCTGACAGGGAAATAGTGTGACTTGTGGAACACTGGAAACCTGGTAAGGCCCCTCCAGGCAACACTTGTAGGTGATTGTACATGTTGGATGTACCATTGTGAAATTGGTGCTGTGACAAGCTAAAGAGAAGGTAGTTTGACCCAGAAAGGCTGGGACCAGCAGTGTTCTGTGTCCTCAATAGTTCATAGAAACACACAATGCTGGCCATTGAGACTGGAGTCCCTCACCATATAGGCACACTGCATAGAATGAAGACAATGTCCCTCCCCATGGCCACTTGACCAAAGCAGTTACACTCTAGACCCCCCCACATCCAGCCTCCTTGGCACAGATCTGAACATGTGGGCAGAAGTGAGGCAGGTGCATGAATAGGAGCCTCGTTGAGAATGAGGCTCACCAGGGTTTGCAGCCTCTCTTAGCTCCTTCCAGCCTTCTCTACATTTCGTGTGGTTACTGTGATGGCAAGGTAGGATGAAGTGAATTTGAGAAAAAGGAATTGATGTCCATCCTTTCACTAAGGTTCCAGGTAATGTGGGCCCAGAAGAACTTTGTTCTTTCAAAGTTGTAAGTTGTTCTTTCAAAGACTTGTCCATGGCAGCAAGGTAAGGATAATCTGGCGATAGCAATCCAGGTTTTTACAAACTAAAACATCACTTTTAAGATTAAAAAGCATGTTTAGTGTTTAGATAAGGAAAATTTTTTCTTGTGAGCATTAAAAACTTACAAAGTAAATGACAGAAAAATTTCTACTAAAAATATATGTAGTAAGATGGAAGGTATATGCCTGAGAGTGGTAGCTGGATCTTGAGGTAGATTGATTTTCAGCTTCCTGAGGAATCTCAACACTGATTTCCATAGTGGTTGTACCAGTTGCAAGCCCACCAACAATGAATGAGTGTTCCCCTTTCCCCACATCCTCACCATCATCTGCTATCATTTGTTTTATTAATTTTGGCTATTCTGACTGTGGTAAGAGGAAATCTCAAAGTAATTTTAGTTTGCATGATGGCTTAAGCATGTTGAACACTTTTGTTTCTCAGTCATCTATGTCCCATCTTTTTAGAACTCTCTACTCAGTTAATTACTCCACTTTAATTAGGTTATTTGTTTTCTTGATGTCCAGGTTTTTTTTTAAAGTATTTCTTCCATTCTATGTACTAATCCTCTATCAGATTTGTAATTGCTAAGGATCTTTTCCCATCCTGTAGCCTGCCACTTGACTCAAATGATGGAGTCCTTTGGTGTGCAGAAGCCTTCTAACTTTACGACATCCCACTTATTAATTGTTGTTCTTAATACTTGTACTACTGGGGTCCTGAGCAGAAAGTCCTTTCCTGTACCAATGAGTTCCAATGTGCACCCTCCTTTCTCTCCTGTCAGATTCAGGGTATCACATCCTATGTTGAGGTCCTTGATCCATCTGTAGGTGAGTGTTGTGCAGGGTGAGAGACATAGATCTCTTCTCATTCTTCCATATGCAATTATCCAGTTTGACCAGCACCATTTTTTTGAAGATTTTCTTTTTTTCCATTGTGTCTTTTTTGATTCTTTCTCAAAAGAAAATCTGGTGTAGGTTTATGTCTGGGTCTTCAGTTTGGTTCCATTGACCAGTGTGTCTGTTTTTATGTCAATTCCATACTGGTTTTATTATTACAACTTGATATCCGAGATAATGATACCTCCACTGGTTCATTTATTATTCAGGATTGTTTTAGTTTTTCTGGGTTTTTATGTTTCCATATGAAGTTTAAGATTTTTTTTTTCATTTTCTGTGAAAAATTGTGTCAAAATTTAGATTGGAATGATGTAGGTTGATTTTGGTAGAATAGTCATTTTCACAATATTAATCTTACTGATGCATAAGCATGGGATATTTTTACATCTGCTTGTGTCCTCTTCATTTTTCTTTGGTGTATTTTTTGAATTGTTTTTATTACACTAGTCTTTCACTTGGAGTTATTCAATGACCTTTTTAGGCTACTGGGAAAGGTATTGTTTCCCTGATGCTTTTTCAGTGATTTTGTCACATGTACACAGAAAGACTACAAATTTTTGTGTTAATTTTGTATCCTGCTACTTTGCTTAAAGTGTTTATCAGTTGTGTTTGAGGTCTTTTATTTATAAAATCATATGATACGACATGAAGTTGGGTTGGCAGGGAGGTGATCATCCCAGGTTATCATCTGGAATGACTTGAGAGGGGAAAGAATATAATCAAAATATATTGTATGGAAATTCAAATAACTTAGTGCATGGTGTGTGTTTGTGTGTGCGCGTGTGTGTATGTGTGTGTATGTGTGTGTGTGTGTGTGTGTGTGTGTGTAAAAGTTCATATTAGGAACTGAGTGGGGTACATACACTGGCATAAATATGGAAATTATTGGGTTATCATGCACTTTATGGTATATTTTTGTGGGGAGGGTATATGTCAATATCATAGAAATACCAGAGAACATGCTTGTCTGTTTTACAAGCTTGCTGCTGTGGGCCATGTCATGGGAACAGCGTAGACCAGGCGAGAACCGTCTGAGTCTTCAGCAAAGCAGCAGAGGTGGCACCGTGAGGCCCACATCTGTCCCTTGACCCTTCGTGGGATGAAGCCCTCATAGTCAGCACTTCCAAACGTGGACAAGACACGTGAATGTCATCAGTTAAGATGAAGCCCTTACGGTGGCCCTAACCTCATACGCTGTCATCATGGAAAAGGAAAACCTGGACACAGGACAGACAAGAAGCAGCAGCGTCATGAGCCCAGCACAGAGGCTGGACCAGATTCTCCTTCAGTCTCAGAAGGGTCTTACCCTTCAGTAGCTTTATCTTGGACTCCCAGCCTGCACAACTGCAATATTGTGCATTTCTGTTGTCTAAAGCACCTTGCTGTGGACGTTGTAACCAGCTGGGACTGGGAGGCTGGGCAGCTCCAGCCATGTAGGGCCCTTCGGGAGCTGGTACCCAGGTCTCCTTTCTCTGTGATAACTCTGAAGACTGGAGCTCCCAAAGACCCAGCAGCACCCACCATGTGCTCCATCACCTTCCGTCCTGCACTCACACCTTATTAGCTCATGGTTCCCCAGGAGACCACAGGAAGTGGCCAGTTCTCCCCCCAGCCTCCTTCCCAGAAGCACTCTAGGCAGGCTACAGCACTAACTAGGTAATTACAGACATCGGTCTCTGTCAGGAGTTTGTTTCATTAGCTTCACACAGACATGACCACCCTGGAGCAAAACTGCAGAATAATAGTTGAGGCTGCAGGGTAAAGTCTCAGACTGCCCAGACGCCCTCCCATGTCTGAACCCTGGAGGATTTGGCTGGTGACAGTGTTGTAAGGACAGCCATGAATCAGCAACTCAAGGAGCAGGGAAATGGAAGGCCAATATTTCTGGAAGCTAATGGGGAGGGAGGTGCCTAGCTATGAAAGATGGATTGATTCCCATGAACGGCAGCTCTGCTGGAGAGGCATGCTCACCCTGGTTCTAACCTCAGCCAGGATGCAGATGGGACCCACACCAGTGGCTTTTGGAGGATGCTTCTTGAAGGCCCAGGCCCCAGGATACACTTCTCCCTACTCCTGACCTCACTGGTTAGCAGCAGAGAGACTTCAGAGGCCATGTTGACTCTCTCCTGGACAGACCCACAATCTACCCGAGTCTTTGTTTTCTATCCTAATACATGAGAAGTGAGACAGGCTCTTGGGAAAGGGCGTGAGGAGATTGAAGGATCTGAGAGAGTCAGCATGGCCACTGCGTGCTCTTCGTTCAGCACTGGGTCTCCTGAATCGAGCTGTCTGGTCCCTTAGTTTTAGAATCAAGAGATGAAAGAGATAGGCAGAAGAGTAATCAGCAGGATGGCAGCCACCTCAGGATCTACCCTATTCATCAGAACTATTGCTAACTTTAATAAACAAGAATTAATTAAGTAACCAGAAAACCAAAGCAAAGTATATTTATTAAGAGGAAAAAGAAAATCTTCAAGGAACTATGCTGTGGGATGTCCTGTATGCTGTGAGTATATGTTGCTATGATTGATTGATAAATAAAATGCTGATTGGCCAGTAGCCAGGCAGGAAGTATAGGTAGGCGGGACAAGAGAGAGGAGAATGCTGGGTAGAAGCAGGCTGTGGGAGACAGGGGAGCAGGATGTAAAGTACCGGTAAGCCATGAGCCACGTGGCAAGGTATAGATTTATAGAAATGGGTTAATTTAAGATAAAAGAACAGCTAGCAAGAAGCCTGAGCCATTAGGGCAAACAGTTTAAATAATATAAGCGTCTGTGTATTTAATTGGGTCTGAATGGCTGCAGGAGCTGGATGGACACAAAAATACTCCAGCTGCAGAACTAAACTCCGTTTAGGGCAGAGCTCAGGATGCAGACAGGTAGAGGTATGAGGGCAGTGCTGCAATGCATTGTGGCCATCCCAGGACAGGGGAGTGATTTCTGTAGAAGGCGTTTCCAGGGAGGAGGGGAACAAACACCATTACTTTCACACCGCCAAGGAGGGATGAAAGAATGGTACCTGATGGCTATCATCAGAGCAGAAGTCTGAGCGCTGACACCGGAGACATGTTAGTGTCACAGTTACTGAGGGCAGTTTCAAGTGGATCCCTGACAGAACCTGAACGCCTCTGCACTCAAAGAAGACTGCTAAATGATCATGGATCTCCCAGCATCCCACACTGGACCACAGTCCTGCTTCTACCTCTCCCTACGGGAGATCCTTGTAGCACCTGAGTTGGCCAGTTGTCATGTGACATACAGGCATAAGCAGGACAAAAAAAAAAAGCACACAACTTAAAAGATATCATCTCATAAGAGTCATCCCAGCACAGCTGGGAAGGGTCTGTATCTTGGTAAAGAAGTGTCTAGGTCATGAGATATCCTTATGTAGCCAACAAGGGTATAATGTCCCTGCTCAGTCTTCTCCAACAGTTTGTTACTTTGACCCAACACAACCCTGCCCCGACAAAGCTGTGTCCAAGTTAGCCTGACACATACTTCTTGAACCCTGTAATTGCTAACGGAACTGGCAGTAGCTATCTTGCTGCTGGGATGGTCTTCTGGAGACACACCATAGCACCTGCACAGAGTCACACTCAACACTGTAAGAGTAGATTCAACTCACACCCGAGCCACAAGCTGGAAGGGGAGGGAAGCACAGCCGGAGCAGCCAGGTCAGCCAGGATGGAGATTCCTGATTCAGAGACTTTTGAGCATCTCACGTGAGTCAAAGACATCTCAGAACCAGAGAAAAGTTGCCAACAGCTTGAAAGAGATTCAGGGTTCTATCTTGGGTGTGAGTTGAATCTACTCTTACAGTGTTGAGTGTGACTCTGTGCTGGGATGACTCTTATCTACACAGTGTCTTGTTTTGTGCACATATCAGCATGCCCTTTCCACCCATGTCCGTCCAGCTGGTGGAGGTCTACAGGAAGAGGGATTGGGCCACGTGCTAGCTGCCTCTTGGAGGCAGCATCCCTAGACCTAAGCACCAACACTGCATGCTTTGCTTCTAATGGTTCTTCTGGTCTGACTGTCAACATGTATTCCATTACCCAATGCTGTACAGCCCCTGCTGACTTGCTCAAAGAACCAGTAGCACTGGGGCTGGGAGAAACTATCTTTCTTGGGGCTCAGCATAGCTAGGTGGGTATGAGAGAGGGCACTGGGGGAGCTCTAAGGCAGACCAATTCTAGGCCAACACTTGTTGCCAGTGATAGCCTGGCTGTGTATGGCAGGAGGCTTTGCTGGTCCAGGCTGCTTTGTTGGCCATGTGCAGGGGGCAGCAGACATCCTCTGTGTTTCCTCTTGCAGTTATGACTGAACCAGCCTTAACATTCTGATGCCTGGGAGCCATTTCTGGTAGCACAAAGGGAAAATGACACCTAAGCAAAGAACAAGTCAGCTCTGACACCAAAGAGACACATGATAAATGGAAATGATGAATTCCCAATGCTGGGGCACAATTGGATAGGAGGAATCATTTATCAAAATTTCCAGCACCTTATGCAATGGAAAGAATTTTAAAGGTGTGAGTTGGTTGGTGGGGAAATTGACACCTTTACCAAGGGTTTATATAAAAATCTAATGTGGAGCTTTAATTTAGCAACCTATGCTTTCGAAGTAAGTGAACTGGCATATTTTATCTGAGAGGCAGTCCTTTGCATTTGCTACACCACAGGCACAATTTATCACATTTCCTGGTACATGCTGACACGTCAGGACAGTGAGGCCTGACTCCCTAAGAACTTGAATTCCTTGTGAGCTTAGACATGATACCTGCCCCCACAGTGTGTCATTCCTGCCACACACAGAATCTAGGAGAGATGCTGAATGCCATCAGAACTGTGGGTGTCCTTGTCCACGGCAAGTGACCTCACACACCCCTCCATTAGACGAATTCCAGCTGTGTCACCACTGAGCACCTCTCAGCAGGCCCTAGCAACCGTGAACTGGGGTTGAAGACAGCTGGCACACCGTGGTGGAATTTTCCTCATGTGGGCTTCCACGAGAATTGTCTCAGCCGCTGTCTCCACTCACTCAATGACAGGGGACACCATCGCCACCATCTTCACTGACATCTCATCCCTGGCAGTCTTAGTCATTCTAAGTCACTTCTAACTTACTTCTGAGAACACGTAAATGTCTTTCTGTGTGCCTGGGATGACATCCCGGGGGAGACATGAGCATGTCTCATTGTGTAGGAGAGAAAACTGAGGCCTGGTGAGGCTGTGCACAGTCGTGGTCACAGGAAGACTGCGGGCTGTGGTTTAGGTCTTTGGCCTTTCTTTGCAATATTCCCTTTAGAACAAGTTAAATGCTCTCACTTCCAAAAGCGCTACAGCTTTACCCTGCACAGCTCTCCCATTGGTGCGATATGTGCTGTGGTCTGTATGTGCTCTGATTGGTCAATAAATAAAACACTGATTGGCCAGTGTCCAGGCAGGAAATATAGGCGGGACTAACAGAGAGGAAAATTAAGAGAACAGGAAGGCGAGGGGGGGGGGGGGGACGACACACACACACAGCCAGTTGCCACCATGACAAGCAGCATGTGAAGACGCCAGTAAGCCACGAGCCATGTGGCAAGGTATAGATTTATAGATAGCTAGAAGCCTGAGCCATTAGGCCAAACAGTTTAAATAATATAAGCGTCTGTGTGTCTATTTTATAAGTGGGCTGTCAGACTGGTGGGGATTGGCGACCCGGAGAGAAAACTCTCCAGCTACAATGATGTCCCAGTCCTTGGCTGGGGGCATTAAATGGAGCTGGTGACTGTCCCTTCAAGTCCACCGGTACAGAATAAAGTCTGCCATTTCTACTTTGCAACTCATTTCCTCCTGCATGCAAGTAGCTTTGGAAAATATCTAGCTCCATAAAATGTTCTATCTGCTATGTCAGAAAGCAGAAAGATATATAAGGCATGAAGACCAGAAACTAGAAGCATTTTGGCTGGTTAAGCATTCAGGCTTTCGAGCAGCACAGTTCAGCTGAGATCATTTTGGATAAGGACTCATAGGCTTCCAGTCTGAGGAAACAGGATCAGCTGAGGAACTGGTGAGGTGAGGTAGCTGTGGCTTGTTCTGCTTCTCTGATCTTCCAGCATTCACCCCAATACCTGGCTCCAGGTTTGATTTTATTAATAAGGACTTTTAAGATTCCTGCTACACTACTCCACAGAATGAAACCCATAGCTGCTACCATTATGGGGTCAAGAATCAATGGCTACAGAAGTCACAGACCCTAATAGAGAACCTACCACTATTATTCTGCCACGTTGCCATAGTAGTAAATCAATTTCTAATGACTTACTATTATACCCATAGAGCAAAGTATCTCTTAACCCTCGTATGAAAAGCTTCCATCTGTAGTAAATAGGGACTGAAACAGAGAACCTCAACAGACTGCAGAATGCTCATCCCTCTGCAGGACACATCTACTGTACCCTTTGCCCTCAGGGTTCAGGGATCATTGCATCATTGTGCAGAGAGGGAGGAAAGAGAATAAGAGCCTGGATGGTCGGTGATGACGAAGAAACAGTATCTTCTGGACACAGCAGGGCAGCTGCACAGAGGACCTCACAGCAGTTGTGACAACACGCACAAGATCTGTGCAAGCCCAAGTCAGACCACATCCTAGCACGGAGACTGGGAGTTGGGTGTGAAAATTCACCTCTAACTGAGGGGTTATTGATTACTATTAGCTACTGGAAAAGGAGGAGACAGTTTTCACTAGGAGTTATTCCCTGTTAAATAAACAACAACACAGGAGAAGCCACACATCTAATGATAGCTGGGAGGCAAACGTGGTCTTTGTGGGTTTAAAAAATCCCAAAAGGACATAAATTTAAGTAGGGACAGAAGGGGATGTGGATTTGGCAAGAGTTGAAGGGAGAGAGGTGAATGTGATTAAAACATGTTGTGTGGGACTCTCAACTAATAAAAATTTAACATAAAATATAAATAAAGAATAAGATCTTCCCAAAATCCAGGCACATGGATACATTCTTACGATCCTAACACTTGAAAAGTAAAGAGCAGGAGTCTGGAGCTGGCTGGACTGCTAGTGAGTTGTTGATTAAATTGAGCACACACACAAAATTGACCCATCGGTGATTAAAACAGGTGACAGGTTGTAAGTGACATGGTGAGATGGGACAAGCAGTCAGGTACTTGCTGTGCAAGTCAGGTGACCTGAGTTCAACCCACATAGACATATAAGAAGAGAACTGACCTGCAAAGTTGTCCTCTGGCCTCCATATGTGTGTCATGGCATGCATGTGCTGTGCCATATTATACATGCACACAACAGTAAGTGAAAATTTAAAAAGAAGAAAGGGCAAGAATGGAAAACATGCAGTTATCTATTCATCACCTTACCCTATCCATCCATCTGTCCATCTGTCTATCGGGCATCGAAGCCATCTTTTCCTTGTCTTTCTCTTTGTCTGAGTACGTGAGTGAGCGATAGGCACACGTGGCCCGTGTGTGCATGTGCAGGTAGAGGACAGAAGACAGTCTCAAACACTGTTTCTTGGGAAGCCTCCACTTCTTTTGAGACAAGGACTCTCACTGGCCAGGAACTCACTACAGAGACTAGGCTGGCTGGCCAGTGAGGCCCAGGAGCCCATCTGTCATTGCAGGGATCAGTGTTGGAATTATGAGTACATGGCACTGCAGACAGCCCCTCCCCATGGGTTGGTTCTAGGGATTGAACCCAGGTCCTTATTCTTGCAATGGAAGCACTTCGCTAAGCTACCTCCTTCACACTGTTCTTTCTCTTTCTATGCGAGAAATGGACACCTTAATTTGTGTGTAAATGAGGTAAGCCCCATGAGAACAGATTTCTGTTTGACAGTAGTGCCTGGCACAATGGGATGGCTTCACTAAATGTGCTGCGTGGCTGGGTATGACATCGCAAACTTTCACGAGTTCTACTTTTCTTCCGTACCCTCTCTCTACAAACCCTACAGAAAGGTTAAAGTTTAATAAAACTCAAACAAGAACAGGCCCTGCATATGGATAAATCTAGTCCTTGTCTATCAAAGTTAATAGCCTTTATTACAGCTTTTGAAAACCGATAGAAATGAGCAGGACGGAGGAGACATCCTAAATGCATTTGGTTTAGTTCAGACTGGCAGATCATGGCAATGAGTTTAGATTTTATCGTGGAATAGTGAGAAGGTAGTTGAGCTCTTGAGCAGGATTAACTTTTTGATTACCATGGGAAAAGACCACCATGGTTCTTGTGAAAAGGAATTATAGAGGAATACAAAAGAAGCAACTAGACACATTGAGAGGCTTCTAGCCTCACTGGAGATACCAGATGGAAAAAGTTAGACCCGGAGTGGGTATTTGGAAGTCAGAGCTAGCTGATGGATAGAAGGTTGCATACAAGCATCTCAAAGTTTGTAACCCAAGCTTCTGACTACCCATGGATAAAGAATCTGCTGAGTAGGGAGAGTAAGGGAGGAGTGGGTTAGAGTGACAGGTGAAAGGTGACTTTCTAAACATGTGGGGTTAAAGTCAATCAGGTGTGCAAACAGACACAGAAAGCAGGCTGGCCATATAAAGAAGATGGGGGGCTGGAGTCATAGTTAGGGGGCATCATTAGCATATTATGGTATATCAAAGCAAAGATGGTAGATCATATGCCTGGGATGAGACCAGGAGGAGGGAGGAGGCCAAGGAGTGAGCCATGGCACTGAAAAGAGACGGGGGAGCCAGAGCAGGGTGAGAGGATGGGGACCTCAGAAGAGGAGGCAGGGTTTTGGTTTTTCTGTGAAGGGAAGAAAAGAAACAAAGATGCAGTGAAGAGGAGGCACAGAAGACTTATGTGTTCTCGTTTTCTACCCCTTGTTTTAAGATGAGACGGGGGAGGCAGCACAGATAGGCGACTGGAAACGAGCTAGCACGCAGGGAGATACTGATGCAGAAGACAGCAAGGATAATTGCAAGAGAGAACTGCAGTGGTTACAACTTAGTCCAAGTGACATTACGGCAAAGATAAAATAGGTACTTAAGTCCACAGGCTGACAGGGGGTAGTAAGATAGAGAGATCTGTTAGAAGGACTAATGGATGGAAAAGAACACTCTGGTGACGGAGGAGAGCAATAAACTACTAAAATGATGAAAATACACTGCCAATAAGCATCTATAATTTTCCTTGGGAATAACTGAGTGTTTCTCCAGAATGTATTTGTCCTACGTAATTGTCTTTAAAGCACAAAGCAAAACAAGCCCCGTGCTTCCCTGGATAAGCACCACGCATTTTTATGTCATGAATATGCATCCCCTTGTTTCTGAATGTGTGATTCATGGGCCATAATGTGGCCAGAAAATGAGCGCATTTCATGGATCGTGCGTCTAGCATCCCTTCCCTTTATGATGTGCGGGAGGTTTTCATATCCTCATAAGGCGGGCGGTTGGTGCAGGATGCTAACAGTGTGTGAACTCCATGCTGATCAATTGCTTACCGTCTTTGTGCCTTGAGAAGATATTGCTTGTGCCTAGGAAGAGCAATATAATTACAATCTGCCTTAAATAGGTTTGCTTAAATCCTAGCTTCTCTAAGAACCTAACAATCTTGCTGTTGCTCTTTGGAAAAAAAAAAAAATGCTCAGAAAATCTGAGCCCGGCAACATCTCGGCTGCTTGTTGTCTTTGTGCCCTGCGTTAGTCATTTCATGTTTTAAGGCCTTGGGGTTTTCTCTATAAATAGGTGCAATCACACCTGCCTCTTTCAGCTGCCATTTAGATAAAGCAAGACAAAGCTAGTGGCAACACTTAATGGGGTAAAAAATCACAGGAGTTACCAAATCAGGAACATCAGTGCTTTGAAAGAGTTGCCCAGTCTCAACTGGCCAGGTGCTCTTTGTGCTGTTCTTATGGGGGAACCCCAGTATTATTTCTCACACACCACACAACAGTCATTTTTTTCTTGCACATGTCTCACACGTCCTGAGGTAGATCACAGCACTGAGACTCTGAGGAGCATCACATCACCCCTTGCCACCAGACATTTCACACCTCAAAAATTCCTGAGTGACCTAGCATGTTTGGCACTAGGTTCTCCCCAAACCACCTGCCAAGTTAACTCCGGTTTAGGTTTTCAGCCACACCATGTACTTGACTTCAGCCTTACACCCTTTGAGTCATGAATCTGGGCCAGAGCTGTTTGTTCTATTTTGGTGATATTGACTCCTCCACCCACAAGGAATTCTGAGCACGTGGAATATTTCAGGGACCAACAGAAGCAGTGGTGGTCCACATCAGGTTTGTCTGTGACTGGAAACTGAAACAGTATGTGGGTAACGGAGGGCAGTCAAGAAGCTGAGGCATAGAGTACCAAGCCCAGGGCCTCTACCAGCTGACTTCCTTATCTATCATGTTCTCTGAGAATTAGATGGGCCTTGGAAGGGAATTTTGGTACCAAGAATCCACTGACACAAAAATGTAAGCTCAGTCATCAGACATGTAGAAGAGAATTCCTGAGCAGTGTCATGTGGTAGCCTTGCAGGTTTGGGGCTGCAGGAAGAGAATCCCGTCACTGCAGATAGCTACAGAGAGCCCAGCCTAACAGAGTTTCTAGGGAGGAAACTATGAAAATAAATACAGTAGGCCCACCATGTCCATGGCAGAAGCATTCCAAGACCCTGTGCCCGATGTGGAAGACCAGAAGGAGTTGTATAAGCACTGATCTTCCTATGCATACATATTGATGATGGAGATTAATTTCTAAATAAGCAATAAGGAGAAATGGGAGGTAAAAGTCAACAACAGAGAAAGCCGTGTAATCAGCAGGATAATGCAAGAGTATGTAGGCAGTGGTTCTCATCCCTCCTAATGCCACAACCCCTTAATATAGTTCTCCAAGTTGTGCTGACCCCCAACCATAAAATTTTCTTTGGTGCTACTCCATAACTCTAACTTTGCTGAGGTTATAAATCATAATGTACATATATGATGGGTTTTCGAATGGTCTTAGGGGACCTCTGTGAAAGAGTCATTCAACTTAAGAATTTTAATCTTTATGAAAGGAAAATCATAGCATTAGAAATAAAATAAAAAACAACGCCCAGAGAAGCCTCATCTATTCTAAAAGCAGCTTTGTATTCAAATTTAACTACTTAGAAGAACTAGACTGAGAATTTCAAACATGCACAGTGTATTTTGGTCATACTCATTCCCATCCCCATTACCTCTTCCCAGACCCACCTCCAAACCCCTCCCAATTTTATGTTTTCTTTTTTTTTAATGACCCATGAAGTCCAATCTGTGCTGCCCACATACTCACAAGTGTGGGGTCATCCACTGGCGCGCGTCATCAACCCACAAGAATCCACATCCCTTTTAAAAAGTTCTCTTCCTATCCCAGCAGCTCATAACTGTAAATGTCTCTTTAGCTTAGGTCGGGGGGATCGGGATGCCCTCCCCTCTCTGTGCTGATGTGTGGACTGGCTTGATCCTGTTCTCATGGCCGCTATGAGCTCATGAGCGCAGCAGTGCTGTCTTGTCCCAGTCCTCTGGTCTCTGGCTCTTGCAGTCTTTCTTTCCTCTGTTCTGTGATGATTCCTGAGCCTGGAAGGGAGGAGTGTGATACCAGCATCTCATTGATGGCTGAGCATTTCACAGACATTGATTCCTTGACCACTAGTGAGTTTCTGCATCCGCTGCTGCATGGTACACAAGAAAATTTCTTTGATGATGTTTGAGAGCTGCAGTAATCTGTGGGGATAGAGATACAAATGCAGTGGTTAGTTTGATACTTTGTCTATTCAGAAAAATAATAGGAGTGTATTTACCCCTGTGGCCTTTGCATTCGCCAACTGTGGATCCCTAGGCAGAATAACAGTACCAGGCAGTCCTGTAGACTCCTAGCCAGATTAACAGTCCCAGGCATTTGTGTCCTGTGCAGTGGGCCTTAAGTCAAATGGAGCAGTCGGTTATCCCCCTAACACTTGTGTCATTATCACACCTATGGGCACATCTTGCCATGTGGACCATTATTGTGTTCAGCAGAGCTCACAGCCAGGTGTGACTAGTGATAACTTCTCCCCTAGCAGCCTACATGGCACCTTCCAGTACTAAGGGACCCAACCTGCATGGAAGAAGCCTCCCAGTCAGCACCAACTTGACTTCTCTGACTTGTGGTCAAAGTGTGTGAAGTCTTCAGAAAGAGAATCTTCCCATCAAGTTTTGGTGAGCAACCGAGAGTCATAGAAATCTCCTATATTGTTCTGGGCCATCTCCAGGGCACCCATCACTAACAACTCAAAGGAAGGTATTTCGCACATGTCACTGGGCGTTTTATTGGGCAATCTATGGCTTCTGGGAGGAACAGCATGCCCTGTGTAGGGTAACTCCAGGTGTGGTAGAGGAGGAGATGGAGAGAGGGGAAACCAAAACTAAGGATATTGGGGAAAGCCATATAAAAACCTACAGTTTTGTAATCTCCATATACATACACACACACACACACACACACACACACACACACACACACACACACACACAATTGAGTTTCATTAGAGGTGAAGTTTCTTTGAAGCAAATATTGAGGGTCCCATAGCACCCATAAGTCAAGACAGCCCTAACCATAGAATGTTCACTTATTATTATTAGTTATTCCTCATTATTCAGTCATCACTCATGGATCCCAGACAGATTAGAGGACATGTTAAAAAGTGTTACAAGAGACCAAATTGTCATGGTGGGAGCATGAGGCAGTGCACAGCTGCCAGGCCTGAGTCATCCGGGAAGCAGAGAGAGAAACAGGAATGGGCCTAGAGCAAGGAAGATCTTACCAGCAGACTGTAAGCCTCCATGATGACCTTCTTCCTCCGATGGCCCTACCTCCTGCTTTCCACAAGCTAGCGACCAAGTCTTCAACACATGCATCTGTGGGGCACTTCATATTGATGGCAGAAACTCACTGGGAAGTCCAGAAGCATCACAGAACTCACCAGTGTGTGGAAAGAATGTGTGGGCATAGAAAAGAGAAGGGAGGAGGAGAAGGAGGAGGATCAAGGGGGAACAGCATCAAGGTTCACAGGCCTTCCCTCTTGGACTCTTCCTCAGACAGTGCGGATGAACTGACCTAAAACACATGTACAAAGATGACTTCTGTGTGGTGGTATTGTGTTCCCCAAAATATTGTGCACCCTAATAAACTTATCTGGGATCAGAGACAGAACAGCCACAATATTAAACATGAGGATAGGCAGTGGTAGCACACGCCTTTAATCCTAGCATTCCAGAGGCAGAAATCCATGTGTTCAAGGATACAGACAGGCATGGTGACTCACGCCTTTAATCTCAGAAAGTGAGCCTTTAATCCCAGGGAGTGATGGTAGAAAGGAAAGATATATAAGGCGTAAAGACCAGAAACTAGAAGCATTTGGCTGGTTGAGCTTTCAGGCTTTGGAGCAGCACAGTTCAGCTGAGATTCATTCTGGATGAGGACTCAGAGGCTTCCAGTCTGAGGAAACAGGACCAGCTGAGAAGTTGGCCAGGTGAGGTTAGCTGTGGCTTGTTCTATCTCTCTGATCTTCCAGAGTTCACCCTAATAACTGGCCTCAGGTTTGATTTTATTAATAAGACTCCCTAAGATTCCTGCTACACTTCTGTGGTTGATCATTGGAATTCATCAGCATTAGTGGCTGTGGGTTGTACTGAGTGTGGCTCAGTAGCATGTGGAACAGGCAGGTGACCTCACAAGCAACCAAATGTACAAACGAGTGCCCAGGCAGAAACTGTATTCAGTGAATTTATGATAAGAGCTAAGTCCCAAGAACCACACATGTTGGACTCAGCCATGGTTAGACAATCTGAACTATCCTGAAACCTGTGAAGATGTTTCCATTTTGTCTCTTCCCACTCTGCCTTTGCTTGGTGAACTGAGAAGAAAGAGATGAACTGGTGGTTGATAGCATTAAACTGCACAGTTCACAGGTCATTGTGTCTCGTACACACTGGTAAGAGCCAGTGATTTAGCCTTAAATGTAGCAACTTAAATGCAGCCGAGGTGTCAGCTTAGGAAGAAGACGTGGCTACTGTGAAGTATAGAGGGAGGCTGTGCCCTGCAAGGTCCAGGGTTGGGAACTTATATTCATACTTTTGGTGGTTGGTCTTAATCACCAACTTGGCAGAATTTAGAATCATCCTAGGAACATCTCTCTGGACACATCTATGAGGGTTTTCCAACAAAAATAACTGGGCAGCAAGACCCACCATCAACGTGTTACCTTCAAACCTGTGGTCTGAGAAAATCTGAGTGGTGCCGCCTGACCGCTGGCCTCTCCCCAGATGAGTTCACCTCCCCTGCTGTCTTCATCCTGTCCCAACTTCATAACTGTCCAGGGAACTTGCAGGCTGCAAGCCACAGCTACCTCACCTCGCCAGTTCCTCAGCTGATCTTGTTTCCTCAGACTGGAAGCCTTGAATCCTCATTGAATAGGCCTCAGCTGAACTGTTGCTCAAAAGCCTAAAAGCTTAACCAGCCAAATGCTTCTAGTTTCTGGTCCTCACGCCTTACATATCTTTCCTTTCTACCACCACTCCCTAGGATTAAAGGCTCGCTTTCTGGGATTAAAAGCGTGAGTCACCATGCCTGGCTGTTTCCAGTGTGGCCTTGAACTCACAGAGATCCAGAGAGATTTCTGTCTCTGGAATGCTAGGATTAAAGTCGTGAGTGCCACCACTTTCTAGCCTTTGTATCTAGTGGCTGTTCTGTCTCTGACCCCAGATAAGTTTATTAGGGTGCACAATATTTTGGGGAACACAATACCACCACACTTGGTTCTGTTGCTCTAGATAGCTATACTTGAACTAGTACTTCTTCCTCAGTAAGCTGTCGTCACCATTGGTCAACATCTCTTTATGAAGCATAAGCAATCTATTTATTTCTGAACATACCATTTCTCCTGCTTTCAAAGAGTCTGAAATTTTGCTCGACCTTTCAGCCAAGTTAATACTATTCTGTGAGTTTAATTAAGACTCAGTCTTTAGCCTGATCTCCTACTGTATGCTCAGCCTGTTTGCCTTTAAGAGGATGTAACCAACCTTATCATACCTTGGAATCCTCAAGAAATCTTCTTTTACAGCCTAAGCTAAAGACACAGCCTGATCTTCAGTTATACACTTTCTACACCCCTGAGCTAAAATTTTGTGTGTGTATGTGTGTGTGTGTGTGTGTGTGGTCATTCCTGGGAATGGCCAACAGGTTGAAGGTACCGTTAAGCAAAATAAACATCCACCATAAACATTGGAAGCAACTTGTGGATACAGGTTGATAGTATCTGTTGATGGCTTTGAGTGTTATTCTGGGTCAGCTGAGAGCAGTAAAGAAACTTGTAAGACTCTGTGAAAGATTTCTATAAAAAGTCATCCCCTTCCCATATTGTGTTTTCTGTGCTGTTCAATAAATATAGAGCAAAGCCCTTTGTTAGTGACAGACAGGTCATAAATATGCACTCACATACACAGCAGACAGACAAGAGCAGAGAGGCCACAGACCACAAACTAAAGACAGACAGAAGACATGATGGAGGAGTGGAAGAGATGGAGAATTTAAATTTTGGCTTGCTTTTGGTGAACTATTCTAAGAGGAAGTCTCTGCTTGCGTCTCTCTGTCTCTGTGTCTGTCTGTCTCTCTGTGTCTCTGTCTCTGTGTCTCTGTCTCTCCTTCATTGCTTAGTGTTGCTTTAGTCCCCTCTGAGGTCACTTTATTGCACTGTTGACTCAGTCAATGTTATTTCAATCTCAATTTTCGAAAAGGAAAGTTGAGCCCAGAAAACCTGACACATCTGATGGAATCACATGGACAAGGAGTGGGGAACCTGGAGAGGAACCTGGGTACATTCTCACAGGGCCCCAGACAGGTCCTCATGGCACCTCTGAAGCTCTACAACACAATTTCTTATTGCTGGCTGAGACTAGAAAACAACACCCAAGTTAATAGATGGTGCGTGCGACGGCTGTTCTTATTGTCAATTGACTACATCTGTAATTAACTAAAATCCAAAAATGGAGGAAATACCTGTGGGGGAGTTTTGCCTAATTTTAAGTAGGTAGATCCGCCTCTAATTGGTATCTCTACGTTAAGAAGACACATCTTTAATCTGGGCCACATCTTCTGTTGGAAGCCTATGTATGAACATAGAAGGAAGCTCTCTCTCTTTGCCTGCTTGCTTTCACCTTGCTGGCAAGTCCATTCCTTCCTTCACTGGCATTAGAGCCTACTTCTTCAGCATATACTGAAGACCATCTGAGACATCCAGCCTTGTGGACTGAGAAACTTCTGGATTCTTGGACTTTCTATTTACAGCCAGTCATTGTTGGATTAGCTGGACCTCAGGCCTGGAAGTCAGTCTAATAAATCCAGAACAGCCACAGACAGTGTGGGGCTCTGGAGCAAAGGTAAGAGAAGCCAGGCTGCTCTAGAGGGCTCTTGGAGGCAGAACAAAGTTCTTTATAGTGCTGCACTCACCAGCTACGAGGAGCATAAGGAGCTGGACCTGGGGCCGCCTCAGGCCACAGGTCTGCACCCACCAAGTGGCTCCCTGTTCCACTGTCTGGCTTGCACGACCACAGAACAAGCTGGATTTTACTTGTGCATCTACAACCAGCACCATCTCGATTTCCTAGCTGATTTCTCAGAACATTTTCTCCATCTTGGCTTTTCTGCCATTTCATCTGGAACTGACATTATTAGAAGTGGGGAAAATAAAACAGATTTTCAAGCTGCTCCTTTCAGTTGTTTAAAAACTAGAGAAACGCTTTATACACATAGCTTGGACTGGCCTACCCCTGCCCAGTCCTCACTGACAGCCTGATGGACACTGTGCATACTCGGAGGCTCTGAGCGGAAGGCAGAACCTGCTGACAGGCTCCAAACCAGGGCAGTACCAAGACCTGCTCAGGCTGTCCTGCTCTCCCTTCCCCCACTGCAGAAGCGAGGCACAAATGAATAAGGTCTAGCGTGCACTTGCAGGAGAAACCTCCTGACTGCACAGCTCAGCCGCTGATTTTGTGCACCCACTTTCCACTGTTGATTCCGTTTGTTCAAACCCAGGAAATAAAATATCCTTTATCTGCCAACTTGGTGTGGAGAGATTCCTCTTCCTCAGGGATCTCTCCGCCCAGAAGAGACTCACTCAGCTTCACACCCCAGGTCCCAAGGGAAGGAAGCATGGAGACTCTGCCCCAGCGCAAACATTTTAATTCTGCATGGTATATGAATTGCCTTTGTGGGGAAAAGTGTTTCAAAATTGCATGTGTATAAATGCCAGTATAGGCTCAGCAGGTTTTCTATGCAGGATAAACAAAGTCTTAGCAGCCACATTAACATGTCTGTGACAGAAAACTACACATGTAAAAGGCTTTCTTTCCTACCAGAGGGCCCATTAGTGAGGGGTAAACACAAACTACACCAGAGAGTCTTCTCTAACGTAGCATTAGCCTTACACTTATGCTAATTTTTAATAACAACAAGATATGCCTGTGCTTACAAGAGCCAGTGCCCAGTGCCTACGAGAACATCTGCAAACCTCATCCATCAGGCAATGCTCAGGAGCAGGCAGGTGTTTGAATCCACACAGGAAGAGGCCTGGATGAGGACTGGCCCACAGCTCATGCTAGTGAAGCCCACATGGTTTGCTTGAATAAGAATTTTTTGATTGGCTTGTGTCACATGATTTCCTGTGTCACATGATTTCCTGTGCACAGGTGATTCCATAAAGGAAAGAAAAAAATCAAGGCTTGGGAGATGGTACAGTAGGTAAAGTGTTCATTCTGCAAGCACAGGGACCTGAGTTCAACCCTCAGCACCCACATTAAAGAAACAAAAGCTAAGCTCCGTGGTGAGTAGCTGTGATCCCAACTCTGGGCCAGCAGAGAGAGGGGGATCCTGGAGTTCTCCATCCGGCCAGCCTAGCTGAGTCCATAGGCACCAGTTCCTGTGAGAGACCTTGCCTCAAAACAGAAGGGAGGAAGTGATTAAAGACAACAACCAGCATCAACTTCTGACCTCCACACACATGTGCATACACATGTATACACAAATATATACAAACACCAAAATACAACAAAAATCCAACGTATTGATTTTTAGACATCAAATGACTTTCATTTAGCATGTCATGGGTCTCAGAACATTCTACATGACAAAAGAGAAGAATTCTGTGGAACACAGTGGAGATGGCGTCTGTAAGATGGCTTAAGCAGGAGCAAGCAACAGGCAAAATGGAACATTGTAGCTCGGTTACCAGTTTCGTCTATTATTCTCCTTGTAATCCTTAAAGCCCTTTCTTAAATTCACACTTTTCAGTCGGCTGGGGTGAATTTGTATTTTTGGTGACATTGGCTTTGGGAGAATTTTCCCGTGTTTTAATGTGTCCATGTAGTTACATAGCATTTAATATCAGCGAGTCTACTCTGGTTTGGTTTACTGGGGGCTAATGAAGAATTTGACCCAAAATAATGGCATTTCCTAAACTGTTTCTGACATTTGCTCTTCAGAAACTGGGAAAGTCTGGTGATGTTAGCTGTGGTTCTCGTTCAGTGTCTTCTAGGAACTTTAAAGCTGGCGAGATAAGCCAGAGAGCACAACGGCTCAGCAGGTACTTACCTCAGTCCACCAAGTCAAGAGCCTAGGAAAGCTCTTGTTTCAAAAAAAAAAAAAAAAAAAAAAAAAAATCCCATAGATCTGTTTAATTATCATCTCCATGGAGACACGTGGGTCTCTTGGGTCTCCTCCTTCCAAGGTCACTCATACTCTAGAAAGATTGAACTGGGCCGAACGTTTTCTAGTTATTTGATTATTGTTCTGTGTTTGTGAGTGCAGGTATACTGCCATGGTGGTCATGAGAGGTCAGTGAGCACATTCACTTACCAGGCATTATCACCTACTCTAGGCCCAAATCTTTACTTGACTTCTCTTGGTAGTGATCACAAGTCCTCACTGGTTGCCATGGGGACACACTTTCTAACCTCCCTGAGTCATATCTTGGGACCAATACTCTTGGGAGTTTCTATGCCATGTAAGGATGTGGAGCTATTAGGGATTTGGGAAACCCCAGTGCCCAGGTCCCCTCTGTCCAAGGTGGGGCTGAACACAGTGGGCAGTCGATTCAGGGACTCCCAAGTCCCCGCTTCCCAGCCTCAGAGAACCTGCCTCTCCCACTCCAGCTCCTCCCTCTCAATTTCTGCCCTCTGATCCCCAACTCTTTTTCTTGTATCAGCAATACCAGATCAAAATTGCAGTTTCCACAATGGGAGTACACAGCTTAACTTTTAAAATTTCTCCAAATAACACAAAATGAGATATTTCATCATGGTACAAAACAGGAAGTCTTAAGGAGTCAGTTATGCTTCTGATAGGAACTCCCTGGACATGGTTTCTTGCCACTCAGTTATGTCCTTTTAAGGTATTGTGAGTGACAGTGTGCAGTCTCAGTGACCGGGAACTTCTTGGGCTGTGGAACTTCTGAGTGTACTAAAGACTGGCTTAGGAAACATATTCCACTTCTTACCTTCCTCTGTTTACTAAAAGTCTGTTCACGGCACTTTTTCCATCTTCAGTTTACAAACTTGTACAAGCTATCAACATGGTTTTACTGAGGAGTTAGCATATCATTCATTAAACTATCTGAAATATCCTTTCTTAGGTATCAAACCCATCACCTCTGCTTTCCTGCCCTCTAAGACTCCTGCATGAAGACACTTGCTCTGGCCTCTACACACACACATCAGTGTCAAGTCCCTTACCAGCTAAGATTCCCTGGCTTCAATGAATCGTGTACACAATGTTCTCTGAAATTCCATGGAATCATTTACCCATTTGGACTCCCAAGCACAAGCAAAGTCCTGGGCACCCCAGTTGATAGAAATACAAAGTCTGTTGCTTAAAGAAGCTTTATGTGTACAACATAAAAATTTACTCACGCTGTGGGAACACTTTCTTGCCTCTAAATTCCTTAGTGCTGGAATATAGTTTAATTGCAGAGCCCTTTTCTGGCATACACGGTGACCTAGGTTTGATCTCAAGAACAAGAAAAAAAAAAAAAAAGAAACACAAGAAAGAAAAGAATGAGAAATCCCTGAGTAAACAGCTGAATACCAGCTCAGACCATCATCCAAAGACTTGAGCAGTTCAGATGTTAAGAAAGTTTTAGACAATTAGTTAAAAAGGCAGAATACACAGGCAATATGCATGTAAATAAGTGTGTTAGGGTCCGAGAGAAGCCCCCAAGAAAGACCAACAGTCACGTATGCAGTTTAGCAAGAGCATTTATTTCCAGCATGATGGGGTGGCAAATAGTGATCCCAAGGGGGGTCGCAAGCTCCTTTTAAGCAGAGTTAGGGGAATTCCAGAGAGGAGGGATTAATCTGGTGCTGATTGGCAGAGGAAAGATTAGTCTGGGAGCTGATTGGTGGGAGGCTGTAGTGGTTAGGGGCCTATTGGTGATGGGGGTGGGCAGCATATAGTGTCTAGGGGCTTGTTGACTAGAGGGTAGGGAAAGCTATCTTTAGCTAGCAGAAGTCTGGGGGGAGTCTGCTGAGCCAGCAGAAGGGGCCTGGGGCACCTGCTGAGCCGGCAGGAGACTGGGGGGCGGGGCACCTGTTGATTGGTTGCCACTAGGTTGTGATTTTCCTAAGAATTGCTTGCTCTGCTCTGGCCCGTTCTAGTGAACCGAAACTAAGGCCTGGTCCATGCCAGGGCTGCTAAGGGGAGCCTGTTAGGGCCCTGGCTTGGCCATCCAGTCCTTTCAAAGTGCGCTACAGTGAACAGAATTGTTTTCCCCAACATATGAAAGTATGCACAGGAAAAAGAAGTTTATAACTAAAATCAAACATTATGCTCAGTCAAGACCAGACAGTTTGCTCCTGAGTCTTCCCAGAAGCTTCTTAGTAGCTAACAATAAAAGGAAAAGCCGAACTCGAATAATTCAATCTGCCTCCATTAAAACCTTAACCAGCTCCCGAGCTTGCTGTGGAGAGGCCTGTGGGAGACGGACAGCTGCAACATTACAGAGACAGTGAAGCTGCGCACTTGTCCACCCAACCACTGTGAAGCAGTCATTTGAAATGTTATTCAGTGGGCAGATGAGAGTCCTAGCCGTACTGGGCGTGTGTCCCCCTGGGTACAGTGAACAAGAAACTTGTGAGTCACAGTGGGAAGATGAAATGATAGAAATAAGGAAGTGTAAGAACCTAGAAAATCCCTGGCTGAATTCTTAACAGGCTTCTAAGAGTCGGCATAACTGGCATGGGGATGCTGAAGCAAACTCTTGCTGGGAGGAAGGAAATGGACCACAGATCCAGGCTGGCAGGCTAAAAACTGGGGCCTTTAGTGGAACCACGGGAAGAGAAACTCACTGCTCCCTGAAAATTCTGCTACAGGAAATTTGTAAACCACAGGCCACAAACAAGCCAGAAGCATCCACATTCTCTCCCACTGCTTGAAAGTGACTGGCTTTCTGATGTCTTATCCATGACAAGGGCAGAAGAGCTCTCTCTGTCCAGTAACCAGGGGCACAGGTTCTTCCAAGCACATCTGCCTCCCCTGCTTTCTCTAGGAAAATGGGAAAGATAGAAAGGAGAGGAAGAGATGGTCTTACTGAAAGAAAAACTGTGGCAGAGGCTATGGACGCGACAAAGCTCATCAAGAGAAGAAAATGAAATCTCTAAAAACAAAATATGGAACAAAATATGTTTACAATCACAAATACATTAAAAATTGAAAATAATAAGGTTATCAGAAATTATCCAATAAAAACCTGAAAATCTATGTAGTAATAAAAACATCTTAGAAACATGCAAAATGCCAAGTTGGTATAAGAATTCAATAAAAATAAAGTATAATACAAACCTGAAAATGTATATTCTAAATATTCCATGATGGTTCACTATTAATAAGTATTTGCCTGTGAATTTATAGTTTTGATAGGTTAAAAGAAAAAATAGCACCTGAATTTATATAAAACGTAACTATAACTAGGTACTACTATTTATCAAGTTCAAAATTTTCAAACAACAGAAAACAAAAATAACAGGGAAATTGTACGTATTATTCCCTTAATGATTTGGCCAAAATCCCTCAGCCACCTTTACTGCTCACCATGAGGAGAAAAGTGAAGAACAGCATCTGGAAAGATGCCGTCCTAGGTGGAGTTTCTGTTGCTGGGATTGAACACCAAAAACACCTTGAGGAAGGAATTGTTTATTTTAACTTAGAGTCACACATCACAGTCAGTCATCAGAGGAAGTCAGGACAGGAATTCAACAGGGCAGATTCTGGAGAAGGCAGGAGCCGATGCCGACAGAGACCATGGAGGAGTCGGAGGAGTCCTGCTTGTTCCTACGGCTTGCTCAGCCTGATTCTTTCTACCACCCGGGGCCACCTGACCAGGGGCAGCACCACTCACTGTGAGCTGGACCTTTCCACATTGACTATCAACCAACAAAGTGCCCTGCATACACGTCTACAGACCAGTAAGGAGTCATGATCCCAACGAAGATTCTCTCTTCCCACATGACCCCAGTTTGTGTCAAGTTGATGCAAAAACTAGCCAGCCCTGCTGGGAAAGGAAGACACATGACTATCACTGCCATCAAGCCACAGCATCTACAAAGAGAAACAATGTAATTAACGATCTATTTGGACTATAAAAACAATACGTCCAGTGTTTGCAAATGTTTCAGGATACACACTTCATCTAAACAATTACTTAATGCATAGAATTCATAGTCACACAAACAGAAACAAGGTAGAAAGGAAGATACCATCACAGAAAACAGGTTTGTGAGTGTCTTGAACTCACTTCACTAAGCTATTATAACATCCAACAAATTCCTAGTAATAAGACTCGTGAGTTGATACACAAGCACAGGAGAGAGCACCAATGGGAGAAAAGAGTCAGTTTCAGAGACAGTAACTTAACACCCGGCAGTGTCCCACAGGTCGTGGAGGAAGACTGGGTGGTGAGACTCTTGGCAAATGCAGATTGTGAGTGACAAAAACAAAAACAGAAAACAAAGATGCCAGACCTCTGCCTCATATCACACACAGACTAATGATCTAACCGCACTAGAAAAAAACCCAGAGTTAGACAAAAAAAGGGAGTGAGTCTAATCTATATGGCTCAACCTTTACAGCCAGGGGACTGAAACAGTACCTGCTTCAGAAGGCAATGGGAGAACTGAGGATCCACAGGTCAGACAGAAAGACAGATGCCAAGCATGAGGTTTGTGGTATGGTGCACGGGAACACAGGAACCTCTGTGTCTTAGTTTGTTGCAGAATGTTTGTTAACTATGCAAAGATGTATTGCTTTTGTTTATATAAAGATGTGTTGCATTTGTTTAACTATGTAAAGGTGTGTTACATTTGTTTAACTATGTAAAGGTGTGTTACATTTGTTTAACTATGTAAAGATGTGTTGCATTTGTTTAACTATGTAAAGATGTGTTGCATTTGTTTAACTGTGTAAAGATGTGTTGCATTTGTTTATGTTGTGGAATATTTATTTAACTGTGTAAAGTTGTGTGGCATTTATTTAATTATGTAAAGATGTGTTGCTGTTTTACCTTGCCTGCCTAAGGCACTTGATTGGTCTAATTAAAAGCAGAATGGCCAATAGACAGGGAGGAGGTATAGGTGGGACTTCCAAGCAAAGAGAGTAAGCAGGAGGAGGAATTTAGGCTTGGAGAAGAGAAAAAAAAAAGAGATGCTGGGGAGACACCAAGGGCCAGACAGACAGACACAGAGGAAGCAGGAAAGTAGGATATACAGAATGAAAGGAAGGTAAAAAGCCCCAAGGCAAAACATAGATGAATAGAAACAGGTTAAATTAAGTTAAAAGAATTGTGGTACAAGCCTAAGCTAAGGCTGAGCATTCATAATTAATAAGTCTCCGTGTCTTTATTTGGGAACTAGTTGGTGGCCCAAAGAAAATTCCAAATACATTGGTTAAGGTTACAATTGCTGTGATGAAATGCCATAACCAAAGCAACTTGGAGAGGAAAGAGTTTATTCAGCTTATACTTCCACATCACAGTTCATCATCAAAGGAGTCAGGACAGGAACTCAAGTAAGGCAGGAACATGGAGGCAGGAGCTGATGCAGAGGCCATGGGGGAGTGCTGCTCATGGTTTGCTCAGCCTGCTTTCTTATAAAGCCCAGGAGCACCAGCCCAGGGATGGCACCAACCACCATGGGCTGGACCCTCTCATGTGAATCAGTAATTAAGAAAATGCTCTACAATCTTGCCTATAGCTGGATCTTGTGGAGGTATTTTCTTAGATGAGGCTTCCTCCTTTCTGATGGCTCTAGCTTGGGTCATGTTATAAAACTAGCCAGCACACTGTATGTGCATAAATTGTAATGGAGCACAGGAACCTCTTATATATTTACCCACAGTCATTCATACCCTAAAAGCTATTTACTATTCTAAGTCTCCAGGTGAAGCATCTTTTGTTTTATAGCTAAAAAGTCTCCATCAGCATTTGAAGAAACTAATGAATACCACCCTTTTTCATGTTCATAAATCACTGATAGGACAGTAGTGTTATAGTTGTGAATGACACAACTACATTCAGCTTGCTACTCACTCATGGTTTCCAAGTTAGGTAGGTCAGCCTCACCACCACCACCCCTGCTGGGCCAGACGGTGCTTGTCCTGCAAGAACAGAGTCGATGGTCTGAGCTCAGCCAGAGGGCATGTCCTCAGCAGGGAGGTTAGGAAAATGAGTAGACAGCACCTGCTCTATTTGGTTCTCAGGTTTACTTACGTAGGGACCTCTTCCTCTGGTCTAGGGGGCTTAACATGACCCAGCTGTATTTCCTACTCCTTCTCACAAATTCACAAAAGTCCTAGACCCCATAACTCTTCTTCAACACAGACACTCAAAGATCCTGAGTGGAGAGGCTCCCCCACCACCACCACACAACCTGCAGCTGTTCAGCAGAGCCAACGATGGTGTCTTACACCAGCAGCAAGGGCTTCGGCTCCAGATATAGAACACCTTATTTCCACGGATTCGTCCTTATTTGGAAATAAGGTTCAAGCTTACTTGCAATTTTAGTGATCATGGATAAATTATGGAATAATTTCTTTACTTGTTCTGAAATTTCTGCTTACAAGATGGACAGCAGGGTGAGGTGTCAGTACCAAGTTTGGATGAGTTGGTACTAGATTAGGGAAGACCTCAGGCCAGGAACTCTGTCCTGATAGAGGAAAGTTTGCACATACACACGCACAATCACACACGCCCTTCGATAGCTGTCATATACCACCACACCATCAAGGTGCAGATCCCGGGTCGTGGCCTAATAGTCTGGCCCAGTGGAGCAGCTACCAAAAGCTGCCTGGGCATTCAGAAGGCTGTGTTCAGACTATGACCATCCATTTCTTCAGAATCTGCTGCAGCAAATGGTTCAGGATTGATGTCGCATGTAAAGGCTTTTATAGCTGCAATCCATATTTCATTCCTGGTCATAAAATAATAATTTGAGAAACACAGAAAAAATACACTGTTAACAGTTTAGCATTCACTTTCAATAAATAGGATGCATTTTGCAGGGAACTGCAGCCCATTATGGAAATCATAATTTGTGTTTCGTGCCAGGAAAATGTATTCTAAACTTCATTGCACCTTGTGCCCAGAGAGAAAGCCTGTATTATAGATTCTCATTATGATAGATTAACAAATACAGTATGAAAAAAGTCCTGTTGAAGACAGCATGCAGCATTTTAAATGAAGATGCCAAAACATGTCAACTTTTCTAGCAGGGATGGCAGAACCGAAATTGCCCCTTATTTATGTGAGGCAATGATAAACGACAAAATGCAGATTATTGTGCATTCAGAATGATCCTGTCTGTGTACATCTTTTGCTAATTTATGCATTCTGCAGCTCCCAGTGCAGCAAATGTTTTATTATTTTCTCCTGAACTTTCCAGAAAATAACAGACTTTGCATCTTGAAATTAAATTGCATTTAAGCAAATTCTGCACCTGTTTGGATCTTTCGGCCCTCGTGTGTCTTACATTTGCACTCATCTGCACAGATCTGCCGTCTACTCTGAAATTCAGACCTAGTAAGACATAAGGCGCTGATGGCACGAAGTCAGCAGTGGCGTCATCCATCTTACTGTAAGAGCGTTATATATAAAAATATATAAAAGTGTCAGGGGACGGGAATGTGAGAACGTCGACGACTCAGAGGCAAGAAACGGGGCAATTGCCTGTCCTGCTGATTACAAAGAGGCAGTTCCATATATGTTTTATTTTTCCTGTGTCCAAGTAAAAAGAATTCAAATACAAGATGAGTATTGACAGAATAAAGTAAATGAATTGAATCTTTTAAAGTATCAATCTGTCACTCAGAGAAATTCCCAAACAAAGTCTGACACAGGTGAGGTTTCCTTCCTTTCTTCCCTTTCCCATAGAGAAGAGTACGAGAAATTGTATATACATACATATATGTAACACATACATATATATATATATACATATCATATACATATATATTATTTGCATATATTTTATACACACATACACCATATAACAGAAAGTTATAATGCCATGCTTCTTGGTTTTGAAATAAAGGGAACACAGATAAATCTAAGGGGAGAATATTGACTTGCTTTATCAGCAAATTAATATATAGATAGCATTTCTGTCATTTTATATCAACATAGAAATAACATTCGATTTGTTTGTTGTAAAAATGTTCAAGTGAGGCCTGGGCATTGGAGTATTTTCCTCACATTCCCATGAGCAGAGGCAGTACTCCATTGTATTATCTATGGATGCTGAGTGGGTGTGCTGGATAGTTTTATGTCAACTTGACACAAGCTAGAGTCATATGAGAGGGAGGAATCTCAATGGAGAAAATGCCTCCAGAAGGTTGGGCTGTGGGCAGGCAAGCCTGTAGGGCAACCTTTTGCTCAGTAATTGATGTGGCAGGCCTAGCCCGTTGCAGGTGGTGCCCCCCTTGGTTGGTGGTCCCGAGTTTTGTAAAAAAGCAGACTGAGCAAGCCATGAGGAGCAAATGTGTACATAACAATTATCCATGATCTCTGCATCAGCTCCCCACTCCAGGTTCCTGCCCAGTTTGAGTCCCTGCCTTGGTTTCCCTCAGTGGACTGTGATTCAGGACATGTAAGCTCAATAAATCTTTTCCTCCCCAGTCGTTTTTGGTCGTGGTGTTTCATCACATGGATAATAACCCTAAAACAGAGGGGATGAAGTAGTTATTTCTCCTGAGAAGAGCAAGCACAATGATGGAAAAACTAAGTAGGCCTGGGACACAGAGTTGAACCAAGAGGATTGGTACATAGGCGAGATCAGGAAATGGATCCCTTGCTTCCTAATTGAAGAGTGACCTTGAGTTCGCCTTTTCCTATGAGGTGCACCTCCTCCTGTGGATACACACACCAACCCTGCCACCTTGCCTGCACTGTCAGTTCATATCATTAAGACTCCAAGCAAACTTGTTCAAACAATCCTAATCTTCCCCATGTTCACTGGTTTTGATTCTCAATTTAGACCCTCATAGAGATGAGTGTCTGCTTCCAGCAGCACAGGATAACCGGCAGAGGATGCCTAAAGAGGGATCTGGAACTTGGCTACCAAAAGTTCTAGATAGCATAGCCCTCCACAGAGGCAGCAGGGGTCAGGTAGCCATGGATGAGCTCCTGACACTCAGAGCTGGTGGGAGAGCTGGCATCAGGGACTGCCTGGCAGAGAGCTGGTATGATTTCTGAGGTTCAGACCTTCAGGCTGACAAGCATGGATGGAGGTGTCAGGAACTCTGTGACTTCCTAATCTGAACCAGATTGGGAAACAGAGTGAGGAGCCACTGGCCACTGATGAGGGAGAGAACATGGCTTCAGCCTTTGGCTGCTTTCAAGTGGGCATCATCAAAGCACAGACTTTAACAGCTAAAGCAACCCCTGCTGGAAGATGGTGTTGAAATGCAGTCAACTTCAGGCCAGATGTGAGTGCCCCCAAGCAGACAAAACCCAGATCCCACTTGCAAGAAAAACCTAGGCTAGCCCCTGAGTGTCTTAGAGTCTTCAATTCCACCTCCCAAAATGACATAGATGGCCACCTGTGGTGGTTTGAACAAGACTGGCCGCCATAGGCTCATATATTTGAACGCTTAGTCATTGGGGAGCAGAACTATTGGACAGAATTTGGATTAGGTAGTGTAGCCTTGTTGGAGGAACTGTGTCACTAGGGATGGACTTTGAGGTCTCAAAAGCCCATGCCAGGCCCCATCTCTGTCTCTTGCCTATAGATCAGGATGTAGCTCTCAGGTACTGCTCAAGCACCATCTGCCTGCATGCTGTCATGCTCCCTGCCCTGGTGATAATGGATTCAACCTCTGAAACTGCAAGCAACCACCAATTAAATGCTTTCTTTTATAAGAGTTGCCTTGGTAGTGGTGTCTCTTACAGCAATAGAACAGTGACTAAGGCACTACTCTTACCCAATCTCCTACTGCTTGTGGGGGAAAAGCCTGCTGTGACAGACAACCATGGCAAACACTGAACAGTCTCTCATTTTGGCAGGTAAGCTAGCCTGTAAACCCTTGGCTTGGCGTCTCCTCTTCCCACCTTGGTGTGGGGCCCCCTGGTGCCCCAACTATTCTCTTGCCTATACAATAAACTTTCAAAGTTCTCAATGTGATCTATTTCTTATAATGATATGAAATCATAAGGGTGGGTTCAAGTTTTCTGATGGCTGAGCAGGAATTTCCCTGGGCTGGACCAGAAAGGGATGTAGACTGCAATGGAAGCATTTCCACCTCAGCCAGGCAGGAGCTGGAATCTCTGAATTAGCTATACCTACTGCACAGTGGGCCTTAGGATGTCACACGACTGATCTGAACCTGACTAGATCATTTATAAGAGAAAAAGGACAATACCTTCTCACAGGGTTCTTATAAATTTTGAATGTCTTTGGCAGTGATGGGTCAGTTAATGAATTATAGCTGTTATAATAAGGTTAATTGAGAAAGCTATATATTGAATGTGATTAAAATCTTTGTCCAGAAAAGGCTTCCTAAGCATTTTCTGCACCTCTTGTTTTAACTGAGTCACTGGAAAAGCCTCCACTTCCCAGAGTGGAATTCCCCAGAGACAATGTGAGGAGGTGCATGACCTTCTAGAGTTCACAACGTTCCCTGTAATCTTTCTTCAGAACCCCTGCCAGCACAGAGACAGAGCAGTTAGCCAGCATTCTGATTGTCCCAGAAGCCTCTCCAAAAGAGAGGAAATGCTGGATGCCCAACTTAGGGTTCAACTATGTCCTCATCTGTCTAATGCAACTGTTTAAGCTGCAAAACTCCACAGCTGGAGTCGAGGAACCCCACGTCACAAAGGCCACAATTCCCTGGTAATCTTGAAGTGGCTGTTGTGCTTTTATTCAGTTATGTGCCCATTAACTTGGTGTTTTTCACTTTTAGAGTAATTTTAGCTTCACCTACAAAGTGAATAAGGTACAAAAAGTTCCTATGCTTCTCCTGTGCTCACATAGGTGGTCTCTACCATTGTCAGCATCCTGCACCATAGTAGTACTACCACTGATGAACCCAACTGAAGCATCCATGCATCCATAACTGAGATCAAGGCATGTACATCCTATGGGCTTGAACAAATGTGTAATGTGAACTGAGTAGAGAGTTCTGTCACTCAAACCCCCTGTGATCTGCCTGTTCAGTGCTTCCCTCCCCTCTATCTCCAGCAATTAATGGTTTTTTTAATTAACTGTTTGGTGTTACCTTTCCCAGAAGGTCATATTGTTAGATACATTACACAGACTTTTTAGATTGGCTCCATCTAAATTTCTTATGTTTTCTCACCACTTACAGCTGTTTACTTTCTAGCACTGAACATATTCCATTGTCTAGATAGACAAAAGTTTAGTTATGCACCTAACTACTAAAACATAACCTGCTTGCTTCTAATTTTCATTATGAATAAATAATACTGTTATTAACAAACTTGAGGAGGTTCTTGTGTGTACATGAGTTTGTTAACTTCTTTGGGTAAGTAAATATGGGCATAACTAAAAAGTTGTGTGGTGATTATTTCACTTTTGTAAGATATTATCAAAGTGTCTCCCACAGAGACCATGCCATCTTTTCTCTCCTTAGCAATGAATGAGGGTTCCTGTAGTTACTCACCCTCACCAGCATTCAGTCTTGTCAGTATTGGGGATCTTAGCCACTCTAGGGGCTGTAGCACTGTATCTCGGTGTTTTGATTTGCACCATCCCAATGACACACAATGCCGGACATCTTTTCATATATATGTTTGCTTTTGTCTTTGATGAGATGTCTGTTAAGGCCTTTGGGACATTTTTATAACTAGGTTATCTCCTTGATAATTGTTGAGTTTTAAGAGCTCTTTGTATACTGTGGATAACAGTCCTGTAGGATACACACATTGTAAGCATGTTCTCCAAATCTGCATCCATGTCTTCAGTAGAACAGTATTCTATTCTGTCAGCCCTTCCTTCCAAGTAATAGTAGCCTGCGAAAATTTTTAAATACAGCTTTTTCACCACTTTGTGTAGCTTTGACCACTGGAGACTCCGACTGTGCTATTCACTGTTGGAAGCACTCCTGTCTCTATTTTCAGAGACACTAGTGGTGATGGTCCCAAAACTATTCATGTCTTCATCATTCCTGACAGCTCCCAGCAAGTACTCAGGCCACAACTGTCTAGAAAGAGGACCCAACATGCCTGTGGGAACAGCATCTCCAGACATTAAGTTACATCAGATCGAGAGGAACAGGCGTGTTTCAGTACAACACAGACCCTCTGTGATTATGCTTGTCCGCAGAACGACAGTGCTGATAAAATAGTAATTAATTACTCAACAGGCCAAATTAAATAATCAAGCAAGCTGCAGGTAATGTAATTACAATGGTTAGCACTGAGTGGATGCTCATGTAAGTACTGATGTGGAATTTCTTCGACCTAGCTGGAATCCAGCCCAAACGATGGAATACTCCTTCTTTTTCCCTATTAGGAGCTAAGTATTGATTTGTAATCCATGGTTCCCAGTGTGGGACTAAATCACATGGTAGGAAGGAGCCTGGTTTTGCCACCTCTTCTGCAGACTGGGCCATGTGAACCTGGGCGTGGGGAGAAGTCATGGGAGCCAAGGCCACAGGAGACTGCAACAGGAGAGAGAAGCTCTGTGTGGAATCCATGACTGGAAGTGTGGTACCGTGAGAAGACACATTCAGGCTCAGCCAAGTTGATGGAAAACAAAGAAGAAATAAAAGGATGAGCAGTACCAGAAAAAAAACTTGTGTCCTTAACAATTTCTCAGGCTTCTGGGGACACAAAATGGCTGTGATCAGGCTCCAGACATAAAGTAGTCAAGGCCACACACATTCAGGCCTCACTTCACTTTGCCTGTGGTCAACCTCCATATCTTCCTTCTGGAATTAATCATCTGACGGGTGGATGTCAAGATGTCTCCAAAGGTACCAGCCCTTTCGAAGACACAGCATCTTCCCCTAGACCTGCCATTCCTGAAACATCCCTAAGAGTGGGCCTTTAAATTGCTTTATGAATGAGTGCACAAAACCAGGGAGGCCAGTACCATTCAGAAAGCTGTTAATCACATGTTGGTGGGAGTTCAGTTTCACAACCCATTTCTTTGCAAAGGTCCTGGCAGGGAACACGATTCAGTGGTTGAGCACATGTCTAGCACGTGTGAAGCTCACAGCTCAGTCTCCAGCACCTGGAAGAAGAAAACAGTGAGAACCATCCCGTGCACGTCACAGAGAGATTTGATGGTTGTAAAGAAGTCAGAAGGCCACAACTGAGGAGGCTTCTCCCTGCCCAGAAATGCTCTCCAGAGTTCACACTTCCATCTCGGCTTTAGCCTTCAGATAAACAAGCTTACTTTACCACCCCGTCCAGCTCAGTGTCAACTGTGAATAAAGAAACCCATCCACAGAAATGCTTTCAGCCCCACTGTCTTCCCATGAATATTTACTCTCTGCCAGGGAGCTGGCACTGGGCTTGGCTTCTCTGAGATTCTCTCTTTCTCCCAGCTGCCCCATAAATCCATTGTTAGGAATGTTGTCATGGCAACGGAGGGCAGCAGAAGGCAAAGAAACTGACAGTCAACCCACACAGTGCTGGCTGGATCTGCAGGCTAATTAAAAGGTTCCATGCTCAGGGTCACTCTGTGAAGGAGAACTGTCTCTCTCAAACCCTCGGCCACAAATTACTCCACCCAGAAGCCACAGACCACCCGGCCTCCCAGGCAGGTGCTGGATGTTCTCAAAGCCTGTTCTGTTCTCTGGGGGCAAGGCACACACAAGGCCACCTGAGCTCCTTGGCTGAACCGTCTTATTAAATGCATTCAATCTATTTCCTGCCAGTAGGTACATAAAGCAAAGAAGTAGCTTGATTAAAGGCAAGCTGTTTTCCTTGAGATAGAAGTCTGAACCTGTTTTCCTCTAGCGTGATGTCATTGGGTTTTGAGTTTGGTTCTGGAAGCGTATTTGACTCTTTGGGGCTAACTCTCAGGGTCTGAGAGCAATAATCAGGAAGAGCATCGTGTCTAATAAGATGGTAGGGCTTCCCTTGAGGCTTCATTGGCTGTTTAATCCCCAGAGCGGATTCCGACTGAGTTTCATGGGACAGAAAAACTCTAAGCAGCTCTAGAATTAGCTTAAAAACCTGCTATCAGGACCTAGATCAGCCTTCCAGGAACCTCAGCAGCCCAGCCTTCATGGTCAGCTCTACCATCCCTCTTCAGACCCTGCTATGGCCCTGTTCTACCCAGTCATAGACCAACAGTTTCCCTGAAAACACTGGAAAGCTTAGAGTCCTGACCAAACCCAGACTTTTAGAACTCTCTGGAAGATATGCAGGAACAAAAAGCCTCCTCAAGGAGAGAGCAGATCTTTCTCCAGATCCAACTGATCCCACACTAAGGAAAGAAGCCAACACACCCAGGAAGCAGGCTGGAACTTCCCTGTGAGCAATCTGAGATGACAAAGTCCTGGACCATCTCCGCTGAGTCAGCATCCTGGTGGTTACCAAGACAACTGAAATTTGAACAGACTAAGACCTCTCAGCTGGACCCCATCTTTGAAAACATCCTGTGAACGTGAGACTTCTGGAGTGGATATGGAACTGTAGTGGATACGGAACTGGTGCTGCTGGGTTTCTAACACTGTCCACTCAGGCTCTGCAAACAGGGTTCGCCCTGCCCCCCACCTGGTGTGCCTGCCCCATGGGGAACTTGTGCAGACCTCTGGCCAGCAACTTTTTTCCTGCAGAGCTCTGTTCCTGCCCACAGCAAGTCTCATCTTCAGCTCTACCCACTCAGAGGTTTCCATCCCCACAAGTGGTCACACTTCTTCCTGATCCCTTTCCAGATCCTCACAACATCTTCCTGAGCCTTGGGAAGCAGGCTCTGTGATGAGCACCACATTCCAAGCAGAGCAAAGCTCGTGAGTGGCCATAATCCAACCCCACAGCCTGAAAAGGATGGGCCTTCACTTTAACAAGGCTGGGGAGACTCTCCTGGGATAAATGAGCCATGGACACGCCTGTGGAATGGGCCATGGCTGCTCTGGACACAAGTTGCCTGTCATAGAGAGGGCTGGACCATCCAGAAACTGATCTCATTATTCACTTCAGCAACTACATTTTTATTTCCTTCAATGCTACGTTGTCGAGCTCATCTATTTTCCTGGTTGCTTTATTAGCATGTACTTTGATTTGGAAGTGAGAGCTGCATAGCCTAGCATTTCAAAATTAACGCAAACCTTTATTAAAATTGGTCATTTGTTATGAACAATCTTAGAAATGAAAGTGAAATCGTGCAACTTCTGGAACAATCTGAAGCATTGGGAACAGAACTGTTAGAATTAATGTAGACCTCAGGAAGGTCTGTGCCTACCCAGACACTTTGGTCTTACAGAGTGAATTTAGACTATTCCACAAATGAATTCTGGGATCTTGGCTATATATAGTCCCAAAGCTGTGACTTCCTGAAGTTTCCTTGGCATGGTAAATGAATATATTAAGATCCGGACTCCTGTGTGTTTCCCAGAAGAAGTCAGCATCCGGGTACTTCTGCCATTAAATTAATCCAAAAAGCAAATGATCACAACGTCAGACACAACTCTGCCAGGAGGTCCTTCAATGCCAACAATCCCCAGATACCTCTGTGCCTTGTCACTCTGAGGTCCTGGGAAAACTTTGCCAAGTCTTATCAAATTGAATTTTAGGCTCACAAAGAATTTCCAGAAAGCTCGTCTGGTGATCAAAATGAAGATTTGTAACAAATGGGAAGAGATGGGGTTCGGAAATAACTTTTGATAGCAACATGTTGATGACCTTCAGTAAAATTCTTCTCAGAAGTATTAGCCTGTGGGGTGTTCAATCAGAGAAGCAGTGTCAAAGTAGGGGTCTTGCACATTAAAGACATTATTTGTCACAAATCTAGAAAGCAGCAATATTACAGAAAAACCAATTTCCCAAAATACAGTGCAAAAAATAAAGGAAGGTTCTGACTGATGTCACTCAGCCCCTTGATGACATCAGTACAACAAGGCTGTATTCCAAAGAGTCTCCACATGGACAGAGAAAGGATAAATGTCTCCACAGAAGGAGGAAGGGGCAGGAGAAGGATGAAGATCAACAGGGTGAAAACGGAAATGTTCAAGCTGATTCTCCTCAAGGATTAAGAAACAATCCCAGGGACTTGGAAATAAGGTTCAGGTCAAAGAAAGGCCCCTCATCGTGCTGACGTGCTGACTGACACTTCACAATCTCAACCTAGGTGTTTCCTAGGGCCCCGGATGCCTGTGCCTCAAGTAGAGAGTGCGGCTGATTCACCAAAGCCACAGCGCCCTTGCTCCTGGATGACTCCACAGCGATGGAGGGGCATCAGAGACCACCCAGCCATGAACTTTGAAACGACAGACACTTCAGCTCATGGAACCCCTGTTCCAGGCTACCAACAAATCCCTGTGCCTTCACATATCTTAGCAGGGAAACAGGAACCCTGGCCAGTTAAGGTCGCTGCCTCCATCCCGAGATGCCTTTTTAAAAGGAGTTGCAGAAACAGAATATCCCACTGCCAGGCCCTGAGGCTATACCAGCTTCCTGTGAGCTATGAACCAATGTAACCTAACTGCACATCTGTGTGGTGTGGAACCAGCCTAGCATGCCTTCTCTGAGGGAAGGGCGAGCACAGCCAACCTTTAAGGGGTGATGCAACCAGACACCCAGGTGTCCAACCAATTAAAACTCAGCCTATCTCTGGTGGAGGGTGATGATCGGCAACTATATACAAGTACATCTGCTGTGTCACAATGTTATAAAAACGAAGATGTAGTGTAGTTGACACAGATCACAGTTTCACCTATGTCTCTGTCCAGAAGACCCCTCTATTCAGAAAGGAGATCAGAGTCAACAGCCGAAGAGAAAGAACTTAGCAAGAACCAGTTGAATTCTTCCAATAGCCACATTCCTCCCCATGGGTCCCATGGAAAATATCGCAGTCTCTGGGTTAAGAACAATGGAAGAACAATGTGAGCAGTGAGTCTGGGGAGGGGTTGTCACAAGGAGGCAAGAACAGAGACGTGTAATTATAGTAAAAGAGCAGAATTTAGCAAAAGCAGCAGAGTTGCTCATGGGCTGAGTGACAAGAAATCCATTTGGACCAAGGCTCCATTAGGCCTAGAACATTCCATAGATCAAAGACTTCTTTTGCCAATCACTCAGGGTCACCGTGGAGGCAAAGGCAAGACCAAAGCACCAAGAGGAGTTCAGCTCCCTCGGGTCTGGTGCTGATGGCAAGACTTATTTTCTGCTCTTGAACACCTTCACCCCAACCTTGACAGGAGGAAGATGGGCAGTGTGCAGGGGTAGCACAAACACTAACGTTCACTTCCATTGTTGTTGGTTTTAATGAGACGGCGGTGCAATGTCATTCATTAAGCGGCACTGTTACCATGCGAGAAAAGCCACAAGGCACTACAAAACCCACTATCAGAGTTTATTATGAAAGGAGGAACAGAAGAGAATGTGCTTAGGCCTATGGAAGACATGTGGGGGGGGAGAAGGGGGGAGGAGTCTGTGGCCCACTTTTTATGGATTCCCCTGCACATGCGCATATGAGCTTATGAAGCTACACCATGCATGCACATAGATTGCATGATCACGCTGAGCGCAAATTACACGATCATGCAGTGCACGGATTATGTAGCACATAACACCCTGGAATGACTAATCATTTTGCCAGTGCATGCGCGGTCATGTAGCTGGGGGAGTGGCCAGGAATTCCGATAATTGTTGCTTCAGAATGTATATAGAAAATAGACTGAGGAAGGAGACCTGTATCTTCATCTCTACCCTGAGAAACTGTTTCAAAGCAGCAGCTGTATACCATGACGTTAAAATCCCTGCTCCTTCTTCTGATGTCCCTCCCCTGGTCCAGGACTTCCCAAGGACTATAACCCTCATGCCCAGCCACACAGATCCAGGATTTTATTCTCTCCCCAGTGTTTCCATGTGGACATCTAATGGGTTTCTCAAACATGGCACATATTCCACTCAGGATTCACCTATCTGAACCTTCAACACTATAGTCTTCACAGTTCAAATAAAACATCTAAGAATTATTTTTGGTTTCTATTTCTTTCACATCCTGCTTAAAATCATTCAATAGACTCTAAATAACTCCACTGAACACACACTACAAAGAGTCCAAAATCACCTGAATGGTGGTCAGTCCAGATAGTGTCATATCATGTGCCCATTTCCTCTGGCACTCCCTCTCCATCCCACTCATCCCCCAGCAGTCAGAGGGAGTCTTAGGAAGCACAGGTCTGATATGGGATATTTGATCACACTGTGTGAGGATGTGTCTCTGTCCTTCCTTGCCTACCTAAGGCACCTTCTGATTGGTTTAATAAAGAGTTGAACGGCCAATAGCTAGGCAGGAGAGGCTAGACAGGACTTCCGGGCAGGGATAGGAACTCTGGGAAAGAATCTGGTGCTGGGGATTCACCAGTGTGATCTGGAGGAAGTCAGATGTATGGTACTGAGGAGAGGTAATGAGTCACATGACACAATGTAGATTAATAGAAATGGGTTGATTTACGTTTTAAGAGCTAGTTGGGAACAAGCCTAAGCTAAGGTCAAGCTTTCACAATTAATAAGAAGTCTCTGTGTCACTATTTTGGAGCTATCAGTCCCAAGAAAAACCTGCTACACATGTCATTCTCCTCTCAGCTCTTGTTCACACAAACTCTGGACCAAGTGGAGCTGCTGGGAAACATGCAACGAGAGAGAAGGCAGGCATCCTCCTCGGCAATGTCTGCATGCCACACCTGTCCCCAAGGGTGTTTCTGACTGTAAACATAACGACAGAACTGGGGCCTGCATATCTTTTCTCAGATGTCAAAACACTATCAAACATCACCTGGAAGGCAGTAAACTCACCTGTGGGCACCCCTCTTTCCCATCATACACGTGATCCCCAAATGTCCCTCTCCTCAGGCTTACCACTGCCATGCAGCAGGTGCAAAAGTCATGGCCTGATGTGACCCCCACATCTGCTTCTCTTATAGTACCAACTCAGCACTAACTGACCACCATTGGCCTGTATCACATCCTTCATCATTACATACCAGCCCACTGTCCCACCAGGACACTGCCACCTACCTGGTGGGTCCCCTTCAGTCTACTGTGTTCTCTCTGGTGAGCAATTCCCAAAGTGTGACCCCTAAGAGCCAGGTCCTTCCCTCTTCCCAGGATCCCCAGTTCTAGATTACACACTTCCAGTGTGCTGTCTTCTGTTTCTTCAAAGAACCTAAACTCCCTCTGTGTGAGTAAAACCGACTGACAAAAGTCTCCTCACTACAGTCACAGCACCACAGGGTGGGAAAGCACTTCTGGTCACTTGCTATTGTAGTCAAAAAGCCCTGTGAAGAAGTGTCCGTTTCAATGTCCAGTTTTGGACTTAATATCTCCTTATTGGAAACATGTTTTCATGTAGACCCTGAAGTTTGCCCCCAGAACTCTTTCTGGGTGTCTTGACAGAATGGAGTCTGAGCACTCTGGTGTGGCTGAGTGACTCTGTGTGTGGAGAGAGGAAAATGACTTTGATATCCACAGCGCCTGACAATGTCTCTGGGTGTTTACAGACAGCCAGAGTCAGTTAAAGTGAGAAGGATGAGAACTATGTGTGTGTGTGCAGAGCTTCGGCGTCCCCGAGGCATTTTTGTATCCAATATCAAAGGCTGCAGAGATGCCCGAGAAAGCATGCAGCCATTAAGCAGAGTTGATGCAGTCACCTTCCCTCCCCATTTGTAATCTTGATTGAGCACGCGGTGGAGATGGCCTGAGTGATGTACCGGGCTGACGCAGAGTCAACACGCAATCAGAGAAGCAGGGAGCCAAACGAAAGAGCCCCGTGGTCCCGTTAAAGGCGGCACAACCTGCAAAGGGTGAGAGGGAGTTGTGGTCGGCAGAGTGCACCCCAGCTCCTTACAGCTTCCTCTCCCACATCTGTGCTTCCGTCCCTCATCATCGGAATGTCGCCTCAGCATCGCTGCACGCCTTATACAGTCACTGCGCTTTTATTGCTTCCCTAAGCTTTTTAAAAGGGGTGTGTGTGTGTGTGTGTGTGCATGTGTGTGTGTGTGTGCGCGCGCGCGCGCACGAGCGTGCGTGCATTCGTGCGTATATGTGTGTGTGTGTGTGTGTGTGTGTGTGTGTGTGTACATGAGCATGGTGTGAGCATGTGCAGGTATACGAGTGTGCATTGTGTGTACGCATGTACCATGACACAGGTGTGGCAGTCAGAGGACAACTGGAAGCAGCCTGTTTGCTTCTCTATTAGGTTCCAGGGATGGCTCTCAGCTCATCAGACTTGGTGGCAAGCTCCTCGCCTGCAGAGCCATCTCACCAGCCCAGATCCCCTTTAGATACAGGCCCTGGATGGAACACATGTTGATGACATGTACATCACGTATATGTGAAGAAGTAACACTAGAAAAATGATCTGCTGAGCAACCAGAAAGTCACCCTGTGACATGAGGTACTCTGTATCCCAAAGAGTTCTCACATGAGCCCCTCCCCTACCAGAGGGCTACTGAGGGTACCATTTCCCCAACAGTCAGAGTCTTATTTCTACCTTTACGTGAGCTCCTCCCCAAATGACAGTTTCTACATCACCCTCTTTCAGCAGACAGAAGACAGAACAAGACTTTGATGTATGGTGTGTGTGGTTGTTTGAAAGAAAATGGCCCCCAAAGGGAGTGTCACTGTTAGGAGGTGTGGCCTTGCTGGAGGAAGTGTGTCACTGTAGGGGCAGGCTTTGTGGTCTCTTTTGCTCAAGTTTTCCTCAGTGTGACAGTGAGTCAACTTTGTGTTGCCTGCAAGATGTAACAATCTCAGCTCCAGCACCGCATCTGCCTGCACGCCACCATGCTCCCTGTCATGATGATAATAGAGTGAACCTCTGAAACTGTAAGTGAGCCACCCCAAATAAATGTTTTCTTATAAGAGTTGCCGTGGTCAAAGTGTCTCTTCACAGCAATAAAAACCCTAACGAAGGCAGTACGTATGCCTGATTTTAGCCTCAGAGTGCCCCACATCAGCCTTGCAGAAACTCTGACTTGCTCTATCTGAGCTTTGAAGTAGACTAGGTTTTATATAGCATACATGTTCTAGAGCATTGCAGGAAATGGTCACAGACATGCGTGAACAGACATGCAGATGTACAACATGCATATACATTTCACACCCAGCACTCACACATGTACACATACACTCGGTGTAGTTCCTCATACAGAATGTGATTCAAACACAACCCTGCCTTGTAAAGTAACTAAGACATTGCTTCACTTGGAACAAAAGAGAAAAAGCAAGAGAGGAAGGGAGGGGAGAGGAGAGGAAGAGCCCTTGACTGCCAACACCGGATCAATGGCTCTTAATCTCTGGTGGCCTCTGAATTACTCAGAGCTTGAGAAGAATGCGGTTCTTGGCTCCCACACCAGGAAGTGTGATTTAGCGGGTCTTGTGTGACTATAAATCCGTGTTTATAACCAGCACCCTGCTTGATTCATAAGCTGAAAATCCAGGGGCTGAACTGAGACTGCTGCTGAGCCTGTCACATTACTACTAAGTGTCCTTCAGGGTGTCCTCTGAGAACCAGGGTAATGCCCAGGATATACCAGGGAAGCTCTGGAACAGTTCTGTCCATCTCTGACTATGCTGCTGTCCCCAACCTGAGGTACAACCCACACCCCGTCTCAGGATTGTTCACAACAAGCCCTGAGATTACTCTAGTCCTCAGCCCACAGCCTGTCCTCCAGGGAACACCCACCCACTTGCAGCATGTTTCAACCTGTTCAACAACCTCCCCTGTCATGTGGCTGCCTCTGATGCTCCGAATGGGTAATTTATTACAGAGATGGTGGTTCATTTGGTTCACAGTTCTGGATCTGGGAAATCCAAGAGTGGTTTTGCATTTGCTTGGCCTCTGGTGAGGACTTCACATTGCAGTAAATGAACAGGGGTAAGCAGGCACTGGGAATCAACACCAGGAGCCAGCTTACTTCCTGACACCCTGCTCTTAGGGATGAGTAAAGCCAGAAAGGCATTAGTCCTCCTCAGTGACATCATAAAGGCCCAGCTCTCAACACTCCACTAAGGACAGCAAAGTCCACCAGGAATTGAGAGAGGAAAGACCCTAGTGCAGGATCATCCACCACAGTCTCTCTTAGCGTCTTCACCTACAGTGGATTGTTTGGCATAGCTCCTGACCCACGCTGAGCCAACTCACACGCTGACTCGGGGAGCTAGAAGTCAGTGTGTTGGTTCCTTTTCTTATTGTTGTGACTGAACACCAGACAAGAAGCAAGTTAAGAGAGGGATGGTCTACTCTGGCTCACGGTTGGAGAGTCTCCTCCATCATGGTGGAGAAGCCTTGCTGCTTAGAGCATGTGGCTTGGCAGTAAGAACTCAGAGGCTATTTTCACACTTCTTGGAAGATCAGGTAGGTAGCAGTCAGCATGAAGTGGGAATGAACCTTCAAAGCCTGTCCTTCAATGATGACTTCTTCCACCCAGGCCCACCTCCTGAAAATTCTAGAGCCTTCCAAAACACCACTAGCAGCAGCAGTTCAGTGTTCAAACCTGAACCTGCACAGGATGTTTCATATACCATCCTTAGCAGCTAGATAAATCACATTTGTTTTCTTTCTGGGTGAGTACAGATATATACTACAGAAGATCAGCTTTTAATTAGATGTGTTTCCACCAAATGAACTGGAGAAGAGGAGGAAGGAATGGGGAAAGAAATACAGGTGGAGAGTTCTGGCCACCTCCCTCCCTCTCACCTTTCAATCCTCTGCTCTGCCCAATGTCTTCTCTGAGTTAACCAGCCCTTTATCCAGTGTACATGAGTAATCATGAACCAAGGCTGGTGTAACAGCATACCACATCTGACCAGCTTAAGCAACAGAGACTGATTTCTGTAACTGGACATCCAAGATCAAGGTGTTAGTGACATTGGTTCCATCTGGGGCCTCTTTCCATAGCTTGGACATAGTGACTTCTTCCTGGGTGCTACCTGGTGTTCTGGTTGGATTTTGTCCACTTGACACAACCCAACACATATCTGGGAAGAGGAAATGTTAACTAAGAAAATACCTTCATCAGATTAGGCTGCAGGCAAGTCTGTGGGGCACTCTCTTGATTAATGATTAATGTGGGAGGGCCCATCCTGCTGTGGGTGGCATCACTATTGGTCAGATGATCTTGTACAAGAAGGCTGAGAAAACCATTAGAATCAAGATAGTAAGTGGTGCTACTCCATGTCTTCTGCTTCAGTTCCTGCCTCCAGGTTCCTGATTTCAGATTCCTGCCTTGACTTCCTTCAGTGATGAACTGTGATGCAGAAGTGTGAAAAGCCAAATAGACTCTTTCCTCCCAAAGTTGCTTTGAGTGTCTTATCACAGCAATAAAAACCATAACTAATACCCATGATCACCCTGCGTGCATGTCTGTGCCCTGACCTCCTGTTGTAAGGAACCCTGGCACACAGGCAACCACAGCCACATGACATATGAGAAATAATGTCCATTCTCCTGTCACAGAACATTCAGCCCAGTGACCCATAAGGAAACTTTCCCCAAGGTCTGAAGAGCATCCACCTCTGTGCCTGGCTCTGATGTTCACATTCTGCAGCCAAGAAAAAGTACTGCTCAGAATTATTGCTTAAAGACTTGGAGTTTTTACTGGAGTTATAAAAAGCCAGTGATGTCTGAGTAGTGCATGAATCACAGGAAAGAGCCCTGATTATTTTTTACCCAGTATCTGGCAGTATTCTATGATAGATACACGCAATGGATCATGAAGTGCAAACTCCCCCAGTGCTATTTCAGAGTTACTAAAGACCACCATTGCTAGAACTTGCTAGAAGAAATAACCCATCTTCTCTCTCCTATCTGGCCTCAAGAATGCATGGATGTATCCAGGATCCTAAACCCTGTCTTGCAGAGAACAACATGTTCTTGCTTCCCAGGGACAAACAACTGCAAAATTCAGGGAGAACCCTTCTCATTCTAAGCAAGTTGACAAAAGTGAGTCTAAATATCAAGTGATGTTGAGGAGGTGATATTGTGAGCCCCTTGTACATCCTGGAAGGATTGCAGAGAGTGTACAACTTGGAGAGCATGACGGTCATTTGCTGTGGGATAGTCTGTATGTCAAGTGTGTTGCTGATTGGTCAATAAATAAATCACTGATTGGCCAGTGGCCAGGCAGGAAGTATAGGCGGGACAAGGAGGAGAATAAAGCTGGGAAGTGGAAGGCTGAGTCAGAGAGACACTGTCAGCCGCCATGATGACAAACAGCATGTGAAGATGCCGGTAAGCCACGAGCCACGTGGCAAGGTATAGATTAATAGAAATGGATTAATTTAAGCTGTAAGAACAGTTAGTAAGAAGCTTGCCACGGCCATACAGTTTGTAACCAATATAAGTCTCTGTGTTTACTTGGTCGGGTCTGAGCGCCTGTGGGACTGGCAGGTGATAGAGATTTGTCCTGACTGTGGGCCAGGCAGGAAAACTCGAGCTACAGTCATTCTTTGGTAGAGCATAGAAATTTGTATGTGTGTCTGAGAAGATACCCAGGGGACCCCTACAGGTTTCATTTGCCACAGTAAAAAGCAGGGGAAACCATTCAGGAAGAAGAAGGAGGAGAAAGAAGAAGGAGGAGGAGGAGGAGGAGGAGGAGGAGGAGGAGGAGAGAAGGAGGAGGAAGAGGAGGAGAAGGAGAAGAGGAGGAAGAGGAAGAAGAAATGAAGGAGTCATATCTAAATGTATCAGGCATATGAATCTTAAAGTTACAATATGGACTTAAGAAGACAAACTTAATGTGGCTAACATGCATAGAGGCATTGGCACAGTAAGGCTGAAGGAACTGGCCCAGAATGGCTATTTGCAAAGCGGGTTCTTGGCTAAATGTCTATGAGTTTAAGTTCTAAGAGTTGCGACTACTTCTTTGTCAGTAAGAGTGGCTCATCACACCTAACCTGGGTAGAAAATGTGTTTTATGCTTCAGAAAATTTTGTACCTGTCACTGGAAGGATGCCTGTGTGATCAGCCCCCAGTAAAATCGCTGGATATCGACTGTCTTCCCTGCTGGACAACCCTTTCCTCGTGTTGTCACAATGTGCTGCTGGGAAAAGTTTGTCCTGAGTGACTCCATTGGAGAGTCCTGTGGAGCTGGTGGCTGGCTCCCCACAGTGAAACCCCTGTACAAGCTGTGGTCACAGAAGAAATGTATACTAAGATTAGGTCCTCTGAGTGTTGCCTAAGGAATCACAGAAGCCATTTGCAGGGTTGGGGACCCACTCACAGATGGGAGCAAAATGCAGCTCATTTAGGTTTAAAGACACATAAAATCAGACTTCAAGTTGTTAACTGAGAAGTGTGTGATGCACAATTACAAAACCCAGAATGGCACACAGGTGGATACTGTCAGAGAGGTACACAAGGCTCTGTAGGGAGGGAGTTTATATCCTTTAGGTAATGGAGCAGATGTGCAAAATATTAAGATTCGATGAGGCTAGTGATGGTTTCCTGTGCTTCCATAGTGTTCGCCATACCATTATGTTTTAGATGATTTCATAAAGAAAAGCAGTGGAAAGCAAACAGCAGAGAATATAAGGAAGGCACCTCTGAAGCAGATCAAATACATCCCGGGTCATGTCCCCTGCCCTCAGCTTCCTACAGCCCTGATGAAGAAGCTCAGAGACCAGAGTCCCAGGAAGTGGCATAAATCTCATGCACAGTCCTTCCCCAAGCAGGACTGCAATTGCAGGAGAAGGAAGTAGGGGTCAGCACTCTGCCCACTCCATACAGGTCAGAGGTTGAGCCCAGGGAGAGAGGAAATGCTCCAGGCTGCAGCTCCAAGGGTGGGCACAAGATGCAATTTTAATTTCATTACCCAGCATCATTATTATTACAGACATATGCTGGACCGTTGGTGACCTTTACACATGAGAGTTTGATTGTCTTTTCCTTCAAAGGGATATGCGAAGAAAGTGGCACAGAATGAAAATTGGCCTTGGGACCAACTGTAATACAAAAATGTTAATGGTTTATTATATTTTCCCAACACAGCTCATCTGGGAAGAGTGTAAGATAAGTCAGAAAGCACCTATTGTTCGTGGGGCATTCAGAAACTTTAAACGAAGGTCTTGTATTCCAGAGATCTGGGTCATAAACAGACAGATTCAATGACCTTGCACTGTGCGTGGGAAGGAACAAGAGCAAAGTTGGCCTGTGTCTGCCTGTTCACCACTTCAGTATCTTCTGCCATCCCTTGGGACTAGCATGGTCCTAGAGAACATATTCTGAACTAAACAAAGCCAATGGTGACCATGTAGCATGTAGCTAGCAAAACTCTTCACCGGCCAAGAGTCAGTTCAGAAGCCACACCCTTAATGTGCACCTCTGTTGCCCCCGTGGGAACAATCCCACTGCCTTCTAGCCATGCTGGGATTTCTGCAAAGCAAAAGCCTGCTTCTGCATCGCTGTGAATGCAACAAAAAATTTGCATCTCTCTTCTCCTCCTCCAGGTATCAACACCAGCGGGCAGGAATGGCCGCTGCCCTCTGTACCTATGCTGTATTCCAAGGATGCTCAAAGGCAGTGTGAGCACATGCAAGGGTGCTGGTGCACACCTTTGTGGGCCAGGAGCTCCCCACAGCTCTGACTTGAGAACCGTTCACGGGATTGCTGGCTCTTACAGGATGCGGAGGATTTCCCTTCCTGTTCATGCTTGCCCTGGCACCTTTACAGGCATTTCTCTAATGGTCTCCAACATTCACATCTGACCCTACCCTTGCATCTGCTTCTCAGAAGACACGGGCAGTACAACTGTATTTTTCAATACTCATAAAGAACAAAAATCAATAATGAAGTGAAAATATTCTTCTTCAATGAGTAACTGGGGAAAACATTTTCTTGGGGGAAAACATTAGTTTCATGTAATAATCTACAAGGAAAAGCAAACTGTTGTTTGGTATCTGTAACTGAAGAAGTTATTGTAGAATAAAATATGTTGTGTGGTCAGTGCACTGCTTGCACTGCTCATGATCTGCTTTGTTTTCAACAGCATTTCTTTATACATGTAGAATCAGCAGTCAATGAAAAATCAGTGAGACTGTGCAATGTGAGAAATCATTAGTACCTTAGTTTCTACCCCATGTGTTGAGTCATGCTGGCTGCTCTGGAGCCCTCGCACACCAGCAGCAGATAGAACATGAGTTCTGAGTGACCACCCAGATCCCAGCTGTGCCCACAGAGGCATTGTCCCTGGGGGGCTAAGTGTGTCGTGCGTGTACTGTTGGTGTAGTGGTAGGTACCAACACCTAGTTTTCAGCACTGACCACAAGAGCTGATTTCTAACATTCATAGACTGAAGAACATAACCCATTGTGCTGGGTCAGTCCAGAGCTCCTGACTGCTCTCTGGGGGAATCTCCAGAGAGGAGTCAGGAGCCACAGGTAACCCTTCATGTGGGACTGATTTCGTATCAGCCCCCTTTCCCAGCCATGCACCATGTGGATAGCCAGGAGCACCAAATGTTGGTTCTGCAGTTAAGATTCCTTTCTGATAGATGTGTCTGGGTTTGTGTTGCGTTGACAGTAGCCAACCAGCACAAGTACCTTATCTGGGTCACACAGTAAAAATGAGCAGAAACCAGAGCGTCTGTGAAACGAGTATCTGCTTTTCACCAATTCCTCTGCAACTCAACTTTATGTTTTTTAAAGTGACCAACAGCCAGGGGCTAGAGAGATGGATCAGTGGTTAAGAGTACTGGCTGTTCTTCCAGAGGACCCAGATTCAATTCCCAGTACCCGCATTGCAACTCACAGCTGTCTGTAACTCCTGTTCCAGGGGATCAAATATCTTCACACAGACATACATGCAGGCAAAACACCAGTGCACATAAAATATAAATTATTTTTAAAAAGTGACCAACAGCCTTAATTATTTTTGTGTTTGGTTTCATAGTTTCATGTATTAATCCCACCAAATGCGAGTAAAGACCACCGACCCAAATTTTGGTCAAATTTAGCAAGCTTTAATTTTGCACACAACAAAGCCAGTCCTGCAGCTAATGTAGGGTAAAAGGGCCAGCCAAAGAAACCCACCCTGACCCTGAAACCACAGCCAAAGAAACACACTTTGGTCCTGGAACCAAAGCCAGCAAAAGAAACACACCCTTGCCCTGAAACTAGAGCCAAAGGTTAAAAAGAGCCAGTGAAAAAAACATACTTTGGCCCTGACCAACTGAACATAAAACCAACCAATCCCTGAGCACGAAATCTAGCCACTCTGAGCTAGCCCAAGCTCAAAGGGATGGAAATCTGACCAACTCCCTCCCTGAAAATCTTCTCCCTGGAAAACTCTGCCCCTGAGAAGCCCTATGTAAGCCCCTCCGCCTGCCCAGTTGGCGGCTCTCCTCCTCCACCCTGGCAGAGGCAGCCGCTCTCCTGGATTCCTCCTTCCCAACTAAATCTCTTAAAAGAGTTTTGGGTGAAGCTCTTCTTTCGCTGGCCCAGAGGAGAATCTCTGCGGGGAAGCTCCCTTAGGGGAGCAGAGCAGAAGAAGCAGGTGATACCTCTGCTGGGAAATTCCCTGGGAGCAGAGCTCAGCTGTAATGGCTCTCTCTCAGAGAAGATCAGGATGGCCACATCCTGCAGAGAGACTACCCCCGCCAGACCTCAGCTTCAGGTAAAAGCCTGACTTCCTGTCAAGTCAGGATACCTTTCTCCTCACAGCTGTAGGTATCCAACATTCCTTCCCTTTCCCAGCTGTGGGTATAGCCTGACTTCTGGACAAGTCAGGATACCATCTCCCCGTAACGTGGGATTCCAGAGATCATCAGTGAGTTAGCTTTCTAGGCTCCTTTTCTAGGGCAAAACCATAAACTGAGGGTTTCCATTAGGAATGTGGCACCATATGAAATTAGTTGTCAAACAAAATACAGAAGCAGAAAGCAGTTTAGGATTATTTGGCTAAACATCTTGTTCTGGAAAGGTGGAGGGGAAGGCATCGTCAGGGAAGAAGTCAAATTCCAGGAAACAGGTCAAGGCATGGTCAGGGTGTGGAACATGGCATTTTCCAGAAACTTAAGTTTTACAATAAACTTATTTTGACCTTGTAACAAGATGGCTTCTGATCTTAAGGTGGAATTGGGGTGGTCCATCACGTGATGGAACAAAATAAGATTTAGGCTACATTTCTAGTCAGGATGATGTCTCTCAAAGAAAGAATCGACCCGCTCCAGGGAGCAAGTTGCTGCCTTTGCAGTGGTGGTCTCTCCACTCGCAGAGAGACGCTTATAAAGAAGCCCACTGCTCAGAGTATGCAAAAAATAAATGTTTATCCACCAGCCAAGGCCCCTTTCCCCAAACCAAATGGAAAACCTTGTCTATCTTCTTGAGTGACTGGCAAATCCCTGACCTCAAACTGAGGCAGGAGACCGAGTGACTGGGACCGACTTCCTGACCAGCAGCAAGTGGTATTTGCAGAGCTCCTCAGAGTGATTGTCTGTCGCCTTCTGTGTGTTTCAGGTGAGACACCGTGGGTTCGGTCTTCAGTCAACGGCTGACACCACACATTTTAGCTAAATCGATTCCTCAGCACGTGAGATTGTTTAGATCATTTCACCATCAAATGGTCAGATGGAATCTACTGTGCAACACGCAGAAGGCTCCTAAGCTGTTCTGGATAAAGGGACGCTGGGAGAGAAAGAGCAGGCCTCGCAAAGGCCTCCAGCTTCCGTTAACCTTGGATTTCATGCTCCCAGTCAGACCATGCATCCCAATCTAGGTGTGGTGCACAACACGTGCCAAGCAGACAGGATGCCCAAACACCTTGACCATCAACCAAGATTCAGTTTGTCACTCCCAAGTCCTGTCAGTCTGTTCAGCCCACAGGGAGTCTGTTTTCTCTCCTATAGGATCAGAGCAGTTTGAAGAGCCTTGCAGAGCCCCTGGAAAGTAGTGTATGTTTAAAAGATACAGATTCTTTCGATGGGAAAGTATTGAATGAGGATGTGGTGTGTGGGCCTTCAGTGTGGGCAATTCCCTTGCCCTTGTCCACTCCTGAGCTCCTTGGTGTCTGCTGGTAATTGTTTGTTTTATTTCCGGTATTGTCAAAGGGAAGTCAGAATTATTAACTTTATGGATGTCACCAAACTATATTTGTAATGAAGGGGAGAGCATGATGAGATAAACGGAAGGTAACAGCCACTGAGCCAGGCCCTGTCCTGACGGCCCTTGACAGGCACAGCATCGGCCTTCAAGAAGCCTTCACTGTGGTTAGAGAATTATTGTAGGAACCATGAGTATAAAGCTCTCATCTTCCACAGACCAAGAGGCCAAAGTCTGAAAAATCAGAAATACTGTTCAAGATCATTAGCCAACCAAGGGGAAGAAGCAGACTGCCATCCAAGTCTTCCTGCTGTGCACTGTGCAGGCAGGGGGAAAGGTTTCAAGGTGAATTCTTCAGGCTAGGTGTGCTGATGGTCACAAATATATCCAATTTTACAAGTAAACCACAGTATTAGCCAGTAACAATAGTTGCATAAGCCAGAACTATTCTGCACTGAAATCACTCAACTCCATATGAATTACATGCAACAGTTAGCAAGCACTTCCCTTTTATTGGAAAACTTTATATGAAGTCTGAGTTTAAGGGCAGTATTGAAAATATGCTATCAATTTTCTGTCTTTCCTGCCTCAGTCAAAATCAAGAAACACACACATGTACGTGTACACACACACACACACACACACACACACACACACACACACATACATGCACACAGATGCATGTACACACACATGCACACAAATGTACACACAGAGACATATATAGTTAAGAAAAGTTATAAAATTCTTTCAAATGAGCAAAATTAATTAGTTCAGAAAGCCTCTTAGAAGACCTCTGCCTTTGGTCACCTGTGTGTGAGCTGCTCTACAGCTGAGGAAACGGTGTAACGCAGGAATGGCGGTGACTCCCGCCCATGGGAAAGGAAGCCGAGCTGGAGAGAAGCACTTGGCCATTGCTCAGCCGAAGGTGAGCAGTTTTCCGTGTAGCTGTACAATCCCTTCTGGCCTCCTGGTGGTCTGCCAGTGTCTTTTCAGGCTTTGATTTTCTTCCAAGGACTGTGAGACGGCTCAGCCAGTGAAGCGACTTAACCTTAACCCTCGTGATCCGAGGTCCCTCCTGAGGACCCATACAACAGAAGGAAAGGACCAGTTCCTACAAAGTGACCTCTGACCTCCACAGGCACGCTGTGTCACGTGCACAAACACAGAGACACACATACTAAATAATAAATAAGTAAATAAGTAAGTATAATAATTTTCTTTTGATATAGTATAACATTTTACTAGTTCCCTCATGAATTAAAGACTTAGACAAAAATAAAATCTTTCAACCATGTTTATTGTGTATTTCTTTGAGTCGTTATTTTGTCAATACTAAAATTGTCACTTAATAGCACATAATAAGTCAGTGGCTAGTTTTTTATGCCAAAACATAGAATCCACACCTCACTTCTAACCAAGGAAGGGCACACCAGCTCTACAGAGCATCCTCTGTAACTCACACCTTCTTCAGTTACAGGTGTGCTCACCAGACAAGTGCCCACCACCCAGCAGAAAACTCTAAGCAAGAGAGAATGTCTGCCCACGCGTGATGGATGAGTCCTGGCATTCAACACAGCACTAGGGAGGCTGTTTTCCACAGTGCAAAGAACGCAAGATCCTGTGAATAATGAGAAAGTCTGAGACCCGAATCTGGCCCACTTTCTGTTTTCACTCCATCATTTCCTACACACAACACAATAAAGTTCAGCTTCATCCCACAGAAAGAATCTGTCAGGAGTGAAATGCTTTGTGAATTTGACAAAGATACGGTCATAACGTGTAGGAAGCTGTTTATCTAGCCCCCCCACACACACACCTTTGTGGCTTGCATTTGTTATAATACTGGCTTTGAGTAAGATGCCTCACAGCTCTACCCACAATTAACCCTGCAGTTCTATGTAAATGGCCAGGGATGTGCATGCCTTTGTTTTCTAGATCTGTCAAAAAGTCAGATCTCTCTGATAGGAACAGGGATTCATCCATTTTCTTTGTAACCCATGTGGGAATTCTAACAGGTAGCTAAAAATTTTACTTCTGCATGAAAGTTATCAATCAGAAGTTAATTTTAGAAATGTGTTAATAGCAATGGAAGGTTAAGACTGAATAAGAGAATATATCTGATTGGCATCTCCATGGCGCCTGGCATCGCCCTGGGAGGCAAGTGCAGTTCCTCCTTCATCCCTGCGTTTAAAGGTTGTAAGTGTCACTCATTCTGAGGGCAGCAACAGGAAGCTGACAGCTGGAGCTCCTGGAGAACTGGTGGAGGTAATGATTGTCTCAAAGAGCGTTTATATATAGTGTCAGCTCGGTTTCCACAGCCTGGGGGGCTCCGCGCCCCTCAGCATCTCAGCAACACACTGCATTTGGAATATGAGAAGGCCTCCAGGTTTTGCCACAGTCCCTGAGTGTCACTTGCTAGCTAAGCAGGACAGAGTTCGGCAGTGAGTTGTCCATTTGGCTCCAAGTAGTACCTCAAGGACATGGCTTCCAAGACATTTACTCTCAGGCTCGAGGCTGGAGGAGTTTAGAGCCATTGAAAACCCTAAACCCTGCTGCCCCTAAACTAAACGACTGTCATCTTCTTGGACCTGAAATTCAGAGACACCAAGATGGCCTGGCTTCAAGGTCACTCTTCTTAGGCAAATGGAGACCAAATCAGGCAGAAACTTAAGCTTTGCACGAGATACAAGAAACCTGCTGGAAGCTGCTGAGAGAGGCATTCCTTTACCTGTGAGCCTTGCTGTAGAGCTCATAAGAATGGCAAGTGAATTTTTCCCATGGGGCATTTTTACCTTAGTTAGCTTGTCTTTCCCCTGCAAACCTCCAGTGGCGACCTGCTACTTGGCGGGATTTTATCCCCTTGTGACTGTGTGCAACTGTGACGTTATTTGGATAAGTGTCTTCGGAGAGGTTACCCAGCTGTGATGAGCTCAGTAGAGTGACAGGTGTCCCTAGAAGAGCAGATGAGACACCCATGGATAATGGCCTAAAGTGACCAGTCCAAGGATGGCAAAAAGCCACAGCTGTAAAAGTCAAGAAAATATTCCCTCTGGGGCTTCTCAGGGGTGCAGCTGAGGACACCTGGGTTAGAGACTTCTGAGACTCTGCAGCTAGGACAGAATAAACATCTCCACTTTCAGTCAACTCATTTTACAGGTGCTTCTCACAGCACCCAGAGCAAAACAGTGCAAAGCAGCTTAAGGCAAGGTCTGAGAAATCAATCATTGTGATTGGTCACAGCCAGCAATTTGGTGGCAAAAGAACAGAGTGTGACTCTCGGGGTACGATGGTCAGACACTGAGGGCTGCCGTTCGGGACTTTTTCCCTTTCCATGTGGACCACAACATAAAGGCAGAAGCACTTCCGGCTAGCCAGCGTGCCCAGAAAGGCCTCTGCCTGTAAAGTGAGTTTTCTGAGAACAGGTTGGAAAATGGAGAACAGGCGAATGCAGAGGCTTGCTCCAGGGAAAAAAAAAAGACAATGAAATTAAAAAAAAAAAAAAAAGAAGAAAAGAAAAGAAAATAGAAAAAAAGAAAAAAAAAAAGATTGGAGATCCTGCCAGGACCACCTTGCCTCCTGAAAACTGCTGCTTCTGCTTCCTAGACACTCTGCCCTTGGCTGGGGGAGCGGTGACTGGCCCTCCCACATTCAGGAGGAAAGTGTAGCTTAAATCAGAAAACAGTCTGGCACCTTCACCAATTTGGACGGTACTATGGGGCCTGAAACCCCACCCGTCTGGGGAGCTTTGAGCCATTGACTTCCTGACGCACCTCAGTCTGTGTTATTATAAAAAATAGCCTCTGTCCCTTCCTGGACTCAACCTGTGTAAATGATCTTCCTTACTACACAGACAATGGGACCTGATCACATGACTCGATTTAGCCAATGAAATGTTGGAAATGACATAATCCCTTCCAAGAAGAGAGCTTCAAAGCTAAGCCAGGTTTTTGTGGCTCTTCTTGTCCACCTGAGCCCAGCAAGATCCAAGGGCCGATGTCTGTCGGGGTCCAGAGCGCCCATTCCACGGACCAGAGTCGTGGGTGGCCAGTGTTGGATCCTGAGTCTGAGTGAGAAATAACCCTTGTCCTCAGCTCCTGGCTTCAGGGCTCCTCTGTTGCTGCAGTGGATGTTTCCTCTCTGATGGATCCAGTTTCTTTGTAAGGCTGGTGAAGAAGAGCCAAGAGTAAATGTTAGGTGGGGAAACGTTGTGACGTCAGCACAGAAGCTCCTTCAAGGAGGGAAATACCATCCCAGCTCGTGGCAGGGAGAGCTGAAGAGTCACTGAAGCCCCCAGACACGTGGACACTCTTGCTCTGTCCAATTCTGCCCTTTCACCTTCCCTGGGTGTTGGTCCCAAAGGCCTTTCCTGATGAGTGCTAAATGCTAAACTCCATCTCAGATCTGTCCGCAGGATGCAGCCCTTAAGCCCGCAGGGGTGGGCACCCTTGCTCAGATCTTGGATCTCAGAACACTGAAGTGTTCGTCACCCAGAATAGGAACTAAGCAAACCCCTCACAGCCCCTACATTGTTACCACCACACTTCCTCAGGATGGCCAGTTACTGCTTGCTGCCTGGCACACGGAGAAATGATACGTTACCACCCCCAGACACAGCACTGCTCCAGAAGCTAATATCTTCTAGTAGCAAAGCACTCCCTAGGCTTCCCAAACTGCTCTCAAAAGTGGCAATTTAGGCAGGTTGGTTTGGGGGGGGGGGTTGTTTTGTTTTTTTCTCAATTTTCATAAAACAAAGATACAGGGGACTTTTGAATCAACCACATGAGAAAAAAAAGTCTCTGGTGTGTTAAACATCACATTGTGGTCTCCACATATTGCTGCTTATGAAAGATGGCATTGATAAATGGTTCTTCCCATCTCAGCTGCTAAAAGGCTGATGTTAGAGATTCATCCATTTTAGGAATCCATGCTGAGCAAAGGTGACCTCAGCGTTAACATGCAGAGCTTTTGTGTTTGTGAAGGAGGAAAGGCTTCAGCCGTGTTTGTGGAAAAACAAATGACAAACATCTGAGATCCTGAATGTGCTTGTGTCCTTGTGATGCACGATGAGATAGGTCTTCTGTACCAATCAATCCTGGGGGTGCAGACGGTGCCACAGGACACAGCGATTCCATTCTGAGCTTGTTAGCACTAGTCAGCTCCTGAAGGCAGTTAATAAGAGCATCCGATACAAGACTTACTCATGCTAAAATGCCATAGGAAACGAGAAACAGATCATGAAATGTGGGATCCAAGGAGGGTGCCACAGTGGTGAATAGCCCTCTGTCTGGTGTGAGAAGACTCAGCCTTCACAACTGGCAAAGTCAATCTGACATTTGGCTATATTTATCTCCAGAAAAAGAAACAACTTTCAAACACTTAGCAACACACAACACCCAGAGAGCTGTGGCAATAATTGGGCAAACCATTTAGCAAGTGCTTTCTGAGCGGTGTTTAGGAAAGGACTCCACCTCTGGTACTACATGAGGAAGTCAGCCCACAAGGAAACAAAGCAGAAGGTACCCCCTGCCCCCCACAGAGGCAAATTTTATCTGTTAGGAGACTCCTAAGTACACGCAGCATGAAACTGGCCATCTCGTTCATTTTTAAGTGAAGCTTGGTGTTTTCAATGAAGCGCATTGAAAATATTTGTAAAGTTTGCAACCGAGCTCTGAAACTCTGCACCTATTAAACTGTAATTCCAGTACCTGATCACTGCTATGCTACCTCATATTTCCGTGATTTTGATTACTCTTGGTACTATGTGTAAATGAGATCGAGAAATGTTTGCAGTGCTGTGTGTCAGTGAGATCCAACCACATTTGTCTTTTGTGCTATCACTTAGCACAGTGTCTCAAGGTTCATTCACTCTGTGGCATATGTCAGAATCTTCTTCCTTCTCAAGGCATAATGTTTCATGAGACGTGCATACCATAGTTTGTTTATCTGTTCATCCACCAAAGGACCCTTGCTCCCATAGGTTAGCTTTTGTGACAGATAATGCTAATAAACGGCCATGTACAAACACCTCCTCCAGGCTCTGACTCCAGTGCACAACTTAGTGAATGAAAAGTACTGGGCAAAGTGCTCACTAGATTAGGCCTGTTGCAGTGGGTGGTGGCAAGGAAATGCATTTAATTAAATAACCATGAAGGCAAGTGGTGGTTAGGGTATCACCGGGCACATGCTATGAGGTCAAGAAATAGTGGTTAGCCTACTGGTCTATGACAGGGCAGAGGAAATGGAGACACAGGTTGGAGGGAGCCTTAGAAAACAAAGTTTAGATTTGTCAGTGAACTGGGCTTGGTTTATAATGAAGTCATATCTACTTTAGTGGGGAGGTGGCCAGCCCATACCATCACCATACCCACCCTCTAGGTCATAGTTCTGATGGCAATGATGCCAACCTTCTTCAGGCAGTCGCAGAAAACCTAGAATCATTCACTCCTTCAGAGCATCCATCCCAAATCTCTGTTGCTCGTTTCATTGGGAATCTTGCCCTCCAGGTTTTCCAGAGTGTAGTCAACACTCTAAAAATACACACCCCTCAAACAGGTAAAAGTTATTGCCCAACATGGGAGGGGGCTCTCCTAGGATGAGGGCTGTTGTTCTAACACAGAAGAAACTGCACTGCTCAGTCAGCAAATCCCTTGCCTTGTGAGCATAAGGACCTGCATTCAACTCCCATCCCACGCATAAAGTTCAGGCATCACTGTATGTGTTTGTAATCCCATCACTGTCGGGGGCAGCAGCAGGCAGATCCCTGGAGTCTGAGGGTCAGCCATCCCAGCGTAATAGGTAATCCCAGACAGAAGAGAGACCTTGTCTCAAAAATAAGGCAGTATTCTTGAGAAGCAACACCCAAAGTGGTCTCAACATGAAACACACACATATACACCTACATACATATGTACTTCCCCCTCACACCCACATATATAAGTAAAACAATACCCAATCCTCCCTCCCCCAAGTCCTGTCTCCAGTGAAACTATTTAAGCATAAGTAACACTGTGTAGACCCTGAGTTCCAAGGCAGAGGAGGGAAATACACTAGACAGGAGCAAAGGCACAGAGTAGGCGTGTTCTAATAAAATCAAGAAGTCCAATGGTGACTTGTCGAAGTGTCGGTGTGAGGTCTTGTGTGCCCTGTACACTGTACTGGGGAATGACACTCAGTTTAGACTTTAGTCAGGACAGGTGGAGCCACAGGCTCATCAAGAACACAAACACAGCATAACAATAGAATGGCTATAATTACAGAAGCGCCACAGCCAAGCCACAACACCCATTCCGTATGGCTAGGATAGGATCATCAACATGGCGGGCAGCTTTACAAGGCTGGTCCCCTAGAGGGGATAGGTGTCTGGTCCCCAAGATTTATTGTATAGGCCACCAACCCTGTAAGAGTTAGGGCCTAATAGCAGGTGGTTGGAGCATGAGACTCCACTTTTATGAAGGAATCCACAGCATCCCTTGAGTTGGCCTCACACTACATTATTCCAAGAGTACGGGTTGCTATGAAGCCGATTCAACTGCCTGCCTGCTTTCTTGTATTCACTGTGTTGTCTGATTCTCCACCATGTTGTGATGCCCTCAGGGGTCCCTAGTCAGCACACTGTGGTGCTATGAAATTTGAAAGTTCCAGACACCAGAACTGTGAGCCAAATTAAACTTTTTTGTCTAAAATATCCATGCTTGAGTGTTTTGTTATAGCACCATGTGGACTAAAATACACAGTTTGGGGGATCTTTACACAGCTAATGCTCATGCAGAACTTGACTCAAAGGCCTCTCTTCAACCTCTCCTCCATTCCCTGCCCTCTTCTGTCATACCACCCTAGTTTATCCCATGCCATAAAATGAGCCCCAACGTTCCCATATTTCTTAGGCATACTGGAGTTGTCAGCCCCTAGAAAGAGCTGCTTGATCTGTGATCTTTAGCTGCAGCTTCTATGGCAGTCCTGGCAGGGCAAGGGGGACTGTCAGCATCACACTTGCCAGACAAAAAAAGAGACAACCGCCCTGCTTGCAAGGGGCAAGGCAACTCAGCTAAGTACTAATACAAAAGGAGAGGAGAGAGACAAGAAGACATCCCAGACAGAGATCCGGGATAGGATGAAAGCTGAGTTAACGTGATAAAAATTGCTGCTGGCAGCCAAGACGGCCAAGTGAAGCCCTTCAGCATCTCCATCTATGACCTCCACAGCATCTACTAGTTATCAAGGGACCTTGGTATCCAAACAGCACAGACCATGTCAGTCCTGTTTCCTTTACACCTACCTGCACTGTTCTAGTTCCCCATCATTCTGCCCCAGGCTCAGTTGTCCCTTGAAGAGAGGTCTTCTAAGCACATCTTTTATCAAGCCACTCCTTGCTCAAAAATATACTGATAAATGAATCCAGAACCAGGTAAGCATAAATAATATAAGACAGAACATTTGGGGGTACCAAAGGGTAAGGAAGTGCTTAAAAATAACTAAATAGATGGTCAGATGAGTGGATGAGTGGATGGATGGGTGGACAGGTTGACAAATGGATCAGTGAGTGGATAGATTTTCAATGGACAGATGGATGGATGAACAGATGAGTGGATGGATGGATGGGTGGGTAGGTGGATAGATGGATGGGTGTAGGTGTTTAAGTGGGTGAGTGAGTGGGTGGGTAGATGTATTAATGGACAGATGGATGGATGGGTAGATGGTTGGGTGGGGGGTGGTTAGATGGGTGAGTGAATGGGTAGTAGATAGGTAAGTGATTGAATGGATGGATGGGAGACATATCAGGCTGAACCAAACTTCCTTATAAAGACATTTGACTGGGAAAGTGAACTAAGCATCTCAGGTAAATCGAAGCAGAATGTTGGATGTTTGTTGTAAGTACTCCTTAATGTTTTGATTTTCCTTTAAAATGACTGAAGCTGTCAAGCCCAGGCAGTCTGGCTGTTCCATTGACAGCTGTCAGGTCCTTTGTCTGCATCCATTCCAGTCACTTGGGAGTAAACCCACTGCCTGTCCCAGACACCGCAGGGACTCAGGCCAGATGGGAGCTGCTGCTCTGGCCTTTGTGGCCCTGAGTCTGATGGAAATGAGAGAGATGTTGCTGTCTCGCCTGCAGGTTCACCAGGATCTGTAACTTCTGCAACCTCGGCTGTCAGAGCCTCCTCCAGCTGCCTCATGGCCATGGCGGCTTTGGATTACACATCTGTATCAACTCCAAGTGATCCTGCCAATAGCATCTCTGGATCTCATTGCCACTGTCCACAGTATGATATCTAGTGAGCACGCATGGCTGGCTGTATAAGCAGTGCTTCTCAGAGCACTACAGGCTGTCTGGGAGACCATACACTTATCAGTGTCTCTGATGTTGCTGTGTAGGACCTATGAAAGTCTCATCTGAGTGTTTTCCTGCCTTCCTGTATCTTTATCATCAGATTTCATGCAGAAGCACACACACACACAGCAGCAGCAGCAGCTAGAAGGTGACTGGAGAGTTCCAAAGAATGTCCCAAAGCATAGACTGCAGAGATCTGATATTATAAACAACTACTGAAGTGTTGATGGGATTAGAAGTGATGTGGAGCTGAGACTATGGTACACAAAGGGCTACAAAGGACTGAGACTGATAAAGAGCATCAGGCTATAGCCACCAAAGTTACTATCTCTGCCTATCCAGGCTGCAGAACTGTGAGCTGAGAGGACACCATAAGCTCGGAGCTGTGCCTGTAAGGACTCAGTACCCCAACACCCTGATCACAAAGCTGTAGCAACAACTCAACGCTGCTCTCCTGCTGCTGGAGGCCCACAGCCCTAACCGTGAGACCTGAGGATTCCAACAGCCAAGGCTGGCAACTACCAACAGGAAAGTTTCCATGCCAGGTCCTAGGCGTTCACTTCTCCTTCACCCCACGTCCTGTATTTTAGCCGATTCTTTTTCCAAAATTCACATGAAAGCTGCAGCTTCAGAACATTTCGGAATTGCCATTTCCACCACAGGCTGGAAATGATCGACCCTCCCTGTATGTCTGGTCTCCCTCAGTGAGTTCTGTGTTTCCTCAGTGGCTGTTCCTGCAGAGACCAGTTCTTCATCTGCCATCCCCTCTCCTCTGGATTCCCAGTGCCTCAGGGAAGGGATGGTTCATGTCTATCACGCAGCCCTCAATCAATGCTAACGATGAGCAGGATTAATTGCGAAGGAGTTCCTCCCAGAGCTGTGCCGTCCCTTCTGCCTAGCCAGGATTGTAAGACAGAGGCTGCAGGCTGGGCTGGCAGTGAGCACCCTGGGAGGCAGGACTCGTTCATCACTGTCCTTGCACCCTCCCACAGTGTGGGACTTCTGCACCTGCCGTCTGCAAAGGCCCATCAAATAAAGTCGTACTCTCAGGCTCTGTGAAAAGCCAGTGTCTGAACTAAACTGTACAAGCACTCATCAGACATGTCTCCCACTCAAGAAACTCCTTTCAGGTGGACCTGAAACAACCGTTAATGTAAACAAGGTCACTCATACAAACAGCAACCAAAACAATTCCTCATTAAATTGAACCCCTTAACAGGAAGCACTTGCCACAGACAAAAAGCCGGTAATAAATTTGTATTCTTCTTTAAAAGTCCTAGCCTCACAATTGTCAGATTTTCCCAGATCTGCTCCTCCATGCCCTGGCGAACTGAACGGCTTCCTCCAGGGTGCTGCTGCTGCCATCCACGACCCAGGTTCTCCACTGACTTCTCGTCACTCTTCCTTGACACCTTCTGTCCTCTAGATCACGGGGAAGTAAACACTTTGAAGCCCACTTCGAGGCCAGGGAATTCATTTTTTTGAAGCTGTTCCTAGTATGTGTTCTTTTCATATTGATTTCTTACAATTCCAAGAGAGTCTGAATAGCAGTGTAGAAATAGGTCTAGAATTTCAAACCCACTTTTAACGTTCAGCACTAAATATTTCATTTATGTGTCTCTTAGATAATGCTGTATGTCCACCTTAGTATTGATTTTCCCACATTCACCTTCAATATTTGATCACAAGGATGAGAACAACCGGAAAAAAAAAAAAAAAAAAAAAAAAAAAAAAAAAAACAGCTTGGTTCAAATGTAATCGGTTTCCTGATAATGCAATAAAAAAACGAGAAAAGCAAGAGCAGAATTCATTTCTCAGAAGAGAAACTGACTGTGTTTTAGAAATGGCTTTATAGAGTTCGACCTCAACACAAAATGATATGAAAAGTCATGGCGCATCCTGGGCAGTGCAGATTTGCGCCTCTGGCTCGGGGCCAGGCTGAGAGGACCGCCCCATGATAGCACGACAGAGGACAACGTGACAGCACCCCCACCCTGGTTCCCCATCAGAGAGAGGTGGGATACAGAAAGTGTGGCATCTACCTCCAGCCAGGGAATCTCTGCTGGTCTGAATGAGGACTCCTTCCCCCGCCCTCTTGAGCTTCCTCCTGTATGAGCCGATCTATGGTAGTGCATGCCTATAATCGCAGCCCTAGGGAAACAGAGACGAGCAGATCTCTGTGAGTACAAGGACAGCCTGGTCTACACAGCAAGCTCTAGACCAGCCAAAGCTACATAGTGAGACTCTATTCAAGAAGAAGAAGAGGAGGAAGAGGAGTGGGGAGGAAGCGGAGGAGAGAGGAGGAGGAAGAAGAAGAGGAGGAGGGAGGAGAGGAGGAGGAAGAGTCCTATGATCACAATGCTGTTTCTGCTTTAGCTACACAATTTTGGCCTTTCCACCTTCCTGTAGCCATCAATTTTCCAGACATGCTCAAGGAATGCTCAGCCAGCAGTTGACCCACTAGTCTTACAAGCTAAAAATACGAAGCTCTTTATGTCACCGCTGCTTGTAGCTTCCACCCTCATCCCACCCCACAGGTCACTAAGTCTTGTAATTCTCCTCAGAAAAACCTCCTTACTAAGCCCCACATTTTCATCTACAATAGATTGCTGGGGCTTTGATTTTCCTACCTTGAACTGCAGTCAAGAACGGCTTCTGTGCTCCTTTACGAAAGGCTGTGAAGGAGAAAGTGGCACAGAGAAGACAGGGTGGCTTCAGTTCCCACAGCAAGGGGAGCCGGAGGAGGATGAATGAGAGCAAGAACAACAGGAACCGACCTCATCCTCGTCCCCCTGAGGTGCTGCTAAAGAGGCCTCAAAACGTGGCTCGGGTGCGTTTTCTCCACTGTTGGCTGTGAGGTTACCCTTTCTGGTTCTTTGTTCTATAAGTAGCCCTTGAGATATTTCAAAAAGGTGTTCATTGATGTGCATGAGTTGGAATGTGGCCAGAGAGAATGGAGTGAACCGATAGGAGGAATAAGGGAGTCTGCACTGGACTAGGGGGCTAGAGAAACTAAGGAGTTTCAAGTCAACCTGAGCTACATAGTGAGTTCCAAGCCAGCCCGAGCTAGGGTGGAGGAGGCAGCAGAGGAGAATTGTGTGTGCCTACTGTCCTGGTGTCTGCGCTGCCGAGACAATCACCATGATCGGAACAACTTGGAGGGAAGGGTGTATTTCATCTTACAGGTTGAAGTCCATGATCAAGGAAAGTGAAGGTGGGAACTTGAGGCCCATTCACCACGGCTGTCTGTGAAACAATCTGTCTAGGAGCAGCATAAGGGAAAGATGTGGTCATGCCCTGTTTACAATAAAAGTGGAAATCTAGAACCACACAGACATCCAGCAACATGGGAGTACTGTCCCTCAGTACCAGTTCTATGCAAACAGTAAGGAAATTTTGCCTCAATTTATTCACCAGTTAAAAAAAATTCACCATTGAAAACTAACCTACAGTAGGTATGCAGAGGATAGAAAGCCCCAACAACCATGGATTTTCATGGTAATGATTCTCTGTGTGTCTCTTAGTGTGTGTTAGTCAGGATTCTCCAGAGTAACAGAACTTATATAATGAATCCACATATATATGGATTTGTGTTGCTACTGTTAGAAGAACGGAGATCACATTATGGGGGGGGGCAGTTCTGTCTCAAATAGCGATGGGCTAGATTATTAAGGACAACACATTCAATGAAAAACCAGAAAAACAGCAAATAGCTAACAACGTAGCAAGATTCCTGAGCTCTGTGTGGGTAACATGGTAAGACGGTCATATGCCAAGTCCAGAGGAAGCTGAGAGTCAATGGAGCTTGTAAGCAGGTTTGGTGTGTTCTCAAGGTTAAAGAGATTTAAAAAAAAACTTGGGAGAGAAAGAGAGGAGATGGAAGGGCAAGGCTGGAGCTGAGGCCCCCATGTTGGAACACTTTAAAATCAACTTCTGAAACCAAGGACAAAAAGAAAGTACTTTCTTTTTATTCCTTGAAAATATCATGCATGTATATGGTGTATTTTGATCATACCCATCCCAACTACCCCTTCATTTCTTAAGATTCGCCTATCATGTCCCTCTCCCACCTTCATGACCTCTGTTTCTTTTGTGATCCATGGAGTCCAGTTGGTGCTGCCTGCTGGAATGCTGATGATGTTGGTGGCTTGATCTTGTGCAGGTAAGCACAGCTGCGTGACTGCAACAGCCATATCATGTCCAGAAGACAACATCTCACAGCACTCAGCCTCATCTTAACCTCTTACATTCTTTCTTCCCCCTCCTCCACATTGTTTCCTGAGCTTTGAAGGAGTTGATAAAACTGTCATATTTAAGTCTGAGTACTAAACAGTCACTTAGTCTCAGCACTTTGAGTAGTTATGCATCTCTGTGTTGGCTGCTGCCCGCTACAGAAAGAGGCATCTCTAGTCAAGATTCAGCAGCACTAATCTATATATAAACCAAACAATCACGGATGTTACTACTATGAGCTATACCAAGTGTTCATGATGAAGATCTGAGAAAGGTAACTTGGGGTGTGGCCAAGCCAGTGGAAAGGGGAGAGCTAGCACCAAGAAAAACACACACACCTCCATAACAGAGGGGAAAATCATTTGGGGTTTACCCTAGGTGTTCTAAGGACTCAAGACTATTTCCAGCTTTCCTATCACATGAAGAAAAATAGAACTAACAGGACAATATTCAAGGAACCCGATGGTCAGCTCTATAACTGAGTATAGAGGCAGGAACTAACAGGAAGCTACCAAGAAGAAGCTTGGGGAAGGTCATATCCTGTGCACACAGGGCTGCTTTCACCTCTGCTCACTGCTTCTGTTAGCACAAGATAAGACTCTACCATGAGGTGAGTGAAGAAAACACAAGTTTGCACTGGCCGGGGAGAATTCTCAGAGACACTCAAAGTCAAGAGAGAATAAAATCAAAGGCACTGGAATCATTTGAAGCCTTAAGGGCCTAGAACTATGACAACTATAAGGCATGCAGGGAGGCAAGAAAAAGTAGTGTAAGATACAAAGTAAGTCTAAAACATCAGACTCAGTATTGCAGAGAGATTGGAGCAGGCAGCTACTGCTCACATACTGATTTGTATATGCTGGGGAAGGCAGACAGGGTGAGAAACAGGTGAACAATGGAGACATTCTGAGAACAAGTGGAAATGGAAAACTAGAAATTGAAATTACTGAAGCGCAGTAGCTTGCATGTGTATTTGAAGCTCTCCCCTCGAGATAAAGGAACCTGATGTAGCTCAGAAAGTTGGTCTGAAAAAGCAAGGGCATCAGTGAGGAAATAAATTATGAAACATTCCCCAAGATAGGCCACACTGATGGACGTGAAAAATACCTTAACAGTTGTAAGAATGGGAATCCTAGACAGTACTAATGGACAGAGGTTGCCTGGATGTGCTTAACACTGGGGAAGTAAAGATCCTGCCGTCAGGAGGCTGCAGGTCAAAAGGTTTCTGGAGCTGAGGAGGTCGCTCGGCGGCAGGTAAATGTGCTGCCAGGCCTGGTGTCTTGAGTTGGATCCCAGGAACCCGAATAGTGGGAGAAAAGAACGGAGTCCCCAAGTTGTCCTCTTTCTCCTCGTGTGTGCTGTGGCGTGTGTGTGTGTGTGTGTGTGTGTGTGTGTGTGTGTGTGTGTGTACCTTGCCTCCACACACAAAATAACTAAATACACGCGGAAATAAGAAGTCTCAGAGACACTTAAAACATATTTTAATTAAATGACTCTGAAAATGCAAACAATCACGTTACAATCTAGTCAAAGTTTCAAACAAATGAAATCATGCAACCAAAAAGAAATTTACCTGAAAGGATTGGTAAATTAGCTCAATCCAGGGCCAGGATAATGTGTGTGCATGTGCCTGCCTGCATTTGAACTCTCAAACTTATTACAAAGGAAGACTATGAACAACAAGACTACGCTCACAAAATGGAGACGTCAATGAAATGACGCCGATATAAGTTCAACTATCGTGGAAACTGCGCGTGAAGAACACAGGGGCTCTGCACTGCAGCACACGCTTTCTGTAACATTGAAATTACTCAATAATTGAAAATTTACTTTTTAAACTCTCAACTGTAAAACAGCATACAATTAATTTCATATTGTTCACTTTCACTACTCAATTTGCAATTAATTACATTTCTTACGCTCTTCCTTTATGCTGTTCAATACTAGAATGCAATAAAGAAAAACACCACCAACTGCTCAGTTGAGTCGCTCTCCCGCCGAGACTGGCAGAATTCCTGATGGGCCCCATCACTTCTTGATCATCACTTCCGGTTCTCTCCCTAGTATCATCAATGTCTGTTTCCAGTTTCTAATTTCTGTGTTTTGCTGGAGTGTCCCAGAGCGTGATTCCCAGGACCAAAAATCTTATTTTCTCTAAAGGAGTTTTTCAAACTGTATTAATTATGTAAAGAAAAATCTAGACGTGGACTTGGCAAACTTTTGCTTGAACTCAACAGCCATGGGCAGGCCAAACCCAACATTAGTTTTCCGTATCCACTGAAAACCAAGTTCACCATTTGTCAGGCTCAGCTGCCACTTGGCTAAATGCTTCTAGCATTTTATCGAGTATCTACAATGCCGTGTACTCAGCATCCCCATGTCTGTCCTAGAGAAACGGTAAAGTCAATTTTGATAACAGACTTCATATTTGGGATGATTCAGAAAATTGCATCAGTGATCATCGTGGTGCTCTGACATCAGCGTGTAGATATGGGTCATGGATGAGAGCAGAGGTCCAAGGGAAACTTTCGGGGTTAGTTCTTTCCATCACACAGGTTCTGAGGATGAAACTTAGGTCAACAAGCTCTGTGGCAGGTGCCTATGCCTGATGAGCCACCTCATCAGACCCGCAGTCAAATCCAGTGCATTTCACAGGACAAACGAGAAAACAATGGCCAAGTCACTCACTTTTGTATTTTTCTTCTCATTTTTCTCATGCATGCATAAATTTTAATCACCCAATACAACTTATCCTTGACATTATTAATACTTACTTTTAAATGCCTGTTTGTGTTTTTCTATCATTTGTATTATTAAATGTGAATCTCCTTTTAATTTTCTGTACTTGATAGTTATAATGTGCTTTATTTACTGTGAACACTCTAGGTTCAGTAATTCTACCTTCTAATTTTGTAGTGGGAACTTTTACTCTAAAAAAAAAAAAATCGATTGTTTTCTGGAAACGGTGTCAGTGGGTCCTCATGCACAGCTGACCACCAGGAGGCAGGCTAAATGTGAGCATGAGATATTGTCCTTTCAGACAATCACATAAATGATCAAACATCTTCCTTGATGGTGGCTATTTCTTTGTAATTCAGACTTTTCCCCATGGTTAAGATTGCACATGTGTCTGTGTGTGCAAATAACCGTTTATTTTCTTATAGCTAAGAATGTGTTACCACTCCCAAATACTGCTTTAGCCAAAGTGAAATTACGAAACATGAAAAAAATTACAAAATGGCTTGTCATTGAACTTAAAGCATAAAAGTTGGTTTCCATACTTTCTTTCTCCACTTGAAAAGATTTTGATGTGAAATACTAAATTTTCTGCCAAGTGTATCCACAGGAAAATCAGAGCTATCAATGTGAACGGGATGTGCTGGTGGAAAAACCCGAACTCTGTCCAACAGTGGGTGAAGTTTTCTGTTTCTTGCTCAATTTACCAATTTCATGAATATATTTTCCTCCTCTTAGAACAGGAGCAGGAGCCCCACTCACTGCTTCTGGTCATGAATTTGGGGAGAATTATTCTCCTCTGTTTTCATTTATAACAAAACTTCAATCTTCCTGTAGTGACAAGCAGAGGAAGATTTTCATCCGGCCTTTTCAAATTTTACATTTGATAAGTGTTTTCATACCTGCTTTAATATGCAATTCTGAATAATTAAAAACATAGTAGCCTTCTGCAGGTTTTGAATCAGTCATTCTCAGAAGTTTGCTTAGTTTCTTTGTTTCTAGAAACTTCTGAATGTAAGCACAAACGAACTCTTTTGAAGCATTTTCTGTTTTGTTTAGTGTCTTATTCTTGCTTCTGCTTCTGTATTTACTATTTCTACAAAATCATGTTTTGAATTATTAAAATTATACTTTAGTTTATAGTATATAATGTTTCATGTTATTCAGTTAGGTACTTTTCAAAGTACATATTTAAATATATCTATGTCAAAACATAAATCTCATATGTGAAGTAAGTATTTAAATATATAAACAAGCATTAAGACACTCAGAGAGATAGCTCAGTCAGTAAAGATGATGACCTAAGATTGAGCACCAGTCTCATCTAAGAGAGGTGCACATCTGTAACCTCAGTGCTGGGGTAAGGGAGTGGGGATGACCACTCAGACAGTGTAGCTGAGTCAGTGAGCTCCAAGTTTGGGAGAGAAATTATCTTATAAAGTAAAATGGAAAGTATGGTGGCTGTTCTTGGTTGGCAATTTGACTATATCTGGAACTAACTAAAATCCAGATATGAAGGGCACACTTGTGTGAGATTTTTGTTTAATTTGAAGTAGGAAAATCCATTTCTAATCTGGATCTTTGGGGTAGGAACATGTGGTAGTTTGAATGTATTTGGCCCCCCGGAAGCTAATAGGGAATGGCACTACTAGGAGGTGTGGCCTTGTTGGAGCAAGTGTGGTCTTGTTGGAGCAGGCTGGATGACACATACCTTTAGTCCAGGCCCTGAGGCTGGAGGGTACACCTTTAATCTGTGCCACACCTTCTGTGGGAAGTGTGTCACTGTGGGGATGGACTTTGAGGTCTTTTTCTCAAACTTCCCTCAGTATGACAGTCAGATGACTTCCTGTTGCCTCTGAGTCAAGACGTAAGAACTCTCAGACCCAGCACCACATCTGCCTGCATGCCGTCAGGTTCCCCATCCTGATAATAAACTGAACCTCAGAAACTAAGTGAGCCACCACAATTAAGTGTTTCCTTTATAACAGTTTCTATGGTCATGGTGTCTCTCCACAGCAATAAAAGACCCTAACTAAGACAGAAATCATGCCTTTAATCCAGATCTTTTGAGCTGGGAGAAGCCATATCTTTAATCTCTTTAATCAGGATCTTGAGGCAGGAAGACACACCGTCTGCTGGAAGTCTATATAAGGACATGAAAGACACAACTTTTCTTCTTTGCCTGCTTGCTCTCACCTTGCTAACAAGTCCATTCCTTCACTGGCATTAGAGCCTACTTCTTCAGGACTCTAGGAATCCAGTGTCTGCTGAAGACCAGCTAAAACATTCAGCCTGATAGACTGAGCAACTACTGGAATCTAGTGTTCTAAAGCAGGTATTTGCCAACAGTCTCAACTCCCACAATCTACACAAGAAATACACCCATAGAACAAGTGTGAGCCTAGTTCACGCAGCATGAAGCCTGCCTTACCAGAAAGCCAATCAGAATGTTCTTTCCCGCTGGTAACCCTAAGCAGAACATCCATGGATGAACTCCAGCCATTCCTCTGCATCCCCCAGTTAACGTTCAAACTCTGCTTTGCTGTGGTGAGACAGGAGCGGGAACTGACCTTGGTGCTGAAATCCTAAACCAGCAGAGTGGCTTCAGATCCACCAGATGTTACAACTCTCCATGCTCTTAAAATCGACTTTGGGGTGATTTTCAAGTATTTAACATTTGGATTTATTATCTTATTAAGTTATCATGATGAAGAAACTTAAAAAATGGAAGTATAGAAAATCATTGCTCACATTTTCAATGAGACAAAACAGTTACCCAGAGAATTCTAAATCAAATTTAGAAGTAGCTTATTTTCTAATGGACTGAAAAGTTCTTGACATTTGAGGAGGCTGGCAAAAACACGGTTAAAATCAATGTTTGACTTGTAATCCCCCCTCATGGTATCTCATTCAGGAAACATGGAAAGATTGTTTGATACTTAATTTGAGACAGAGGATTTTGTGTAGCTGCTGATAAGCATCCCAGCAGAATGACTGAATGCCCTCTGTCAGGCACACGGAAACAATGCCTTCAAGTCTTCCCACACACTACAAGCTGGCAAGCCTCCTGCTTCTCACTGAGCAGGCCAGAGACAGAGGACTACCTTTGGACTGCAGCAGTGAAACATGTTGTTCAGTCTTTCAGCTCAGAAAATTCCAAACGAGTGGAAACCTTAATACAAACAATCCACACTGGTGTCCTAGTAGACTGTGTGGCATTATTCATTCTCCTTAGAACTCTCAATATCGTTTCTGGGTTTCTCGGTGTCTTTTTACTGCATTTGAAAAACACTTTCATAGCCCCCTGAGAGTTAATTTAATAACTACAAGTTCCCCCATGGATATTACAGAAAGACTCTGGGGCTTAGAGGATTATGCACTTCATGTTTTATTTCAAAGGCACAGGCTCAAGATATATAAAGGAAGGCTTTATTATCTGAAGAATACTTTCTCTGTTTAAAACTCAGTGCATATAATGGGTTATTTTAAAAGAGAAAATTATTATGTTAAGGCATGTCACCATCAATAAAATAATGTATTTAAATGCAATTCAAAGATTAAAAATTCAAGAAAATTAAAAGAACATTGTAATTTCAATAAGAAAACACACTGTATTTATAGAAAACCCTTTTTAACTGGATGAATATTCACATAACCTTAGGTTTATTTCACTAATGTTCATTAATATCATGCCAATTCAAAGTGCTGTTCCTGCTCATTTGAACTAGTTAGAACCACTTCTCAGGGGAACTCAAAGTAAATACATTTAATTAAAACTAAACATCCCACTTCTTACTGAGACAAATTGGGAGTAGGCAGCTTACCTCACTGATTCACAGGGATACACCTTCATAGGAGGGAGTCGGGGAGTCGGGTGAAGATAGACTGCCAGTGAGGTAAGGGCGGGAAGCAAGGGAGCATCAGGGATCTTCAATAAAATGATTGTGTCTGGTACTTACACACTACAGTCTTAGTGCTCCTTAGGTGAGCACTTGCATCCTATCTTCAGGCTTTAAACCATCTCAAAGGTGGCATGTACAGTGAAAGCCAAGGGGATGTCCCTAGGAAGAGATCTCCCAGAGCCCCGAACATCACTCCCAGATCCATGTGTCAAGCTCTGTAGTGTCCATGGTGAAAACAGTCAAGATTCCAGGAGATTTGATGTCCAACAGGATTCTGTTTCTCATTCATAGCCATTGTCTTGCTTGGTCCTCATGTGGTACAAGTGGCAAGACCTCTTTGGGTCTTTACTATCAATACTAATTCCATTCATGAAGCTCCACCTTTGTGCCTTAATCATTTCCCTAAGGTTCCATTGCCCAACACCATCACTTCTGGGTTAGGGACTGAGCATATGAATTCTTCATGGGATTGGACTAAACATTCAGATACTGTCACGGAGAAAAATGGAAGAGGACAGAGAAGAGGAAGGAGAAGAAATGGGAAGAAATTAAGGTTCCATCCCACCCATCACCTGTACCATTCTGGAAGTCCAACCCAAAACAATGTTGTGTCAGTTTCTGGTGTCGATACAGATGGAGAAACTGCTCATATTGGTGCTTTTAGTTTCTTCAAGTATTTGCCTAAGAAACATGGGAGACCATTGTTAGGAGCCAGGAATATTTAGGGTTTCAAGGAAGAGCATCCTTACATCTAGTACTTTATAGTATCTATTTTATATTTTTAAGTATTTGTTTATTGATTATTTTATATGAACATTTGTGTCTGTTTGCATGTAAGTGTACTGTGTGTGTGGGGGACCTGTAGAAACAGAAGACAGTAGTGGATCCTCTGAAATTGGTGGGTGCTGGGAACTGAACCTGTGTCCTCTACAAGAGCAGCAAGCACTCCGAATCATACTGAGCCATCTCTCCAGCCTCCTGTCATCTGTTTTAAACATCATTTTCATGATATGCCAAACCCAAATAACACAAAAATCAAAATGCACAATTTATTTTAAAAAAATCATATCCTAATACCAGTGTAGGCTCAAGAATCACAAGATTGCCCACAGTTCGGGACACCTCTTATTCAAAACTGGTTCCTCAAGAGGAAACATTTTTAGTGAATATTGACTTGAAGGAAACAAAGGTGGGCATAGTGTCTCTTGATGGCTTGTTTTCCAAAGTGCACCACCCGCCATCTTCAGAAGCACTGACAGTTACCCAGGGCAGAGCTAACTTTTTGGATTGTCTGGATAGACTTTTTCCAGGATTTTGCCCTAGTTTGGCTTTGATCATGTCATACACACCATCAACAAAAGCAACGTGGTGACAAAAGGATTATTTGGCACACAGCCCACCATGCAGGGAAGCCAGGGAAGTAACTGAAGGCAGGGACTGAGGCAGAGACCATGGAGGGATGCTGCTTACTGGTTTGCTCCTCGGGTTGACACAGACATGCATAAAGGTCAATCAGATAGAGACATTTTCTCAATTGAGGTTCCCTCTTTGCAGCATGAATTATAGCCAAGAACACACCACACACACACACACACACACACACACACACACAGAAACACACACACACACACACACACACACACACACACACACAAAGAGAGAGAGAGAGAGAGAGAAAACAAAACCATGGGCAAAGACTTACATGCAAAGATGATATCAATGGGGAGCTCCTAAAAAGAGGAACTGGGAAAAGCTTGCATGGATAACTCTGGATTTGAAGCAGCACAATTTACTGCTGTGGGATGTATGGCAAATGTGTTGCTAATTAATCAATAAAACACTGATTGGCCGTTGGCTAGGCAGGAAGTATAGGCGGGGCAAGGAGGAGAATAAAGCTGGGAAGTGGAAGGCTGAGTCAGAGAGACACTGCCAGCCGCCACGATGAGAAACAGCTTGTGAAGATGCCGGTAAGCCACGAGCCATGTGGCAAGGTATAGATTAATGGAAATAGATTAATTGAAGCTGTAAGAACAGTTAGCAAGAAGCCTGCCACGGCCATACAGTTTGAAAGCAACATAAGTCTCTGTGTTTACTTGGTTGGGTCTGAGAGGCTGTGGGACTGGCAGGTGTGAGAGATTTATCCTGACTGTGGGCCAGGCAGGAAAACTCCAGCTACAAATGGCGTCCAACGTGGTGGCAAGAGTTTCCACCTAAAAACTGAGAAAAAAGATTCTAAAACGGAGCTAAAACCAGCTTCCTAATTGTCTCTCTCAAATGAGCGGCAGCTTCCTAATTGTCTCTCTCAAATGAGTAGCAGCTGCCAGTTTGAGCTACTGGTGGGTTCCTGGCGTGCGTGCTCAACCTGCAGTATGGCGGGAATCAGGCCTCTGCAAGTGGCAAATTAAGCTGCATGGTGGATTTAGACTTTGACAGTACAAAACAAAAAAAGAGGTTTCTGGACTACATGCTGCTTGGATAAAAGCATAGACCCATGATAGCTCCCAGAGCTGGTGGTAAACGTAGCCATGTTGGGAAGCTGAGGTGGGCGGAGCCAGCAGCCACAGCTGCTGCAGTTGAAAGCAATAGATTCACAATAAGACAGATTCAGGTGTAATAGTTTACAATGTGTGTAAAAAATGTACGTAGGCTTGAAAGAGAAAGAAAAAGGAATATATACAGTTGTATAAAGAAATAGTTTTTAAAAATAAAGTCTTTAAAGACACAGTAAAGGTAGTATAAAAAATAAGCCACGTAAAAATGGATATTACACAGAGAATCTGGATTGTGTTGTCTTTGGGATTTTTAACTGCAGAAAAACATTTGATTACAAAAGCTGTTGAGTTATGCCAAAATGTATATTTTAAAGATACCTTGACTTCAAAATTTGGATATAAGGATATGTTACTTTGGAAAGGAGACTCTGCTTTTGTTCCCACAGAAAGCCAGAGGCTATGGATTTGTTCAAGATTAAGATACATCAGGTTTGACCAGCCAAGACCCCCTGAAAGGTCTCTGATGACACCATGGCCCAGATAATCCAACATCCAGAACGATTTGAAGGCAACTGGCTCAGACGATACACCCTCATGGACTATTTCATAATCCTAAAATTTTCTTTGTTTCCCCATAAGATACAGCGCCCCCTTCCAGCAGGAAGTAGTAAGAGAAGCTATGCCCAAATTCCCAAATTATATGTAATTTTACTTTGTTAAGGTTAAAACCTTCCTTTTTGAAAAAAAAAGGGGAAGTGCTGTGGGATGTATGGCAAATGTGTTGCTAATTAATCAATAAAACACTGATTGGCCGTTGGCTAGGCAGGAAGTATAGGCGGGGCAAGGAGGAGAATAAAGCTGGGAAGTGGAAGGCTGAGTCAGAGAGACACTGCCAGCCGCCACGATGAGAAACAGCTTGTGAAGATGCCGGTAAGCCATGAGCCATGTGGCAAGGTATAGATTAATGGAAATAGATTAATTGAAGCTGTAAGAACAGTTAGCAAGAAGCCTGCCACGGCCATACAGTTTGAAAGCAACATAAGTCTCTGTGTTTACTTGGTTGGGTCTGAGAGGCTGTGGGACTGGCAGGTGAGAGAGAGTTATCCTGACTGTGGGCCAGGCAGGAAAACTCAAGCTACAATTTACCCTTAAAATAGAACAACACACAGCTGTATGCATTCAAGTCATGTGAAAGAACATAAGAATGGGATTGAGATTAATTAAGTGTGAAAGTGAGTAAAAATAGGAAATAATCTCATGTATGCTTTATAAAGATAGGATAAAGCAGGATAAAGCCTTAAAAAATAATATATTTCATATGTGATTGCTCTTCCTTTGGAGTTGGGAAGGGATGGGTTTGTGTTCTTACATGTACCTTCACGTATTCTCCAAGTTTCCAGTGATTAACAATTATCACCTAATCACCAACATTATACCAGTTCTTAAATTTTATGTATACATTGGGGATGTGTAGCAGGAATCTTAGAGAGTCTTATTAATAAAAATCAAACCTGAGCCAGGTATTGGGGTGAACTGGAAGATCAGAGAACCAGAACAAGCCACAGCTACCTCACCTTGCCAGATCCTCAGCTGGTCTTGTTTCCTCAGACTGGAAGCCTCTGTGTCCTCATATCCGAATGGCTCTCAGCTGAACTGTGCTGCTAGAAGCCTGAATGCTTAACCAGCCAAATGCTTCTAGTTTCTGGTCCTCACGCTTTATATACCTTTCTGCTTTCTACCACCACTACCTGGGATTAAAGGCTCTTTCTGGGATTAAAGGCGTGAGTCACCATGCCTGGCCATTTCCAATGTGGCCTTGAACTCACAGAGATCCAGAGGGATCTCTGTCTCTGGAATGCTAGGATTAAAGGTGTGAGTGCCACCATTTTCTGGCCTCTATGTCTATCTAGTGGCTGTTCTGTCTCTGACCCCAGATAAGTTTACTAGGATGCACAATATTTTGGGGAACACAATACCACCACAGGGATGCATGTGTGATACAGTGCATATGTGGAAGTCAGAAGACAATTTTTGAGAGTTATTCTCTCATCCTACCATGCAGGTCCTGGGGATCAAACATGTCTTTGGACTTGGTGGCAAGAGCCATCTCACTAGCCCAAAGAGGTATCATTTTTATAAGGCTCCCAAACTAAGGACAGGACTGATGTGAAAGAGAAAGGACTCAGTCACTGTAAACAGGATCAACACCTCCCTGGATGTGTGTGTTGACCAGCGATGCTGATGCTGATGCTGATGCTGATGATTCGAGGATGAAATCAAGTCTGCTTAAGAGAGGAGTGAGGAAGACAGAAAGGGAGAAAGGGAACATGGTGGGCACATGACTCTTCCCAGACACGCATGAGTTATTTTCACAGAGATGAGTACATCGTTTTTTCAGCATGACCTTGACAATGAAACCAAACTAGCAATCCACATAACTGTTTTGCTGAACGTATTTACAACCTGAAGACATAAAGCCAAGGTGGATAAGATGAGGAGTACTCTGAGGTCTTGGGCACTTCATGAGAACTGGGGAGAATGGGGGTCATCCTAGAAAGAGAAAACAGAAAGGTGCAACCCCAAACTTGATTTTTTCCTGAGCCAGATCACAGGAGGCTGAGACTTTCCAAGAAACACAGTTACCCGGGGCATTCCATTGTGAGAGAAGACTTGATATCAGTTTCTCTACTCATAGTGCCCCATGGGGATGCCCCTCACTTCCATGGTAGATGGCCAGATGAAGAAGTTATAGACGAAGAACAGTGTCACTCCCAAATTCTACCCTACAGCAGAATGCTACAGCATGGTATGCACGCCTGGGCACCTCTCTGAAGGTCTCCTGATGTGTGCATGACTAGCTGTTCCTTTGTTTAGAAAACCATAGAGACTTGTATATAATTAACAAATTTCATGATATCCAAAAAAAATTATTAAATCAACCTGGATGTATTTTATCCATCCCATGTCTGAATCAAGCAGACATTATACAGTTTTATATTATGTGCAGTGTTTGAGGAGAAGCAGGTGTGTGCTCTCTACCCAGAGCAGGAGAAGAAGACACCAGCTGCTGAGTGGCCAGCCACAAACAAGATCTACCCCAATGCAGCTTACCAGAATTGTCATTTTCAACACAGGCCTACTCATGACACGTTCACCCTTACTATTCTAAATTCATGTCTGTTTCCATTATAAACAACAACAACAACAACAACAACATTCTGACAAAAATCCACTTAAGAAGTAAAGGCTTTATTTCATCTTATACTCCCAACTCACAGTTCACAGACACTGAAGGAAGTCAAGGCATGAACTCAAGGCAAGAAACTGAAGCAATAATCATGAAGGAACATTGCACGCTAGCTTGCTCACTAGCCCAGGCTCTTATACAGCCCAGGAACACCTGCTTAGGAATGGTACCACCCACAGTAGGTTGAACCCTTCTACATCAGTTAACAATGAAGAAAATCCCTCATAGACATGTTCACAAGTTAATCTGGTCTAGATGATTCTTCAGTTGACTCTGGGCTTTGTGAAGTTGACAATTAAAGCCAACTGGGACCTTTATAAAACTCTTGGGTCTCCCATTGTGGTTGAATAGTACATTTATCTGCATGGATATATGTAGGAGGGGCAAGGCTCCTTTCTCTCCTACTCAGTCAGTTGTTCCATGGAAAGAAAAATGTGGCAAGCAGTTTATTTTTAAATTTATTTACTCACTTATTTACTACCATCATTGGAGAGGGCTGAGGCACATGCTCTGGCATATTATGGAGGTCAGGGGATAATTTTCATTGGAGTCAGTTTTTTCCTTCCACCTTCATATGGGTTCAGGGGATGGAATCCAGATCACCAGTCTTACCCACTGATCCATCCTCTCATTTCCTGCAAGCACTTTCTTAAGCTATAGAACTTCTCAAATCCTGATGCTTGCCACATGGCTCACCCCTGTCCACAAAGAAAGATATTATTGGTAGAGAAATTGCTGGAGATGCCGCCAGATGAGACCCAAGAAAATGGAGAGCTCATTCTCACAGGATGGAACCAGATCCTGGAGAGGGCACAGAAGACCCTTAACCAAGCGCTGACTCCTGAGGGCACCTGGTGAGCTATGATGGGGAGCTATGATGGGGATAGCTGAGCTCTGGTGGTGCCTTTTGTGAGTATTTACATGGTGCAACCACTTTAATTCACTGAATCTGCAAATACCTTTGTTCCCAGTGAGCTCATCTGAAGCTGTCCAGGACTTTGGGAGACACACCCATCCCATTATCTATGACATATATTAGTCCTTCAAAATGAGACAGAGAAAGAGCCACAGATATTCCCTCTCCTCTCCTGGGCTCTAATAGTTCTCCCATATCCCTTCAGCCAAGCCCTAGCCTTTGAACTGTGTCTTCAGGAAACCCTTAGCATACTGTTCTCTAAAGGCATTTCCTCCTGGGCCTACACTTCCCCCAGATTCCATGAATGGGTGCAAATGGAAATGTAGAAATCAACCAAGTCAAGAGCACAAAGGAGGAATGCCTGGATTCACAAGAAACCCTGGCTGCTACTCCTTCCTCCTTCTGAGCTTGGTAACCCAGACCAACTTGCTGTAGCCTTGAACTAAAGCTATCTTGACTTTTCAAGCTGAATTTACTGAAACCAGGAAGCCCTGGTGGATTCCACACTGACTGGAATTCTACTACACTTTACTGTGGTGTAGAATCAGGAATTATCCAGCCTCCTTCATTAAAGACAGCTGCCACATACAGTCTTTATCTATAACTTTTCTAGAGGTACCTTTGGCATTAAGGCATAAGACAAAGTCAGAATCTAGTTTATTGGCATCGAAATATCAGAGTAATAACGAAGTCTGGAGGCTTCTGTGACTCCCAGATACATTCCTTCAGAATTATAAGTGAAATTGTTTTCCTGGACCCATTCTGTCTGGGGAAGGGAGATGTGGCTCTGCTGTGTTAAAATGACCAGATTCTGAGGGTGAGCTCCAGGTGTAGCCGTTACACACACAGTGTTTGTGCTTACAGAGCTGAAATATCCAAACAGATCGATGAGTCGTCGAAGCGCCAGCATCCAGAATGCTTGCCACTCCCTCAGAAGCAAACCCAATCTCCAGCAATAATGCTGACATGTGAGCCCCAGAATTAAATCACAGGAAAGCTTCCAGGCAACCCTTCCAACCGCCACTTGCAAGCAGGAAAGTCTGTCCTCTGAGGCTGACTTCAGCTTGGCTTTGCAGCCAGCATACATTTGAATCTCCAGATTTTCCCAACTGCATCTTGGGAAGAATTTCTTTAATGAGATTCTTTCCTGGGGTGCTTTATATTCATTAAGTGTAAGGAGAAATGTGTGGACATAATTATAAATTAGGGATGATGCAGTGTTGATAATCAAGGAAAGTGTGTAGGGGAATGATGTTACCAGAGTATTTTTCTCAAAGTTCGCTGCCTTTTTAGATGAAAGGGATTTTTGCATCCCATGTTGAAAGCAAGAACTGAATAGACTCATTTCAGGCTAAAAGGGAAATTGCACTTTAGAGGGAGGCAGGCTGTTCACCGCAGCTTTCAAACCAATTGTAGCTGAGTGAGGATGGATCAGCTGAATAGCCTCCACCAGACCCTGTCAGAAAGGGAAATGTTGGGGAAATGCTTTGAGGAAAAGTAATGCACTTGGGAGAAAAGTAAAAGTTTGAAGACATACATCATCAAGAGATGCTGTGGATATGAACCTGGGGCTGTGGCCAGAGACTGAGAGAAATACAGAGGGAGAAGAGAAAGTGCAAACAGCTTGACAAAAAAAAAAAATGTGGGAGAGATGGAGTGAAGGGGGGGCAGGTGTGAAGGAACCTCTGAAGTCGAGTGCATGTGACTACAGTAACTCTACATGCTCCTAACAACCTCTATACACTTACACACTTGAGTAAGTGATAAATCCCATGACAGGGTCAAAGCCGGAGAGATGAAAGGTCATAGTGCTAATCGGTGAGACAGTTACACTTAGACTATACTGGACAAAGCCAACCAAAGCAGACTCTTTGTCCAAAAGTAACTCTAGGGGTGTGGGTCGTTAAGAGAAGTCATAAAAATCTTGCTGTAGTCAGCATAATTCCATAGAAGTGAAACCAGACTGTAAACTCAATCCAGATGTTAGTGGAACAAAGTCACCATAGTGGATAGTGAGTAAAATGATCGTAACAACGGACTTGAAAATGGTGACGGTGTTAGTGATGAGGAGGACAGTGCTGGCCGGAGATGATGAGCCTGGCCAGCGGTGACGATGGTGGCAGTGCTGTTGGTAAGAGAGATGGTGGTGGTGACGAGGACTGGAGACAATGGTGGTGGCTGAGGAGGCAATGGTGATCGCCATGGCGAAAATCAAAAGGACGGTGGTAATGATTATGGCTGATGCTGATGATGCTGACGACGATAGTGATGGTGATGATGATGAAGATGGTGGTGGCAAAGATAAAAACTGCCGCAGCTTTGAGAGCTTACTATACGCTCGATCCGTAACATTGTATTTGAGTACCTGAAATCCATCCAGACTCTGTGTGGCTATACTCACATTGTGGGTAAGAACCGTCGCCCGGTTGCTGAGGAGGAGGCAGGCAAAGAGAAGACCAAATACAGATTCATCCTGAGCCCCAGAATTTGAAGGCACCCGTGAGGAATGAGAAATCAGTGTCTGGCGGGAGCACGGCCCTGGAAGTCACAGGATGAGCCCTGCGCTTCTGCTGTGAGGCTCTTCGCCTGCAGAGAAAGACTGGGACAACAGACTGCTGCCAGTCAGCACCTGACACCAAGAACAGTGAATGCGCACACCGCCCCCGTTCACTGTGAGGGGAAGAGGGGGAATGCACACACCGCCCCCGTTCACTGTGAGGGGAAGAGGGGGAATGCACACACCGCCCCCGTTCACTGTGAGGGGAAGAGGGGGAATGCACACACCGCACCCGTTCACTGTGAGGGGAAGAGGGGGAATGCGCACACCGCACCGTTCACTGTGAGGGAAGAGGGGGCGGGTGGAGAAGAGAATGGTAGCAGCAGAGGGGGTGCCGTGGAGGAGCTGTTTGGCTGAAACAGGAAGAGCAGAACCACAGCAAAAAGGCCCCAGCACATCCTCTCCCTACACCCCTCCTCCCCGTCTGCCCTCCCCCAGAGTCCCCGGCTTCTTTCTTCTCACCCTTTACACACTGAAGCCATCCTCCTGAGAGTCACAATAGTCCCCTACCAACAAGGTACTAATAACAACAGGGTGTCCAGGTGAGATGTGGCGTGAACGATTATTTTTAAATTTCAAATAAACCAGGGATATTGTTTAGTGTGTCTCATATAATGTCTGAAATTCAAGTTCATCTGAGCTGACTAGGTTTTTATTTCCTATATCTGAAATCTTAATAAATCTTAAATAAAGTTGTTCTCGCCAGGCATTGGTGGCTTGGTGGTGCATGCCTTTAATACCAGCATTCCGGGAGGCAGAAGCAGGCAGATCTCTGTGTGTTCAAGGCCAGCCTGTTCTGCAGAGCAAGTTCCAGGACAACCAAGGGTACACAGAGAAACCCTGCCTTGAAAAACTGGGGGGGAAATGGTCATTCTCTCTCTTGGTCTTTTCAGGTCTTTCTCTTGCTTACTAATTGAAAGGAAATTCTCTTGGTTTGTCTTCTTGTTGGAGTGATAAACATCATGACCAAAAGCCACTTAGGGGTTTATTTGGCTTATAGGTCACAGTCCTTCATCAAGAGAAGCCAGAGCAGGAATTCAAGGCAGGAAATTGAAGCAGAAACCATGGAAGAGCACTGATTACAGACTTGCTTGCCATGGCTTGCTCAGATTTCTTTCTTATACAGTCCAGGACCACCTGTCCACAGGAACTATCGCCAACAGTGAACTAGGCTTACCCACATCAATCATTAACAAGAAAATGTTCAAAAGGGCATGCCCACAAGACAATCTGATGGAGACGGATGATCCTCCGTTGAGGTCCCCTCTTCCCAGGTGAATCAGGTGGGTATCGAGGTGGCAAAAGTAACCAGCACATGAGGCAAGGGAAGAGCAGATGTAAGAAGCAGAGTGGGGAGGGGAGCCGTGCCAAGCCATCCTCTGGGATTGGCGTGGCTGATGTTCATATGATCTCACAGTAACTGGTTACCTGCAAAAACTCCAGGTCAGATGCCAACGTTCCTTTTCTATTGGAGGAGTTATTAGCAGCTGCAGGCTGCTGTGACAGGGAAAGTCACTCTCCTTTGGTGGCATGGCTGTTGATAGGTTGTTCGTGCCCCAGTGGGTGGTCTTGTACAGTGTGCAGGTGGGCAGCACTAATTGCACCCAAGGAGTTATTAATAGCAAAAAAAAAAAAAAATGAAAGAGGATGTGAAGTTGGGAGGGAGATGGGGTAGGGGTATTCAGGGGTGTTTGAAGGGGATAGTGGATATGATCTATATACACTGAAGATGTGTTTTTAACTTTCAAAGAATAAAAAAATATTTTTTAAAGGAAATGAAAGAGCTATGCAGGTGCATGGGAGGACAATTTAAAATCATCTCAAATGCCTCTCTTCCCATCTCTCCTTCATTGTTCGTTTACTGAGAACAGTCCATGACCTCTCAACGGCATCTTCATTCAGGATGGATAACACACTGGGTGGAGAATCTGAGAAGCCAGTGTGACTGAAGATTCTATCCCCTAGTGAGGTCAGGCCATTCTACTGCTATCACACATCACACTGCACAGCCAGAGCTACGAAGTACAGTACTTTCAACTGCACACAGTGAGTACTTGATAACGAGAAGTGACTGTGCTACTGATTTGTGTTGTTGCCATATTTTATTATTATTTTAGAGAATATTCCATCCACCATAGTGGAAAGTTGACTGGAAAATAGCAGGCTGTATTATTCCATCAGCAGCCTTAACTATCATATGCTCACTATATCATTTCATTATATAAAGAGGTCATGTAGGGTACCTGACCTAGACCATGTAAGGACACTCTATGATGTCTTCACCATGATGAAATCATCTAGCAATGGAACTCTCAGACATACCCCATGAATAAGAGATGCCTGAGTGTATTTCTATGTTCCAGACAGCCTGCAAGAGGCAGTGGGTCACCTTAAAGCAAGTGTAGTAACTTCCCAACATGCCCTAGATCTGCCATCGAGTGACTCCTGGGCCTCAGAAGAACCCTGTGACCTTACGTGAAGTTGGGTTATCACAAAGATCAACAAATTAAAATGTAGCCTAATGACCTTAGGATTTGGCTTCCAATCTTCTATAAGAGTGTCCTTAATGGGGGACATTAGGGGACAAAGACCTAGAAAGATTGTGTGGAGATGCAGCAAGAAGAGAGTGTCTCCACTGAATGAATCATTTTACAAGTTCATTTTACAAGTTCATCGGAGGCTTCAAAATTGAGAAAAGAGGCATGGAATAGGTCCCTCCCTAGACTCTTGCAGGGCAGGGTGGCCCTTCAGAGATCTCAATGTTGACTTCTGGTCTCCAGACTCTGCACCAGTGAACCCCTGTTGACCTAAGGTACCTGGTCCACAGCACTTTGCTATAGCAACTCTAGACATTAATAACACATCAGTCACTGTCTTAGTTAGGGTTCCTATTGCTGTGAAGAGACACCATGACCACAAGAATTCCCATAAAAGAAAACATTTCATTGGGGGTGGCTTATAGTTTCAGAGATTTAGTTCATTATCATCATGGTGGAATATAGCAGCATGCAGGCAGACATGGTGCTCAGTGGCTTTGCTTAGTTGTGGAGGAAGATTCCATAATCCCTTTCTTCTATCCTTTCACGCTAAAGTCAGAACCACGTGGCTGAAGCTGCCAAGTTCTGCTGCTTGCTGGGGCTGGAACATGGTCCCCTTGTTCAGTTACACCTTCACCAGCTTCCTGTTGTTGATGGTTGCCTTCACTGTCGAAGCTTGGCTGTCCCTGAACTTGCTCTATAGACCAGGCTGGCCTCAAACTCAGAGATCCACCAACCTCTGCCTTCTGAGTACTGGGATTGAAGGTGTGCACCACCACACTTGGCTCTAAGCTTTTCAATTCCCATTCACAAGTTGGAAACTTAGCTGGGTGGGATCTTGGCCTGAGGTCACCACTCCCTTTATTCCATTTCTTAATCTGTTTATCTCCTAGAACACAGGACTTCACTCCTGGTCCACTTCCTGGTGCTCCTTTTCTCCTCAAATTTTGCATTTTATATTTTTACTTTCTCAGCTTGCTCTATTAGTAGGCTATTCTGAGATTTCCTCTGCCAACAGAATTAATCCAAATCTCTTCACTTTAGCCAGGGGCAGATTTTTCAGACAAGGGCAAAAACAGCTACACTCTTCAACAAAATTTCAAAAGAATGATCTCTAGGCAATATGCTAAAATTCTTCTCCTCTGAAACCTCTTGAGCCAGGCCCCCACAGTCCAAATCCCCCTCAGCACCGCTGTCTCCCATGCTCCTACTAATGTGGTCCATTAAGCAGCACTTATAGCATTCTACTGCTTTCCTAACCCAAACTCCCAAAGTCCAAATTCCTCCAAACAAAAACATGGTCTGCCCTATCACAGCAATACTCCAGTTCCTGGTACCAACTTCCATCTTAGTTAGGATTTCTATTGCTGTGAAGAGACACCATGACTATGGCAACTCTTATAAAGGAAAACATTGAATTGGGGCTGGTCTAACAGATTCAGAGGTTTAGTCCATTATCACCATGGCAGGACATGACAGTCTACAGACAGACATGGTGCTGGAGAAGGAGCTGAGAGTTCTGGTCTTGATCTGCAGGTAGCAGAAGGAGATTGTGTGTCACACAGGGTGTAGCTTGAGCATAGGAGATCTCAAAGCCCACCCCTACAGTGACACACTTCCTCCAACAAGGCCACACTTCCTAATAGTGCCACTCCCTATGGGGCCATTTTCTTTCAAACCAGCACAGTCACATACCCAGTGGGCACACATGGGCCACCTGAGTATGGAGAAGGGAGAGGTGGGGTGCCTAGGGTTGGTCTCAGAAGGGCTTTTCTTGTCCAGGATCCCAAAAAAAGATGGTGGCAAATAGACAGAGGCCAGAAGAGGTGAGGTGAGGCCTAAGAGCCTAGGGAAGCAGAAAGTCAGTCAACCTCCAGGCTGGGGCTGGGTCAGGCGGGGTCCCTTTTGACCAGGAAATCTGGAACTTACCATTGGGTGTTAGAGACACTAATCAGCAAAAAATCTTCCCAGAAGCAATCCTTCTGCGGATAAATTCCATAAACATGTCTCTGATGAGATTAAGGCGCCTCCTCCCAATCGCATCAGGAAGTAAGTGTCGCAAATGAACTAGTAAAAGATGAATCTCGAGGCCAGTGATGCATCATGCTGTAATTGCAGAGGCCTTTGGCGAGCGACAGGAATATTTTAAAAGAGGCGAGAGAGGGATGCATCCACACTCTTCCAAGTGCCATCTGAGAGGATGGATGCCCCAATTTAGATGCTCCCTCCCTCCCACGTCTTTTTCTGGAAATAGCCTCTGAGCTAAAAAGGACAGTGATTCCGCTACTACAGCACATTGGAAAACCCCCGAACTCCCCGGCTCTCGCTGCGGTCATTTTGTGCTCACTAAGCAACCTTCTGAGCTGTATAATCTGGAGTTCTGACTAGGTGATTCTTTTTTCCAGGCCCTGAGCCAGGAGAGTTCTCAGGACTAGAAGTTTGAGCTGAGCAGGAAAAAGGCAGATGGGACCCTAGACAGGACCCTATTAGACAGAACGAGGGTGCTGGGCATGCGCAAACAACTGGGTCAACCGCACAGAGCCGGGGAGTAGAAAGTGTGTCCCCTCCCAAACAGAGGCAGCTGCTGAGAGCTCAGCCACCCCCGTGGAACACTCCAAGCCTGTGACCATCTCCACGGGCATCTTCAGGAAGCAGGCAGCAGCCTCAGGAGAGGGGAGACCTGTCAGAAGCCCAGGCCAATCGCTGTGCTCAAGAAGGGCTTGAGCATGTCAGGGTTCACACTCAAAGGACATTCAGAAGCACTGGACTTTTGTGGTCCTTCTCTCTTAGCACACATCCCCAGGGGTCTCTGCTGTCACAGTGTCACAGGGTCTCCTGCTTTTGTTATTGTTTTGTTTTGTTTTGTTTTTGCAGGGCTCAAGCCAGATTGTAAGTGCTGTCACCCCAGCAAACATGCAGGAGAATGTGAGTTGGCTTGACTGCGGTGAACTTTTTTCAGCCTACATCCGAACCAAAGCATCATTTTATATAGCTTCAGTACACAGTCTCTACTTACTAATTAGACCCAGGAAAGGTGAAAAAAAGAAAGAAGATTCAGCCTATGGGTAGCTGGGTCAGCCTCAGGTCAGGCTCATGATGCTGTTTCTTAGACAACTCACAGACACCCATCTCCCCATGGGGATTCCCCCCTCCCTCAGGGCCCAGGGCCCCAGCTCTAATGCCTATGCAGTCGTATTCCTTAATGTTCAGTCAGCACTGTTGAGCCTCTGAGAACGACATGAAAATGGTCGAGGCAGCTTCGGAATCTTCTTCAACACACTTTTCTCTTGCCTTAAGCAGCAACTCACTTGACACCAAACACACAATAAATCAGAATTAACGGAGCAGTATCCCACAAGCCTTGGCTGGGAGACTTTCTGATTTATTGGCGTTCTTGTCCAATGTCAGATAAAGTAGTTCTGTCAATTAATAATATTGTGTGCTTTAAATTTGTGTTCACAAACTCCTTGGAAACTCAAATTTGGATGTGTCTAGCTCTATCACAGAAATCAGATGGATTTCCACTCTATTCACAGCACCAAGTGGCACCTGCTCCACTCACCTCACTCTATTGCTGCCTCTTCCTCCTCACATGAAGGAGAATGAGATGTAACATCATGGTGCTACAGAAGAGGGCTTCTTTGGAGGGATGTTTTATATCCAGCTTAGTGGCCATGTGGGAGAATCTGCCCTACTAATAAATACCCTCTGCTCCAAGGAAGAAACAGGTATGCAAACACCTAATGACCCCATCGATCTCAGATCCTCAAGTGCTCCACCATGGATGCTCTACCATGGGTGCTCCAATATGGGTGCTCCACCATGGGTGCTCCACCATGTGCCATTTGTAGGACAAAGGTAGTGTGAAGGTTGGGTAGAATTAGGTCAACTGTGAAGGATGGGCAACCTCTCTGCATATAGAATTATTTAGATCCCTCTGCATGCTATGTCCGAAAGCACAGCTTGTCACATATCTAAGGAAAAAGAAGACAGGGGTGAAAAGAAGGAAGAGGAAGAAAGTGAGGAGAAAGAGGAAAGGAGGATGAGGAGGAGTTAGGGAGGAATAAGAATATGGAGGGCAGGCAGTGGTGGTGTATACCTTTAATCCCAGCACTTGGGAGGCAGAGGCAGGTGGATCTCTGTGAGATCAAGGCCAGCTTGGTCTACAGAGCTAGGACAGCCAGGACTACACAAAGAAACTCTGTCTTACAAAACAAAACAAAAAGAATATGAAGGGGAGAAAGGTATTGGGGAGAAGGAGAGGAGGCATGAGAAGGAGAGGAAAGATGGAGGAGGAGGGAGAGGAGGAAGGAGAGAAAGAGACAGCAGCGGCATGGAGATGAGTGGATAACACAGAGTAAAATAATAAAATCATCCAGGGACTTCGACTGGTCAGACAAAAGCCATCTCAATATGCAGTAAGGGATTATTCTTGATAAAATGATCTAAAAATGGCTTAGTGCCTTCCACATGATGGGTCCTGAGTAATCATTGCTATGAGCTCGCCAGACTTCTATTGACCTGGGCAGGCACTTTCTTAAATTGAAGGGGGCGTGTCTGTGAAGAGCAGAAAAACAGATAAACGGTGCTGCTGCCTGGCTCAGGAACCCTGTCTTTCCTTCCTCCTGATTGTGACCCACTTATAGAAACACATAGTGTAAATGTGGGGAATGCAAGACCAGCATGTATGCCTGTCTGCATAAGCTTAGGGGGTTGGACATTACCATGTGATCAAGCAGAGAGCCTAATAACCCTCAGAAATGCCACAGAATTCTGGACTTCCATCACCTCCCCTAGGAACCACTGAGACATGTCTCTAAACCTCACACAAGACAGCATTTGCAGTGGCGAAATCATCACTACACTATTATTGTTCTAAATTTACAACCTCATGCTCTGTTCCTCCTGTATTCATAGAAAGAATGAAGCAATTTTAATACCACTATAAATTTTCTGGTCTCATAGAAGGGTTTAATCAAACCCCTTCCATCTGTTCTCTCTCCCAAGATGGTAACAAAATCATTTTCTGCCTACAAGAAATAACGTTGGAGGAAAGGAAAGTCTACATCAATTCCAAAGCCATTTTGATTGTTCTGTATTTGCCAGAAAGTTCTTAGAGCTGTATTTAGTTATTTTGGGGGATCCAGCGATTTTCAAATCTCCAATCCTGAGGGAGAGGCAACTGCTTATCAAGGGCATGAGGCATCACAGTCTCCTGCCAAGCTCAGGAGCTCGTTCTGCATCAGGTTTTATAACCCCTCTGGTTAGAGGCAGGAATTGGAAAGAATTAACATGCCTGAGATACACTATGAGTGCTCTGGAGGAAGGCTAATTTATAGAAAACCCATGGGTGCATTCACGGGGAAACACTCACAAATGTAAGCTCTCCACCCACAAGCCAAAGAGTGGATATGAGCAAAGAGTTCCTCTGTAGAGCACTTTACACGTACTCCAATCCCAGTCTTAGCTCCCCAGCACAGCGAACAACCATGAGAACTACAACAGAGAAGTCAGATCAGGAACACCGCTGCTTGTGTGGGGACAAGGCCTGTGTGTGTGTGTGTGTGTGTGTGTGTGTGTGTGTGTGTGTGTGTGTGTGTAAGCTGTTCCCACCTCCTATTTGCCTCTGACACTCCTTTTTCTTTTCTATTTAAGGGACAATGTACACTGCCTTTTGTCCAAGAATTTATTTATTTATTTATTTATTTATTTTATTAACATTTTTCATTTATTTTACATACTGACCAGTTTCCCCTCCCTCCTCTCTTCCTATCTACACCTCTCCCCATCCACTCCTCCTCCATCTCCATTCAGAAGGGACAGGCCTCCCATGGGCTTAAACAAAGCATGACACATCAAGTTGAGGCATGACTGAGCTCTTCCCCCTGTATCAAGGCTGGGTGAGGTAAATCTAGCATGGGGAACAGGTTCCCAAAGCCAGCTAAGTACCAGGGACAGGTCCTGATCTCACTGCTAGGAGCCCCAGAAAGAGACCAAGCTACACAACTGCCACACATGTGCCCAGGACCTAGGTTGGTCCCATGCAGGCTCCCTAACTGTTGGTCCAGAGTCCATGAGCTCCCATGAGCTCAAGTGAGCTGTCTCTTTGGGTTCCCCTGTGATGTCCAAGAATATTTTATTTCTACCTTACTACTTGCCGTAATTGGTCAGAATGCTGTATTCTTGAGAAATCACTATGTTGGAACACAACTCCACTGGTTATAGTTTAGAAAGAGGACTTTGAGGGGGTCATGAAGGTAGAGCCTCCTCGGTAGCATTAGTGCCTATGATTGCCAGCTTTAATTGTCACCTTGATGCTGTCTAAAATCACCTGGGAAGGAAATCTCATCCAGAGGTTGTCTACATCAGGTTGGCCTGTGGACATGACTTGGGGAAGAAACATCACACTGTAGGCCCAGCTAGCTCAGTCGGTAGAGCATGAGACTCTTAATCCTAGGGTCCTTGGTTTGAGCCCCATGTTGGGCACCAGATGTTGTTCAAATCTTAGATGGTCTTATAATAAAAAAACTCAGAGCCAGATATTGGGGTAAAAGCTGAAAGATCAGAGAAGCAGAGCAAGCCACAGCCACTACCTATTACCTCACCAACTCCACAAATCCTCTGACTAAAATCCTCTGAATCAATCTTCACCCGAAAGGGTATCAGTTGAACTGCTTTAGTTCCTGTTTCCTCACACCTTATACACCTTTCTCTGTCCAGCCATGTCATTTCCTGGGATTAAAGGCATGTGTGCTTCCTAGTATTGGGATTAAATGTGTGTTCTACCACTGCCTGGCTCTGTTTCCAGTGCAGCCTTAAACTCACAGAGATCCAGACAGATCTCTGCCTCCCAAGTGATAGGATTAAGGGTGTGTGCCACCACTGTCTGGCCTCTATGTCTACTCTAGTGGCTGGCTCTGCCCTCCAATCCCCAGGCAAGTTTATTAGGGTACACAATATACCACTATAGCAGCACATTTCCTAGGCAGGCATTCTTGAATTGTGTAAGACTGGATACATTGAGATGAGCACAAGAAAACAGCCATGTGTGCATACATTCATTTCTCTCGGCTTTTGACTGTGGGTTTGACGTAACCTGTTTAAAGTTCCTGACTTATGTTCCTCTCAGTGATGGACAGTACCCTGGAACTATACTCACAATAAACCACTTTCTTCTTCTTCTTCTTCTTCTTCTTCTTCTTCTTCTTCTTCTTCTTCTTCTTCTTCTTCTTCTTCTTTTTCTTCTTCCTCTCTCTCTCTCTCTCTCTCTCTCTCTCTCTCTCTCTCTCTCTCTCTCTCTTTCTATCTCATGTTACTTCCTGACCAGAGTTTCCCCTCCATTCTCTCCCTGCCACCTCCCCTCTCTCTCAGACCCTCTCCTCCTCTGGTTCCCTTCAGAAAAGGGCAGGTCTCCCAGGGATATCAACCAAACATGGCAAATCAAGTTGCAATAAGACTATGCACATACCCTCATAGTAAGGCTGGTCAAGGCAACCCAGTAGGAGGGAAAGGGTCCCAAAAGCAGGTGAAAGAGTCAGAGATAGCCCCTGCTTCCACTATTAGCAGTCCTACAAGAACACTAAGCTACACAACCAAAACATATGCAGAGGACCTAGGTTGGACCTATGCAGGCTCCCTTATTGTCAGTTCAGTCTCTGTGAGCTTTTATGAGCCCAGGTTAGTTGATGCTGTTAGTTTTCTTGTATTCTTGACCCCTCTGGTTCCTACAATTCTTCTTTCCCCTCTTCTTTGGGATTCCCAGAGCTCCAACTAAGGATAGGTTGTGGGTCTCTGTAACTGCTCCCTTCAGTTGCTGGATGAGGCCTCTCACGATGATTATGCTAGGCTCCAGTCTGTGAATACATTAGGAAATATTTCACTGACTTTTTTTTTTTTTTGGCCCGTTGTGTTTGGTTCTATCCTGCATCTCTGGACTATCCAGCCTCTGGTTCCTGGCCATCCAGGCAGTGTCAAGCATGGGCTCCCTTTCATGGCATGGGTCTCAAGCTGGGCGTGTCATTGGTTGGCCACTCCCACAAGTTCTGCACCCTGTTTCCCCCAGCACATCTTGCAGACAGGAAAAATTGCAGGTTGAAGGTTGTAGTGGCTGGATTGGTGTCCCAATGCCCCCACTGGAAGCCTTGCCTGGTTACAGAAGATGGCTGGTTCAGGCTCCGTATCTCCCTTTAGCAGGAGATTCAGCTGGGGTCGTCCGTATAGATTCCTGGGAGTTTCCATTGCACTAGGTTTCTAGCTCACTCTGGAAATGCCCCCAGCTCCAGTCGTCTCTCCCAGTACTCTCTCCCTCCATCTCCCACACACACACTTGACCCTTCCCTGTTCCCATCCCTTTCTGCCCCCAGTCTACCTATGAAATCCATAATATTTTCCTTTCCCAGGAAGACCCATGCATCTCCCCTTGTGCCTTCCTTGTTACTTAGCCTATCTGGGTCTGTGGATTACAGCATAATTACCCTTTACTTTACAGCTAATATCCACTTATAAGTGAGTACATGCCATGTCTGAATTTTTGAGTCTGGGTTAGCTCATTTAGGATGTTTTGGTTTTTTGTTTGGTTTTTTGTTTTTTTGTTTTTTGCTGTTAAAAAACATAACATCATGAATTTTGTGGGTAAATGGATGGAACTAGGAGAAAAATCATCTAGAAAAAAACAATAAACCATTTCTTCCCCAGGTTTCTCTGTGTATTTATCACAACAACAAAAAAATGAGATCAGGTCCCTTATAAAAGGGATACTAAGATGGCTCTCCTGCCTCTGACATTGGAAGTTAATTAGAATGACAGGCTATCCATCCACTAGGAACTGGACCCTCTCCAGACACCAAACCTGATGGAGCTTTAATCTTAAACTTCTAGACTCTAAAACTGAGGGAAAATTATATTTGCTTTTCATCTACCTATGATCTTTTATTACAGCAGCCCAGAACGACCAGTATACTCCTAACATTATTTATTATCTGGAAGACAGTGTTTTTCTGGTTATTTGATAGCAGACATGAGATGGAACCCGAGTGATTGTGTCTGCACAGAATGCCTGGCTGTGTCCCAGATGCTCAGGACATACATCAGGGAATTGCAAGGTGCTGAGACACACGGCGAGCAAAGTCTAGGAACAAGCTGTCTTCTCCTGTCTCTATCCAAGGTACCGTCTGTGGCCAGCAGCGGACAGGGTGTTCTCTGTCCTTAATTACAATGTTCTTTTTAGAGCCCAACAGAGATAACAATCTTTCCAGCTCCCACTCTGTCTCAACCGGCAAAAACGACAGCACTCCACAGCTGCCTGGATTACTTAAGTTAACCAGAACCCACAGGTACTAATGACAGAGGGTGGCGTTGATCAGGGCTGGCTTAAGCAGTAAGGAAACTTAGGTGTGCTGATAAGAGAGGAGTTTGGAAGGTTCACATGCACGGCATCTCCTCATATAGAAAACAAGAGGAATCCCCAGGTGATGGGCATAGCCCATGTCAGTGACCATGTCTAGTTCCAGATGCCCTATCAATGAAGAACCCATATTTCTTACTCCTTGCTGGGTCATTACAGTTGCAAGATGGCTTATTCCAGGGTAAGGTACATTCCTTTTGTTCACAATAACATAGGTAGACAGCTTAAGTGATTTCCTGTTGCTAGATCACTAACACAGAGTGTGGTTCACACTCTGGAGAGTGGCACGCCCTGATTACGACTCTCCAGTGACTGCCAAGTGCATTGCCTTCCCGTGAATTGATTTCATCAGGCTGGCACGTGCATGGCTCTGATGATGGCGATTTTTGAAATTAATTTATATTATTCTGAAAGGGGTCCCAAGTGTGATAAAGAGCATCACAACACCTTATACCTTAAAACAAGCCCTCCATGGGGGAATGTGTCACATTAGTGACTTGAAAGCTCACAGTTTCCAATTCTGTTTCTCCAGTATCTGAATGTTCCCCTCACCACCACCCCCTAAGTGTTTTACACATCTTCTGTTGCTGAGGGGAGAAAACATGGCCCATTTAACAAGTTGATTTCTTCATGGCTGTGCAATTTCTTTGTAGTTTGTGAACAATTTTCATCCACAGGGATTGCAGCAAATATTGGTTACAATATAATCAGATGAATAGAGCGAGGGTTAGAAAAACAAATCTTTTGAATTATTTTCACAGCTTCATCACAAATCTTGTGATTTTGAGCAATCTAAGAGTCTGTTATGGCTAAAGGTCAAACTAATCTCTAGCAAGGAAAAGTAATAGTGAATTCAGAAACCTCACTTCTGTATTATTGTTGCTTCCTAAATCTAATTATGAGAATAAATGGACTTCCCTACAAGGGCCACATGATCCCTACAGGCTGAATGAATGACACATGATTTTGCTGTAAATGGTGTATTAGTCAGACCAGGCTCTCAATAAAAACCATGGATTGTGGGGCTTGAACAACAAAAACATGTTAGTCCCTGTTCTGGGGGCTGCAATGCCAAAACCAGGGTTCAGGATGGGCAGCCACCAGTGATGTTCTCCTTCACAGACAGCAGTCTGCTAGGCGTGTTCTCACCATGGCCTGTCCTTATGTGTGCACTTGGGAAAGATAGCACCCTCTAAGTGTGTTCTCACCATGGCTTGTCCATGTATGTGTGTTATGAGAATCCACAAGAGTCTGCTAAAGGATATCAAGAATTTATTAAGATATAAAATGAGGACACTACACTCACAGATACAGAACAAAGTAAACAGCCTTCTTTGTCCTCTGTTCTGCCCAGGGGTAAAGGGAACCAACCATCTGGTCTCCCACCACCCAAGAGAGAGTGTGTGCCCCCTCCTCAGTTTTAACCAGTCATGTACCCAGAAAGGGTCACACCCCTTAGGCAAAATATCCCCAAGGTCATTGGTTGAATAGAACAAATTCCCACAACACTTCCCCTTTTTTATCTAAATAAAATACCTAATACAAAACTATGTACAATAAGAACAATTATCAAGTATTGTCCAGGAGAAAGAAAGGGTAATAACATAAACAACCAACAAGAACAACATCAAGCAAAAAGCACATAGTAAATTCCAGACCAAGGGTAATTGACAAATTATGGAGATTAATATATGTGCACTTAGAAAAGGCAGCATGCCTCTAGGCGTGTTCTCAGCATGGCTTGTCCTTGTATGTGCACTTGGAAAGGAGGATCTTTCTCTCTTTTTATTCTTATAAGGATAACATTGCAAGCAGATTAGAACTTCAGTTGTAAGATTGCACTTACCCTTATCCCTAAAGCTTTCTGTCTTCACATATAGTTTTATTAAAGGTTAAACCTTTAAAAAATATAAATTTTGGGTTACATAATGAAATCCCTGTGGTGTGTCCACTCTAGAAAAGCTGGATAACGAAAATCACTGGACATCACTTTGAATGTAATCATGCAGGTGTCAGGGAGGCAAGACAATGGACGAGCCAAAGTGCCCCATGGATAATGAGGTGGAATGGCAGTCAGAGCATGCATGGGGTTGAGTGGGCTCTCAGGAATCAGTGGGGTTGGATGGGCATGAGAGCGACAGGACAAGTATAGATCATTGTGTGTGAGGTCATCAGGGTGCCTGGGAGCCCTGCAGGGCTGAGAACGGGAGTCGCTGTAATCCTGGGACTGTCACCTGAAAGAAGAGCCCTTTGAACTCCTATATCTCCCTGGCTGTACATGGGCAAAGCACTCTAAGCCTTTATGGGATCATCAGTGAAAGCGTACAGCACAAACACAACACTAACTGAGTGTCCGAAGCTCCTGTGTCGTGAGCATCAGAAGGCATTCAATGTTTAAGTACAATGGACTCCTAATATAGATTCCTGGGGCCAAAACCTTCATTGCTAAGATGTTCCTCAAAGTGAGAATCATCTGTTATACCAATGAAGCTCATTAGACGCACAAGAAGCTGAAAAGACTAAGTGTTGTCATCACGATGCCAAGCCATACCTGAGTCACACCCCAGGCTTGTTTTTCCATCAAAATCAGAGTAACAACTTACATTACTGTGATAAGGCACTTTACAGGTGTTCCTAAACATCTCATGATTCACCGGTATAGAAACGAAAATAAAAATAAATACTTTTTCTCGTAACCTTAGCTGTATAACAAAAGTTAGTTAGTGGATACTATTTCTTCCGAGGGTTCAAAGGCAGAGAGGCTGGTTGAGAATGAGAACCCCACAGATACTGGCAACACTTCTACTCACCCCGTTGGATTTAGGCTCCAAGAAACAGGATGCTGTCAGTGGAGTTCATTTCATTAGGGAGTAAGAGGAATACACAAGAAACTGGTATTTTGATCATTGAAACAATACATTTTTTATTACATTAATCTGTTTTTGCGTGTGTTTGTGCTGCATGTGTGCATGCATGCTGTGGTGTACATGTGAAAGTCAGAGGATATCTTCCAGGAGTCAGTTCTCTCTTGCAACCATGTGGGTTCCAGGGACCACACTCAGGTCATGTTGCTGGTCCAATCACATAATTTTATAAGGAAGAGCATGTATATGTTCATTAAGTGGCCACAGGGCTGTTGCAAATTATTCAGAGAAACACCAAAAATTTAAAAACTACCAAATACCCTCTATGCCTGGCCTTGTGAATACACCTCTGGGGAAACAAAGGACTATTCCATTTTGTTCATGGACGGGTGCTTTGGATGTAAAACTGCCAATGGGGTCTCAGTGACTCACAGCAGCAAGGAGCAATGTCAACATCGGTTGAGTCCACTCCTCAGACACATCCCAGCGGACACTGAGAACCTCCTTCCTTACTACACAGGGGGCGACAATGTGTCTTTGTGTGATGGACATTGGAGAAGGAGGAAGAGGAAGAGAAGGGGATGAGGGGAGAGGACAAAAGGAGGAAGAAAAATCTGTGTGAGCCATTTCTTTCTTTCTTTCTTTTCTTTTAAAATTGAAAATAGTCTCCACAGCCACTAATGATCATTATATTAAAGGTGGCGCACACCTTTAATCCCAGCACTCGGGAGGCAGACCCAGGAGGATCTCTGTGAGTTCGAGGCCAGCCTGGGCTACAGAGTGAGATCCAGGAAAGGTGCAAAGCTACACAGAGAAACCCTGTGTCAAAAAAACAAAAAAAAAAAAAATAGCCTCCTAGAGATATCCAGCAGAGGTATAAGTAGACCACATTAAAATAAGGTTACTTAATCTCAAATGGAAGGATATCATAGAAAAAAATTAAATGGATTTTCAATCATGAAAAACAAACAGCTGAGCATATTTGAGGAGTCTAAACACAGTTACAGCTCTCTCCAGCCTATACCTGAGGGACACTTCCGTACTTTCCCTGATATCTTACTCTTTCTCATAGTCAAGACTGCCAAGAGGTACCTAGCCATCATCCCAGGTCCATTCTCTGAATGCATAATAAAATCTCTCTCCATAGACTACAGAGCCAAGCTCAACACCCCAGTGGGAGCCAATGGATTAGCCGTACACAGGAGTCCTCATGTCCACCAGCCCCAGCCCCAAGGACTGACTCACACTGACTGGGATGGAGACTTAGGAAGGTGTTATGGAACAATTTCCTCTGAAATTGAAACGTTCTATCCTACAGGGAAGCTCTTTAAGCAGGGAGGTTCAGAATAGCTTCAGGAAGTCCCTGAAACTAGACAAATTAACTAGGCTCCTCCCTCCCAGAATAAACAATGAAACTGCTGAGAGTCCCTCTCAGACAAACCAAGCTGTTAAGAGAACTGAGACCAGAGCAGATGAGACTTAGACCCACAGAGTCACTTGGAAAGTACAGTCTCCAACCTACTGCGCTGTAGTGTGCTCCAAGTTTCCAGCTTTTGTGAGCTGTCGCCTGTGCTGGAGCAGACAGCTGCCTTTGGGTCACTTCTATTCCTGTAAGTACGCCCTCACCCATATTCTTGTAACCCCAATAAAACTCATCGGTTCATCAAGTTGGACTTTATCAGTTGTGGGCCCCTTATCTGGGGTAAGTAGATGTATGTGTAATGTCTCCCCCAGAAACGTTTTGTCACACAACAATGGGTCCCTCAAAGATGACACCAGGAGGTCCGGAATGTTGGAATAGAAACCAGCCATGAGAATCTCCTTGAACTAAAGGTGTCTGGCTGGAGCGGGCTCAGCAGGTGTCAGGGGTCTAAGCAGAAGCAGATCACCCAAAGAGAAAAGGGAAGGCAGGCAAAGAAGGAGCCAGCCACCCAACAAAAGGCCCCACAGTGTGACCTCACTTTCCCAACCCTCACTGAAATACAGATGTTAAGCCTGTGCCAGAGATCTTCATTGTAATGCAGATGTTCACCCTGACACCAGCAACCATCCAGCTCAACTGCTTTCTGATTCCAAGCTCTCCAGAGAACTTCACACATTCAGGCTCCCTGACAGGACCACCAGTTGAAGGCACACACTCTGAAAGCTGCTCCAGAGTTTCCACTGTGACTTAAGCAAGCATACATGAGTCAGTGTGGCTAATATGAGTCCATCTATAAAGGGTAGAGCCACTAATAATCAGGCAAATCATTTTGAGGATTTTTGGAGGCTTATTGTAATATAGAATACTGACAAAAAAAAAAAAAGAGGCTGAAAGGGCTGGAATTGTAGCTTAGTTGCAAATTGCTTTCACAGAGAGAAGAGTTTGATGTCAATTAAACACAGCCCAGCATGGGTGTGGGGACATAGCAGGATAGTTTCTCCTTAAGATGCCACCATGGCTCTGCTACTGGGATCCACCAATGAAGAAAGCATGTATCAGATTGATCCTCTTCTCTCTGGGTATCAGATAAGCCCGAGGATCTTCCTTCTATGGAATCCCTTCCCCCACCGAAACAGTCTCCAGCTATAATTGCCCGGAAGGCCCAATCCTATGTTCAAAGAAAGAGAAAACTGCTCCAAGTTGGACTCAAACCCCAGCTTATTTTGGTGTGGATGGGATTCATTGATGACCAAATCCAGAGTGTTGTAGTCTCCTGATGAGAAACATGCTGGGAACAGAACAGTCATACACGATAGTCCTTGACTTTATCAGAAGTTACAGAACCAATGCTTTAATGAATACAAGTGGTTCAGATGCCTTTGTAGTTGATACTGGTGTAAAAATCAGAAATTATTAAGTAAAGTGGAAGAAACTGTGCTATTTCACTTGATAGAGTGTGCAGTTGTTATTCAGACTGTTGGGAACCAGCAGACCTGAAAATGTTTACAAGCTATGTATGGATGGCTTAACAATACTAAACAAATGACCCAAATATGAATCTTATGAGTCTTTTAGCCAATTTATTCCATCTCTAGCAATATTTTGAGACATTCTCAAGGTTCACAAAGAAAAAGAGCAATTGGTGAAGAACACCAGTTGGAAGCAAGTAAAATACAAGATAGTTAAATACGTTTAAATGCATCCATGCCATGGAACATCAGTCATATTCTGAAAAGGATGTGAAAAATCCTGTGTCCTGACATGAAACATTCTGCATAAGAGCACTGTTAAGTGGAGAACTGGAGTTGAACCAGCTACATTGGTGTCCATTTGTATTGGTGTGAACCTAAGTTACTGCAGTGGACTCACTTGGTCATAGACGCTGTATCTGAGGACCTGAAGTGGACAGCACTCTTTGCTGGAGGCAGTCAGTGTGCATGAAGTTTAGGAGCACATATTTGACCCATGTGACCTTGGGCAAGCCTGGGTTCTGGGTCCCTTTGTGTCCCTGGTCTCTCTGCTTCAATTGGCACACTGAGACTCTCTTGTGCTAACAAACATGAGGCAATTTAAATGCTGTCTGGAGTGAGCATTAGCATGAAAGTTTGCTTAGCATCTTCAACTACTGCCTTTAATATTTTAATCTTCAAAAATTAATGGCAATTAGGAAGCATATTTATATGAGATTCAAGAACACAGAAAGACTAATAGTTCCCAGAAGCTATATCAACATGGGCATGTGTTGCTATTGCTCTTTGATTGAGTACTAGAAAGATAGGGGCTGAATCCACTTCAGTACAAGATGTGATTAGCCCAAAAGCCATAGCTACTTTGCCACTAAAGCAAGAATAAACAGGAATAGGAGATTCACAGCTCTAACAGCTTCCTTCCCCACTCTCATAAGTATTTCTACTCTTTGCAATGCTTTATTAATTCACTTATGGTCCAAAGGTTGTCCTTGTCCCAGGTAGCTCCTAGCTTGGGAGTGGGTAGTGCTGGGTAAGGTACTCCTGTAGGTCCCCTCTTACTTGGGCTATTGTCATACAGGTTCCACAAGAGGTACTTCAAGCATGACTGCCTTGGCTCTGGGCATGTTTCAACACATCTGATAATGACAACAGGAAATTCCAGAGCTTTAAAAAATAGTGCCCATTTGCTTGTGGGCAGGCATCCTGGGAAAATTGCTGCCCCTGTACTGAGTATCAGGTAGATTTCCACATTGAGAAGGATGAATATGGGGAAGAGCAGGGAAAGTAGGAGGAAATCCACAGCTTCAACTTCCACTTCAGAAGTGGGAAACCAACAATCATCTGTATTTCCCTTCCCCTGAGGCCGCAAGAGGGCTGTGTGTCCAGTTCTTCATTCTACTACAACTTCATGGGGCAGGGGGAGGGGGGAAATATTTGCATCTTACATTGACCTCAGGCTTCAGCTTAAGTAGTAATTGTGTCATTTCTACCCCTAGCTCACATTTTTAGTTGTCTGCTTTTTGTGGCCTCTTTTGAATCTTTGACATGCATTTCCCACACATTTCCTGCAGATCCTCAACCTTTCCCAGGATTTCACAAATCCCTCCCCACTTTCCAACATGCAAGGTTACTCTAGCACCTTCCTCTGAACACACCCCACTTGGCCAGCTGCACCCTCCTTACATCCTGCTACGAAATTGGGAGGGAGTCACCTCCCCATCCTCTCTTGACCATGAGGAGTTTGCACACTAGTGGCAATAGTACTAACCAGAGGGGACAGGGTGAAGAAGAACAGCATGAGGGAATGAACCCAGAGGTCCCGAAGGGGAGTCACCTGTGCAGCATCTCTTTGAAGTTGATATTGTTAGAAAATGCTATATGTATATTTCTAATTTTGTTCAAGATATTGTACTTATACCATTCATTTAACAATGTAATGCAATTTGCTGATTCTTGAATGTTATTATTACCAACTATTAGGATAAAAAGAAATGAAAGTTAGTAGTTAGACATTACAATAGAACTTGTAGTTATATTAGGTGTGTTTTCAAGATCGAGCAGATATATTTTAGATAGACAGGTCCTCTTCAAACTCTTCAGAGATCTACAGAATATGGCATTTAAAATGTTTTAATAACAGAAAATTTTTCTGTTTTGTTATGACTATGACACATGTCGGCTCCTGGCAGTACCAATCTACTTCAGAGAAAATATGGGCATTGAAGAAACTGCATATGGAGTTAACGTTCATTGTGGCAAAAGTTAGCCACTGGACAACAAAGTATCCTCGAATCAACTGCTGACAACAGGACAAAATGGACAGACAGGACACGAAACAAAGGACTGCTGATTCTTGCCAAAACAAGTGTGGTTGTGGCTTTATCAAAAGGCATCTTCTGAGGCCAGGACAATATGGCACCATCCTTGAAGTGGCCTTCGCAATCCGGAAAAGGTACAGTGCCCTTTTCTTCGAAGGCAGCTGAACAGCCAGTGGGCCGATGGCTTCTGATGTGCAATGGAACAGCACCTGAAACAGTTATTCTTGAAGAGTAACTAAGCTCATACCTCTCAATAGTAAACTGGCATTTAGTAGAGGGATGTGGAGAAGAATGGGATGCCAAGATGAAGCCACATACACACAGCCAAGAAGAATGGACAGCTGAATTCAAAAAAAAACATCAGTTTCCAGAATTTAAAATCCTGAATCATGACATGACATTAGTAGAATTCATGTATTTCTGATACATGGACTGCTCTCACCAAATGTGAGGTTGAACTGTTGACCTTGTGTACATCCTAGTTCACAAATGAGTCTGTCAGATATGCTAAGCCTATAGGCTGAAGATGATGCCCCAACACTGCGGAGAAACCTCAGGTGACTGTCCAGGCAGCTGGCTGTTTCTGTCAACTCACATTTTTTTTTTGGAAGCTGCTTGCATGCACTTCCTGTTTTTATTTTTTATTAGGTAATATTATTTCCTTCTTGGGTCTCTGAGGGAGTTGAAGATTAGTTAGTTATATGTTGAAGATTAGATAGTTATAGTTTTCCTTGTAAAGAATTTCAGAAAAGAAACTCACTAAAGAGGTGTAAGTGTATAAATTTGAAAGACGTTATAAGATAGTTCTATTAGTAATATAAGTTAGGATAGAAAGTGAATCAGGTACATTTTGAACTTACCAAAATAGGATAAATAATGGAATTATTTTCTCTGAATTTGTCAAATACAAATGGACTAGACATTTTTAGGTATTTATTGCTTGTATATATGGTATATAGTTATTGTACTTTTGTATATAGTTTTTCTTATACTAGTTATAATATAAGATGCCTTCTGGTGGAGGCAGCATATCATAGCCTTGAGGCTGCTCCCAGGGATATCCTCCTGTTAGTCTGCAGGAGAAATATGCCCTGAAAAAGTTTCCCTTTGGCCAACCACCATTCTGTTCTCTGTCTGTGAAGCAAGCTGGATAGATCCTTGTGTCATCTGAAATTTCAAAGTAGTAGGAACAGTAATCACAGTGATAACAGAGCACAGAAACTGATAACCACAACAGTAATACAGCAGCAGGCACTCCACCTTTGAACAGCACTTGATGGCCATCAGGGAGCTTGCAGACGTGTTCTCTGCCTTCAGTGACTGCACAGACCATCACCATTGTGATGGCTTAAAGTTCCTGGAATTTTAAATTAAGATTCCAGAGTGCAGGGTAAAGGGAATTTTTTTTTTTTATCAGTATGAAGGAGGAGTCTTGTACAAGTCCCTGACAGGGCCATTATGGGAAGATAGGCACTATCATCATGGGGAAGCCCCTGGGCTGCTACAGTGACAACCAGGCCATCCACTCCTCCTGGTCCCTTCCTCAGCAGGGGTTTCTCAGTTCATCTCTCAGCAATAGTCAACAGAGGCACTGCAGGCTTAGGATGGCCGTGATCAAGTAACCTTCTACTGCTCCCTACAGTTTCATCTCTATTCCCCTTCCCTGGAATTTCAATCAGTCTGAGCATCAGTTAATGGTTCTTTTTTATCCATTTGATTAGAACACAGAGTCACTGAGGCAGTAGCAAATTGAATTCCTCCCCCCCTCCCCCCCGGCCCTTAATGTACTGTGGTGATGAAACTCTTAACTTCCAACCGAAGGAGCCAGCATGTATGCTATGAGAGCCAGGAGCTCATCCATTCTGAGGCTGATTCCCCTTCCTCAAGAAGGCCTTCCAAGGACTGTGAATCTTCAGATTTAAGCACTTATACTGGCAGAAGGGAAGACTGAGCCTCTCACTGGCATTATTCTTGCCGGTGACAAAGGGATCATTTATAATACAACTTCATTTCTTTAAAAGCAGCTGCAGATTTGATTGCTTGGATGAAATCAAATCCCACATACTAATTTAATAAGCTCCTCCAAGCTTATACGGAGTTTGTGCTGGGAGGAGGCTGTGTTTATGATGCCATTGGCCAGAGCGCTGGATAATTTCCATCTCAAAACTCCCAGGAGAAAGCAGAGTCGAGATTAAAAACAAGTCAAAGCCACTCTGCTTCATATTCTGATTAAACTTTACAGGTGCTGTTTATCACAACATTGCATTGTAAAAATTCATCAGGCAGATGAACATTCAAACCTTCGTCATTCAAGTATGTGAAGAAAGAGAGTTCTTGACACCCTCGTCAGATCCTTCCAGGCAAATGCTCTCCCCCTGTAGGCTTCTACTTCCCACTTCAGGTCCAAGATTAGCAACCCTACATGAATCCTATCTCCTCCAAGATGGACATTAGAGTGTGTAGCAAGGATAGCTCACAGCAGTTCTCTCGGAAGGGCAAAAGGACCTGTGCCTACTTTCCCCCTCTTCCTCTCTTACAGGAGAAAAGAAGCCAAATGACAAAGAATTGGGGAAGGTCAAGCTGCTGAATGGGCATTGTGTCATCAACTGCAAAATTTTTAGAAAGTAGTATGAACTCATACACCTGGTTATTAATGTATTTGGATTTTGTTGTTGTTGTTGTTCTTGTTGTTTTATCTATTTTCTACTATGTTATAAACACAGGAAATTGAAGCCATAAGCATAACAAACAGGGAGAAGCCTATGTAGCCCCAAGACTTTTCTCTGTGATATAAATGGTATTTCTAATATCTTAAAAATAACCCAGCAGTTTTGTTGCATTTGTGTAGTCAACATAGAACAGGTAATACATCAGGACTTCAATAATCACTCAGCTTCAGCACTGGTGTGGTGGACAGCTCTGAGCCCCATGCAAACATGTCTACCAAGGCCCAGGCACATATGTCATACCACAAAGTTGCAGACATCTGTGGAGAAATGACAGAACCAGCCTGGAACAGGGGGATGTTAGTTCCCCTAGACACTTTCCGTCTTTGGGAAACAGTCCTGAGACACAACACAGTCCCTCAGGTTCCCAGTGAGGGGATATTCAGCTTTTCTCAGCGGCGAACAACATTTCTCTGCTCCCTATACCATATCTGAATCACTAGTGCTGTTTCTTTGAAATCTTCTCCCAAGAAAACAACTTGAATCTTGCCCCAGAGTCTGCACTGGGGAGATCAGAATCCAGTTTACCAGAGCCCAAGTTGTCACTGTTGGGAACATAGAACTGTTCGTGAAGGGACATTCCTGGTGCAGGTATGTGGTGTGGGCAAGAGCAAATCATATTTAAGCTGCAGTGTCTGTATCCTTAGTAGGCTTTAAGGGGAAACAACTTAACAACACTACATGCTGACATGTTAAAAGAATTTATGAAAAAGTAGTTTTAGTAAGGATGAACTACCATTTAAAAAACTAAGTGAATATAGTACAGAACCTCGACATTGTGCCTGAAGCAGAAGCTTTGCTCTAGTTCCCAGGTTTGTAGAGTGGACAGGTGTCCCAGGATAACCTGAATCATCCTTTGGTAAATAAAATGCAAGATTCAGTGTTTGGTGCCTACATCCTGTTGGCATTTAGAAAGAAGTTAGCCAAAAGCCTGTCATTGTTGTTGCTGGGTCCCTGCACTCATCGCCTGATCCACGGGCCACGACCATCAGCAGTGTTGACAACAGAACACAATGTTTAGCTGTATTGTTGTCTTCATTCCATTTCCTGCTTCTGGGATGAAATACTCCAACAAAAGCACTTAGGGTAGAAGAGTTTTTTTCTCTCATAATTGCAGGTTACAGTCCATCATGATGAGGAAGCTGCAGAGGCAGAGCTTAAGACAGCAGGGCACATTGCATCCACAGTCAAGAGACAGAGAGGAACAAATCGATGATGCACACTTGTGCTCAGCTCTTTGTTCAGCATCCCCCGCCTAGAGAATAGCGCCACCCACAGTGGGCAGGTCTTCCCACGTCAATTAACATACTCAAAACAACTCCCCTCAGACATGCTTACAGGATAACCTAACCTAGAGAATCCCTCCCTGAGACTCTCTATCAATTCAACATTCAAGTCTAAACATCACAGTCATATACTATATATGTTGACTTACAAAATCATATATTCAATGTATATCTTGAAGTGAAAAATTTAATGTTTTAAAAATTATAATTTTTTTCACTTGGTTAATAAATTTACAATCATTCTCACAAAACGTAATCTGGAATCATTACTTTTAGTGTTAGGGCCACTAAGCCACCTTCACCACCAAGGCCAGGATTCATAGTACCTCAGGCTAGCCCTACTGTCCTCAACAGAAAGAGATCATGTGCTTTGCTCAAATAATACACAGACTTGGAATATCCAAGGAACAATCAGCCAAAATTAAAATCTACGACCCAAAGCTTCAAGAATAGTCATGTTGTTACAGAATTCAAACTTATTCTCACATCTTTAAAACTTGCTGCAAGATGGTAATGTCCAGCTGATAGGTGAATTTCAGCATGTCATGTTACCAATTAAGTCCCTGATTTAATCTCTGACTCCTCACCTAAGTACTAGGGTTCTGATAAAAAGGTCTTAATCACAAGGAAAAGTAAACATCTTCTGAGTGACGTTCCTTTCATCTTCATTGGCAAAGACCTGCCTTGTTTGGGAGATGATTGTCCAGCCAGTGTAGGCATGTCACAGTCCACCTCTTGTGTCCAGGTCCACGAATGAGCTATAGGACTTGATTTCCCCTTGTTCCAATAATGTCCATTCTTCTCACTTACTGTAAAGGAATAATCCATGTTTGAGTAAGAAAGTATCTGTTGGGTAGGGGCAAGAGGCACAGCCAACATCCTATTATGCACAGAAAAGCCCTGCACAGAAGCATCGAGCCCTCAGGTCCATGGCACCTAGACCAAGAAGCCCCCAGATGGAAATAGCATCTCCCTCTAGATGAAAGGGCAGATGTGTCCATGCCCATTATTAAATGATTCTTTCCCTGCCTACCATACACCCACTGAGTATGTGGGCATCCACATGGACCTGTCTACCTTATCCTCACAGGGCTTGAGAGCAAGGAGAATAGGTGTGCTTTGTTTAATAAATGCCTTTGTCTCTAAACAATTAATATGTGTCTTCTATCAGCATCCATGAAACTGTAACAGGCTGACATATGAGCCTGTATGCAGGGTCAAACCTCAGACTTCCACAGTCCCTGACACCTCCCCTGGAGATGGCTGCTGCCCTTGAGATCTGACCTAATAATTCATGACATAGAATGTGTAGATATGATAAAAGAGAGAGAGAGAGAGAGAGTAAAGGCTGACTTCAGGCTAACAGTGGAAGATAAAGGAAGGACTCTAAGCCCAGGGTGGATCCAATCAACCTCACCTGAAACATTTGCCAAGGACACAGATGGTCAAAGGGCTCTTGGGGCCCAGAACCAGTGCCCAGTACAGGAAGGAATTCTGTTACAGTTCACTCCAAAGTTAATAAACAGCCAGATGAAACTGCAGCTCTGGCTGCCATGTGTGACTATATTAAGCTCTGGATCCCATCAAAACAATTCAATAACTCAATGCCATATTCCCAGCTTTGGTGCATTTTTCCAACCGGCATCTGTTCTTATTTGAACAGGGCAGAGGGAATTAGATAAGGCAAGATAGCTCTGGCATTGCTAGCTCCAGAAGCCACAGGCCTACCTGCTGCAGCTGAGAAAGAATGAAGAAGAAAGGCCTTGAATCACCCTAAGGAGCTCAAAAGCTGGTCACTCAGTTTTCCTTCAGAGCCACCACCCACCATTCCCAGAACAAAATATCTGGGAGCCGTTGCTTGGTGACCAAGTGTTATGGTACTTGCTCGTCTCTCACTGAGTCCCCACAGGGCCACATCATTGACAGACACACTGTCAGTATGGCATCATCACAATCTGCTCTCTACCCACGCCCACTCACAGGCACTGTACACCAGCCAAGAGTCTAGTCCTATTGCTCTGGGACTTATGTTCACAGGCAGTCTTCACTATTTGGATGAAATGGCAGAGAATTGGCTGGAAGGATCTAAAATAGCAAATGTTAACATGTTCAAAGGTGGCCTATAGTGTATATGTGCTCCATCCAGTTAGGAGAAACCAAGAACCAAGAGCCAAATGTGCCCATCTGCATGTGTGCCCATTGCCTGTGTCTTCTCTGAACCTCAGTAGCAGAGGCAGATGAACGGCAGTGGAAGATGCCACATGACTGGCACAGTTGGAAGCAAGCACTCCCTGTTCCCTTACACAAACAATTTGCTAAAACCTTATCCTAGTACTCAGAACTAAACATCATACTCCTGGTTCATGAATGAGCATAGGTAAATCTTTGGGGTGAAACTCTCCTGAGGATATATGCATATTAGGAAAGACAAAAAATAGCCACAGAGACATCACAGCCACGCTCACAGTGATGGGGAGTGTCTTCATCATCTCAGGAAGTAGTTGGTTGGCACATCCAGATTCTAAGGCACAGAGGAGGAAATTTTTCGATGAAGAGGCAGAAAAAGAGACCCATTAATCAGGTTGAAATCTTCCAAACACTCACATCTGGGCAAGACAACTCCTGAGAGCAGTTAGGAGAACCACAGATAAGTCAAGCTGCTAAAACTCTGCTTTACCTTCTCTTAAATCCCACCGAAATTCTGACCCTAGGTAGCAGAGCTTCTCAGCTGATACTGAGCGTGGCCTCAGCCTCCCTATCAGCCTCGGGAAATGGGTTACAGAAGGCTGGAATCATGTGACTATGAAATGCTTTCTGGGGAACCACACTGGATTTTAAAGGCTCTTAGAAGTCCTGAAGCAAGAAATTTCTAAAACTGACAGTGTCCAAACAAGTTTATCCACAAGAATATGAACTTTCCATCACCGTAGCTGCCATTTTCAACCTGGTACTGGCACTCCTGAGCTGGCCCCTTGAGAATTCTGTGTTTCAGACAATCTTGCTATGTTTTACAACTGAAGCAGAACACTCCACACCTCAGTGCCCACCTCACACAGCCATTAACAGAGTGGTTGCTCACTGGTAGTGTGAGGGCATCGCGAGCCAGCACAGATGCCCATGTGAATCCCTCCCATGGAGACCATTGCATCACTGCTCCGTGCTCCAAATGCCCATCTTTAGGAGGATGATGGACAGAATGTTTAGTAAATATCTGAGCACGAGCTATGACAGTTCATGGCAGGAAGCCATGTCTTCCTTCCAGGTTGTGAATCTACCCTATCCTCAGCCAGAGCCATATTGATTCCTTGTCACCAGCCAAAGAAGACAGAAACAGTAAGCTTCTGAATGTGGACGGCAGCAAGGCTGGCTCATGCCTCCTTTGTGCCAGCAACAGGCTAACTGACCAGCTCACCAAGGAAGAGAGATGAGGTCTCGGTCATGATCAACAGGAGATTCCCAGCTCTATCTTGTCCAGGTGTCAGGATGCTGGCGCCATGTGTCATTGACACTGGGAACATAGGTACAGACTTTGCATCACACCCTACTTAAAATCCAGGCCACTTCACACCAGTAGGAAAAAAAGTGTCCTCTACTGGCCAGTGTGTGGGACAAGGGCCACTATTTCTCATCACTGGGAAGACACTCATTAAATGACACAGGCTGGAAAACAAGTGCCACCTGTGTGTGTCATCAGCTAGAGACACCCTTCCCCTTCAGGAAGTGTTTTTGTAGAGATGATTTCTCAGGGCACATTTGTTACCATGTTTTTATTTGCGCCTCCTTCTATTGAAGGGTGACTCATGCAAACTGGTTTTTGAGAAACGAAAATTTTATGGAAAACACTTTCTCTCCCATCCTTAGGGCCCCATTTCCACTGCCTGAAACAATGACTCCCACCAAATTTTTGTCGTTTTTTTCGCTATAATAAACACATTGACCTCTACAAAGGTAACATTAGGGGAGAAAACTGAGTACTCTCTACGTAGGATGTCACTGTGTGGAGGCTTTGGTAGCCACTACACATGTCTAAGTTACTCTGCACAACACAGGATCGGTGCAGCTTCTACCACAGATAAGGAGCCTGAGGCTTCAACCTTGAAAGTCTCTGACCACCAAGGCCCTGTATCCTTTACCTCCCTAACAAAATGTCTGAAAAATCACTGTGACGTCCAGATTCTGTGCCACAAGCCTCACTCGGACATCTGGTCCAGCTCTCTGTTGCTGAGTCGTCTATCACTCCAAAGCCGAAGGAGTTCAAACAGAATTGTCTATTTTGTTCACTCATTTGCAATTGTTTGGACAGAGCTCAGCAGGGAAGCTGGGCTCAGCTCCACACAGTGACGGTTGGGGCCATTCAGTTGGACTCTGTTGTAACATGGTGTATCACAGAGCAGGCAGTTTGGTCCTCTCCGAGTGGGCCCCTCCAGGGAGCAGTTTCAGGTTCCACATAGAATGGTGGCTAGGCTCCCAGATCTGGTGTCACTGTCACCAAATACCTGACAGAAACCATTTGAAGAAATCTATTTTGGCTCATGTTTTCAGAGGGTCCCAACCATCACAGTAGGGAAGGCATGGCTGGACAGCTGAGTTTACATCGTAGTAGATGTCCTGCTTAGCCTTAGTCATCAACTTGACACAGTCTGAAGTATTCTGGGCAGAAAGCCTCAGCTGAGGGATTGCTTACATCAGACTGGCCTGTAGACATGTCTGGGGAGGGTCCTTCATTGCCAGTTGATATAGGAGGGCACAGCCCATTGTGGGCAGTACAACCCGGTGCAGGTGGTCTTGGGCTGTGTAAGAAAAGTAAGCAAGGCAGCAATGGTCTTGTTTTTTCCTTCAAATTCCTGCACCACTTCCCACAGGATGGACTGTAATCTGGAAGTGTAAGCCAAATAAACCCTCCCCGACCCTAGGTTGCTTTGGTCAAAGTGTTTTTATCACAACAGCAAAAAGGATACTTGAACAGTGGGTCAGCAAACAGAGAGCCAGACAGAAAATGGTTGGGGATAATGTATTCCCAAAGGCAACATACTACCTCCAACACAGACCCACAGCCTAGGCTTCCAAAATAGCGTCAGCAGCTGAAGACAAAGCATTCCAAACAGGAGCCTGTGATGGACACTTCATATTCAAACCACAACTGTGTCCAAAGGATGGACACCCAGAGCCACTGCTGAGGAATTAGACAGCCATTGCTGTTTGTTTTGTTTTCCTATCGGCCCAATGATATGCAGCTCCACTACAAAAGGAGGGAATGAAGATGCCCATATCTTCATGGAACAATGACCAAAGAAAGTCTGAATCATGCTTCTGAGCCTCCACAGCTATCAACTAGTTGTGCTGGTGATTGGTCCCTTCGTATGTTAGTTCCCAAGTATTTGAACAGTTTAAGCTCTTGCCCATCTACAATGCAGCACTTAATTAGAACATGTTCAACTATCAGCAAGGACGACCAGAGTTATGCTCAGAAGACAAATGCAAATCCTCTAAAAACCTAGTCCTGCTTGTCAGTCCCTGGGAGAAGGAAAAATCTATAGAAGAGTTTCTTCTTTTGAAAAATAAAGAATAAGGAGATTCTGTTGGCGGTGGAGCATGCACTGGTCCGTGTTTCCTGTGACGGGCTCTTGCCTGTTTTCTGCAGAGCCTGGCATTCATGCCCACAGCTCAGTAACTCCTGGATGTGTGCCTTTCCTTCTTGCTCAGCCTTTTCTGGCACCAGGGAGTTTCCTTTCAGCTTTTTGGTCTGCTGCTTCTCCTCCATCTCCCGTCAGATGTTTTATTTACAGTTCCTCTCTGTTTCTCAGTACTGCCACACATAGCTCAGCCTTCTTGTCACTTCTGAAAGTGGGCTGGAATCAAGTAAGCTGTGCTGGGACTGGGACCTCTCTACAGAAGTGACTGAAGGCTCCAGTTCCCCACACTAAAGTCAGCCGTCTGCACAGCTTGTCAGAAGTACAGGATTCTCAGCTCCCCCTCACCTTGTGATGAAAAGGTCTACAAACAAACAAGTGTGATTGTCAGAGGGCCACAGAATGCTATACACAACTGAGCCCCAGAGGGCCTGTGGTGACGTCAGCCAGATAAGCCTGGGGGATGCACACTAGCTTTTCTCACACTGTTTCCCTGGGGGACAGGGGTGCCCTTTTCCCGAGACAGGACCTCCTTAGTGACTCTGAACACAAGCCCTTCATTCATTGGCTCAAACACTCAATCAAATATATGAGCATTTCTGAAGCACAGATATGACCTCTTCCTGTGTGTATAACTATGTGCACACAGATCTTGTCTAATTTAAACCTTCAGCTATGGAAGACCTCGAGTGAGAAAAGCAACGCCTCTGAGAGGTACCATGGGTTCAGAAGTGACAGCACCCAGCAGGGTTGGAAGGCTGTGAGAGAGCTGGAAGCTTACTCCTGAATGTCTCATGAGCACAAACCGGGCCTGCCTGCTCAGAGGACACCATCACAGGGCAGTGCGCGCGCACACACACACACACACACACACACACACACACACACACACGTGTGGGCTCTCGCATTTCTTTGGAGGCTTGTTAGAGATGCTGGAATGTGTGATGCCATGGAGGCAACTGAGACATCCATGGGCTCCACTGACACAGGGTCGGGCTCCCAGTGAGAACTCCACATGTGGGTTAAATAACAGTGGCTCTAGTAAGGCACGTGCTCCAGGTGTCTACCCCACCTGTCCCTTCATTTCAGCCCTTATTTCAGATTTTGTAAATCTCATCTGAAATGTAAGTCAGCACTGGGCGTTAGTCACTCTGCTCCCTTGACAACTCTGTCTCCATCTCAAAGTAGACTTTTCCAGCTCTCTAGCCACTCCTGAAGGCAGCAGGAACCCCATAAAACCAGCCTGGCTCCCCAGTCTTCCCTAGCCTGGAACTCACTTAGCTGCAAGCTCCACCCTCTGCATCAGCTGCCCTCTAGCTTTCTTTTTGTTTCACAAACACACCATACACACAAACACGCATAAACACGTACTATCTGCGTACATAGACATTCAGGGGCACCCATGTGTAGAATCATGTACCACATGCACTTCTGTGCACAGACACTCAGGTGCACACATGTACATGCACACATACACACTCACACATACATACACACTTGGAAAAACCCGTGTGCACGCACTCCATTGCACTTGTGTACACATATTTGCCTAACCATGAAATATCATACATACACTCAAGTGCTCACTTGTATACGTATGCATGCTCATGCAAACATCTATGCACACAAGCACACATGAACACACCCTCCCACTTCTCTACTTTGACATGACTTCCCCTGTATATGAACGACCCTGTCCTCCATAGGAAGGTTGGAAGTAGACTCAACCTTCAAAACAAAGAAGCAACTCTGCTTCCTCTGAGATGACATTCTTCCCAGTTGGCATGGGGGTTTTTCCTTTCGCCTGACCTGCACCATGATTTTCCCCATGCAGGTGCCCACCTTGAGCACTGCAAGACCCTAGGAGCAGCCATGGTGTTTGTTTTCAAGCCTGGATAGCACACATTCATTGTTCCTAATGGAACGTATCTCAATGCATGTTCTAGAAAGCTGCCGTGTTGAGGCCATAGCAAGTTCTTAGACTGAGGCAGGATCTCAGAGCTGCTACTGTCTGGGGCAGGGAGGCTGACCTCTCACATCTATTCCTGTGTTTCCCTCCTCTAGGGCTTCTCAGCCTCTGTGGATGCAGTGGAGTTCTCCAGGAGCCTGAGGAAGGGCCTGATGTGAATGTTGCTGTCACAAAAGAGCCCAGTGAGTGTGAAATCTAAGGTCCCTGTGTGGACCTGGTAGGGAATGCCTACTTCTGCACTCTCCTCTGCAGACATTACTCCCTCAGGCCATCCACAGAGTCAGCCTTTGAATGGGAAGCACCCCTGAAGTGAGGACTGGGTGGAGTGCTAGAAATGGGTATGGGAGGAGATTAAATGTAGACCAGGAAAATAGAATCTGAGACCACGCATAAGTTTGTTCACTGGGATTTTCAAGAAGCCATGGCTGCTGCTCCATTCACAGGGCTCAGAGCCATGATTTATGGTTTGCAGAGCTTGGAGAGTGAACACTTGGTGGGGGTGTGGGCGACTGTAGACGAAACACAAGATAGAGCTACCCTATTGAGACTGGGAAGTTGCTGTTACCACTGCAGTGATTCCCCCCCCCCCCCCGCCCCAGGAAATCTTTGGACTTGCAAAGTGTTTCCCTCATGTCTCTGCTGATGCCACTGGGTAGAGAGCAGCACTGTGGGTGTTAAGTGTGAAGACCAGCAGGACACGAATTCGGGGATGAAGCCTGCTCCAAGTACCAAGAAGGTGCTTGCTGGCTTTTCTTAACCAGTGGCAATGCGGAGGAAATGGAGTCACTTGGATATTATGAGGGTTGTTTTTTTCCAAACTGTGCCTATTACCTTTTAATGACAGTTATCAAAAGTCACTTGTAAGGAAAGCTTTGAAGTTGAATAGAAAACGTCTTACGCGTTTACTTGTTCTGTTTTTCTGAAATTCAAATCAGATGTGAGAGGCAGGTGCTGAGCACTCATGCCCACACTGAGCAAGGGTGAGCTCACTTCAGAAGCCTCAGCACAGGGGGAGCCTGAGTCTGTGAGGAGTTCCCTGGCTGGGATTGGGTCCAGGTAGACAAAGTGAGGTCTCTTGGCTTAGAAGATGGAGAGGGTGTGGTGCATGAACCAAGAAATCTGGGCTCCTCTGAGAAGCTGAGAGAGGTGAGGGAACAGAAGGCCTCCACCGCAACTTCCCAAGGGGACAGCTCCACCAACACTGTGACACTGACTCAGTGAGACCCACGTTAGGGTTCCAACCTCCCTCTTGACTTGATCCCAGGGGAAGTCCCATTAAATCCCCAACCTCCGGAGACCTAAGATGATAAAATAGTCCTGGGAAGCTGCTAAGTCTGAGGCTGTTTCTCAGCAGCCGTGAGGAGTCAGGACAACCATCAGTTCCACTACAGAGAAATGGCCTTTTGGTCTGAAGTCAGAGGCGCTTCCTTGACCAGCCACTAAGTTGACAGACCCCAACAGCTCTCTCAACCTCAGAAGCCCTCATTTCTAAAATGTGCATCCCCGTGCCTTTGGGACTACTGTGATTACTGCTGAAGTCAGATTAGTTAACCAGAAACAACAGTACGAAGGACAGGCTCTTGTGTTGATTTGCAAAGGGCCTCAGAAGGAAAATAAGGAATGTGGAACCTGAGGCAGAAGTGGCCAATCGCTGTCCCCTACTTCATCGCATTCCTAGCCAAAGAATAAAACTCCTTAAATATCCTTAAACATCTCACATTTCTTTTCAATAATCACAAGCATGGCTCTAAGTCAATGTAAGGAGACCGTGAAGTCATCAGGCCAATAAGGATTTGACTGAGCAGATAATCCCCAAACCTTCTGACAGCAGAGCATTGGGTAGAGCAAACCACAGCTCGGTGGGCCTCCTTCTGAGGGAACCCAGGATACACAGCCCAAGGCAGACAGTGTAGGAAGCTTCTCCTACCACCTTACAGGAAGTGACTCTCGGGAACCTTCTTACTGTTGGGACCTCAATAGAAGACAGTGTTGTAATTGACTTCAGATTGCCATGACGTCTCTGCAGAAAAACCTTGTTTTTATTTATTTCTTCAATTATTGATTGATTGATTGTTGAGTGAGTGATAGATTGAGGTACTCAAGTAGATGTCAAGATCTGGGTCATGCTGAGAAAGTGCTCTTCCGCTGAGCAACAGCCCCAGCTCTTACCTTCCTGAGGCAGGGTCTTGCTGTGTAGCTCAGGCTGATTTGGGTTTTCCTTTTGTTCTGTTTCTGTAGTTAGAGTTTTCTTGCCTGGCCCACGGTCAGGGCAAATCTCTCTCATCCGCCAGTCCCACAGCCATTCAGACCTGACCAAGTAAACATAGAGACTTATATTGCTTACAAACTGTATGGCCGTGGCAGGCTTCTTGTTAACTGTTCTTACAGCTTAAATTAATCCATTTCTATTTATCTATATCTTGCCATGTGGCTTGTGGCTTATCGGTACTTTACATCTTCCTTGCCCTGATGGCGGCTGGCAGTGTCTCCTTCACCCAGCTTCCTGTTCTCTCAATTCTCCTCTCTGTTAGTCCCGCCCATACTTCCTGCCTGGCCACTGACCAATCAGTGATTTATTTATTGACCAATCAACAACACATTTGACATACAGACCATCCCACAGCATGTTTCCCTCTATTTTTCTTTTACTGAGAACAGTTTTATTCTCATCTAATATATTCTGATTACAGTTTCCTCTCTCCCAACTCCTCTACATTCTCCCACCTCCTCCTATCCACATCCACATACTTTCAGTCTCCCCTCAGAAAACGAACAGGCATCTAAAGAATAATAATACAATAAAACAAAGCAAAAACAAGCAAACCAGAATAAGACAAAACAAAACAAACCAACAGAAGAAAAAGAGCTGAAGAAAATGCCTAGGAAGCACATGTAGACACTGAGACACACACTTTCACACACACAGGAATCCCATAAAAACACAAAACCTAAAGCTGTGATATCTGCACAAAGGACCTGTGTGTAAAACCAAATGTCCTGACAAAACACAACAAAACAAGGAACTCCAAAGATGTCAGTGAGTTCCCTTTGTGCTGGCTGCCATCTACTGCTGGGCATGAGGCCTGGCCTAAAGAGTAGTTTGACCTTAAGACTTGGTTGGAGAAAACTAATTTTTCATTTGCAAGAAGTTGTCAAAAGGAGATGGCTTCGTGGTTAGGTATGGGAGCTTGTGTCCACTTCTACTCCCAGCGCTGGGATCCCATCTCGCACAGACCTCTGTATGGCCTGTGCGTGCGGCCACCGTCTCTGTGAGTTCGTATGTGTGCCGGCCCTACTGGGTTTAGAAGGCCTTGTTGGTGTCCTCCATCCCCTCTGGCTCTTACAGTCTTTCTGCCTCCTGTTCCACAAGGCTCCCTAGGACTTAGGGGAAATGATTTGATGGAGACAGTCTGGCTCTGGGTCTCTGTATTTGTTCCCATCTAAAACAAGAAGAAGCTTCTCTGACGGTGGCTGAGCAAGGCACTGATCTATGAGTGTAGTGGAATGTCATTAGGAGACAGTTTATGCCTTTTAGAAGAACATTATTTGGTTTCTCCCTAGGCCCCTGGCCTATCTAGTCTCAGAATTTTAGCCACCAGGGCCATGTCAGGATGGGTCCCATCTCGTGGAGTGGTCCTTAAATCCAGTCAGACAGTGGTTGGTCTCTCCCATGTGCTTTGTGTCACTGTGGCTCTCGTGCACCTTGCAGGCGGGTCGTCGTTGTGGATCAGAGTGTTTGTAGCTCCTTTGGCGGCACACAGAGCACCTCCCAGTGCCATGAAGACTAGTCCACAGAGGTGAAGGCTCCAGTCAGGCACCGGCTCTACTTCTCCAGCTTCAGTGAATTGTCTAGTGTTGTCTTCAGCAATACGGCCTAACTGTCGGTTTTCAGAGAGCAACCAAAAGCCATTTTGGACAGCATACTGTCAGCAGTCGATGTGAGGCACTTTTTTGCCCAGTGGCTAACTTTTGCCACAGTGAAAGTTAACTCCATGTACAGTTTCTTCAATGCCCATATCTTCTCTGAAGTAGATTGGTGCTGCCAAGAGCAGACATGTCTGATAGTCATAGAAAAAGAAAGAAAAATCTATGTCATTAAAACATTTTAAATGCCATATTCTGTAGATCTCTGAAAGGTTTGAAGATGACCTGTCTATCTGAAATATGTCTCTGTTTGACCTTGCAAACATACCTAATATGACTACAAGTTCGATTATAATGACTAACTACAAATTTTCATTTCTCTATATCCTAATAGTTGGTAATAACTTTTAAGGATTAGCAAATTGCATTATATTGTTAAATGAACTGTATAGATATAATATCTTGAACAAGATTAGAAATATATGTACAATATATCAATCTCAAATTGGTATTAATATATATATATATAATTTGTATATGATATACAAAAATCCAATCCAATGTAAAATATTTAAAACTAGTAGTTGCTTTCTAAAAGTAGATTCAATAGTCTACCTTTTTATTTTACCATATCTATATAAATCAATCTCAAATTTGTAGCAATAGCACAGGGTGATAATATGGATCTATTTGTATTCTTCTACATGCAGACATCCAGTTAGACCAGCATCACTTGCTGAAGATGCTTTCTCTTGTCAGTGTATATTTCTGGCTTCTTTATAAAGTAAATCAGGTGTCCACAGGTGTGTGGATTTATGTCTGGGTCCTCAAGTCAATTCCATTAATCAACATGTCTGTTTTTGTGCCAATACTCAGAATGATTTTGAACTCAATACCCTCCTGCCTTCAAATCTGAGTGCTGTAAATATAGTTATACACCCCAATTCCTAGCTTGACAAAGCATTATTATCACTTCAAAAGCTGTCCCATTTTCATTTCTTGTTATGGAAGTAAAATTCTGTGTAGAATTTTAATATACTGTGTTTTTACAAAGGCACCTCATGGCAGAACCTGGAACCAGTTTTGCAAAGGCCAGCATTCATTGAACATCTGTCTACACTGGGCCAAAAACCAATTAAATCTACTCCTGCTCTCAATCCCTAATGCATAAACTATCCATAAAGCTTCCTTCAGAAGACTGTAAGTCAGTGAACTGAGACAGCTGATCTTTTTGGCTCTCTCCCCACGCTCTTTGTGGAGTGCCCCTAAGGGTCAGGTTACACCTCACTCTGAATTCATTCCCCACTGCATCATTTGACTTGGGTTTTAATCCACAGTACACAGACTACTAAACAATATTCCACCTTCCAGCTACACATTCACTTAAAATACTATTTTAAAAAATGAAACACTGTAATAATATACAACCAAGGCTGGCCTGGAACTCAATATTCTGTACCTTCGGCTTCCTGAGTGATAAGATCACAGACACATGCCACCACGCTCAACTTCAAAACAGTGCATTTTTCTAAATGCACTAACAATGGAGGAAAATGTGGTGTAGGTGCCAACAGAAAACTCCAGCATTTGTTCAGCCTATGAACCAGATATTTGTGTTACATGGAATTCTCATGAGAAATGGGACACACCTGCTTTCATGCTATTAAAATGAGAAGAAATAGACAATAATCGATCAGTGATTGAAAAGGGGAACTATCAAGATGAAGCCAAGTATCATACAAAGAAAGCTAGAAAGTGATGTCTGCTTTATACTTCTTTGGGAAGACGCAGCATATCGAAATACAGCTTGGGAGACCTGGACAGAAAGGCCCAAAGCAAGAATGAACAGGGAGAATTGCAAGGAAGCAAAGGGAGGAAGCCAGAAGAGCTCCAAAGACACAGAGAGATCAAGAGGACAGAGAGAAGGCAGGGAAGTCCCCTGTATGACATCAGAGGCCAGGCAGAAACCAGATGCCATCCACTCTGTCCCAAGACTGTAAAATAGTTTTCCCACCAAATGTGTGATGAGAACACAATGTGTACATTAGGTAAGGGGTAGCACAAGTCTGCTATGCCCATGGCAGACCACCCTGGCTGAAGGACCCAGAATGGACTATGGGAGGCCATGTAAAGAACCGAGAGTTCATTCTCTGAGAGATGATAGTTCAGGCTTGGGATCAAAGGACTGTGGTGGGAGGAGGGAAGAAGGAAGTTGTGGGGTGAGTTAGGGATAGGCAGAATGAGTTCTGGTGATCTGCAAAGGGCTGCAGTGTCTGGATCACTCATTCCATCATCCTACCCCATCCCACGCATGACAAGACTGTAGACAAAGCACACGTTCACTTCAGACTCTGCTGTGTGATTGGTTTCAATGTGCAGAACACGTACCTGCTGCCAGGGGAGCTGCACAGGGCATCGTTAGCTTCTGCTCTCCTTCACAGCATCCTGCCCTGTACCACCATGGTCCAGCTTCTCTGTGGTCTGATTCCTGGAGGAGAATGTGTGAAGGTTTTTAGTGAATCCCAGTTAAAAGCAGCAGAGGCCGGAAGTCGGCAGCCAATTTTCAGAGCCACGGTATTTTAATGAGTAAACATTTGTTGCTACAAGGTAGAGAGAATTCAGGAGTACTCATCACTCTGAGGGATTGAAGGTGGGATGAGTAGTCATTTGTTTTGTGGCATGATGTAGCAAGAGGGTGTGAGAAGGATGAAACAGATTTCACTTAAGAATACGTGTGACAAACAGGGACATGGCTACTTAATAAAGGGTAATGTGCACATGTACACCTTTTACACTTGTACAAGAATCAAGTTACTTGCATTTACTTTAAGATTGTATCTCATCTCTGTCAAAATGATCACCATGAGGAATATAAATGACTTCCATTGCAGGACATAGTGAAATCAGTGTCAAACCCAGGAAACTTCCTCCCTTTTGGTTAGCTCTCATGGTGCTATGCAGACTGCTGAGGAAGAAGAGGTTTCAATGATCTTATCCAGCACCAGACCCTTCATGCTATAAAATCAACCTTCTAGGCAAGATATGACCACTGGTGTGACTGTGGCATGACTGTTGTGGGTGAAACTAACCACTTTCTGATTGGATTCAAGGCCTACTCCATGCGACAGAGGTTATGCCTGGCGCTGTAAACTCGCAAAATCCTATGGCTGGACAGGTCATGGGCCCTAGGGGGGGACCTACTCTTGTTTTATGCTAGATGGTCATATCATCAAACAATCTTTTAAATATGTGTGTACACACAGATCTGATCTGCCCTCAAACTTGGCCAAAGATGCTTCTCTTTTTGTAGTGAGCCATGGTTAACATAGAGACTCAAAACTGGTAAAAGTGCTCACAATAAGAGATTATAAATAATCAGTCCTAAACGGGGCATCTCTATCAACCTGTCCTGTTCCCAAGGTTCAGAACATCATAAGAAAAGGGAATTAAAAATAGTGTAAGAGCTGGATGGGGAGGCATCTTGTGACATGCTGCTCACTTAAAAACTCACAGCTGGTTGGGCAGTGGTGGTGCACGCCTTTAATCCCAGCACGGGGGAGGCAGAGCCAGGCGGATCTCTGTGAGTTCTAGGCCAGCCTGGTCTACAGAGCGAGATCCAGGACAGGCACCAAAACTACACTGAGAAATCCTGTCTTGAAAAAAACATAACAAACAAACAAACAAACAAACAAAAAACTCACAGCTGATATAGTTACCTGCACAAGACCAAACCAATCAAAATCCCAGCATCGATGAGGGGAGGCTGCTCAAGGGGACACACCCCTGTCGAAAGAGCCATTAGCAACTGCTGACTGTTGTGGAAGGGAGGGTCATTGTTTTTGTAGTTGAGGGCCCCAGTTGGCTTCTCTCACACCTACACACATATGGGCAGCACTAGTGGAACACAGTGAGATTTTTATAAAAGAGAACAAAAGAAAGAAAAGGCCACGATCTTTTAGAGGGGATATGTTGGGGGAAATCTAGGTGGGGTGGGGGTGGGGGTAAAAATGGGTGAATATAATCAAAATATGTCATAAAACAATACATTATTGCATACATGTATAAAATTCTCAAAGAATAAGTAAAAATATTATTAAAAATAAAATTATTGGCATTTAGAACTTAACATTTCAAATAAAATTCCAAACTGTTTGCTCCCAACCTGCTAATGACTAGACATTTTATTACCTTGAATTACTTGGTTCACATAGACACAGGAAGAAAACGTATTTGTAGCTAAAATTGGTTTTCCCCAAGAAGTCTTTAAAGTGTCTAAGAATAGAAACCAGAAGCTGAGATGAGACCTCTGTCTAGTATGGGCAACTGGCTTCACCTCTAGAACCCACATTAAAAGGAAAGCTAACCATGGTCACAATCCCTGCACTAGAGAGGTAGAGACAGGTAGATCTGTAGTGGCTGGCCTCAGTGGCCAGCCAAGCTAGCCCAACACACACACACACACACACACACACACACACACACACACACACGCACACGCGCACACGCGCACACACACACACACACACACACACACACCACATACACACATAGACACATACTCATGCACCCACATACACACACGCACACACGCACACAAACAGAAATGGGGTTACAAAAGGATGAAACTCCCTAACTACAGTCACTCCCCCCTTGCTCTTCACCCCTCTGGGTGGGAGAAGTGATTGACTGGTGCTCACCACACCTATGGAGTGACCCTCACGGCAGAAAGAGGTTCAACAGTCACATGTGCCATCAGAAGCACTAAAGGCCACTCGTGGCCAGCCACAAGCCACTTCTGCATTCCACTGGAATTCTTGTACAGTTTTTCTTTGACTTAGAAAACAGCAACATTGTTTACCAGTAGAAAATAGAAAAATAAATAAACCATTTATTTGAAAAAAGGTGAAAAATATTTTCCGTGAAGCTAAGATGTCCTGAAATGGGGCTTGGAGGAAATAACGGTCTGCAATGACTTGAGTCCACGGAATAATGAAGAAGCCAGAGCCATCTTACAGTTTATAACAGGCCTGCCGAGCTCGGCACACTTTAATATGGATATAGTGTTAATATTTGATGCCCTGCTACTGTTTGTGAGTACCTATAACCTGAATAAATAAGTTGCAGATTATATACATAAGAGCACACAGCTCAATTCATATGCATCCTCACTATCAGAAATCACAAATATACTTAAAAAGGCCTGCTCTCTGTAGGAGAAATGGGCACGGTGGGAGGCAACCAAAGAGGAAGTGGCTGGTGAGCCCCTCTCTTCAGAGAGGCTGGCACAGAGCGCAGGGGCAGGGGTGCCAGGCAAACATCAGGAAGTTGGCTCCGGCTGCATCTTCACCCAGGAGCCGCAGCGCTCCAGTCAGAGTGTCCCTGTTCTTCTGCGCATGTCTCTAGCAGAGATTTTGAGTGTTGGAAAGGAAGCACACCTTGACATTTTGACCTAGTCCATTTCCACATTTCAATGATTCCTCAGGGTGCTGTTCAGAAACACACTGTTATGCTTAGAGCAGAATCCCAGCACATCTGAACACTGCAAGCCGGGACCTCTGTAGTTGGTTGACTGGTCTCAGAATCCCACCTGGACAATCGGGACCCAAGAGTTTACAGTCTTCCTGCTTTCTCTTTGATGGTTTAACCTGGATGAAACCAGGTCACCAAGACTTCAGGAGCAACTGCTGAATTTCATTCTGACTGAGGCAAAATCTCCAAATTTAGCCCCACTACTTCTCCAAGTGCTGACTCACCACCTTCACACTGGTGCTTCCAACAGGGCTGGCTGCTGGAAACACTGGAGCAGAATCTTAAACCTTCTGTTTGCCTCACTTCAGACCTTAGAAGATCCTGGAGATCCTGCCATGTAACTGAGAGGAATCCCTCGTGCTGGATGGTCCACCATGGTCTTCTAAAAGCATCTCCAGGACCAGGTAGACTCGAAATAACACATGGGCATTGGATGCCAGCACACTGCTGGCATTGATGCTCTACAATTTTCCTCCAGTGTGACAGGATCTCATGCCCCATAGACATCTCATCCATTACTGCTTAGAAAGTAATCAACTTTAAGATTGATTCAAGAATTGATCTATTTGGGTGTTTAACACTCCGAGTTAATAAACACTGGAGCCTTCCTAACACTCTTTCTTTACATCACAAGCATCTGAAAGAGGAATATAACCAACTGTACCAGGAGGAGTGTCAACACCCCATGTCATTGGTTTCTTGGCCAATCCTCAGAGCACCATACCAAAGCCCCCTTCTTCATCCTCCCAGAGCTACTTCCATCTGGGACAGATGGAGGAGGTGTGTCTGTGGCCACCTCTGGACCTCCTCTAGGATCATCTTTTAATGTAATATTTGGAGACAGTGACTATCAGAAGCTCTGCAGGGCTGGAGAAGAAGCTGGAAGAGTATCAGTGCTTTTAAGGAACAGAGGATTGTTTGTGGGCTCTCCGTACCCATCCATCACTCATGTGCTTATTTGTACACCCTAGATCCACCCCTAAACCTAAGAGCCAAGAATGCAAGACATAGATCTTCAGAGTTTACCATCTCACTAAATACAGAGAGCACTCAGGGGAAAAAGTCTGAGTGCTAAGACCTGGAGTTCTGAGAACAGGAGTATCATATGATACATGCTAGAAGCTGATTATGTAACCCAGGCCAGCCCAGCAATGTCACTCCAGAGAAAAACCAGAGCACAGAGGACTTCTCACACACATCCTATGAGCCTCCAGGCCACAGGGAGAGCACAGAGGTCTGCTCACATCCCATGAGCCTCCAGGCCACAGGGAGAGCACAGAGGACTGCACACATATATCCCATGGGCCTCCAGGCCACAGGGAGAGCACAGAGGACTGCACACACACACACACATCCCATGAGCGTCCAGGCCACAGGGAGAGCAGAGTTGCCGACTCAGGCTCTCTTTGACCCACTCAGAGGAAAACGAGCACTCAGGCCTGTAACTGGCTAATTATGATTTTTAAATCTCCATCAGATAAATCTACATAATTGAGCTCCCCCCAAAAAAGTATTATTTTCTTTTTTAATTATCTGTATAATTGCCTTCATTTTCTACTCCACTTTACATATACAACTACAGCCTCTTATCCTCTGCAAAATCAGCACAAAGAAAACTTCTTCTCTAACTGTCCACATATTGATATGTGTGATGGGTACAATGAAGAATTATGAACTAAATCCCAAAAGCATTCTAAGCACCTGGTCTAAGGCTCACAACCCTTCCTGCTTAGGAGAAAATTCACAGAGGAGACTTGTCAGTCCAGGTTCTCTAGAGAAACAAATATATTAAAGGGGCTGCGTATTAGATTGTCTTATAAGACGTGGTCTAGACAGTCCAACGTTTGTCCCCACACTGCCGTAGCTTTTTAATCAGCAAGGTGCATGCCTCAGTGGTCCCATCTGCCACTGAAGGCATGGAAGATTCCTGGGGTCTCTGGTCTTCAGTCTGCTAAAGTCCAAAGAACCTGGGTTCTGACGGCAGTGAGGGTGAATGGTAGCAACAGAGTCAATGAATGAACTAGCCAGAAAGACTCGAAGGCAAAGTGGGCAAGAAGCAAAAGCCTTTTGCCCTCTGACCTCTTCATATGTGGGTGGCTGCTGGAAGGCACTGTGCACATCCAGGCGTGTCTTCCGACTTCAGTGAACATAATCAGGGAAATCCCTCACAGGCATGACTTTCACCTACCTAATTCACCAAAGGTTTACCCTGGAAACCTGTCTCTTAACTGATCCCAGATCTAGACAAGCCAAGAAGAACCATCACAGGGGAGGTGTGGTGCTAAGGTGCAGGGAAGGGCGGACAGTGCCAAGAGGTTAGAGGAGACACGAAGTTAGGGAGACATGAGGTAAAGCGTAGGGCAGAGCTAGGGCAAGCTACTGTGCGGGGAAGGCTCATGGGAGCGTGACCAAGTGAGAGGAGGGGACCACACAGGGCCATCACCCTGAAGTACCATATCCCCTGACTTCACAATGTGGCTCTGGAACTCACAAGCTGGATGATTTAGGCCAATCATTTAACCACTCTTGGCCTCAGTTTCTCAATTTGTGACAGACGGATAACAAAATATTTTCTTGTAGGTTTAAATGGGTCCATATCTGTGCATCACTTCAGCAGCGCCCAGTACCATGTCCCTTTCAGATGTCAGAGGGCTGTAAATTGACATCTTTTGGGGCTTCAACCAGGGTATGGGGCATCTGTGCCCACTCTGCAGTGTGGCATGAAGACTGGGATGCCAAGCCACTACACAGTGCCAGGGAAAAGATCAGAGAGACTGTCCCAACACTGGAGAAGTCACAATTCAAGAGGGATATGACAAGCAAGGAAATGAACAGGAAGTCATGGCTGGTGTGGAACACAGAAGGATGCAAAACACATAGGAACATTCAGGACATCAGGAAAGGAAAAGTTGATGCAGGCAGAGGTGGAAGAGGGGCCTCACTATGGTTCCACCCAGCACCGGGTCTCATGAGAACCTCCAGTAGAAAACTCTGCAACCTATTGCAGAGCAAAGACCAGATTCTGCCTCTGGGAGGAGGAAAATTATGTGGGTAAGAGAGTGATCGAGGGAGAATGGAGGAAGAGAAGAGTCTGCACTTAACCCAAGAAAACCCCATCACAATCAGTGATGCAGACACTGATTGGCTGGTTCCCCAAAAGTCTATGTGGCCCCAGAACATCTGTCACTCTATGCAAAACCCTGAAACCTCAGTACAGAATGACCTCACTTGGGACGAGTCCAGAACCCAGTCTCTGAAAGTGACCCAAGAAGCAGGACTGAGGGGACTGGGTGGGTCCACAGGAGCAGTGGCAGAGGAGTTAGGGTCTGGCCGCCTGCAGCCTGCCTCTACATAAACTTTCAGAGGTTTTTTTTGTATTAATTATTCAATTTTCAGATCTATATGAACCACAGCTTCATATCAATTATGGCCCAGATGATCCTGGAAGTGTTGGGGTAACATAATCTATACAAAAGACCTGGAGATGAACAACAGAAAGATTGGGGTTAGGCATGGAAAGACAGAACTCCACAGAAACCTGAACTAGTTTGCCTTCTTCCTTCTGAACAGATGTGAGTCCTGCCAGGTAACAGGTCACTCCTAAGGATGATGTGTACACATACCTCAGATATGCTGACTTTCTTTTCAGTAAGTAAAAATGAGAGGATGGGTAGATAGGTGGATGGAAAGTGATGTGCTGCATAATAAACTCCCAATTAAAGTGAACATAAAATTTCCAACTTCAGTTTCCCATCCGCCAAGAAGCAATGTTTGTCCATAGCCTTCATCTTTGCCTGCTATGTCTCAGCCAGATAACTTAGAAAACACTATGATCTTAGGCCACACATGCTTGCACAAAGCCTTTCCAGAGTCCCTTTGGTCTCTACCTCATCCCCTGCCTGGTTCCCAGCTTGACACATAGGCCACAGGATTGTGCACAAACAACATGCAGCTTCACCAAAGTCTCTCAGCCTATCAGGACCACCTCCATTGTCCTCAGGCTGATCATCTCAAATTCATTTTTTCCATCCATTCCTATTTCCAGAAATTTCATATACAATAGTCACTGAGCTATTTCAAAGATAATACATCTTTGAAATTACATAAAATGTAAAAGATTTGTTAAAACATAAGTAAAAGAAGAAAAGTCTCCTACCTCACAGAACCTCATGGGACAGAGGGATCTGAGGTCTACTGCAAACCCCTCCCCCAGGTCCCCTCTCTTCAGTCCTCAATAGCCTCCAAGGTCAAGGTAACTTTTTGAGTGCCAGACTGCAGATCGATGTTCCCCACTGCCTTCCACTCACCCTGGCTCCCTTGCTCTCTCTCTCTCCACCCCAGTGACTCCTGGCCTCTGTCCCCCATGCCCTCAGCCTCGACTCACTAAATCAGGATTCCAGTTTCACGCCCAAGAACACAAGAAACTTTCTCTTTCTGACTCAGGGTGATATCAAGACAAAGTAGCGTGTCCAAAGAAGAGTTAGGTGACTGTGTCTGTCTGTCTGATCTCATTCATAGGGACAAGATTTGTCTCTGCTCAGGGGACATTGCACAGCCTCCCTTGGATTTATCATTACATTTGGTAATGTTTTCTAGCAGGGAATGGGATGATTCTGAGATTTTTATAACTTTTGGTAATAGATTCTTACTAGCCTCAAGTATATGGGGCTGTTAAGTGATGATTTTCTTAGAGACACAGAATACACATATACACACACATACACATGCACACACACACACATGCATAGCATGCACATGCACACACACACATACACATGCACAGGCACACACACAGCATGCACAGGCACACACACAGCATGCACACGCATACACATAGCATGCACATGCACACACACACAGAGACACACACACATATAACATTCACATGCACACACACACACACACACACACACACACACACAAACACACACAGCATGCACATCTACTTAACCCCCCCAGGGCAGGAAACCCATGACAGACAAAAGTAATCATGTTAAAAGGTAATAGAAGGAATGCCACAAAGTGCAGGAATAAAGTTTAATTGTCATAAATTTCTATTAGAATCAGAAACACTGCTGTGAACATTACTAAAATGTGTCTTCATACTAATACATATTCTACGTTATTCTGTTTTTACAACTGTAGTTAATGTTCTGGGCCAAACAGCTGACCAATGTGTATCCTGGGCGGCTTTCTGTAGCCTGCGAGGATATTTTTGCTAGATTTAGCAAGACAAGCAGAATGCGTTTTCCAAGACGTCGGAGGGTACTATTTTGAGTGTCTTTACCAGACTTTCTGTTTGTCATTCTTCCAGAACAGAGTCAGCGTGGAAAGCTGAGAGCTTAGCTTAGCTTCTGAGGGTATAGAAAAAGCCCATGGGTTAGCTCATTCATTTCTGCATTCACTCAGTTCATTTGATTTTATCCCCGGCCCCGCCACCATATGCGTGTGTGTGTGTGTGTGTGTGTGTGTGTGTGTGTGTGTGTGTGTGTGTGAAACTGAAGGGCCTTTTGTGTGCTAAATTTTACCAGTCTCTCACTGAAACTCCACTAGAGTCCACCTCTGCAGCCTCTGGCCTTCTCCCTGAATGTCACACAGTCCTCTCCCATGCTTCCTTCTGGTCCTAAGGCAGTTTAACCTAATTATGTCTGCAAAGACCCTATGTCCAAATAAGGTCTCATGGATACCGGCCAGGCTTAGGGCTGTGAAGTGCTTTCTTTAAGACACAATCCAACATATAACAGGTGTTTGGTAGCTATAGGCGAGGACTCTAGCCAATGGCTGGCCGAGAGACCTGGGTATTAGTCTTCAAGTGGGACCCAGAGCAAGAAGCAAGGCTGCCAGGCCCAAGCAAGGATTTCCAGAGCTGATTCAGCAACCTACTTCTGTTCCTCTCTGACCCTGAACAGAACCCTCCTACCTCCCATGCCTGGATTCCAGATCCTTGCAGAGGTACAGGTTCCCAGGGGGCAAACTAAGAACCAAAAGTCAGCCGCTCAACAGTCTCTCCCTCCCTTGGGAAAGAGCCCAGAGTGGTGCCGTGGGAAGACTACCAGGACCCATGTGTCTGAGACCTCAGCCCAGCCCTGCTCTCTGAGCTTGAGCGAACCAGGCTCTAAGCTTCTTATGAAATGGAAGCTTCACTGCTGTTTAGCTTCAAGCCCCCCACACCCCGTGTTCCTGCTGCCTGACAGTGTAGTTGTGCACACCCCTCCTTTCCCCTGGGGGAAGTCTTGGCTTTGGTGGAGGCTCCATTTGCTGAGTTCCTCTGACCTTCTATCCAGGGGTAGCCTTGCCATATGGTCCTCAGGGACGCTCCTCCCAGAGTCAGGAAGCCTGGTACAGGATCAACACCAAGAACTTGGGACTGACTCCCTATGCCTTTGAACATGCATTGATGTGGTTTGTCCAAAACCAACGGGATCCACCAGCCCCTTAAAACATAGAGCTGGAGAAGGTGAACAGGCAACCAGTGAGAGGAGTCTGGCCAAGTGGACCCCAGGAGGACGAGCACAGGATCAACACCACCCCTTTACTGTCCCTGAGAGCTGGCGGTGTGAGGAGGTACATGGCTCATCGCCTGGGGGGAAGAACACCGTGGATGTGAATCCCAAGAGCCGCACACAGAGGACAGGTCTCAGCAGCCACCCACACTGGAGGTGTGGAGGGAGGTGGCCTGAAAACACCCCAGGACCTCAAAGGCACAGTATTGTTTCAGCTGCAGGATAACTCAAACGTTCTGCGACTTGTATAGCACAGACCCTACGGACAGTTCTCGAGCCTTCATCTGTCTGGCATATATGTTCTACACTACTGCATTATTTACAGTAACCCATTCATAAAACGCAATGAGAAATAGTAAGCAGGAAAATAGGTGAGTGAAAACGTTAGGGAGGGCTGCAAACAACACTGGGGAGAGTGTTAAGGAGACCCCCGCCAACCCGACCTTCACCTACAGCCTGCTATCCAGTCCTGCCTGCTATCCAGTCCTGCTTTCTACTTCAAAACACTAGGCAGTGGGGTCAGGGAGGACGGTGAGGGGAGTTCTTGCACAGTTATGTGTGGGAGATTGGCTGCACAAGCAGCTTCAAAATCATTGTACACGTCAAACCAATCAGCTAATGAATGTGGAAGTCAATTCTCTGCTTTAAAAGATATTTCCAAACTATTTCATTATTATTAGCTGCATTTTTATTGACCTTCATGTCCGGTCTCAAAATAATTCTGAATTAACATCTCCTTCTCCTACTTCCACCCTGCAGAAGCACTCACACTTGAGATTTGGTTGCTCCCAAAATAAGTATTTTTCCTTTATGGCTGGAATTCTAATAATAGCAACAATGGCGGACGGGGAGCATGTGAAATTAGGACTAAACAATGGTCCAAAGGGAACTGAGAAAGGGCTCCCTCCTGTACTGCCTCTGAGGGCTTTCATTTCACAGGATTAACGGGCAGGCAATCCCTGGTAAATATCAGGCACTCCCTTCCCAAGATTGCATAAACTCTGCAAGCTCCATACTGCTGCTCATAAACGGCTGTCAGTCACACTGAGGTGGTGGGCTCGGGCCTGTGTCTTGACCACAAAGGCTGTCCCTGAGCTGTCACCCACCCACAGAGTGGCAACTTTCTGCTCCATCTACCTAGAAGAAGGGCAGTGTCACAAATAAGAGTGTGCAGCCCCAACAGGGCCACAGTGCAGCCAGCGGACGCAGCAGTGCTGGCCTCTGCCTCTACAGGTGCCAGATGAAGCTGTAGAGAGCCGTGCACGGCCGTGCCGCAAAGATGGTGCCGGCATCCGGCTTCTGCCTTCCAGATGGCAGATGCTCTTTATTTGGCTAAGGCTAGGATCTGGCTTGCTTCCGCGCACCTGGACCTAATCTGGCTTGCTTGCACGTGTCTGACCCTATCGGCATTGTCTACGTGGCACCACGGGGTTGATTGCCCAGTGGCTATAAAGGGCGTGGGCTGGCTTTCCCAAGAAGTAAGTGAGTGAGTATGAGTGAGTGAGAGTAAGAGAGAGAGTGAGAGAGTGAGAGAGAGAGAGTGAGAGAGAGAGAGAGAGAGAGAAAAGAAGAAGAAGAAGAAGAAGAAGAAGAAGAAGAAGAAGAAGAAGAGGAGGAGGAGGAGGAGGAGGAGGAGGAGGAGGAGGAGGAGGAGGAGGAGGAGGAGGAGGAGAAGGAGAAGAAGAAGAAGAAGAAGAAGAAGAAGAAGAAGAAGAAGAAGAAGAAGAAGAAGAAGAAGAAGAAGAAGAAGAAGAAGAAGATGGCTTTCCCCGGGGTCAGAAGATTGTTCAAGGTTCCTGAATAAACTGCTTGGAGAAGAGCCTGGCGTCATGTCTTCCTTGCTGGTCGAGGCGGACGCGACATGAAGCCAGGACTCCCGATCCTGCCTAAGGCCACAGAGGGATGGGGCCAGCCAATGAGTCCTAGTCCTGTAACACGAATCTTAAACGGTCTTTTAATAAAAACAAAAGCGGAGACAGGTATTGGGGTGAATGCTGGAAGATCAGAGAAGCAGAACAAGCCACAGCCACCTCACCTCGCCAATTCCTCAGCTGATCCTGTTTCCTCAGACTGGAAGCCTCTGGGTCCTCATCCAAATGGATCTCAGCTGAGCTGCTGCTAAAAGCCTCTAATTCCTGGTCCTCAGCCTTATATACCTTTCTGCTTCCTGCCATCACTTCCTAGGATGAAAGGCATGTGTCTTTCCCAAGCAAGACATGAGATCTCAAGTGCTGGGATTAAAGGTATGTGCCACCATGCCTGGCTCTGTTCTCCAGTGTGGCCTTGAACTCACAGAGATCGGGATGGATTTTTGCCTCTGGAATGCTAGGATTAAAGGTGTGTGCTACCACTGCCTAACCTCTGTTTAATACAGTGGCTGTTCTGTTCTCTGACCCTCAGATAAGTTTATCTGGGTGCACAATATATCAACCACATTTCCCTTATTTTGTTTAAAATAAAAAAGTTATAACTAATATAAGTATATACAATAAGTATATACAATATATACAGTGAAGAATTGCATTAACAATGTCTAGTCCATTAACATTTGACAAATTCAGACAAAAAATTTCATTACTTATCCTATTTAAAACAAGTAGTTCCTTTTTAAAAGTAGATTCAATAATCTATCTTTTATCTTATCATTTCTATATCTTCCCTTTTTTCTTCTCAGAGTAGATTCAATATTCTACCCTTTTATTCTATTATTTCTATCTTTTTTTTTCAGAGTAGATTCAATAATCTACCTCTTACCTATATCCTCTCTTTTCTTTTTCTTTTTTTTAATGAGAAACCCTGAATCTAACCTTCTTTGTCTAGCTTTCTTTTTTTTTGACTATTAACAATTAACAATTTGTAAGCAATCATTGTAAACAATGACAATATCATAACCCAAACAACCAAAAATTACCCACCCCACCTCTTGGGAATGTGGGCGTCATTTTCTTAAAATTACTTCTTACTGTCTGGGGTTGAAGGTATCTTTAGGGGATCCTGAAAAGAAAATTTTTGAGTTAATAGTCAAGTCCTGGGAGAGGTAGCTGTATTATTTGTTGTCCAGTCTCTGCTAATGTGAAAGTGCAGGGCTTGTCTCAAGTCCTTGTTCAAGTAGTCTATGAAGCTAGATCATCTCAGCTAGCCCGAAATTGTCCTGAGCAGTTTGTAGTCCAAAGCTGATCTTTCTGTGGTGTTAATCAGCTTAATGACTTTATCATAGTCCATGCAGAATCATCTTTGTGGGATCCCATCATCCTTCTGAAGATTCCAAAGTTGCTGTTAGACATGGTCATGGTTTCCTGCAGAAACACTTATTTTTTGCCTCCTCTGTGGTTTGGAGCAATCACAGTCTGATAAACGTCTGTCTCTCGGAACCACTAAAGTTCTTCCCTGGAAGAGAAAATCTTCACAGCAATTTCTCCCCACCACTTGCCTCTCCAGACTTCTCCAAACCGACCTTTGCCGATGCTGTCTTAGAACAGGATGGTCCTAGCAATTCTTCTCTGAACCAGCAGTGGTAAACCCTTCATCCTCAGTAGCAGCATCACCTCCGCCATCACCACAATGAGAAGCAGCTGGTAATGTGGAGCAGCAGCCATCTCCATGTTCCCACCGCCACCGCCACCGTTTGTAGCTCGGCCCACCCCAGCTTCTCTTTAGCAAGCCTCCTAGGCGGGCCTCAAACTCGGGATCCTCCTGCCTCTGCCTCCTTCAGCAAATCATACCAGCATGTGCCACCACAACCAGCAACGTGCAGCTCAGGTCTGAGCTGGGGCTCGCAGGGCCACAGGCAAATAGCTTTTTTGTGAATTCGTATCCGACAAGTTGGGTGCCAGAAGTAGCACTAATCTCTAGACAGGCTTATTAAATAAAAAACTCGGGGGAGCCAGGTATTGGGGTAAATTCTGAAAGGGCAGAGAAGCAGAGCAAGCCACAGCTTGTTTTTGTTTATTTGTTTGTTTGTTCATTTGTTAGTTTCTCTCCAAACCCTGGATCTGGTGCTGGATGTGTAGAGTGATTCCTGGGACTTAACCAAGAAACCCAGGTCACCTCAGCGGCTTCCAGAGCAGTTTGCCATTAAAGCCTTGGGAGAGTTCATGACACCCAAGGATCTAATTCTGGGAAGCTGGGTATGTGGAGCAGGGAGGAACATTCCCTCAGCCAATGGCATGCACATAGGAGCTCATGGTGGATGTGGGACCAAATACCAAGGGAAGCTCGTGGTCACATTTCCTGGGCACTGCCCATTGCCTGATGAGTCTAAATTTCAGATCCGAACCACAAACAAACTGTATTTCTGTAAACCCACCTTGGCCTTTCCAGAGGTAGGATAGAGTTTCTCACCATTTAAGAGATGTGCGGTGCCCAGAAGAGGAACCTGGTCCTGGCCCTTAAGGCCTTCAGATATCACATAAGCACAGCCCAGCCTGCTTGGAAACTTCCAGGGCAGTGAACTAAAAAACACAAGGTAGACACATCCGAGGAATCAAATAACAGAAAGGTACACACACACACACACACACACACACACACACACACACACACACACGCGCACACACACACACGCACACACACACACACACACAGGGATGGAGGGAGGCTACGGGGGAGAGGGGTGTGACTAAGCCAGGAGATGCCCTCAGATATTGGTTGATACTGTTGAACAATGAGGACGGCACCCTTGTGGAACTCCTAACAGTGGGAGCAGGGGCTGTCCCTGACTCTTTGGCCAGCTTTTGGGACCCTACTCCTCATAGTGGTTGCCTTGTCCAGCCTTAATACGAGGGGAAGTGCCTAGTCTTGCTGCAACTTGTTGGCCATGTTTGGCTGATATCCATAGGAACCCTGCCCTTTTCTGAACAGAAATGGAAGAGGAGTGGGGGAGGGGGCAAGGGGGAGAGGTGGGGGAGGGGCTGTGAGTCAAGGAGTGAGGGGTAACTGTGGTCGGTAAGGATGTAAATATAATAATAATAATTTAAAAAAACATTTTTAAAAAGATGTTACTATAGATAAAGAAAGAAAGAAAGAGAGAGAGAGAGAGAGAGAGAGAGAGAGAGAGAGAGAGAAAGAAAGAAAGAAAGAAAGAAAGAAAGAAAGAAAGAAAGAAAGAAAGAAAGAAAGAAAGAAAGAGAGAAAGAAAGGCAGAGAGAGGAGACAGACAGACAGACAGACGGTCAGGCAGCACCTTCGGCATTGTTTGCCATTGTAAAGGCAAACATTGTTTGCCGTTGTAAAGCCAGAGGCTCTGAAAGAAAGACTAAATACCACGTGCGGCTGGACATCTGGGTCTGTTCTGTTCTTTATTCTGAGAAGGCAAGATTCTAAAGACATTTGAGTGGAAAAGTGAAGTGCTGACTGGTGTGTGTAATGCCATTCTCTCTGTATGTTTTGAACATGAACCTGAATGTATACCTACAGCATAGGTCTCAGGCAGCATAAGTGGAGAGTGAGGAATGAGTCTGGGGTCCAGAACACTGCATCCTGAACGTCCTTTGCATGCAGAGCAGACATGTGGAAGAGTATTCTCTACAATGCAATCTGCTTCTGCCTGGTGTATAAATAGCATTTGTACAAACACAGGTCTACTTAACTCAACAAGAGGAACAATAAAAAAAACAGGCTTAAATCGATGCCCTGAAAACCGTGCTGGATAAATGAGAGGCTCAGCTCCCTGTGCTGACTCAGACCTTGGCTGCTCACCACGGACGGCTAATAAATGGTTATTAATAAGAGTGACGATAACGGCCAGTCGCCATTTGCTCCTGCGACACAATTAGCTTCACAGCAGGGTTCGGTGCACAGTGGAACAGGAGCCTTCGATTTTCACTCATGTTCCCAGCCCTAAGCAGCCAGACTATGGTGGAAGTCATCCCGTGTCTTGCCTTGTGTCTTGGTATCATTGTAAGTCAGCCCGACTCTGGACCCCAGCTGCTGCTTTGGATGAAATTGGTGGATGCTGTGTTAATGTCCCTTTGGGCCACTGACGGTCCAACCTGCATACTCACAGATTAATAAACAGCACCACACTAACTGGTGGCCCAAGGGCCACCTTAAGACACATGTCTCCCCCAGTACTCCAGAGGGGAATAAGGGGATTGGAGGGGGGAGCAATAGAGTGGGGGGGGGACGACTCAGTGCCGAGGCAGCCACCAGAAGAGGAGGTACAAAGAGGCAGAAATCTCAAAAGAGAAGGTTGGGAGAGGAGGATGTGCAGAGAAAAAGGAGCCAAGAGGCAACATAGGACTTCAGATATCAGGGCTCCCGTGCGTCCACAGAGCCCATCCCTAAGAAAGAGGAGGAGGACCCCAAAAACAGCAAAGCGGGGACAGACAGCAGTGGCTGAAGGAAAGAGGGGAACTTTACCAGGTCCAACTCCAGAAGATTAGGCCCACGGGAGCCCACTATTACAGCGAGAGCGAGCCTGCTGTGGGCCAGCCCCGGGCTCTTCCCAGCCACCAGCACGAGGCTCAGAAAGCTCCGTGGAATGTAGTAACTCCTAGGTACTCCCCTGCCCCAGACTCAGATGCCTGGTGTGACTGCTGTCTGACTGCACCCTGCCTGGGCCAGCATCTGTGCTCCTGACTTAGGGCTATGGTGGGCAGGAGCAGAGGTGAAGGTGGCCGGGAAGGGCAGTGGGTGGCCACCAGGAGGCAGGCTGGAGGACGGAACACCTCTGACCTTGCGGGTCATGAGCCGTGTGCTGCAGTGTGGACAGAGGAGTACAGGAGCCCCTGTGCTGGTGCCTGTTCCGTTTCTTTTTTACATGTGTCTATGTGTGTTGTGCGTTGCACGTGTGTGTGCATGCTCATGTGTGTGCAGGTGTAGGTCCACCTGTTGTACAGAGGCTGAGGTTGGCACAGGGAGTCTTTTTCTACATCTCATTCGCTGAGACAAGGTTAAACAAGGAGCTTGTCGGCTCAGACTGTCTTGCTAGCCAGCTTGCCTTGGAATCCCCCATCTCTGCCTCTGAGACAGACCAGTCACTACCCAGCAGGCATTCAGTACTCCAGTCCTCAGGCCTGCTCAACAAGCCCTGTGCCCACCAAGCCACTCTCTCCTTAAGGTCCCACATGAAACTCCTCACTTTCCAAACCTTCCACAGAAAATGCTCCTGAATCTATTGGGAACAACCTTTGCTCAAGTCATATTGAGACTACTATCCCCAAACAAGCCGCAAAGCTGGAAATCCTCCTGCAGAGGAGTCCTCTGGTCCCCGTGTCACACAGCACCTTAAGTGCTGGCCAGGAAGAGGGGCTGCAGGAAGTGATGTGATCACAAACTCCCCAGGAATCAAGCGCAGGAGCAAACAGCCAAAGGATGGAGCACAGAGCAGGGGGCGGCACACGAACCAAAAGTCGGGGCAGCTGAGCCTGAGAAGACCAGCAACGTGGCAGGATTGGAGATCCTCACCGTGGTGGCCCCACCCAGCAGCTGCTCTGCCGATGCCCGATTCTGACCCAGACAACTCCGTAAACAAAACTCAGAAATCAATATTCCATCAGTGGCCCCTTGTCTTCTCGGTCCGTGTTCACAATGGCCTCTCGTCTTCAGGGGCACTGGCTGCCATCCTTCCTGTTCTCATTATCACAGCAGCTCTGTCATCAAAGTCAACAACCACAAGACTCCTGTGACCTCGACTGTCTGCATCCACAGCACAGCAACAGCCAGTCTGTCTCCTTGCCTTGTAGTCCACCCTGTGAGTTAGGAAAATTACGCAACAACCCATGCACCAGCTCAGGTGGACATTGTCTGGTGCCTTGGGACCCACACGGTAGGATCCTCACCTCCCAGAGCCAATGCTGTGTCCAGCCTGTGGGCTGTTTAGATGTGTGACCTGAAAAAAAAAAGTCCACGTCCAACAATGTCTCTCTGAGCCAGGGTCAGCATTCACTCAGGAGAAGGTGAAGGAAGCAGAAAGGACCCTCCATCTCCGGTTGTCATGGATGATTGACGCCAAAGAGCCACCATGAAACAAGGGCTATAGAGCGGAGTGGGCTCAGCCTCCCTCCTGCCCTCCTGGGTGGGTGTTCTCCCTGAGAGCAGCCCCAGGGGAACCTACAACCCTCACTGAAGCCTGCAGCACCTTCAGGCCTTGCCTCTACACAGGCCAGGCCGCTCAGCAGGCGACCCCCTCAGCAGGCCACATCACTGAGCATTTCTCTGGGAATCAGCGTGTCTCAGGCACCTAGCCATGCCAGGCAAGCTTTATGTGTGGCCCCCAGTTCAAGACCAGAACGTAGTAAAGAAGTTATAGTGTAGCAGGAAGCTCACAGAATCACCAATAGAGCCTGTGCTTCAGGTGTGTGGGGCTCCCAAGGCCGGGACCTGCTCCCTCCCGGCACTCACGGAGGGATGGGGCCTGTGGTGTCACGGAACGCCTGTTTCTTGAGCCTCCAGTTTCTGCCATGGCAGTGTGTGCCACCACACACCTTGTTCTTCTCAGACTTGGAGTCCTTTCTTATAACAGACTTCACACCCAGGAGATGTTAAATAACAGAAACCTTCTCTTGGTTCTGGAGGCCAGAGGTGTACCCTCCAGGGTCAATAGGCTGCACTCTCTATAAAGATGCTCTCAGGGTCCTTTTTGGTGCACCCCACTCCTGGGATCTGGAGCACCTGGCTTGTGGGAGCACCGTGCTCCTCTGCACCACCTTCTCCTGGATTAGTTATTAGATTTATGGCTTGCCCTGTCCTAGAGTGACCTCATGTAACTTAACAAAGAATCATGTTTGCTTACAGCTTCAAAGTGCTGCTTCCAAACAGCCGTGCTCTGGGGTTTCAAGTGGGCTTGAGTTGTGGGGGACACAATTCAACTCAGGACAGACACCAATCCACCATCCTCTGCAGCCTCCTTCATCCACGGCTCTCCTAAAAGGTCAGATAACTATACATGATATGCACATAAAGCACAGAGGAAACATGCAGACACATGTATGTTGTGGAATAATCTTTTTATATACGGTGAAGATGTGCCCACTCAGGCCATCCCCAGCAGGTCAGCATGGGGACCCCACACCAACAGACAACAGACCAACAGTTAATTTAGAGGGGATGGTGTTTCCACTTCAGCTCTTGAGGACACCTGCTGTGCCTGTGTGAGCACGTGAGCCCCCCTTTATTTTGCTGACCTGGGAAACAGGCAGGAGGCAGGCAAGTTTCTGGGACAAGCTGGTGGAGGCCAGGATGGTAGGAAGCCCGGCCCTCCCAGCCAGCCTCACACACATGGACACATCAGCCCACCTGGGCTCTTACCTCCAGGCTCTTTTAAACTAGTCACAGCCTGTCTATACTCCTGAACCAGAAACTAACCCTATGATGGATTTGCTATTCCATTTAGTCTGTGTGAGCTGGAATATGCATGCATGCAGGAAGTCTGCCCCTGTAGAACAATGTCTGTGAGGACAGAGCTGTGCAGACCACAGCCTGGCTCATGGAAATGACTACCAGTTGGCCCTTGGATTACACCAGCTCTTCTCATATGCCTAACATGCTTAAAATGGCTTACATGTCTGCATCCCGTCTCTGTGTTTACCATGCATGTACCAAAAGGAAATTACCCATTATATGTGGCTTTTGAAACTGTTTTCAAATCAATATGGTAGAGCTGTGTATCAGGCCTTACCAGTTTTTACCAGAAAAGAGCCCTGACATTCCTTCACACGGGGTTGGGGAGGCATGTCATCCAAGGAGGGAATTCAGTCTTTCTAAGGGTCAATGTGAGCATCTTGGCTTGGCTAGGCTGGTGGCCAATGCTCTTCTGTGTGCCCTCTCCCACAGGCTCCCCAGGTGCACTCTGCTCAGGCCCAGCTGCCGGAACCTAGCCACTGCGCCTTCACTCAGGGCCTCATTGCCTCTGTGCATCACAGCCGCCCTTCCCCCAGCAAATCAGCTGTAATGAGGTTTTCACTCAGGTGCTTGTGTGTCAAGGCCATCTACAAGAATCCCTGCATTCTCGGGCTGTGACTATCACTGCCACCCACAGTATTTCTTCCCTCCTGAGACAAATGTTGTCTCTATACAGACCTGCATTTAGTGTTTTCACTGCCCTCGGTCCATCCCCAACTCCTGAGCCGCCTGCCCTGGGAAGAACAGGGCAGATACCAGCATGAGCAGGCTGAGTCCTCAGGTGGGTGACAGAATATATTCTTTTGTGAGAGTAGACACCAACCACCAATGCCAGGCACTGCATGGCCAGAGCTGCCAAGAGGGCAATGTGGTGGACTGGGTGGTGGCCCCTCAGAAGTATGTCCACCTGAAATGTGTAAATATGACCTTACTTATATAAAAGTGTCTTTGCAGATGTCATGTTAAAGTCTAGGGACTGGATTATACTTTGTGTGACAGTGTCCTTGTGAGACCCAGGGAAGGCCATGTGGAAGAGGGTGATACAGATGAGAGCAATACAGCTGTGGAACTCAGCCACACCTGCAGCTGTGACCAGAAGACAAGGAAGGCACCAGAGGGAGCCCCGAGGGAGCCCTGCCACACCAAAGCCCTGTGAGAGTCCTTGTGAAAGGCATCAGGTTCCTGCCGTTAGGGGAACCCCAGGATACGCTAGGCAAGGAGCAAGAACCCCAGACACCCCACTTTTTCCTCTTAGAGGCCCTCATTATAATCTGCAGCTATCCTTTTGACTTCAGATGAGAAAGAACAAGAAAATTCCCTCAATCTAAAACTTGATCTTTTCTTAAAAAAAAAAAGTCTGTTCGTTTTCAGTATCTCCTCAGCAATGTGTTTCTTGGGGTGACGACGTCTTATCCATGAAATATCTGGGAAACCTTTGGTTAAAAAGGGCTGTGACAAAGACCACAAGTAAAAAGTACATCTTCAAAGGCCAGCGCCTAGATCATGCCCGAGCTCACGTTTGCACAAGTCACTTCTCACCGGGGCTGTCATACACTACAGCACACCCAGCGATCCATCACCCAGCGGTCTGGAGGCTGGACGTTTTCCACTGAGTCGTCATCGGCCTACACTTCTTCCCTTTGTTTCAGCTTCTGGGCGGTTCATGCTTCCTGAGCTCGTGGCTGCCTCTTCAAACCCAGGAGCATGGCATCTATCTCCATCCCGCCCTCTCACCTACCTCAGCTTTTCCTCTCTCCCTCTCCCACGGACCACTGTGGCTGCACTGGGCACCTCTGGAAACCTAAGCAGGTCCTTATAGCCACATCTCACCCTCTGCCAGAGAAGGCAACCTTTTCACAGCTAACAGGATGAGGACACAGGCATCTTTAGGGTCCTTATGACTCCAGGGCACAGTTGGATACGCTATTAGATAATATGGTGATCCTGAGTGTCGTAAGGAAACCTACAGACGGGACAGGAACTACCATGAGTAGTTAGAGCTGAGAATGAGGGCACTGCTCAACATTTTGAGACCCGGCCAGACAGTGACTGTAACAGGCCAGCAGGCCTGCGGTCTGAGGTGAGCCAATGGAAGTGTCTTTGCCCTGGAGCCTGGTTTGAGCACAGATGAGCCCAGAAACTGTAGTACAGACCTGTGTGCAAGCTCCTGAGGAATAGTCCTGTGGAAAGAAAAGGGAAGCTGCCGGATGCATGGTTAGGACGCACTTAGGACGTGTGGACTGCAGTGTAAACCTGGAACCGTGAGGGAGAGGAGCCTGCCCAGGCGAGGGCGGTGACAGCTCATCGGGGACGCTAGCACCATGGCCAGAGCCGCCCTCCCCACAGTGGGCAGATGACAGCCCGGGAGGAACTCTCAGAGACAGCCCGGAACACAAAGACCCCAGTTAACATTTCCTGATCAAGCACGCACTAATTCTATGATACACCCCGACTGTCTGTGTCAAGCACAGGTGCTTTCTGACCACTGCACCCCATCAAATAAACCCTATCTAAACCACTGTTGACGGGCAGTCAAGTGACCGCTCTTTATCTTTCTTCCCTATTGTGAACGTAACAAATACATCCATGCCTTCTACAGGTTAGACCCAGCCTTCACAACTGTGAGAAACAGACCTCCACTGTTTTAAACACCTGGTCTGTGATGCCTTGTTACAGATCCCTCCCCCTAAGCAGGCCCAGCATCAGGAGGCTCCTGCCTACCTTAAACATGCAGCCAGATGCACTGCCTGACCCTCTCCCAGCCCACAGACCCACTGAACTGAAGCCGAAGCCACAGCGGACTCCATCCACACACTATAGGTGAGGAGCACCACCCTGCCGGACTCCATCCACACACTACAGGTGAGGAGCACCGCCCTGCCGGACTCCATCCACACACTACAGGTGAGGAGCACCGCCCTGCCGCAGTTTCCAGTGCTGTGAGCAGTCTGTGTTCTTTAGCACAAGCCTGTAAACAAGAGATGGTGGGAAAAGGGAGCTCAGCTGGATTTAGCTTTTCCTACCTATATGCCTGAAGAAAACATTGTTTTATGAACATTATAACACTTGAGGGAATTAACAATTGACTATTCTACCTTGTAAAAATGCTATAGAAATAATTGCATGGAATGAGCCATGTAAAACTTAAGACTTTATTATGTTTAGTTGAAACTCATGAAAACAGTTACGTTCTTATGCACCATATCTGAAAATGTAAAATATAAAACCCAGTTTTGTCTTATGATACTGTAACAGAACAGAGTACATAAAAAGAAAGTGTCAAGTAGAATCCCAATCACACTTCACATTTCAGCAAGGCTGTCTTCCTGCCTGTTTTCCCTAAAGAAAGACGGGACCACCAAGGGTCTGAGAGCTGCAGAGCTGCAGGGACAGCTGGGGACAGCTCTACTCCTCCAGCCCCGGAGTCGCACAGGTGAATGATGGGAGCAGGAGGAGGGGCAAGGCCAGTTCACGTGGCTGGAAGGCAGCATCGGCAGGCACAGCTTCTCACTGGGTCATCCCGGCAATTACAGGGGTATGGGGGGTCTTCACACACTTAAGAAGGTGGGTGATCTTCCCCTCGAATGCTCCGGTACTTGGCCATGTCTTCTGGAAACACTTTAGAAAGTTCCTGAATCAGCAGGCTTTTAAATTTCTACAAACAAAAATAGCTGTGTCAAAAAAAAATCCAAGATACAGACATCACGCCCCCTCCAAGGAGCCCAAAATCCCAACTGGGCCACCCAAAGGGACGGAGCCAATCACAGGAGCGTCTGCAGTTTAGGTGGTGCAGGGACGCCAGCTCTCTGAGGGACTATACCTTTAAGACAACTCCTTCCCTCCAGCCGGTGCTCCCCCACAGTGGAGAGGACTTCTGCAGGCCACACTCACACTACAATCTTAAGTAACACTCACTGAAACAGTTACTCACTGGAATCACACTGAGATCACGTGTGCAAAGACCTCCCGAAGCTTTCCCAAGCAGGGCAAATTCATCATCTACTGCAAACACCATGGTTCTCCAGCCACTCATCCCCTGACATTTGTCCCATGTGCCTGCACCCCAAGCCTCTCCTCTTATGGGCCACAGGCCAAAGTCTAGAAGCCACATGCTGCTTCACTACAACTGCAAACAGTTTCCCCAAGTTTCCCCAGACATGCAGGCTGCCAAAGTGTGCCTTGAGACTGTGACAGATCTCAGACATGACACCACGTGCCACAGGTGCACGAGGAAGATTAACCACACACGCACCCATCAATGGGCAGTGCACTCCAGCACAGGCCAAGGCAATGAGCCTAAGGTGCCGGAGGGACAGGAAGCCTCAGTCCCAAGGGTCAGTCAGTCCACAGAGACTTCTGCTGGGCACCCAGGAAGTCCCCAACCCAAGCTGACGGGAGAGATGATGCACGGGCTCAATGCTAAGCGGACCACTCCCACTTCTGTGGCGTGTAATCTGACGGAGTCCATCCTCACTCCTGCCGCTCAGCCAGAGCCTCCTGAGCCCCAGGCTCGCTCTGTACAGCCTGTGCACAACAGACATGAGCAGCACACGTGTGCCCACCTACAGCAGGCCGGTAGTGCGGCACAGGGGCAGACAATGATGGGACTTAAACAGTGGGCAGAGTGGGCAGTGAGTGGGAAAGAAAAATGGGCACCGGTCAGCACCCTGGGGAAAGACACCCTGTGAGCCTCTCAAAGGAAGCAAGGCTCACGGTGCAAACAGAAAATGACCACAAGCCAGGGCCTGGGTGCTAGCAGGGGGCCCAGAAAACACAGGAGGCCACAGAGCTCTCTCTGCAGGCCACATACATTGCATCCACTGAGGCCAGTAAGGTCCAAAAAAAGAAAACCAAGCACCATCTGAACCACATTTCAGTGACCTAAGAGGGACAACTGTAGTTCATGTTCAGGACACAGCTCCCTAAATCTCGAGGCAAAGTGGCCAAGTTCTCTGTGGGAAGTGACATGGGAGCTTCTAGGGGTCTGGAGGTCAGACACCAGAGACAGCATAAACCTTCCAGAATCCTCCAACTGCAGCCCATTGGCACAGAAAAGGCCTCCAGTCAGAGTCAACACAAAATCGTAACAGACGCACTGAATTAGATGTCACCCAAGGGAAGTCAAACAGGAAAGCCACACTGAAAGCCCTGCCAGCCAGGGACCTCACCAGACAAAGGGTAAGACTGCCTATCTGCTCTCTCGATTGTCACAGGACAACAATTACACATGCTAGAAACCCTGCTGGGTGGCAGTCACAAGGTCCGTCAGCCACGCTTGCACGCGTGCTAGGTGCTCTCTCGAAGGTGTGCACACTGACATGACGGGCTGTCTTACCTTCATCGTGTCAATCTTCCCCTTAACTTGCTCATTTTTAGCCAGAGCCCTCTCCAGGCACTCTTTGGTGTAGAGCTGGGGATTCCGACCTTGATCGATGTATCTGCAAACAAGAACATCTCAGTCACGGCCAACTCACCTAACCTCAGGTTTCTGGAAACTAGGACAAAAACAAAAACAAAACAAAAAACCTCCAGCAGACACCCCTTCACGGGGCCAGTCTAGGAACCAGGCTCTTTTAAATTCTCAAACTTACCAAGCAAGCATCGCTATTTCTAGCAGTTCATGCATCAAGTAATGCTCACTATGAACCCCAGAAAGCATCACAAGCTGTACCCCTTTACATCTGTTCAGACTCCCCACTCACAGTGCCTCTGCATAAAAAAAGAAACAAGCGCACATACGCTGCTACCTTCTGGATCCTCAGCTGTATGAAAAAGAAGCTCTTGAAGTTAACTGAGCAGGAGCTCAGGCCTGTGACAGGCACAGCTGAGATGTGGAGTCCACTCCAGACCGGCCTGATTGCTCAGGACATGCTGCGTGTGGAAGCTCAAGGGAGCAGCAGGGGAGCCACAGCAGGACACTGTGTCCATTAGACACATCAAGACGGTGTTCTCTATACACTACCTTACCGTACACACTCCAGTGACCTAATGCAACAGGGTGCTTCTCTCCAGTTATTCCAAGACAATTATCCTGACAGTGCCAATATGTTTAGCCAAAACTCCATCATAACCTGATGACATGAAACCCACTGCCCACAATATCCAGATTTTACCAAGGACCGACTACCTGGCTATTTCTGTACAGTGGATAAATCTGAATCATTCAGCTACATTAATTATGCATTATAGAGAAAGACTACCACCATACCCTTATGACAAACAGCAAAAATACCAATTTCTAGAGTTTCCTTTTCAGTTTGGTGTATTTGTAACAATGTAATAAAAGCAGCAAATTCTGGTTACTTCTAATAAAAGCATTTCAAACAACAGAAGAGCATGAAAGGCATACCATTCGTGTGTGTTAAGTAAGTATGTGGCTCCTCCACAGCGTGGGGAGGTTGCTGTTTTCTAAGACTCAAAAGTTGAACCCAACCACTGTGGATGCACAAAGCCCAACACTGGGATGAAGTGCTGAGAGGTTATCTTATCCTTGCTCTGGACCGCCCATGTGCCTATCAAAGTGTGTGCCGGCAAGTCACGGGAGCCTGTATTCCTCCCACAGTGTGCACACAGCCCATGAGGAAAAACGCTGAAGGCACCTGCTCCTTGAGTCTGCAGGCCACTCTTCCCAGCCACTGCTCTGACACGTCCACAGGACTCTGGGAGAAAGATGGCATGCCACAGCCACTGGACTGCGGTCTGCTTCCTCCCAGCAGCAGAGGGATCACCTCCCTGGCCCAGTTCACCACAGGAACCTTCTCCAACACCAGACCAAGTTGGTTTTCCCAGATGTCTGTGTGTATTTTTTTTTATTTTGTATTATAGCTCACATACAACTACTGTTTTGTTTCTTTTTGTTTTCAAGATAGGGTTTCTCTGTGTATCCCTGGCTGTTCTGGAACTCTCTGTAGACTAGTCTGGCCTCAAACTCATCGAGAACCACCTGCCTCTACCTCCTAAGTGCTGGGATCAAGTCGTGGGCCACCACATCCAGCTACAGCTCTTTATTTAATGAATTATGCGGTTTTTCTCTGGCCTGAGGCTTTTCTCCATTGAACTCAGAAACCTGCTTTTTTATATATTTAACAAGCTTTTGATTTCTCAACAACACAACCCTGGAGTGACACTCACCCATTTTTGAGCCCCACTAGTCCACTACATTCCCTGAAGACAGGCATTCCTGTCTGCTTTGCTCACGGGCAGTTCCGCAGCACCTGGGCCATGCCTCCCTCACGCTCACTGACTCGCACAGCTAACCCAGATTCAGAGCCAACAGAGATCCCCAGTGATACTCACTCAAAGACTTCTAGAGGCACCGTGATGTCATGCAGCTGCTGCCTGCACTTATCTATGTCCTGTAAGCCCGTAACAATGAAGTTCCTGGGAAAAAGGCAGAGCGGGGCGTATGGTTAGAGCGGACTACAGGACAAACAGAGCTCACACAGCACTGGCAGTTAAAAATGGCAAGGTCGGGGACACTGGGCAGATAATCGAGGAGGCAGCTGGGTATAAGACAGCCACACTAACTAGATAAGAGAAAGATGGGGCCCTGGGAAAAACAACAAAGCCAGTCTCATCAGGCTCGGGTCTAGGCAATGCTCCAGCTCGCTTGCATACCACAAAGTCCTCCCTGAGGAGGAGTGCAAGATACCCACTGCCCTCTACTCTGGGACACATCTCAGCTTTAACAGACTGAACTGTGGGTCAGGATGGCTTCCAGGGACCATGAAGGTGGGGGGTTAAAGAGGATTTCCAGGTCCAGACACTAGAGGCAGGCCTTGCCTTTCTGCTGAGCTGGGTGTCTCAGCTGGGGGTGGCTTTCTTCTCCCAGCCTACTAGATGAACCCTGATACCTGCTTGCTCTGCCTGTGCCCTCGTGTTAGCCTTTCTCTCCGGGAGCACAAGAACCAAGACAGCTTACGGTGGCTGACTCAGGGAAGTCAGGAGACCCCCCGCCACCCTCAACGGGCTTCACCCTGTGCTGCTGCTCACACCTGAACCCTCAGCAGCCACAGGATTCTGGGGACACCTTTGAACTTAAAAAAAAAAATACCCTCAATACTGAATAATTTTCCTTCTGAACTCGGGATGGAGGTGAGGAAAGAGCAAAGCTTTCTGGAACACGTGTCGTTGGATGGGGTTTCAGGATGGACAGTACCCACAGTCTGCAAGGAAGAAACCCACCCCTCCCGGGTTGCAACTCAGCTCCTTCCAGAACCACCCTGGATCACCCAGCTGCCCCAAGCCCCGGAGTGTTTCCCCTGTACGGCGGCGGTGGGGCCTTCCCTTGGACAGTTTGTTTCCCTGTCCGCCATTCCAAAACCAGGCAAAACTGGCTTAAAAAAAAAAAGAAAGAAAGAAAGAAATCAACCCTCTGTGGCCTTCTTCCACAGCCAGGCCTATGCAGCAGGTGGCCCTCGGGAGGTGCATGCTCCTCTTTAAGTTAGGAGTGGGGTCAGCCTCCCCGGTGGGGTGGGGTGCGGTGGGATGGGGTGGGGTGCGGTGGGATGGGGTGGGGGTGGGGTGCGGTGGGATGGGGTGGTGCCTACATCCCCTTGTGGGGTCGGTGTAATCCCAGGGTCAGACTGGTGCCAGCCTCCTCCCCGGGGGATCCAGGGTGGAGCTACCCCCACCCCCGCGGGCTCAGGAGGGAGCCGCCTCCCCTGCGGGGTCCACCAGGGACGCCAACGGGCCCCGGCGGGGTCCCGGGCCAGGGGCTCCGCACCGACTCCCGCCCCGCCGCCACTCACAGTTTCTGGCTGAGCCCGGCCTGGCTGCTGGGCTGGAAGTCGCTGACGATGATGCCGAGCTGCCGAATGTTCTCCACGAACTTCTCCAGGTGCTCCTCCAGGTGGTCAAACTTCTCCGCCATCGCCAGCTCCGCCCGCCCTCAGCCGCGGCTCGCAGCGACTCTAGTCCAGCAGCCGCGCTCCCGCTTCCGGCTTCCGGACGCCCACTTCCGTTTCCTCGGGAGGAAGGGCGGGGTCTCCGCGGGGGCGGGGCCTAGCCGCGGCGGGGCGGGGCCAGGCGAGGCTGAAGCCCTAGACCGGAACAGTGCTGGGAAATGTCTAAAGTAGGAGAGAGATGCCTGGAGAAAACACAGCAGATGTTATGCGTAAAGGGGCGAGGAAAATAAAGACGGGGCGACCATGAAAACTCTTAGCTGGTACCCAGCGTCCTTCAATGAAGGAAAACCAAGTCTCATCGGGGAAGGAAAGAAGAAAGCTAGAGCGAAGGAGCATAATTTAGTTACACTGAACCTTGTGTGTTGATAATCTGGGAGATAGAAGCAATTTTCTTTAAAAGATAAAGAAAGTCTGGGCCCAGTGAGATGGCTCCGTGCGTGAAGATGCTTGCTGCCAAACCTGACAGCCTGAGTTCAATCCCCAGGAACCTACATGGCAGAAGAGAACAGAATCCTACCCTACCCGTAGTCCTCTGACCTGCACACATGTGCATGCCTACACACAACGTTCACGGACACAAAATGCATAATAAGTAAATGTATCTAAATTGGAAAATCAAAATAAAGCCATACTTTTTAAAACTGGCCAGGAGGCAAAAATCTCTTTCAAAAAAAAAAAAAAATGCCTAAGCCCTGGCTGCTTTTCATACTCACTTTTTAAATGAATCAAACATTAAAGAAAAATGATTTCAAACTTCCACAGACTCTTTTAGGGGCTAGAAAAGGAGCATTTCCCAGCTCAATTTAAAAAGTACGATAACTTTGATGTGAAAATCAGTCCTGAAGGGCTAGAAGCAAAAATATAAGTCAATCAGTCTTTCAATCCTCATGAAAAGTAGACAATGGGACTAGTCGGACAGAAGAACAGGGAGAGAGGGGGTGCAGATGGATGTATAAGGGTTCTCTGTATTAGTCAGGGTTCTCTAGACTAACAGGACTAACAGAATGAATCTCTCTCCATATATATTTCATATGTATATGAAATATGTCTATTCTCTTTTACATATTTCATATATATGGGAGAGGGTTTATTAGAATGATTTACAGGCTGCAGTTCAGCTAATCCACCAATGGCTGGCTGTGAACAGAAAGTGCAGGAATCCAGTAGTTGCTCAGTCCATGAGGCTGGATGTCTCAGCTGCTCTTCAGTATATGCTGGAATCTCAGAGAAGTAGGCTCTAATGCCAGTGATGGAATGGATGTGCTAGCAAGGTGAGGATGAGCAGGCAAAGAGTAAACATGGGTCTTTCTATAGGCTTCCAGTAGAAGGTGTGGGCCAGATTAAAGCTGTATCTTCCTGCCTCCAGATTCAGATCAGAGGCATCTGTCTTCCTACCTCAAAGGACTGGACTAGAAGTGGATCCACCCACTTCAAACCAAGCAAAAAAATCCCTCACAGGTGTGACCTCTGTTTCTGGATTACAGTTAATTCCAAATGTAGTCAATTAACAACCAAGAATAGCCATCACAGTTCTCTAAATGTCCAGAACTGATATACTGGATGCATGTCTATTTATTTTTATGTATGGGGGTGATATTAGACTGGCTGGCAGGGTATGGTCTAGGTAGTAAAGAAAGGCTGTCTCCTGTTGGAAAGGCTGAGAATCTGGTAGTTGTTTAGTCCACGGGGCTGCATGTCTCTGCAGGCTCAAACTGTTGCTGGAGTCCTGCAGGATTCCTGGAGAGCCTCTGGGTTTCGGTCTTTGTTGGCACCTTGAGGAAGCTGAACTTAGTACAGGCTCCAGCAACAGGAGAGATGAACTCGCCAGAGAGAGTGAGGGTGAGCAGGCAAAAAGCAAAGTTTCTTTATTTTTTATATCTACCTATATTTACATATTTATTATATTTATATATATATTTATGTTTATTATATTTATCCTATGAGCTGTCACCAGTGGGTATGGCCCAGATTTAGGGTGCTTTAAATGTTCTGATTAAGAGAATACCTCTGGGCATAGTGGAGCCCACACCTGTAATCCCAGTGCTTGGGAGGCAGAGGCAGTCATATGTCTGTGAGTTCGAGGCCAACCAAGCCCAGTCTACATACAGAGCTTCAGGACAGCCAGAGCTACTTAGTGAAACCCTGTCTCAAAAAGAAAGGAAGGAAAAGAAAGAAACTCCATCAGTAGAGTGCCCAGCAGTTTGAGTTTTAGTTTATTTCAAAGGCAGTCAAGTTGACAACCAAGTTTAGCCACCACAAGTTCACCCCTTGTCAACTTGATACATAATCACACCTCCTTATGGCATGCTTAATTTACAAAATAAAACAATAACTAGGGCACAATTCCATCTACTGTGATGTAACTATCACACCAACTGCAAACGTGACCTATTTTAGAATATGTCATAATGTCCCTTAGTGTCTCATAACTTGATTGTGATAATATACATTTACAATATTTGGCCACTGATATTATATCACATGATAATGAAAAAGAGGAAAGAAAATGCAAATATTGGCTTAATATATGTGTTGTGTGATATTTTGTTCGTATTCTGACAAATAAAGCATGCCTGGAGGTCAGAGGAAGGAGCTAGCCACTAGTTAACCATAGAGGTCAGGCATTGGTGGCACACACCTTTAATCCCAGCACTTGGGAGGAGGAAGCAGGAAGATCAGGAGTTCAAGGCCACCCTGGGCTACAAGAGATTGCTTGATTTAGCCTAAAAGAGAAGCAGAGTCGGGCAGTGGTGGTGAAGGCCTTTAATCCCAGCACTAGGGAGATGGAGACAGTCCTATAAGGTGGGTGGAGACAGGATCTCAGCTGCCCATTCGGTTGGAGAATTTGTAGAGGTGAGAACTCTCTGGTGGCTGCTGCTCTGATTCCCTGATCTCTCAGCTTTCACCCTTAGTATCTGACTCGGGCTTTTATTAAGAAGACTAATTAGGGTCACACTTCAGATATGTGTATATATGCCCAAGCATGTTCACTGGGCAATGACAGGAATGGCTGGGGAAATACGCTGACTGTCCACAGGACCAGTCATCCTATATACTTGGTTATTTACAGGGACACAAATATCTTCACATCCTTCACCATTTGGAGAGATCTATTCACATGCTTCTTCCCAGGTATCTTTCTCACCAATTTTCCAATCACGCTCTTTCCAGATCCCTGACAGTCCAGCTAGTCCTTTTTCTACAGCCTACGAATCAGTAAAGAACTGCACATCTGGCCCTTTCTCCTTCCAAACAAAATGTAAGACCACATATCCTCCCCAAGGTTCTGCCTACTGTGAGATTGCCATCCACTTATGTCTTTCAGGGTTGTCTCAGAAAGAGGCTGTAATGCTGCAACTGTCCACTTCTAGTTGGTGCGTGCATATAGTGCAGAAGCATCAATAATCCAGGACCTCTTCTCTCTTCCTCAGTCAACTGATCACAAGACACATCACAGAAAGCTGTAGCTTCATGCTTTGGAGCAGAAGGCATTGTAACAAGAGTAGAAACCATGAGCATTTGAGCATCTCGCTTGTGCCCTCAGGATCACATGTATGCCACTTCTGATTGATAAATGGATTAGTGATGTGGTTGTCCAACTATAAGGTGGATCAGATAATACCCAGCTCATGGTGGGCAGCTCAGATCACGTGGTAACTTGATGGGTCACTGTCAATTATTCAGTTTCCAGTAAGGCCTAGCAGACCAAAAGAAGAATAGTTGTCTGCAGATGATGGCAGAGCCTTGCTCACCTATAGGCCTTCAAAAGGCTCCAAACAACATCCCTGTCTGCCACTGACACCTCAATTACCATTGTGTCTGCTGGACCATGTTGTCCAAAGGACTTAGCTGCCTACACAGCAGCCTGGGTGTGTTGAAGAGCCTTCCGCTGTTCCAGGCCCCGCACAAAGCTAGCAGCTTTCCAAATCACTGGATATAAGAGCTGGAGTAACACACTCAGGAGGGGAATGTTCTGCCTCCAGAGTTCAAACAGACCTATTAAGCATTGTGTTTCTTTCTTGGTAGTGAAGGGCCCAGGTAACTTACCCTTCACTTAAAAGGAATATATCTACATGCCCCACAGCAGTGGACTCCTAGAAACCTCCCTGAGGTAGAAGTCACTTGAACTTTGATTGCATTTATTTCCAATCCTCTCATGTGCATGTCCTTTACCAGCAAGTCCAAAGTGGTTGTTACCTCCTGTCACGTGACCCAACTAGCAATGTCATCAATAAAGTGGACCAGTGTGACATTTTGTGGAAGAGACAGATGATCAAGATCCCTTTGAACTAAGTTACGACACAGGGCTGGGAAGTTAATATACACTTGAGACAAAACAGTGAAGATGTGCTGCTGCCTCATCAGCTGAAAACAAATGGCTAGCTACCACAGGGGAGCAGGGGGGAAGGTGCTTAACATACAGTACATCCTCATATGAAAATTTTAAATAACGGAATATATTTTTAAAAGAAAGCAGTTGCCAAAATATTAAACAAATCTCTACATAACAAACATCTCCTGGACTTGGTGGTTTATAACCTCAGATTTTAGTTTTACTCACACACCTGAGAGGTGAGCTCTGTGCAGCATTCACAGCATACTCTGGCGCGTGTCTCTTCAGCTGAGTTGGTGTGACCTCAGGTCGCAGGACTTACGGTCAAGACGGTTCATTCCAGTGTTGCCACATTAGTGGATGCTAGCTGAATCTCAGACTGAAGACTATCATTCTCCTGCAGGCAGACATCCCTGTTGGATTTGGGACATCCTCACCTCATGGTGTTTGGATGCCAGAGCAAAATCTGCTCCAGAAGAGCAGATTGAAGCAGCCACGCCCACCTATTATGACCTCACCTTGGAAGTCCCACCATTGCCATGGCACATTCAGAATCCTGGGAAGGGAACATCAGCTCACACTCTAAGAAATCATTGTATTGGAAGAGCAGGGGCTGGGGGTAGAGGTGAATCTTCTGGAGTCATTTTTGTAAAATGAAGCCTGTAATTCATCCCTTTTGGGAAAAATAAATCATCTAGTGAGGTTTTTCCTGGGGCTATGTAAATTACTAAATATCAGAAAATGTGCTTCGGTAACTAGGATATTTAAGAAATAAGGGGAGGGGAATCTCAAGATTTTTTTAAACAGATAAATTTCAATTATATTTATGACGTTTTACAATAAAGAAATGGTATAAAAAAGAAAGAATAAGGTATTTTCTAAACCTGGTATATAATAGCTACAAAAGTCTTTACAAGATATCAGACTCTTTTTTTAAACACTTAACTTGTAAATGCCTCCTGCCCTGTCACTACAGCTCCTGGGTGTTTATGCTGTCATGGATGCCGAGGGACTTACTCTATGGTTCCGGTCTTAATCACAGCAGCAGCCTGGGCTCTTGTGTTCCTAGAGAAGGCCTACTAGGGCACTGGGAGAGCTGGGAAGAACCAAGGTTTATTTTAGCAGGTGATGAAGTGAAAGAAAGTATACCTTCCAGAGTGGAGTATAGACAGATCAGAGCAGCAGAGCCAAGGCCTGCCCCTCATACCTGGACACCTTGGTCTGGTCTACCATTTCTCCTCCTCTTGTCCACTCCTGAGGTGGTCTGAGATGATCTCCTCCCTAGAATAGGCAGTGACTTTCTTAGAAGACATCTTTACCCACAATTCAGTTCGCTACAGCTAGATACATTAGATACTGGAATGTGCATAAAGGCATGACCACGAAGTTGAGAAGTTAACTGGGGGAAAGGGCGGTGATGCCTTGCCCATGTTTCTCAGGCAGGGCTTGGTAGCTAGCTGGAGCCTTGTAAGACTGGCTTTTCTGTTCCCCCAGAATTCACTCCCTCTTATCCCAGTTGGGCTGTCTCTTAGCCACCTGTAAGCCTTCTTATTTGCTATCCTCACTGTTCTGGACTTGGCTGTTTTAACCCTGAGAGTCATTTAACCTTAACATTTGTTTACACCACAGCAATCCCACAGTGCTCTGGTCAGGATGTAGCCTGACTCCCAAAGGTTTACATGTTGTTCCCCAATGTGGTGGTGCTGAGGTGACTGGAGCTCTAAGATGTGGGACCGAGTGTAAGGTAAGGAGGACCCAGGGGCTCCGTTCTTATGTATGAGCTAATGCCATCTCTAGAGAGTCTGTCGGGTCTGGTAAGAGTGGATAATTCAACTACAGAAATGGCTGCCAAAATGCAAAGGCACCCCCTCCCGGGTTTCATGCTTCCTTTCTCTCCGTGTGACCTCTGCATGTCTTCTCACATGTCCTTTCTTCTCTCTCTTTCATGTTGGAATGCAGCCAGGAGTTCTTCCCAGTATGCTAGTAGTGTTCTAGCACCATGCAGTTCAGTGGACTGAACTCATGAGCCAGATAAACATCTTATCAGTTACCCAGCCTCGGGTATTTTGTTATAGCAACAACAACAAAAAAATTGACAGACATTTCATTTCCCTGCTATGTTATAAGCATTTGAAGACAATATTCTAATCTTACTCATCCCCTAGAGCCCAGCACATGTGTGAACAAGATCAATGAACTACTTCTGATCATCTGAAGGCTAAGGGAAAGGGGGGGCAGGAAAGGTAGCAGAAAGAAACTAAAGTTTGCCTAGATTTCCTTCGCAACTGTAATTCTTCAGACTGGCTATAACATTCCTGTGGACTTAGGTCTGGCAGCAATATGACTTTCAAATAGTCCAGAGAAATGGGTGCTACCATATGTTTTTCTTAAAAACTCCATCTGCCACGTCCCTCTCTTGTTCATTCTCAGAACTCAGTGGGCTCTTTCTGTTGCCTCCAGAACAAGAAAGCGGATCTCGTGGTAGGACCAGGTCTAAGAGAAGCTTCGGTCACAGAAATGTTGCCTGGGCATGTTCTCCACTCTCTTCCATCTGCAGCCTTGTGTGGTAACAGCCACCTCATGTCCACTACTGTGGTCCCTGTGAACCGGTCCTCCTGGGCTCTATAACAAAACACTGGGCACTAGCCAGCTTAAACCGCAGAAATGTAATGTTCGCAGGCCTGGAAGCTAAAGCCCTAGATCAATGTGTTGGGGGAGCTAAGAAGACTGCTTCCTTTGTGGTTTTCAGAGAATGTGATGGCTAATCTTGGTTGTCAACTCGGCTACATCTGAAATCAACTAAAGCTCATGCAGCTGAAGCACTCCCCTTGGGGACCACACCTTCTGCTGGCAGCCCACTTACAAGGACATGGAGGAAGGAGGCGCTGCTTCCTGCCTGCTTGTTCTCACTCTCATCGGCAAGTTCATCTGTCCTGTTGCTGCAGCCTGTATTAAATCCAACACTGTCGGGATTCCAATGTAGACTGACAAACTTCAGCCCTGCAGGAATCCTCCAGGACTTCATCAATAGATAGTGTTTGCAGAGACGCCCAACCTCCCAGACTGAACAATTACCAGATTCCCAGGCTTTCCATATCTGCCTTTCCACTGTGAAACAGCCACGATTGGACTACCCAGACCATATCCTGAAAGCCAGTCTAAGAAATCTCTGAGTCCTAGCCCTCTCCTTGTGTATATGTCTGTGTCAATATTTCCTCTTTTTATGAGAACAGTATTCATATTAAACTAACACTCGCACTGCCCATGTATATTGTATTTCCTCGGGGAAAGATGTCACATTCTGAGTTGCTAGGATTGGGACTGAAAGGAAAAGTATTGGCTCAGGACCCCCAAGACCAAGTTCTCAGCACAAAGGAGATTTATTTGACCCAAAGGGACAGAGGGAGGGATAAGGGACAAAGACAGGAGACAGAGGAAATGGGGGAAGGGGAAAAGGGAAAGGGGGCAGGGGTATTTGTCTTGGAGGACAAAGGACTGCCTCTGATAGAGGGGAGACAGACATGGCCCATAGGAAAATGGGGGTTTATAAAGGTACAAGGGGAAACCCCCGTGTAGGATGAAGTGTCTAATTTTGATTGGATGGGTTAACTAGGTGAGCCAAAAGGGGCTTGTGATTGGTGGGTTTCAATACTTTGATAGCTGGACCTTGGTAGTCAGCCTTGGGAAGAGGAAGTGGCCAAATAAGGGAACAAACCTGGTGACTATCTTCAGGAATGTGCTTAACAGTTTTTAGCAAGGCGGGGAGGGGGGGGGATTGGAGAAATAGGCAAGGCCTGCCAAAGCCATATGCTTGAGTGGACTAGTGTCCATTCAGGGATACCAGCAAGTCTAAACCTGCCTCTTTTCTCCAGAAACTGCCACCTGTCCAGACAGTGACCATAAGACACTGAGTTTACTTTTGTATAGCCACATGGGTATAATGTGGTAACCATCTGACATTGTTGTGGACTGTAATTCTCTAGCATCTCTAATGACCATTCCCATCAGCTCCCCCTCTACTCTCTGAGACACGACAAATGCAGAGGTTCAGAGTACTCCTGAAGCAGTTCCTTACAACTTGTCCAAAATTATGTATCCAGTGATTACAGTTTTCTGCTGAGGCCGGAGCATGTGAAAACTGCTCAGATCAACATTAGCTTCCCCGTTCTGTACTGAGCCATGAAGCGGTGGCTGCTTTCTCATTGTGAAGCATGCTACATACTGTTGATTTGTCTGTAAGAAATGTTTTACAATTTGAACAGAGTGGGCTTGAGGTGGTTTTGAGTGGTATCTCCTCCAGAGTTTTAGACATTTGGACACTTCGTTCCAGGTGGTAGCCCTGTTTTGGGAGACTTGGGAGATGTGGTCTCTCTGAAGGAATTATGTCACTGGAGGCAGACTGTCAACTCCCAGTTTACTCTCTGCTTCCTGCTGGTTCCAGTTGTCACCTCTCAGCTTCTGGCTCCAGACACATCTCCACCCCAATGTCACAGACCCTTATCCCTCTGGAATGGTAAGCCCAGATAAACTCTTCCTTCTATAAGCTGCCTCGATCATGGTGTTTTATCACAGCAGTAGAAAAGAAACAGGGTTACAAAAGTAAATGAAATTAAGGCTGGGAAATACCAGTAAATCAAAAGGCATGCTGGGAGCATGGTGCACATAGGAAGTCCTGTGCTGGCCACAACTTTGTCAGCTCACTGTGCTTCTGAAGTCCCCAGGAGCTGACACTGGGACATTTCTTCACTTTGGACTCCCTGATCTTGGAATCCGAGGACTACGTGTTCTTTTTTTTATTCGTGTAATGACTATTGCCTTATCAGCACTCTCAGTCCTTACTGTTGTCGTTTGGAACATTTTTGCTATTCATTCAAGTTATTCTCAGAACCAGTTTCAGTTTAGCTTGGGGAAAAAAAGCAGTTCTCCTACCAAGAGGGTGAAGCAGCTGGTTTCTTTTGCCTTTCATTGTGGATTTTCAACACATTAGCAGTTCCGGCAAAAGGGAGATTTGTAACACTGCCATGGCTGTGATGATGGTGATGGTGATGGTGATGGTGATGATGGTGATGGTGATGATGATGATGGTGATGGTGATGATGATAATGATGGTGATAGTGATGGTGATGATGATGATGATGGTGATGGTGATGATGATAATGATGATAATGGTGATGATAATAATAGTGATAGTGATAATGGTGAGGATCATACTGTCGACAATCTGACATTTTTTAGCATATTCTACAGATTATCTCATTTATTCTTTATAGCCCTAAGATGCAACAATTACAATGTGAATCTCTCATGTGCAAATAAATCTAAGCCATCTTTTTCCTAAGCACAGAATTTGAAGGTCAAATAATTTAGCTGATGGAAGATATTTTTAACCATGTGCCGCATCACTACACAAATATACAAGTGCATTAGGTACCAGGTCACTCATGGAGTTCACATGAAAGCACTTGATTTATGCAACATAAACAGAAATCACATCCTATTTATACACTGGGAGTACTAAGAGCAAGACTTCCCTTTCCTCTTTTTACATGTAGTATTTGTAGCTCTACCTTGAATTCTGCATAACAGTACTCATATGAGAAAGACTTCAAGAGAAAATTAAGATCACAACAGGACAGCTAGCTGAGTGGCCTGCGTGCCAATCAGCAAACAAAGTGTGCAACTGACCTATGTTATCAAGTTCTTGCTAAAAACTTGTTATAATTTCAAAAAAGACAACAGAATACACTATAGAAATAGAGATATGGTGAAAAATTATGAGCGCACAGAAGAATAAATTTTCCTAGACTTCGTGGCAGTTTTTACCCTACAAGGGCCTTAGGCATGATGCTTAAGCTCTGGTCCTCCTGGTTCTTTGCAAAATGAAATGCCACTCAGGCTGAGCTTTGAGTTTGCTCTTCTTATTGTGACACCCCAGAAAGCAAAGCCTTAGTGTGCAGAAGGTCCTGGTGCATGTGGACCAGGACCTCTGCTGTGGTCTGATCACCAAAGACAGCTAGCTGGGAGTCCTTCAGCAATGAGCAGCTGAAGTAGGTGTCCATGAGGCTGTTTGTGTTTTGTTTTGTGGGTTTTTTTTTTAAAGAAACTAAGTAGAAATATATGGACATGGGATGTGGAAACTCAGAGGGACCATGATGAATGTCTGTGTACAACTCAGAATAGAAACATGGTTCTACTGTGCAGGAGAAAGCTTCTCTCCTTAACATTCCAGAAGGTGGCTGCAGTTGAGTTGATCCAGGCCCCCAAGAAGCACATTTTAAGATGGGTTTCAGCATACAGCAACTCTTAGAAAAAGCAAGTATGAGAGAGTAAAAGAGGAGACAAAAGGAGGAGGAAGCACTATCAGGCCACTGTGCTACGACCCAAGAAAGGAGCATGGGGAGGGAGGAGACTGGGAATCTGGCCCACTGCAGCGAAGGTCTAAATAGTTGAGTAAGAACCCTGGGATCCCTCAAACACAAGCCCCCCAGCAGCACAGTCAGTCGTCCCAGGGCTCCCAGAAAGAATAGGCCTTGTCCCTCTCAGCACTAAATCACTGGTTGGGAATGGGGTGGGGGGAATAAAAGCCCAGCTGGCTCCATTAAAAAAAAAAAAAAAACACTGGAGTTCTTGGGACATGTGAAAGGTATGTTGTCAGGCATGCCATACTAGAACAAGCAGCAACATCGGTGAACATGGTTACTATAAGCTAGGGAGTAAAAATGAGGTGAGACACGTGGCCTTCTGGTTACAGAATTTGTAACATGTTACAAACTCAATGTCTGTGACTATTATTATTTATTTTTAAGGCAAGGTCTCATGTAGCCCAGTCTGCCTTGGAACTCACAGTGCAGCTGAGGATAACGTTGGACTTCTAATCTACCTGCCTCCACTTCCGAAGTGCTGGGATTACAGGTGTACACCACAATGCTTGGTTTATACGGTAGTGGGGCTTGAATCCAGGGCTTGTGCGTGCTGGGCATCTACTCTACCAACTGAGCTACATCCCCACCCCATCTTGGATATTATTCCAGAGGGAGCATTGCTGACTCAATAGTTGTCTACACATCTCCCTGAGAGTGCTTCAAGGATGGAGACTGACATCTTTTTGTTCCTCAGACTAGCTCAGTGATGATGTTCCATAGATGAGTGGACACCATGATGGAAGAAGCTGCTACCTGAGTATTGCCTTACCTGAAAACTCAATACTTGAGGGGCTGAATATTGGTGAAGTTATTAAGGTCACTCCACGTAGTCAAAAGGAAGGTTTATTAGTGGTGTAACTTACAAATGAAGGGATAGGTAGGTCGCAGGGTCTGGGGAAGGTGTGTTGCAGTCCGGCAGTGTTCTCTGGAGAACTCTGCTCGGTCAACCTCCACCGTCCAGGGTCCAGGAACAGAGAGAGCGGCGCATCTGGATCTCGGGTCTTAAGGGCCCTTTCTTGGCTCCGCCTTGTAGGCGTGACAGTTACCGAAGCCTCAATGGGGGTTGGAACTTCCAGATCAAAGCTGGAATGGCTACCCACTATAGCTGAAATGCTGCTTCTGAGATGTCTCCTGGATGTCATGTCCTGATGATACTCTGACGATACTCTGAACAAAGGTATTCTCTCCCTTTTCATCCAGACCCTCCCTGAGGGACAACTGCTCTTCCATCACTAATGAAAGAGTTTCTGCACCACTTTAGGCCAGCACAAAGCCAGCAAAGATGACTCATTCAACCAGGCCTTTGGCAGGAGACACCTTGGAATCATGCTCGCTCACTGCCACTTTTAAAGTGCATGTCCCTAAGGATGTGGTGGCACACAGCTCACCCTGGGAGCACTGGCAGACTCAGCATATTATCCTGACTCCTATAGAATAGGAGCCTGGGAGGAAACCATATTCATAGTCTCCTGGAAGAGTACTGGGTCTGAGACACTCCCTGTAGTCAGAGCTGGAAGATGGGAAGTTGAGCAGATGTGGTGTCCAGGGATCCAATAGCATAGGATGAGTCAGACCTGCAGAGCCACTAGACAGGCCTTGGGGCAGGGTGGGGTGGCATACGTGTAGAATGCCTCTATTTTTAAACTAAATTCCCATTTTTTGTCCTAGGGAAAAGGACAGAACTTGGGGAGAAGGGGCAGAGAATGTTTACCAAAGTTCCTGTTTCCTAATCATTGATTCCATAGGGAAAATGTCTAAGCAGTGTTTCCCTCCTCAGAGTAGAGGGACAGCAGCTGCTGTAAAGGATTTGTTGTTACACAAGGGACCTTCACTAACAACCCTGGGAATATGACAGGACCAAGTCAGAAGAACGCTTGAGACAAGGCATTATCACAGCTGCGGTTAAAGAACACACTGCACAGGAGAGAGAAGGGGATATTTATTACAGGCAACTCAGCCAATAAGACACGAAAGGCTGAGGTCAGCAATGGGGTGTCTCCTGGTAGGTGCAGGGCCCTGGGGTCTACCCACAGCACTGAAAAATTAAACTGTAATTAAAGACAGCAGTCAGAGGCTAGAATCCCACTCACCTTTATCTCTTGGCCTCCTCTACAAGGGATAACATAGTTCCTGATAAGCAGGAACAGGATGGTTGTTCTTATTATCATGGTTCTGGGGTTAATCTCAGAAGCTTCTAAGGCCACTGTAACAAATGACTACACACATAGTGGATTAGAACAATGCACGCCTACTGCTCTAAAGTTCTGAAGTTGACATGAGTCTTACAGGACAAAAATCAGCGTATCTTCAGGAGCCCTCAGAGTAGAATCTGGTCCCTGACTCTTCCAACTGTGGAGGCCACCTGTGTTCTCTGGGCCTCTCTGCCATCGTCACATCACCCAGACCCTGTCCTGTCCTAACATCCCCTTCTCTGAATCCGTATTCTCTGTATGTCTCATTTATAAGGATGTGATTATTGAACCCCTGAATACTAAAATAATATCCCTGTGGTCAGAGCAACTGATTAACAATCATATTCCCTCTAACTTTCTGACTGTGGACACAGCACAGCAAGGTTCTAGAGAGTAGATCAAGCTTTGCATGGACATTATTCTACCTGCCACATGAACACTATGGGCATGTGGTAGGTGGAAACCTAAGCATGCCTGAGACCAGGAGGAAATCCTAAGCAATGATACTCCCTCATGAGAAACACAGCAGGAGATCCACTAATCCAAGTGTCCCTGTGCTGGATGAGACATAAAGAGGAGCACCTGGAACTTAGGTCTCAAGTTTACTTCTCAAATTAAATTTGTAATCCCAGTGGAGGGAAGAGGGAGCGGGGGGGGGGGGGGGGGGGGGGGGGGGGAGAGGAAGAAACACTGGTGTGTTTTTCAGCCATGAATTGTGTTGTTTAGATAGAAGTGAAGACCATCATGTTTAGCAAAATAGCCAGTCTCAGAAAGACAAACATCCTATGTTATGTGTATGTGGAATCTAGGGGGAGAAACATAGAAGTAAATGAGGGACAATTAGATGGCAAAGGGGAATCCGGTGGGTGGGGCTAAGGGATGAATGACATCTTAGCTACTATTCCATTGCTCTACAGAGACACCATGACCAGGGCAACTCTTTAAAACAGAGAATGTAATCGGAGGCTTGCTCACAGTCTTAGAGGGTTGTTAGCCCATGATTATCATGGCCAGAAGCAGACAGGCCTGGCATTGGAGCAGTAGATGACAGCCTGATCCACGGACAGCAGGCAGAAGAGAGAGACTAGGCCTGGAGTGAGCTTCTGAACCTTGAAGCCCATCTCCAGTGACACACCCTCTCCCAGGCTGTACTCCCTTCAACAAAGTCACACCTCCTGATCCTTCCCAAACAGGTCCACTAACTAGGAACCAAGCATTCAAACATATGGGCCTATGGGGGCTATTCTCATTCAAACTACCACCAATGACAATGGGGATAAACATGATCAAAATATATTACATCTGTGTATGAAATATCAAATTGGAACCCATTTTTATGTAATCAATACACACTAATAAAGAAAATGAAGAAACAGAACCAAGATGGATATCTTGGAACAGATACTCAGAAACTTTACCATGCAGAGGCTGAAAGCTCAAGTTCAGTCTGACTTCCTGTAGCAAACATGTAGATGAGTATATGTATATGGTCCCACCCACACAGCTGAAACAGACACGGACCTGCCATTGACCCCGGGGAGGCATCCAATGGGCCTTCCGTGGCAGATGTAGCCTTGGAAGGGCCAATTCTTGGGGCCCAGGCAGTCTTGTAGCTTATCTGTTCATGCTGCTGGGACCTCAGCTCCACTAAGGTAGGAAGAAGCTGGGCTCTGGAAGAGTCTGAAGCTTCCCTGAGTGTCAAATGCTTAGCTCCTTGTGGCCACTTTCTGCATGTGCAGCCATAGGACCTTCATGCTGGACCCTAAAAATTCAAGGTCCCCCACTGGAAGACATGGACAGCCTGGTTGGTGCCCGCCCATACCTCTCTCTGTCTTTGATGCATCTACAAAAACGCAGAAGGGAGAACTTAGGAACTTGAGTTGTGACAGGTGGTGATGCCTGACAAGAAAATGATGGTGCTGTCTGTGTCTTGAAGAAGTATGAGTGTTGAAAATTGGAGCTGCTATGTTAGATATGAGAATGTGAAGAGGTGATTGGGGCCCAGGGCTCTGAGTTTATAAAATATCCATACCGTTAACTCAGAAGTGGATTTCATCCTGGAGAGTGGTTTCTTATAAAAGTTCAGATACTTGTGCGTATTCTCTCTCTCTCTCTCTCTCTCTCTCTCTCTCTCTCTCTCTCTCTCTCTCTCTGTCTCCCCCATCCCTCCCTCCACCCTTCTCTCTCACCTTGTGGTGCCTTCTACCATGTACCATGAAGCAAGACAGGGCCTCCCTCACTCTAGGAAATCTGCTGTGGGGTTATGTCTCCTTGAAATGTCAGGGAAGTCTCACCCACGATACTTCGACAACATGGCTGCCATAAGACCTGAACAAGGACAGCACTAGAGACGTGCTCACATACGTGGAAGGGGGCACTCTCACAGGGCCTCACCCACAGACAAAGAACTACAGGAAACTAAGGAATGCTGAGAATGGGAGAAATAGTATTCCCCAACGAAGAGCCCCCTAATTAGTTATTCAAAACCGAGTGGTCAGCCCTGAAATCATATACAAACAAACCAAAGTTAACAGGCAGAGCAGGTTGTGCGCATGCGTGTGTGTGTGTGTGTGTGTGTGTGTGTGTGTGTGTGTGTGTCCTCCATACACGTGTGTGTATATATGTAACAATAATAATTAAAGAAAAAAGGCCATAACTTGACAGGGAGTGAGGGAATTCATGGGCACAGTCGGAGGGAGGAAAGGAAGGGGGAAAGGAAATAATTATAATTCAGTTTTAAAAATAATTAAGTAAAAGACAAAAAGCATCAGAAAAGGGAGCCCTCACAAGATGCCCTCATCTCCTTTTCAGGGTCTCAGGAACCATGAGCCAAATAAAGTTCTGCTTATGGGAGCTCACTCTTTCTGTGGTATTTGGTTACAGCAGCAGAAAAAGAATACACTGCTGTATCCAGAATAAAAGAAATAATAAACCATAAAATGAAGAGACTCTCAGTCAATTTTGATTTTATTCGCCAACCTTTTCTGTGTCAACAACCAGTCTTACCGTGTCACTGGCTTGCTGAAAATATTTTTTCCTTCTCAGGAGGCAGGAGGGTGGCTGTGAGTGTGGTGTGGGGGCACACCTGACTGAGTCGGGTGTGGGGGCTGGGCTCAGCTCAGCTGGGCCTGTCTCATGTTTTCTCACACCAGAACCCAAGCTAAAAGGACAGTCACATTCTGGAACCTGCTGGACCTAGAGTAGGATGCAGGAACTGGAGGGCAAGGTCAAAGAATCACATGCAAAGTTCTGCTCAGCCACGAAAAACGTCTGCCCACTCACTTCCAAAGCCTGGGGTGTGTTACACGGCCCATCCCCTGGGGTGGGGCACACTACTCCCCAATGCTGCAGTGCTGAGACATTGACAGAAGTGTGACCATGTCTCCGATGCAGACCAGGGCAAAGGACCAGAACAAAGTTGTAATCACCACTCTACTGCTGCTGAGTCACCTGGCACCTGCTCTGACTCTTTTGCTGGAAGTTGGAAGGACCTGCCTCCCACCCAGGAGTGTCCCGCCTACCCTGATTGTACCTGGGTGTCACTCCATGATGCGTTTGTTCCCAGGGGAAATATTGCAGGTTCGCTAATATGGGACATAGTGAGACCCTCCGTAGCTTTGCAGGAGGACACACATGTGTGAAGACCCTTGACTCGGGGTGTAGATTGTTCTCACCAGGAGGGCGGGTGAGTGGCGGTGTGAGACTTTCGGATGACAGCCCTAGGTGGGCAGTGGGTGGGGTGACTGGCACTTCAGCTCTGCCTTGTCACCTGCAGTTGGGATGACTGAGGCAGCTTGACCTCCCAGTTCCCAGCAGGCTCCTCTGAAAACTGGCCAAATGCCACATAGAATGATGACAAGAGTCCCTGGTGAGCAGACACACATTCTCTCACACAGAAATCCAAAATGCCAGCAAGCCTGCAGCCCTAAGGGCATGACCACTCACTCAGCCCAGAATCAAAACGAGATCTCCACCCAGGTTAGCACCGATTTTCAGTGCAAACAGTGTGTGAATTTACACGGTCCCAACTGTCTTCTTTCCCAATCTTCTTCTGCAAATGCTAGGGACCCAAGACCTTGCACATGCTTGGCAAGCACGCTGCCAGTAAGCTATGCCCCAACCCTTTATACATATCTATTTTAAAAGTAGAAGTAAAAAGAAAGAGTAATAATTTGTAGTCATGTGGGAGAGAGAGGTTCTCGTGTTTTCTTGGAAACAAGAGTTTGCTGTCTAGGGTGGCACTAGACAGCAGTGATTTAGTGTGTATTTTCAAAACTGGAAAAAATTTTTGAGTATTTCCATGATAAAGAAATGACCCTTTTTTTGGCGATGGGGAGTTTGCCCAATTTGAGCACGGCCAAATGCATGCATTATATGGAAATGTCACATGGTATATACTATGCTAATATACAGCTTTTATATATAAATTTGAAATAAGTAAATACAATTAAACGTTCAAAAATAGAAACACTTTTGATCACTGTGTTCTTCCCTGAGCCACAAGTGATATTCTGTTTATGCTACATTTTATTAAGGTGCATCAGAGGATGCTTCAGGTCATGTGTGTGTGTGTGTGTGTGTGTGTGTGTGTGTGTGTGTGTGTGTGTGTGAGAGAGAGAGAGAGAGAGAGAGAGAGAGAGAGAGAGAGAGAGAGAGAGAGAGAGTATGTGTGTGTATCCCCATGTCTGTGTATGTGTATTTGTGTGTGTCTGTGTTCATATCTGTGTGTGTGTGAATTTGTATGTCCATGTATGTGTGTGCATTTGTGTGTATCCATGTGTGTGTATGTGTGTATTTCTGTGTCTGTATGTGTGCTTGTGTTCTCTGTCACATCATCATAATCCAAAGGGGCTGTGTTATTTTCTTCTCTTTCCCCTTCCCACGCTGACCTTGAGCCAGCTGATGTGACTGTATGTCACACTCCGGTTTGGATGAAAGATTTAAGTAATACCTCTACACCTAATTACAGCAGCAAGCTGAACTCCCAAGTGCCTGGCCACCATCTTCTCAGAGGACGCTTGCATTTAACACACACCCACTCCGTTCAATCGTCCGTCCTAAGGTGGGTATTTCACCATACGTCTGTAATAATTCCCAGCTTTCAGATCCATGTTTTCTGAGTAGCATATGATTTCCATTCCTTGAGATGGTAAATTAGCACTTCTCAAAACTCAGTACTATTTATAGATGCTAAATTGGGCACATCTCTTGTACCAACCATTAAAGAAGTAATCTATGGCAGGCGTTTGTGCACACTACCATAATTAACTTTATGATTCCTTTCTTCTCTGCCATCACCAGGCTCAGCTCTGCGGCCCCAGCCTCTTTTCTCTGCCTGTGATGGGCTGTGCTTCACAGCGGGCCTCTTGGTGGAGCAGCAGACACAGGCCGGTGGCTCTTCTGTCTGACTTGCCAAATCTTCTGGCAAGGAGAAGCGCCGAGGCTCAGGAAACTTGCAGCTGATTAATTACTGCAGTGAAGGCTCAGGTAGACGAGTGAGTCAGACTGGAAAAGTCCCCTCAGGTCGTGTCCTGGAAGATCCAGGAGACGAGACACCTAGCACTTTCCCTGTGTGTGTGTGTGTGTGTGTGTGTGTGTGTGTGTGTGTGTGTGTGTGTGTGGTGTTCATGTGCACGTGAATATGTGTACATGCGGATGTGGTGATATGTTGTCTACCCTAATAAACTTGTCTGAGGATCAGAGGACAGACACTAGATTAGAAACAGAGACAGGCAGTGGTAGCATACACCTTTAATCCCAGCACTTGAGATCTTATGCCTTTGCTTGAGAAACACACATGCCTTTAATACCAGGAAGTAATATGGCAGAGCAGAGAAAGGTATATAAAGCGTAAGGAAACAGGAACTCTCTCTCTTTAGGCTGAGGATTTCATAGAGGTAAGAACTAGTGGCTGGCTGCTCTGCTTCTCTGATCTTTCAGCTTTCACTCTGATATCTGGCTCTGGGGTTTTTATTATAAGACCATTTAGATGTGAACAACAAGAGAGTGTGCCACAAAACACTTGCATGGAAAGGCTCTTCCGTTTTATTATTAAACTGGTCACTCAACAGCAAGCATGGAAAGACCTAATTTGCAGGTCTTGAAAATCTAGGAATCAAAACAAAATGAGGGCTGTGTCCCCAGAAGAAACTGATGGAATCAGACTCCTGTGCCTAAGACACAGATGGCCTCTTGCAGACACCTGGGCAGCAGCCTCTGGGGAGGAAACAGAGCTGAGAGCACCATCAAGTTTCTAGGACAGACAGCTCAGATTTGGTTCCCGCCCAGCCCACAGAGGTTCCTTGCTTTGGGTGTGGTGTGGTGTGGTGTGGTGTGGTGTGGTGTGGTGTGGTGTGGTGTGGTGTGGCATGATATAGTGTGGTGTAATATGATGTGGTGTGGAGTAATGTGTTGTGGTATAATATAGTGTGGTATGGTGTAGTAGAGTATGGTGTGATGTAATATAGTGTAGTGTGCTACGATGTGGTATGATATGCTATAATGTTGTGTGGTACACTGTTCTGTCATGTGGTATGATTATTGATATGGTGTGGTGAAGTTGATATGGTGTTGTGTGGTATAGCATAGTATGGTGTAGCGTGATACATAGTGTGCTGTGTTATGGTGTTGTTGGTGTTAATCACAATGGCAAGAATAAGACCACTACCACAATTTGAGTTGAATTTGAAGCAAGTTTGACTTTTTTTATTGGAGTGCACCTAAGAGCTGGCCAGCGACTGCCTCCTATGTTGGGTTAAAGAGAGCAAAAGTTGAATCTGTCTCTTGAGCCCTTTTTAAGGAGTAAAATCACAAGTAGTTTTATAGGAGAGAGGCAATGGGACAATAAGGAAATACAAAAAAGTCTTAAAAATAATCGTGCGGTCACCATTTGATTAGGATTTGTATTCTCAAAAACAAATCAAGGTCATGGGTTGGGGAAGGTCAGGTTCCAGGACACAGAGAGCAACTCAACTCTTACAGTAATAGAAACTTATTTCTAACAATACAGCATAATGGCTCCTGCCTTCTAAATGGAGTCAGGCAGGTTTCTCAGTGGTATGGTGTAGTGTGATGTGGTGTGCTGGAATATGGTATATGTGGTACAGTAAGAGGTGCTGTGCTGTGCTGTGGTATGGCATGTATCGTATACTGTGGTATGCTGTACCATGGTATGATGTTGATGGTAGGGTGTAGTGTGATGTGATGTGATGTGATATGGTGTGGTATGGCACAGTATGGCATATTGTGGTGTGGTATGGTATCGTATGGTATGGTGTGATGCTGCATGCTGTGTTGTGGCATGGTATAGCGTGATATATTTGCTATACAGTCTAAGATATTGTGATGTTGTGTGATATGTGTGGTATAGTAATTGTGTTGTATAGCATGGTGTGTTGCACGGCATGGTGTGATGTGGTATGGTATGGCATGTCACGGCATGATATGGTGTGGCATGGTGTCATGTAGTGTAGCATGGTGTGTTATGGTTTGATGCTGTAAAGCTTCTGTCCAATAACATCATGCATAAGTAGAAACTTACAATAACACAACAAGATGTAAAAAGAGCAATAGCCCCGTGTCCTGGGCTTTCTAATTGCCCTGTCCAGGAGCCTGTGGCTGTACTCACTGCTAGCTGCTGACATCTCCATGCTGTGCTCATGCTAAAATCACTTCACTTGTGATTAAGGTGTTAGCTACTGACGGACTACCATAAACGATGACGCATAGCCTGACTTACGCCCTTCACCACTGTGTCTAGTCGAGTACATCACCATTTAACTTTCCTGCTGGCTCCTTTGGAAAAGTAATACACCATCCTTTCCTACTCCAACTCATAAAAAACGTTATGTCCTGACCCCCAAATGTACACACACACTCATAAGATGTGATGCACAATCTGTACTTGCTCCATGGACCCATCAGCAGCTTTTCTGGGAAGCGAATTCCAAATGTGCCATCAAAGGTACTTTCCTTCTCCCTCCCTCCCTCCCTCCCTCCCTCCCTCCCTCCCTCCCTCCTTCCCTCCCTCCCTCCCTCCCTTCCATTCTTCTGTGTGTGTCAGTGTGTGTGTGTGTGCACACCCTCACCCCTTAGGAGTTTCCCTCATGCTGGGCTAAACCTGTCATGTCTGGGTCACATTTTTTTTTTCCTTCTTCCTTCAGCTGAATACAAATTTATGTCTAGGAAAGAACATCTACATCTAGGTAACATTTTTAAGTATGTCCACATTCCACATTGTATAATCCTCTCTATGTGATTTACTGTTAGTTTATCTGGGTACAGAAAGCTCTCATGTCTTTCTGATAGTTCCGCCAGATAAAGAAATCTCAATCTAAAGTCACTATTGTCAGAATTTCAGAGACACCATTCTGCTACCACTAACAGTCACTGTGGGTAACAACAGAACTCCTTGCAAACTTATTCTTGTGGATAGAAAGGCCCTTCTACCACTAACAGTCACTGTGGGCAACAACAGAACTCCTTGCAGACTTATTCTTGTGGATAGAAAGGCCCTTTCTGCATAGTTAGCTTTCTAAATTCCTCAGGAATGTACATATTGAGGTCTGTCTCATTCCAGGACCTGGGAACCCTATAGGATTGTTCAGTCTAACTTTTGTCCTTTATTTCTGGAAAAATCTCTCTCCTTCTCATGTAATTTCTTCTACTCTGTATTTTTATTTTTCACTGAGTTTGCTCTTTGACAGCGTTATGTATACATAATGTTTGTTTTTTATTACCTCCTACACAGCAGGTGCTAAATCTCACACATTGCTCTACAGGACCTTTTCTTTTTTTCTCTGTGTGGACTGTCAGTTTTGCTATTATTTCCTTGTCTTGGTTTTCTGTATTTAACTTCTAGCCCTCAACTGGTTTGTGTTTAATCCAAACAATTACTTTTTATGAAGAGTTATTTTACATTCTGCAGTTGTTCCCCTTTTCTCTTTATTAAATGCCTTTTTCTCTTCAAACAATACCTCTTGATGCTCTGAGAACACAAAATTATCTAATTGATTTCTTCTTCGAAGGAAAGATGCTCCTCGTGTTCCACATCTGACTCTGTCCCCACCCCAATGCACCATGGGACATTTCTTTCTCCTTTTGCTTATTTTCTTGTTTATTCACTTTGATAGCTTTCTCTCCTCATTTGAGTCTTTCCCATTCTCCATCAGGCATAAGCCTATCAAAGGGATATGTGAACTCAGGGTATGTGAGTGGACTCACATCCTGGCTGGCTTCACTTCGCTTGACTGGGGTGGGAGAAAGACCACCGCTATGCTTTAGGGTCTCTAAATGCAAGAAGGCAGGGTGTGTTACTTAGAAAACTAGCTTCCACAATTCACTGTCTGTGTCCTCCCACACCAAACATCTCCCTGGATTTCTGTAGAAGATAATTCTACTTTGGGGAAGGGAGTTTGATGTGGGTATGAGAAATGTATGTGTCCATTGTTGTTATTATTATTGTTCTTTTCATTTGGAATTAAGTTGTTATGAATTGGATTATTTCCTGAAGTTGGGAAGTATTCAATACTTAGGAAGTATAGTATATAATACAACCATGCCGTAACCCTTAGAATGAGGAGCAGAGAAATCAGCAGAATCAGTGGAATTCACACCCAGGCTGAAATGGTCTGGTCTTCTTAGGTCACAATGAAGTTTACATTTCTGTGACATCTGTGATGAGTATGAAAGCCACAGTGCTGTCTGGCATGGGAAAATCCAAACTCAGATGAAAGAGAACACTTCAGTTCTATCTAAATGTGAGCACAGTCTACCCTCAGATGCCTGTTTTTGCTCTCTGTGGCTTTCCCTTTCTTCTGTATATCAACATTCCTTTTATGATATATGAACACAGATGACTTCATGAAAGCAGAAATTGCCTTTGTGTCTCCTGATGTGTGTCTTCTAATTACCAAAAATGAGGAAACCAAGACAAAGGTCACACAGTAGTTAGTGTGATAAAAGAAATAAGGGGTTATAGTAAGAAGTCTTGGGACTTGTCTTAGTCTATGTGTGTGGGGGTGACAAAAACCCTAACTCAGTCACTTATAAAGTACAGAAATGTATTCCTCTCATTCCTTGAGGATGGTAAGGTCAAGATCAAAGGACCAGACGACTCAGCGTCTAGCGAGGACTGTTCTCCGCTTCCAAGGTAGTATCTTTTTTCTGTGTCTCCATGTGCTGGGTGGGGACGAATTCTGTGTCTTAACATGGCAGAAAAGAAGGAATATTAGGAAGGCCAAGGGACAGGACTTGTACTACAATGCCTTCTAAAGAACCACGCGGCTGTTAAAAGGTCAGAACAGGCATGGCTCAATCATTTCACAAAGACCCGCCTTCCAACACAGTCACTCCAGGGGCCAAGCTCCTTCTCTGCTCTGTCCTCTGGTCTTGCTGGTTTGTGTTAGACTTACCTTGCCCAGACATGAGCTTGTGGTAAGTTGGGTCAACATGTGGAACTGAATCCTGGGAACAGAAATCTGGGGCATTTTAAATCCCAACAGGAGCTAACAAGATGGCAAACCTTGATGACCTGAGTTCTGTCACCAGGTCCCACACAACAGAAGGAGAGAACCAACTCTCACAAGTGTGGAGGTGCATACACACACACACACACACACACACACACACACACACACACTGAACAAATAAGTATAATCGAAAAAATTAAATTCCAACAGATCTTGCAAAATACCAAAACTGTCTGGTGGCCTTTTGAAGACTCAAGAAGGCATCTCTGAGAATATTTCCAAAAATCCATCCAATCATTTGTGTGGTTGTGCAGGTAAAACCTTTTAATAACATAGTTCTTTAGTTCTCCTTGGCTGCTGTTTTAGTTATCGAGTTAGTTAGTTAGTTAGTTAGTTAGTTAGTTATTAAAATTTTTTACCTTTTGTTCCATACCAGCCTGTAACACAGGCTGTCCTTGAACTGGTAGCTTCAGCCTTCCGAGTGCTAGGATTTCAAGTTTGAGCTAACATGCCTGGGTTCTTCGCCATTCTTCCTGGTGTTTAGAGAGCTGACTTAAGAGACTTTGAAGAGGATTCAGCGTTGGAAGGTGGTAGCGTTACAGATCCCAGATTACAGGACCTGCGACACCTTCCATTCCCACATCCATGACCACGGCAACTTTTACAAAAGAAAGAATGTAACGGGAGCTTGCATACAGTTTCAGAAGTTTAGTTTGTTATCCTCATGGAAGAGAGCATGGCGGCACACAGGCAGACCTGGTGCCGGAGAAGTTGCTGAGAGTTCTACATCTCGATCTGCAGGCAGCAAGAGGAGAGTCACTGGGACTGGCTTGAGTATCTGAGACCTCAAACCCCACCCCCAGGGACACACTTCCTCCAACAAGCCCACAACTCCTAATCCCTGTTGACTAAGTATTCAAATATCTGAGCCTATATCAGGTCGGGGTGGGGGGCATTCTTATTCAAACCACCACATCTCGTTCCCATTCTTTTTTTTTTTTTTTTTTTTTTTTTTTTTTTTTTTTTTTTGGTTTTTCGAGACAGGGTTTCTCTGTGTAGCTTTGCACCTTTCCTGGGACTCACTTGGTAGTCCAGGCTGGCCTCGAACTCACAGAGATCCGCCTGGCTCTGCCTCCCGAGTGCTGGGATTAAAGGCGTGCGCCACCACCGCCCGGCTTCCACCACTCTTGTTTGGAAATCTTCAGTTTTATAATCAGAACCTTCAGCCAGATGTGAGACCTGCTTACTTCTGCAAAGGGTTCACAGAAAAAGGGTCGACGTTGACAAGCTAGAAGGAAGTTTCAAAACATAAGGAAAAGGAGCTTCAAGAACTACAGGACTTAAAGGGAATGGGATCAGAACCACCCAGGTCATTTCTCAGGTGAACACAGAGAGAGCACGGCTAGCCACTGGCATGGGTCTCTCCCTGGACTCACCGACTCTTCTATTAACAGCTGCTTGGGTGGCTGCTTCCCTTCCCCAGGTTCTGATCACTCATTTGTGAAGTGAGATGCTGAGGTCGATGACCCTTAGGGATTTCTGCCCAGCCTTTAGCATCCCTTTTTTCTGACACAAATTTTTAAACCTCTTTCCTTGGACATGCAGATCGAACACCAGCCATTGAAATGTCCCCTTCCTGTGGCAGTACTGTTTTAAACTGAACCCCACAGTGTTCATTATCAATGTGCTGAGTGTGTTTCAGACCTCACAAGAGTTGAGAATTGTACATATTTGAGTGAGAAGTGCATTGAAAACCTTTTAAAAGCATTCACGTCAGCTTTGGACTCTCTATTTCAGGGTCATTTTCATCTTGAACGGTGATGTTGACATTGAATTATAAATACTGGGAGTGTAAACACACATATCCAGTTACAGAATACTAGTGGTATTCTTACTGCTTAAATAATTAACTTGGACAAAACAAAAATCTCAAAGTGTAATTTATGGACGTTTATGTTTCAGTTTGAAAAATGGGTAGGGTGACTTCTTTTTGAGTCAGAGGCTCAGGTGAGCAAAGGCCCCCACAAACCCTCCTTGGCAGCATCCAAGTTAATGCCAAGTCACATGCTTACTGGGAGACATCCAAGTGAACTTGCAGAAATACAGAAGTATATCTTGATTAGGTATTTTATTTGAATAGACCGCTGTACATTCTCCAGTGGGCAAGAATGTTCCCCTAAAATTTACGTAGCTAAGCAATCTTACTGCTCATTAAGGACCCATCAAGGACAGGCATCTGGGCCCCTGGACCTCCACATTTCCAGTGACTTCGGGAATGTCCATTCTACATCTAAAGTTTCTCTAGCAAAGCTAGCTAAACCAAAACTAGCTGCAGTTTGGGCAGTAACCCAATTCAGCATCATGACAGAGTAAGGAGAGAGCAAAATGCTATGAGCAAAGACCTCAGGGAGCTGCAACACCAGACAACAGCCTACACATCTTACCTGGACTTTAATCCCCAGTCATTCCTAGGAGTATGTTGCTGTCTAAATATGGAGTGAGATCCATACAGAGTGCTCCCTTTAATGTCAGCCCAGAAAATACTTGTGACTGTGTCAATCAATTCAGGAGCTGTAATTCTGCAGAAGGACATGTACTTTCATGTCAAAGAACCATATGATGAGTCTTACTGGCCCCTGAACACTGACTCCTATGTGGCCATTCTTGCTGGACAGACCCCAAGCACAAAGCAACATTGGTTATAGGAGGAAAGCAGAGAAACTTACTGGTTCCCTGAAAAACCTAGGGAACTGACATAATGAGAATATCTCACAGATGAAACCCAGGGGTTCCTCAGATATTTGATGGATCTCTGGAAGTTTTTTTCTTCTGTGCCATCATGGTGGGCTCTTTAAAGTTCTACCATGGTCAGGTCTATAATGAATTTGTCTCAAATGTCAATTCCAGAAGAGCCTGACTTGAGAAGAAAATTAAAATCAGACCAGAATAATGGTATGAATCAAGCAGGCTTGAATCTGGAACCACCGCTCCCGTTGCTGTGGTCATAACACGATGATGGAAAGCCACCATATCCCCAGCCCTGAGCAAAAACAAGGCACAAGCCCTGCTTCCTGCCATCTCTGTATTCTGAACCAGCAGCAGTGACAGAGGGATGGTTTGGAGAATGAGCTCTTGGGATGCCTCCCGCCAGGGAAACACACCCCTGACAACATTTCAGCCCTCCTGAATGTACACCACAGATACAGAGCTTCCTCTGTGACAGAGGGATTCAAGTGAGTACCACAAGTGAAAGCCACCATGGCGAGAAAGATTAAATTAGAGAAACGAAAGCCTCGCCTCCCCGGGCAGAGCACAGTTAAGGACAGCAGAGCCTGTTCTATTTTGGCTCACACTGCTGAGCTTCCCATGCAGAAATTTAATAGGAAGACAGTGCAGTGGAAAGGCTGGGGGTTTGATGGGATTGCTCCCAGCACAGTGAACTGGAACAATTGATAAAGACATACAGTAGCGTTGCTTTGCTTTGAACTGTCCCCCTCCCACTGAAGACATGGATAGCCCTTGGAGGAATGAAGTGCTCTATTATAAGAAGAACTCTAGAGCAAACCATCTCTGCAAGCAGGCATGCCGAAAAGTGACAACTGAGACCTAAGGGGGAGTTTAACAATATGTTTGTGACAGAGAAGTTTGAATATTCAGGAGTGGAAAGATAACATTTCTCAACTGCTTCTTTAATTACAGCCTTGGAAGAGGAGGCTGTCAGCTCCACCTTCATCCAGGAAGCTGTCTGTGATGTCTCCATTCATTATGGCTGTCTTTGTACTCCAGGGAGGTTCTCAATTGCCCTGCACCACTAGCGCCGTGAGGTCGATCTCAGAAAGGGACAGAGGCTCATTCCACACCAGGAGGCAGTGGTCAGGACAGTTCTGCAAAAGGTCGAGGGTCATGTGTTCAACCTCACAAAGCTATGCCTTTTGAGGAGGAGTCCATCAGAGCTAATATCATGACCATTCCACAGCACTGCCCACCTGCCCACCAAACACCAACATCTATCATGCTCTAACTGAACCAGATCTGCCTGGTTCACTGAGGTCTTTGTTTGTAAAGGAGGACATTTAGGAAATACTTGTATGCATAATTTTTTAAAAGCCAAATAATATGTAGGAATCCCCAAGATGGATGAAACCCCTTCAACTGTGGGTTTCATCTCATGACTCACTTCTAAAGAACAAGGCATAGAAATGTGAAGTAGTAACTCTGCCGTGTAGTCGACCAGTAGCCACCACCAAAGCCAAGGGCCAAGATTGTCTTCTGTTCTTCCTCCATGGGCACAGTGGCTGCACCTGAATCTACTGCCTTTTCAGCCAGTAATTGTGGCTCTGCAATTCTGGCCTGCTTCTCAGGCAGAGGCCTGGAGGAACTTTTACATCCACTTGGATCTGCCTCCTGCCACTGCCACCAAATGTAGTTTTTAACAAAATTGCTATCATTCTACTTATCAATAAGACTCAGGAGTCAGAGGTGGGGCTGAAAGCCTGCTAGCTCAGAGAGATGAGGAGCAGCTGGCTTACCTTCTATCTTTGCTGGTGTTTCAGAAAGATAGCATCCCTTCTGATGCACCAAACCTAAAGGGCAGCCACACTCAAAGTCCTTCCCTACTACTTCCTGTGCATCTCTATCCATTTCCTGGACTCCCTCTGACTCTCTGGTTATTTTCTGTCAACTAGCTCCTGGCTCTGCCTCCTGACCCAAGGTTGGTTTTATTTAATTAATGCAAACTTGCAAACACAGAGTTCACAGTGTGATCGAACATCCCACAACAGTCTTCTGCAGGAACTTCACGCTAGGAATGTTTGCCTTCGTAGTGTACACAGGAGGAAAATGTCAGCGAGAACATGCTAAGGATTACTATGCTAAAGGCTCAAGCATCCCTCCTTAAAACTGCCGAGATGAGGAAAGATGAAGAGGAACAAAAAAGAAGTCTGCCACGGACAAAACTGAGGAAACCAGTGAAATGGAAGGGGGCATCCTGCACAGGACTCTGGATCAGGAAAAGGACATTTGCAGAAAACCTTTAGAAACTGAAAACTCTCACGGTCCTAGCAATAAATCAATGTTTATCTCTTAGTCTGACAAACACATAATAATTATGAAAAATGTAAACATGAGGGGTATACAGTTAATCTTGTCACCCTGACAGGATCTAGAGTCACCTGGGAGACACACTCTGGCTGTCTTCTGAGTAGGTTTTCAGAGAGATTTAACAGAAATGGGAAGGTCCACTGTGAATGTGGAGCACTGATCAATGGGCTGCTGAACATCAGCCTCTCTCTCTCCTTCCTGACTACAGATGTGGCCAGCCTCCTCATGCTTCTGCCTCCATAGCTACAGCTGTTGTGCCGTGTTTCCCCACAATGACAGACTGTACCCTCAGACTGTGAGTCTTCCTTACTAAGTTGCCAAATGAAGCCTTCCCTTGCCCAGTTTGCATTGGGCCACTGTGTTTTATCACAGCAACAGAAAACACACTACAGTTAAATCAGAAAAGGATAAAATATCAAACAACCATCAACCCAACTCAAAGAACTAAAAACCAAGAAGAAGCTAAGCCTTCAATTATTAGAAATAAAAAAGTGATGCATATCAGAACAGAAATGAATAAAATTCAAATTCAGAACGATGAAAGTTAAATAAAGCTGACTTTTTAATTTGAGTAAGTAGAATTGATAAAACTATACTAAAGGAAAAGAAAGAGAGAACCCTACAGAAATAAAATCAAAGATTGAAAAAAGAGACCCCATAACCAGCACTCAAGGTAATCCCTAGCAAAGTATCAGTGCCATTCTTCGCAGAAATAGGAAGTAATGCCTAAATTTGTGGATCACGGAAAAACTGAAGTAGTCAAAGATTGCTGAGCAAAAACAAACAAACAAATAACAACAACAACAACAAAACAAAAAAAAAACCCACTGGCATTACCATAGTGCCTGACTTCAAAACACACTTCAAAGCACAAAGCCAGAGTGACAACAATGTGGTATTGGCATACATAGACACACAGGTCAATGAAACAGAATTTTTTAACCCAGAAATAAATTCAATTTTACAGCCAACTGTTTGTCAAAAAAGGCATCTGAATATATATACTGGAGAAAGGGCAGACTCATCAATAAAGAACTCTGGGGAATCTGGATACCCATCAAAGAAGAATAAAATTAGATGTTAACACCTCAGTGTCTTAGTTACTGTTCTCTTGAAGAGACACCATGACCAAGGCAACATTTAAGAGAAAGCATTTAGTTGGGGACCTGTTTCCAGTTTCAGAGGGTGAGTCCATGCCCATCATGGAAGGGACTGTGGCAGCAGGCTGGAATGGTGCTAAAGCAGTAGCTGAGAGCTTACATCCTGATCCACAGGCAGGAGGCAGAGAGAGATTGACTGGGCCTGGTATGGACTTCCAAAGCTTCACAGCCCCCCTCCCAGGGACACAGATCCTCCACAAGGCCCAAACTCATAATCCTTCCCAAACAGTCCACTAACTGGGAGCCAAGCCTTCAAACATACAAGCCTACGGGGCCCATTGTCATTCAAACCAGCACATCGGGCATCTAAAAAAGTCAAATCAATTGGGCCAGATATACAAATGTAAGTGCTGGAACTATGAAGCAGTCAAAAACAGGAGGGCGCTCCAGGACACTGGTCTGGGAAAGAATCCTTTGGATGTGACTCCAAAACACAGCTTCAAAAGTAGAAATTGGCGAATGGAATTACATCAGACTATAAAGTATCAGAACAGTAAATGAACAGCCAACAGAGAAGGGAGTGGGAGGAAATAATTGCAGACTATTTATCTGGTAAGGGGGTGAGTCTTGGGGATGTAATAGGAACCCAGTCAAGGGCATGAAAACTAAGTAATCTGATTTTAAAATGAGTGATTGATATGAAAATACATCCCTCAAAGGAGGACATACAAATGGCCAGCAGGAGTATGAAAATGAAAATGTTCAATATTCTAGCCATCAGTGAGATGAAAATCTAAACCACAAGGGGAGTTGCCTCACTCTGGTTAGAATGGCTGGTATTATAAAGACAAAAGGAAAAAAAAGACAAATACTACCAAAGACACAGAGAAGAGAACTCTCATATAATGTTGGTGGAAAAGTAGTGTGTTATGAAAAACAAAAACTGGAATTGTGAACAATGGGCAAAGACACTTGCCAGCAAGTGTCTACCTGAGTTCTAATACCTAGAACACATATGGTAGAAGGAGAGAGCAGTCTCCCACAAGCTGTCCTCTGACTAACACATGTGTGTCATAGCACTTACACACACACACACACTCACACACACACACACACACACACAGAGAGAGAGAGAGAGAGAGAGAGAGAGAGAGAGAGAGAGAGAGAGAGAGAGAGAGAGTAGTGGTTTGTCTCTCATTTGTTTTTAGAACTACCATGTAAGTCAGTAATTCCAACAACTGGAGTAGAGCCAGAAGAAACTGACTCCATCTATCAGGGACACACCTGCTCACCATGCTCACTAGAGCACTATTCTAACTATAATAACATATGGAAACAACTTAGATGTCCATTGGCAGAGGAATAAATGTTGAAAATGTGGCGGACAGACACCATGGAACATTATTTGGCCAACAAAAGATAGAAATCCCGTCATTTGGAGGGGACATTGTGTTTAGTGAAACAAGGCAAGGACAGAAAGACAGACCACATACTCTGGAAGCTCAAGAGGCTGACCTCGTTGACGTGAAGGACAGAAGCAGGTGAAGGCTGGATGCAGAGGAGGTGGTGATAAGATAGTGAGTAGGTGCCAGGTTCAAGTGGATCAAAGTCATGGCTTCCAGTGTCCACAGCACAGCAGAGTCACTGGCTAACAGCGATTAACCGTAGCTAAGAGGAAGGACTTCCAGCATCCCTAACCCAAAGGATACATGCATCAGTCCCCTCTTCTGATCAATTTGATGCTTACTTTATGAATAGTCTCCAGCTATTCTTCCAATGACATTCTTAGATCTATTTCTTTTTTACATTGTTCATTTTCCCTTTCCTGAGGAGAGAACTGACTATATGGTCCTAGTTGTGATGGATGGAATCCAGTAGGATCCTGCTTTCTGAGGATCTAATTGTTCTGGCCATGCCTAGTGTATTGTTACCTTGTCACCACTGGGAAGTCAGCTGACCAAAGGCACTCAGCCTTCATCTAGAATCATAGCAGTGAACCACATACCACATGGGTCTCCCCAAGCTCTGTTTCCCATCCTGGTCTCACTATGGATACAGTCAGGAAGATCAAGAGTTACAGCTCATTAGATAAAACAAAATCAGACCTGGAACAGGATGGAAAGAGGGAGTGGGGGAGAGACTGAAATTTTTCCAACGAGAAGAGTCACCTCCTACTTGAATTGTGAGCTAGAGTCCACCCACGTGTGCGACACCACATACTTCCGGTGTGATGCCACCAACACCCCCGCGCGGCAAACAGCAACCAGTTGTTATACCCCTGGCATCGAGCTCTGGGGAGCAAGAATGGAGACTGCCATTCCAGGAAGTACCTGGTGCTGGTGGCCATGTGGACAGTCACGCAGCATCTCCTTGACAAGGTGGAAAAGAAGGTTCAGGATCTGAGACTCTTCCCCAGGGAGGTGTGGAAGTTAGCAAGAACAGCCCTGAGCAGACCCCAAACTCATTTTCTGGGAACTCTGAATCCTTCCACCAGCACTTGCCTCCCTCAACGAGAGCTGCCAGGCTTACGTTTCTCACTATTTTTATTTTCTGGAGAAATGATCATTCTTATAAATAGCCTTTTAAATGTCAAAGTAACTGTTTGAATAATTTAGCTCTGCTTCTTATCCTGTATAACTGGCTTAATTTTCTTGGGCATGTCTAAAAGGTTAAGGGGAAAGTGTTTTGCAAATAAGCATCAAGAATAAGCAACCACGATCTGTGTGTGTGTGTGTGTGTGTTCATAGGCATGTAGGTGTATGTGGACACATGTGTGAGTGTATAAGGAAGCTAGAGGCCATTCTTGGCTGTCTTTCTCAATCACATATTTTTTGAGGCAGTGTCTCTTGCTTTTACCTGAAACTCACTGATTTGTCTGGGCTGTTTATCCAGGGAGCTCCAGGGATCTGCCGCTCTCTGACTCTCTGGGACTGGGATTACGTGCATGCAACACCATAACCATCTCTCTCTCTTTTTTTAAACATAGGTTCTGGGATTGAACTCGCAGTCCATGCATGCGCTTCACCGACTGAGCCACCTGCCCAGCCCTGGGGTGTGCTTCTTAAACACCGACTTCCTCTGTCTGTCTCCTGGTGTTGGGTCCCGCATGGCTGGAAAGGGGTCTTCTTTTTGATATCCTATTTACACTTGGTCCTGACTGTTCAACAGTCACCCACAGTTAAGCTTAAGATGGGTTTAAACCAAGACTCCACCAACCAGAGCACTTCCTCCACAGCCACAACAATACCCCAGCTTTCCTTCATCAGACAAAAAGGCCGTTTCCCAGCACTGGGCACAATGCACACTTGTCAGCTTGGTTACCTCTGTCTTCTTTGGTCATGGGTAGGTTAGAATTTGGCTGGCAGGCATATTGAAGACAGGAAGCATTTTAGCTTCCCCTGTGCCGATGTTCTCACAACATATACAGACCAAAGGTAAGGTGTGTCTGGGAATCCACTGGAAACATGTGTTTTAGCCCCGCCCCCAGACATGCTGAATCAGGATCTCAGAGTGAGAACTCGAGTTCTCCAATGTGGCAGTGTATTTTTTTTAAAGAGCTGGAGATAGGGGACTAAGGATGTAACCATCGATAAGAGTTCTTACATAGCATAGCACAAAGCCCTGGGTTCAACCACCAATACTATATAAAACAAGGGTGATGTCTGTAATGGTTGAAGCAGGGATATTAGAAACTCACCATCATTCATCCTCATCTACATTGAGAGTTCAAAGCCAGCCTGAGCTGCCTAAGATCCTGTCTCCAAAAAGAGTACTGACTTCATGACCACCAAGAGATGATGAGTGTGTTGACCAAGTGCATGGACACTGACCCTTTTCAAGAGTCCTTAGTGATCTGACAGGGAACAAAATTGGAAAACCTCTGGACTGGAACACAGAAACTCTAAACTTAGATGCCACCCTAATGTAGTGCCCTGTGGCAATGGCACTCTATCCTACTGTACCTGAAAGTCCATTTCTCTCTTTGGACACCTTAGACTAATACAGGGGATTCCAAATGTTTTCATTCATTGGTTTTCCCTTCTAGTATAGCTTTTCTGGCAAGACTGGGGATGGGGCCAGCCATGACCACTTCCCCTTGGGCTGACTCCTGAGCAATCTCAAAGATGAGACATGGGATTCTGTACCTGTCTTGGAACCTTGAGTCCCAGAGAGCAGGAAATCCTATAGTAGGAGGCAGCATTGGGGACCTCATCCTCCTGGGTAGACCTTTCTTTCTCCCATGACACCTACAGAATGCTACAGAATGGAATGGTCCCTCTATACCCCTTCAATGCTCAATGCTTATGTTCAGAGATGTCTCTATGGCAATTTTATGAAAACTCTTAAATATCCAGATTTGCCTTTAGCATAGCCAATTAACATGCCCTAGTGGATGTAAATGACCTAGAGAACACCAAGGCCCAATTGAAATTCCTACAGTAAGTGTGCAATTATTTTCCATAAGAGCTCAGATCTCACTTCCTCTGGCAGTCCTTCCATGTATCACACAAAAGAAGCAGGTTTCCTACTCAGTGGCCTCCTACCTCTGTAGGCCTTTCCTCCCTTTCAATTAACAATCTGCTACACGAATTCATTGATCATTTACATTTCATCCCTCTTTGTTCTGTTGGAGACACAGTCTCAATTATTCCAGCATGGCCTTGAGTTCACTACACAGCTCAGGATGACCTTGAGTTGCTGATGTTCCTACCTCCAGGGCTTTGTGCATGCCAGGCAAGCACTCTACCAGCAGAACTACACCCCACCCTTTCCATGGGATTCGATTTCTCTCTTTCTGGTGAGGGCAGGGCAGGACTACGTAGCTCACTCTGGTCCCAGTGGCTGGCAGTGTTCTCAAGTAAACAAAACTGTTGCCCCTACCCCAGAACCCACATGCCTTTCTCTTTTGAGAAGCTTTCTCTGACCTGGCTTTTCTTTGGAATCAAATGGGTCTATGACACAGGAAAGTTTGAACCCAGAGGCAAAGGAAGTGTCCCTTCCAGGAGGGCCCCAGCAGCCCCACTGATGGGCTGCTCACACAGCCATGTTCTAGCTGCAGTTGCCTCTGTTAGAAATGACCAAGCACAGAGTAGAGGGCACACAAAGATGGAGATGAGTTCCTGTGGCTGAACCAGCCAGGGAGGTCAGGCAGAGTGGCGTAGCTCTCCCGCCTTCCTGTACACAACACAGCATACCCAGCTTCACGGAGAGCGTGACGGTCAGCCTTCTATCTTATTCCAAGTCAGTGGTTGGGCACACGGCACCCAGCTTAAGTCAGAGACTGGCTTGGCTTTTCTCTTTGCAGTCCTCTTATAGTCATCTCAGACCCTGGCAGTCACCAAGGCCAAACACGAACGTAAACATCCTTCAACTACCAGACACATCAGATGTCACTGGTCACTTTAAAAGGCAGAATCAGAATTCGTATCACACAACAAACAACAACAGAGTGTTAGTGCCAACCCTGCCATCCAGGCGTATCTTTCCAACTAGCAACAGTAACAAAGGGAGACTGCAGGACCTTGGCCCTCTCTCCTTTCAGTCCCACTCACCATGACAGAAACAGTCAAGGGTAGATTTTGCAACAAAATCTGCTTGCTTTTCAGTAGAGAACTCCACAGGAGACACAGATACCAATGGAGGATCAGGGAATGCTGTGAAGGTTGTCATTGTGTGACCGTTTAAAGACTTCGTGACTTGCTCCCTCAAGACCCAGTGAAGGGAAGAGAGGTGGACAAGTCCCTGAGTGCTGAGTGCTAAGGCTTCACCAGGGCATCCACCTAGTTCTCTGACTCTCACCAGACTCAGTCACCTACCTGCAGGACTACAGCTGGCACTGGATGCAGAGGGCACTCATTTCCCAGGGCAGCCATGACCAACTCCACAGCTATATCAAGTAAAGCAATGGAAACTTATTGCCTCAAGTTCAAGAGCTCAGTAGCCCTAAACCAAGATATCAACAGGACTGGAAGGACATCCACGGGACTGGGAGGATATCCACGGGACTGGAAGGACATCCACGGGACTGGGAGGACACCCACGGGACTGTGCTCTTTCTGGGAGTTCTGGGAGATGACCTTTACTACCTCTTCCAGTTCCTGGTGGTACCAAGCATCCCTTGGCTTCTTGCTCTGTCATTCCAGCTCCTACCTGTTTTCACGTGGTCTTTTCTTCTGTGTGTTTCCGTCATCATCATCAGTCTTCTAGGAAGACTTTCTCTTTGGACTTACGGTCACTTGATTCAGCTCACTTGATGCCGTTGCTTCCACAAAGGCTGTTTCAGAGTGAGGCTTCCCCTCCGAGGTTCTGAGCTATGGATCTGGGGTGATGGTGTTCGAGCAGATAGCTAGGCAAACATTAGCAGGAGGCAAGAAGGTGTTATAGGGATCTACCCTTTTGCAGCTAGGCACATCCATGAGGTAACCAAGGAAACCACTGCATCTGGGAAGCTGCATCTTCTGATAGATTAAAAAAAAAAAAAAAAACAGCCCTTTGAGGCTCAGCATTTATAAGGCTGGAGTTGGGCTCTTCCCCCATATAGAAATTAAGGTGCAAAGGCACTTTCCCTCGACTCTATATACCCATCAATGAATGTATATACCCTGCCTTGTAGGCAAGGCAGGAAACACTGCAGGGCCTCTTGGTTGTGAAGTGTATCCAGGAAAGTGAGAGAAAACAGAGGTAGTACCCGAGGAGAAGGAACCATAAAAAATGGGGAAAGCGGTGGGATTTGTGGTACCAGGAACTGACCCTGAAGCCTCATCAGGCTAGGCAAGTGTTCCACCACTGAGCTACATTCCAAGCTCTTTTTTTTATTTTTTATCTTGATGCTGGATTTCATTAAATTATCCACTTCATTTGGAAATCAAGGCTGCTTTAGCTGCCTTGGAAACCATGTTCCCCTTGTCTCAGCCTCTAAGTAGCTTGGATTATAATCTTCACCACCAGGTCCAGTGTGAAAACCCACAATGCAGGATCCTCTGAGGCAGTTCACTCCAGTCTCTCTAGAAGGTGCCATTGCTCTGCTTTGCTAGCTAAACAGTCTGGCTCTTGTCTGGATATCTCCTTTATGAAGCCAAGAATTAAGGAGGGAATCACTAAGCAACAAGAAGACAGCACCCAACTCAAATGATACCATTCATTGATAAAATACCTCCACAGAAACATTCAAGGAAGTACCGATTCTTCATTGAACAGGTGGGTTCCAGAGCCCAGCCAAGTTGACTGGTAAAGCTAGCCTTCCCAGTAACATATCTGTAGTATGGGATAGTGGTATTCATTCCTTCCCATCTTTTCCATTAATTATAAGGTGTTTCTTCCCAGGCAGTTGGCCACAAGAAGACGTGAACCAGTTCCTAAGAGAGGGGTGCGGGCCGTCATAACTCTTGAGACAATGCGTTGCCTTGCATCATGGTTTCCCTAAATGAAGATGGAGATGGAGGTTGGCTCTACCCAAGGAGTCAAAGGCACACTGAAGCACAAGTCAAATTCTTCTGCTAAGGCTTCCTTGTGATGTGGGCTGGAGATGTAGACTCAACAGGATGAGGACAGACTGCCTGTGCTCCTCCAGCCTAGACATCATGGATATCCTCTTGTACCTCACCTAGGGAAGGCTCCTAGGGGTGCCTTGGGATACATGGTGAAAGGATGGGAGAGTTCCTTGTGTGCATGCCGGCATACAGAGAGAATCATTGTTCTAGTCTCCCATTCAGGAGCATTTAAAAAGTATTACAGCACCTCCTTCTTGCCACAAAGAGCCTTGAGAGCTAACCCAGACCAGCAGTGTCATCCACTTCAGAAGACAGTGAGGCGGCCCACTGTGTTACATTTCCTGTCCTGTACATGAATGCCCAGGTTACAAGCTATGTTTGGAAGGTCCTGGAGATGTAGAACAGAGAACTTCAGAATCAGAAATGCTGGTTCCAGTGTCCGCTCTCCAATAGGACCTGTGCCCTGCAGCACGCAAGCTCCTAGCCTCCTGAATGAAGCTTTCCTACCCAGAGTTCCCTTGAAAACACAGCTCAGATTCCTGGGGCTGTCTACAGGCCAGGAGAAGTTGATCCTCACTTTCTCTGCCACCATCCTGGTGGGAGAAGCGGTTCTCAAGCACACACACATGGCTCTGGTGAAATGATCCATCAAAGCTACTTACCACAAGCTTGGCATATATGGCCGACCGTGCTTGTTGGAGCTGCAGCCTAAGAAATGCTGCATGAGGTTCGCGGACTGAGGCTACCAACAGCAGTCAGTCTCACTCTAAACTTTGGAGGAAAGGTGCTGTCCAAAGACTAAGGAGGATTCCTCAGGTGAACAAGCCTTTTACAGACTTAGCAGCATTTTAGTAAGATAGCAAATGTCTTCCTTTAGCAATTAAACAGGCCTCTGTAAAAGCACAAACAATATTCTTCAGCCTTGATGTGATGCTAATGCCCACTCTGGAAGGCAGGGAAGAAAAGACCTTCTAGTCAGACCTGTGCTAAGGAATAGGAGTCTGAGCAGAGGATTGTAGGTCAACAGGAAGGGGTCAGGGGATACATCATATCCCTCTGTAACTGGATTCTTGTATATTGATGCAAATGTAAACTATTTTTATATTCCTGTTTAAAATAATTTATATATTGATACAAATACAAAACTATATTTCTTATATTCTACATATATTTCTACTCCTATTTGAAATATCTTGTATATTGATACAAATGTAAAATTATATTTGTCATACTGTTATGTATGTTCTATCTCTGTTTAGGATATTGATACATATTGTTGTCATATTGCACATTGCACTATACATTTCTACCTCTGTTTAAGATATTTTATGTATTGTCACAATTTTGAGGCCATTGTCCTTTTACTGTACATTTGATTACAGACTGTTTACCTTGTTTATATGAAGTCTTAGTCTTTAGGTTATTTAGGTAGATAAGACTTACAGATATATAGTCACCCATGCTTGTTATTATTTAGTTAGGTTGTCCAAATTTACAGATACATAGGTCAGATGGACAGGTAATCTTCAAACACTTTATAGACCTAGAGAATATGGCATTTAAATAACTTAGAATTCTGTTGACGTGAGACACAATTGCTCCTGGCAGCACTGATCTGATCCTGAGAGAATGTTGGGCTTTTAAGACATTCCATTTGAAAGTTTGTCTTCTTTCTGGCACATAATGGCCTGTTGGGCAAAGAACTCCCCTTACCTCGACTGCTGACAGTATGAATGCTGTCCTTTCTGGATGAGCAGGACAGAAGAAAAAATGACTACTGAACTTTGCCAAGACAGGGTAAGATGGTCTTTCAAAATTCCTGCTTCTGAAAATGGTCTGTCAGATACTCTAGGCCTGTAGCCAAATTGGGTGCCCCAACAGTGCTGAGAAACTTTAGGTGACTGTCCAGGCTGCCAGATCTCTCTGTCTATTCTCGAAAGATTTCCAAATGTTGCTTGCATGCTTCTACCATTTTCTCAGGTATTATGATATTCCTTCCCAGGTCTTTGATGGGGTTGAAGACTAATAGTTACACTTACAATCTTCTTGTCTCTTAGCTAGAACATACTTAGTACTAGATTCAGATTCTTCAGGATAGGACAGCTTTTGGAATAATCTCTCTAACATACAATTTACCTATGTTCTGGACATCTCTGGATTTTAGCATGTGTCTCTTGTTTGATGTTGTTCTTGTTGGTTGTAGTTCCATTTTGCTTAGGTTATTGCCCATTATTTCTCCTGAACAATACTTAATAATCATTCCTATTATATATAGCTTTGCATTAGGTTAGAACTTTCTTATTTAGACAAAAGGGGGAGATACAGTGGGTGGCTGTTTGAGCCATGCCCTGAAACACTACCCCTAGTGAGGTAGCAGGCAATTGTTACACCTGCCTGACCTTGAGGTAAATGCCCCTCAGGCGCAGCTGCTGGGGGACCCTGAAGACCTGGGATGCACCTAAGCTCTCTCTCTTCACTACCTCGTGGTTTTGAATGCTGGAATGGACCAGGGCAAAGCTCACCAGAGAACAGCATTGGACCATACCTCACCCTTCCAAGATCCTGTGAAATAAATTCCTTTATTTCGTCTTGTGAGTTAACCCCCAAATAAATTCCTTTGCTCATTAAATAGACTCCGTGGATTGTTAGTGATATAATCCTGTAGCTTGAGTTTTCCTGCCTGGCCCACAGTCAGGACAAATCTCTCTCACCTGCCAGTCCCACAGCCTCTCAGACCCGACCAAGTAAACACAGAGACTTATATTGGTTACAAACTGTATGGCCGTGGCAGGCTTCTTGCTAACTGTTCTTACAGTTTAAATTATTTCATTTCCATAAATCTATCCCTTGCCACATGGCTCGTGGCTTACCAGGATCTTCACATGCAGCTTGTCATGGTGGCGGCTGGCAGTGTCTCTCTGACTCAGCCTTCCACTTCCCAGCTTTATTCTCCTCCTTGCCCCGCCTATACTTCCTGCCTAGCCAACGGCCAATCAGTGTTTTATTGATTAATTAGCAACACATTTGCCATACATCCCACAGCATAATCCCAATAAAAGGAGGTCCACAAACAAGTTTCCCAGGGGTCCTGGGATCTGGGAGACAGAGCATGGCTGGGCTCTGACTTTGGCGAATGGAAGGAGTTGGATTGTCCTTGGCTCCCTCTCCTCACTCCTGCTTTGTAGAAAAGCTAAACAGAGAAAATAGACACAAAGATATTCATCCAGCCCCTACCCCAATAATATCATAGTGCTTTCAAAGGCAAGAGCACAAGTACTGGGTGAAAAGCCAAGCCTAGGAAGACCTGGTCAGCTTACACCTGGACCCCACCCACACGAATCCCCCTGTACCTGCGCTCCCCTCCACACTGCCACCTCTAGAGCTATGGGCCTGATTGTGATGACAAACCAGTTGATATACGCTCTGAAGAACTTTCCTGAGGTCCTCAAACCCAAGTCCAGAAACTCATCTCACCAAAGAAAGTGGCCTCCATCACTGTCTCTCCATCTACTTGAGTCACGTTCCTCTTCTCAGCCCTCTGGAACCATGGGTCGATATCACACAGCATACCTACCTCACATGGATGTTCTACCTGCTGTTTCAGTGAGAAAGAAACGCTGTATTCATACAGGGGACAAAAATGGAGGAGAAGAAAGGAAAACTGTCTCATACAAGATTCAGGTATTTCACACACAGGGCTTGGAGCTGAGGGGTCACAGATACTGGATAGGAATATTAAAAGAGACGTGTGGGCTAACGAAGGGAAGGAATATTTGTGTGGGAACAGGTGAAGCTCTCCCAAGAACTCAAGTGCCAGCTCTTTTCACTCCCTTTATGGTATGCTGTTTCTAGTCTTTCAGTGGGCAAGTCTCTTTGAAAGGAAGAGGAAAGACTAGGTGAAACTAAGTCAATTCAGCCCAGATAATAATGGGAGCAAAATGTTTCTCAAGTGACCAATGCCTTTGCCTTGAACTGAGTCAAGACAATGCGTCAGTCCGGAAGGGGGAGAGACAACATGAAGGTAGAGATGTCAAGCCTTCTCATTCCTGTCAGCCATCAGACTTTGGGGGCCAATGTAAAGGTCAGTGTTCTCAGAAATGACCTTCCAGACTCTGAAAAGTAACCTAGCAACCGTGTCATCATAATCCACGTGGCAGACGTGTCGTCCACAGCAAAGCTGGCAGGAGACTGACAATGTGTCGCTGGTTGCATGGCCTACGAAACAAGATTTTCCATGTCACCCAAGAGCAAGTGAAGCTGAGGCCCTATTGAGGCCCAGTGGCACCAAGGGGCTTGCTATGATTCTGCTTAGATAAATGCTTGGTGACTGAGCTGATGCCTGAGGCTGACTAAGGGCATGGCATGGATTGAGGGTTGTCTTCTGTAGTACTCAAAGTCCTGTGATGTATGTAGTTCTGTAGCCAGAGAAACCACAAACAAAATGCTCATCAGCGCCACCATGGTGGGAAGGGTGTGAGGGGGAAGACGGGTATGAAGAGGATGTGATCCATTTCTCCCAGCTCCTGGAGCCAATGACATCATGTGAAAACCAGTGTCTCCAGATAGAAGAAGCCAGAATTTACTGATTTATCAATGACCATATGACTAATTCCACCCCACAAAATCTGAAGAACAAGATCTCTGGCTTCAGCAAGAGTCCATAGGAAAATCTCATAGTGTTCTGGGACTGTGGGACCCAAGGGTTGTGGAACAGCAGCTAGGATGACACTTCAAATCTACCCTTGACTTGTTCATACTCACATAAGCCTTACCCCGTTCCCATAACCCTGAATACCCAATGGTGGCATTCTTGCCTCTGAGGAGTCATGTGACAATGTCTGGAGACACTTTCCTCATATCACTGTTAGGGGGCAGGGATCTGATGAACAAACACCCTGCAGTGCCCAGACCAGCCCTACTATTTGCTCTACCCCAATGTCCAATGTTGAAGAGAGACACCTGGCTATAAGCTCCAAAGATTCAGGTTCATAAATTCTCAAAATGTTTTCAAATTCCAGATTAATTTCATTCAGGCTAATCATTACTAACTCTCATATTTAAATAATTACATCTTAGAGATCAAAGTAGGACATCTGAGACAAAGTGTACAGAAAAGACTGAAAAAAGAAGAAATTCGGAAGCTTTCACTTTCTAGTCAGCATTCATTAAGTTTGGACAAACGTATCACATCGCAGTGTGAATGAAAGGTTAGGTCCCAAATAAGACCAGTATGATGTTTGCCTGTGACCCATCATCTCGGCATATTCCCTGATATCCCCATATTAGCCACCATGGCAGGAGCCCAGGCAGTACCGCCGGTAAACACAATGTCATCTGAAGGAGAGCCGTGTAATTACGCCAGGCAGGAGACGGCACTCACCAAATTGCATGTTTTCCAGATTCCCACTTCACAGTTTAATAATATCGCCCATAATTACACAGCACTACAGCGTGTGGTGTCACAGGCACACTCGATGTGTGCTGTAGGGATCTTCGGCTGCCCTGCTGCACCCAAGGTCTCCCCTGTGCTCAGGCTGCTCTAGCCTCCCTGTAGACCTAGTGAGTCAGGAGAGCAAACAAAGCAACAAAATGCCTGCTACAGGGGCTCCTCCAAAGCAAGCGCCGTGACTCCATGGACGAGGGAAACCTTCTCTGAGCCTGTGGAGGCCCTTCGGCAAAACAACCCTAGCTGGTGTGGCATGCCTGAGTGGGTGCTGGACCTCCCACCCAGACACACCCACCGTGGCTGCAGGTGTTGCACAGTAGTGATGCCTCTGTCCTTGTGTGTAGGTGTCCCGGGCCAATGTCCTGCAGCCCAGAGTGGACGTTAACAAATGCATTGCTCACTCCTCTGAAATCCAAGTGTTGGAGCTGGAAGTGTTGATTCCCTGGAGACCCTGCGGAGGGGCCTGCTCTGAGCCACTTTCTGTGGTTTGTGGGTGGCCCTTCTCTTAGTTCTTTCTCTCATCTTTCTGACCAAGTCCCTGACAGAAGTAACTTAAGTGAAGAGTCTTTTACTTTTGAGTAATCCATAGAGTTCAATCCAGGATCACTTGGCTATTTCCACTCCTCTGAGCTGTGGAACATCATGGAAGATGTAGTATGTGTCAAAAGAGCTCCGTGGCAGACAGGAAGCAAAAGCTGTAAGTATGGGAAGAGGTCATGGTGAGCCATCGCCTCCAGGAACATGTTCCTAGATGCTACCAACAACGAGGCCCCATCTCCTACCTTTCACTTCCACTCACTCAATCATCATGAATTCATCAATGCATTAAGCCATCCACTGGGTCAGAGTCCCCAGGATCTGAACAACACTGAAGATGCCCTCACAGACACACCAGAGACATGGCTGGGTATTTTGTTCCCTCTCCGTCTCTCATTGGCTTTAGTATTTGTTTGTGATAAGGTCTTACTCTGTTGCTGGCCTGGTACTCACTGGGCAGTTCAGGGTGGCCTTGACCTTTCAACAGTCCTCCTGCCCCAGAGCCTCCTGAATACTGGGATCTCAAGTGTAGGCCTCCATATCTGGCTTTCGCGTCCTTGTTAGTTCAATCAAGTTGTTATTTAAGATCACTCATCTTCTCTGTGTGTCCTTTCATGTGTGCATGTTTGTCTCTGTGTCCAAATGTGCCCTCATTACAAGGACACAGATCCTATTGCATTAGACCAGGCCCTGCTCCAGTGACTTTACTGCAACTGAATTACCTCTGTAACGACAATACTTACAAATAAAGCCACACTCTGGTATGAGTGCGTCAGCTTTATATTCTTCAGAGGGTTACAGTTCAACCCACCACCTACTTCTCCTACTGGTTTCCCCTTTCACAAAGGCACTGTAGGGAGGTATATACCTGCCAAGGGCTCCAGGAAGTATCAGGCATTCTCAGGTGCAACGCTCCCCCCCCACACACACACACACAACACTGGCTTAAGCTACGTACACGTCCATTTACACAAAATGGTGAAATTGGTTTCTGCAGCTAGAGGTGGTGGGTCAGGATTCGAACCTGGGTCTGACCAGTAGAAAACTTGGGTCCTTCCCAGTCCCACCTCCCAATTCCTATTGCTTCTCTTTATTTCTGTGACTAAAGCAAATCAGTCTTAATTTAGCTCTTTGAGCACTAGAGAGCCCTCCGGCTCCTCCGGGGAAAACTCAAAAACCCTGGTGTGTCATGAGTGTGCTGCTGGGAAACGCGCTGCTACAGTTTTGTATTTTTAACTCGGGCAGCAAAAGTAACCCTTGTGCTTTGTAGTTATTTTCTAAGTCCAGCTAGTATGGTGTGGGGAGTCCAGCCCTCGATTGTCTGCTTTCTATTTCTATCTAACGCCAAGCTTCTCACCTTTGGAGCAGGAGAAAGTATACGACTCCAGGCAGCACACTCCCTCTACCTCTCGGTGCCGGTGACTCTCAGGACAGTGGGGATCAGACACCAGGGTCCCCAAGGGGCCCCAGGCTGTCTGCCTTTGAAGTGTGTGCCAGAAGTCAGAACTGCAGATGAAGTCATAGCCTCTCTCTCCATTGTCCCTGTTTACCTTGACCCAGTTCCAGGTACCTGTCTAGCCAAAACTTGAAAGACAGACTGTGTACTTTGCCCCACAAATCAAGCTATTTAAATTCCATCCACTCAAATACTGTCGGTGATGTAACCCCACACTTGCAAAGGCATCCGAATGGAAACTGGAGTAGAGTGGCTAGAGGGGGACTTGCAGTAGTTAGTGTCTTCATGTTCAGCATCCACTTCAGCAGAGGGTCCTCCTGCTCACCCTGTCCTCCCTCCTGCCACCCCGGCCAGGACTGCAAACGTCCACCCAAGCACCACGGTTGTCCTTCCTCTCTCTCCCCTTAGGTGAGATTGCGCACAGAATGTATGCTCCGGTCCTAATCCTAGTACCTATGTGATGACCTCTTTTGGAAATACGTAAAAATTACAATGAGTGTGGCCCTAGGTGTGAGTGCTGAGCTGGTGTTGACATCCCTGCCAGAAGAGGAGATTCCTCATGCAGCCAGAGGTACTGCTTGGTGGGGTGCAGTGTCGGCTGGGAGACAAGCCTCTGGACATGTCTGTGAGGGACTCTGTAGACTGGCCTAATTGGGGGTGAGGAAACACACCCTAAAAGTGGGTGTACAGCTTCATGGGCTGGCATCCCAGATGAAAAGGAGAAAGTGAGCTGAGCATCCTGTGTGCCTCTTGCTTCCTAACCGTAGACAAGATGTGACCAGCTGCCTCACTCCCCAACCACTCGGCCTTTCCCACCACGATGGACTGTCCCCTCAAACAGTGAGGTAAAATAACCCTTTATCCCTTAAGTTGTCTGGTTACACAAGGTGAGTAACTGATAGAGATTAGTAACAGGTGGAAACCGGGATGGTTCTGCCACACCCCAGCAATGCAGGAAGAGGTGGAGGAGACTGCTGCCCAGAGTCTCAGAGGGACCGCGGCTCCACCACAGCTCGACTTGGCCTTATGCGCTGTACAGAGACAAAGGACCTGTCTCTGCTGTTGTGGGTGCCAAGTTTGCGGTTTTTCACGATGGCAGTGCGGGACACGAACATCGCTCCTCCATCACCTTCTGCACTATCATTCTGTCAGTTCTGACGGGAGCCACAGCCACTCCAGTGAAGACCAGCTCAAACAAAGTTTTCTGGTGGAAAAAAAAAAAAACCCTAAATTCTGTTTAGAAAAAGGAGGCTTGTTAGAAATGATCATTTCCTCAGGTTTGAGGGCAAAACCTACAATATCCCTACCATTTCCTGTTGATCACCTCCTTTCCCGGTGAGCTGGAACTTTAAATGAGCACTGTGCGATGGGGTGAGCGCCCAAGCTGAAGAAGGACTGTGGGAGACAGGAGTGGGCCCTGAGTCACACTCCCCGCCTGCTGCCTCCTCCGCCTGAGTCACCTCCCGACCAATCAGTGCTGCTTCTCCCTGGCTCAGCTCTGCCATCTAAACGGAGGCACCAGATGAGATGCAGACCTGGGGATGGAGGGATGCAGACTCCCTGCGAAGGACAAAGGACCCCAGAGAAGGTCACTCGAATGATTTATGTCTCTCATCGCTGTCACAAAATGCCTGGCAGAAGCTACTCAAGGGGGAAGAGGTCTGTGTGGTTCCCCACGTCAGAGGGTGGGTGCAGCATCGCCGAGGGGAGGGTGGACGCAGCATTGCGTGCGCCTCTGCTCCTCACACATGGCTGCAGAGAAAACAGGCGACAACCTTCAAAGGCTGTGCACAGGGATCCATCCTCACCATTCTAGTAGAGCTCTGGTATACTCTAGTTTACTCTTAAAAAAAAAAAAAAAACTGGTATACTCAAAAAAAAAAAATGGTCTTATGTGGAAAGACCATTGTCCTCATAAGAGCCAAACTCATGCAGGCTGTGAAAGCCTCTCCCTCCAGCTCTGGTGCATCTTGTCTGGAATGAACTTTTCTTTCTGAGTTAACCTGGAAGCATCCAGGCTCCCTCTTCCTCCTCCCATTGCCAGTACCACACGGCTCCTAAAGAAGTTCTAAGTAAGCACATTAGGAGCATCCATTCACCCAGCTCCCTGTCTGACCCAGGCATCCCTCTCTAGCCATGGTGTGTGTGTGTGTGTGAGTGTGTGTGTGTGTGTGTGTGTGTGTGTGTGTGTGTGTGTGTTTGAGACAGGCTCTCACTTGGTACCTCTGCCTAGCCTGAAACTTATGTAGACCAGGATGGCATCACACTCAGAGAGATCTACCTGCCTCTCTCTCCTGAGTGCTGGGATTAAAGGCGTGTGCCACGATGCCTTGTGGTGGTCCTTGTCATGGTATTATGCCTGGTGAGATCTTCAAATTATCCATGTCTAAGCCACACCCAAGAGATCTGTTTAAGGGGCCCTCAGGGTGCCTGGCATCTGTCAGACAACCACACGTGCTAAGTAAACACACCTGAGTGTGCCCAGGGCAAGCTGAGTAGAAGAGTTCATGGTGTCCGTTACTCCATTCTTTCTTTCTTCTCAGGTCTCTGTCCTTCCTTTCATTGTAAGAGCCCAGCAGCATCTATCAAAGCCGAAACATATTTAGTGAAGGAAGGGAATTTTTATGTGGCTTCCCTGGGTGAAGAGGATGGAGGGCCGTAAGCTATCTGCTTACTAGGAGAAGGGGGATGTAAAGCTTACTTTCCTGTCACATTTTAATTCTTGAATTTGTTGTTTGACATGAAGGAGAGAAAAAAAATGAATCTATTTTTCACACCTGCAAAATGGACTAACAATAGATTTCATTTGACTCAAATAAACCAAAAGCAATTTGGCTTTGGAATTGGATTAAACACAGAGAGCAGCAGATGTAAGCCATGACTCGTAAAAACGGGAAGCAGATGAAAACTGGTGAGAGGCTTTCTAACAAACAGCGCTAAGTGTGGCAGTGGCACTGGACGTGCTGGGGATCACAGCCGGCAGCACCACACTTATTAACCTCTCCCACTCTCTAGACAGTACAAGCCCCAGTTACATGACATCTTAGTCACCAAGCTTCAAACAAACACTATCACCAAACTCAACCAACCAGGCTCAAACGTTTGCACAGGAGGGGAAAAAATTCCTTCAGACAAACAGGAGATTAAGAACTGACTTCAAAAGTGAGTAAATGATGGAAGAAAGAAAGCACAGACACTGTGATTATGAACCACCCAGGAGTCCCCAGGACACACGCTGTACAGGAGAATAACAGTCTCCTGATGTCTTTTTCACTCACAGGTGAGCATTAATTATTCTCAGCGTCTCTCTGTTTAAAAACTACCATGAAAATACAAATGCAATTGGCTATGCTTCCTGGATACAAATGGCCTTGGGAATAGGCCCTGCCTCCTTCTCCCTAATGTGTGTGTTTGGTGCTTGAGGCTGGTGCCGGGGATCTGACCCAGGGCCTCACACACCCTGGGCACGGGATCTTTTGCCTGACACACTCACCCCAATGCGCTCATCACTTCTGTCACTCTTGACAATGTGACGGGCAGCCTGAGGAAGGGAGGGTTTACTGTGGCTCCGTGGGGTGGCTGGTCACATTGCACCTGCAGTCAGGAGGCAGAGAGAGATGAATGATAACTCAGCTCACTTTCTCGTGCTTTTAAACCCAGGTCCCCAAATCATGGAATACTACTGTCCACGTGTAGGGCGAGCCTTCTCACCTCATTGACCTAATTTATACAGCCCATCACAGATGTGCCCAGAGGCTTATCTCTTCTTCAGTGATTCTGGGTCCTGTCAATTTTATTGACAATCAATATTAACCATCACACCCACTAATGCCATTTTCTTGAAGGATGCAGACCTAGAGAGTCTAATTCTAACTACACCCTTGTGATCACACACACACACACACACACACACACACACACACACACACACACACGCACACACACACGTACACATATATATGTTATGTATATGACACAGACAAGTTTCTATGTTATAGTCATGTACACTTAAATATACATGTACTTACATGTTTGATATTAACTACTGTGATGGTCAGTCTTTGTGGTCAACGTGGCTGGGTTTACAGTCACCTAGCAGACACACTTTAGGCATTGAAGGCATTTCCAGAGAGGTTGAACTGAGAGATGAGAGCCACCCTGAATATGGCTGGCCTCATCCCATGGGTTAGAGCCCAGACTGAGTAAAAAGAAAAAATGGAGAAGGTAAACTACGCACCTGTCTCTACCTTCCAGCCTCAGATGCAGTGTAAGCAGCTACTTCACAGTTGTGCAACCATGCTTTCCCTGCCGTGATGAGCCCTTGGTCCTTCAGCCTGCAAGCCACAATACGTTCGTTCTTCCTTATTTTTGCTGGGAGTTTTATCACAGCACCAAGGCAAGTGGCTAACACAGCTGCTTTCCCTCCGCGGCATCCAAAGGCCAGACAGAAGGAACTTAATGAGTGAAATTTGTTTGGTGAAGGCTCCCCCAGGTTCATAGTTGGTTGGCTCCCTTGTTTCAGGGACCACAGAAAGACAAGGCACATGCTGCTCTCCTCACAGCAGCTGAGAAGCAAAGAGAAAGAAAGATAATAAGGTCCAGACATTCATTCACCAAGGGAATGCCCCCAGTGACCTCACTTCCTCCAACCTGGCTCCACTCTGTAGCCGGCTTTCTTTTCCGCCACCAATCAGTTCCCATATCGTGACACAGAGACATTGTTAGTTATGAATGCTCAGCTTTGTTTTAGGCTTGTCCCACTAGCTCTTATAACTTACTTTAGCCTGTTCATCTACGTTTTGCCTCCGGGCTTTTTACCTTCTTTTCATTCTGTATGTCCTACTCCATGTCTGTCTGGCTGGAGGCTACATGACTGACTGGCCTCAGTCTTCCTTCTCTCTTTCTTCCTTGTTCTGTCTTCTATCAAGTCTAGATTCCTCTTCCTGTTTATTCTCTCTGCCTTCCAGGCCCACCTATCACTCTACTACCTAGCTGTTGATTAATTCAGCTTTTTATTAGACCAGTCAGGTGCCTTAGGCAGGCAAGGTGAATCAGCAACACCTCTTTACATAATTAAACAAATTCAGCATAAACAAATGTAACACATCTTTACATAATTAAAATAATATTCCACAACACCACCGGCTAAACATGCCACCTCTCCTAAATGCCTTGGCTTCAGTACACGACTAAATTGTGTCAAACAGATACAATCATCCGAATACTGTATACAATGTATCCGAATTGTATCAAATAGAAACTAGTCTCTGGAGGTCAAAGGGAGATAGATACAGCCAGATGTGAGCCAGACCCCAGGAGAGGCTGAGTGATGTCTGCAGCTATTTACAACAACTATGGCTGGGGAACTACCAGAACACAGTGGGCAGAGGCCTGGCAAGGGCCACAAGCTCTATAATGCACACAGCAGCCTCAAACACCAAGAATTCTTCTGCTTAAATCATTGATAGTGCTGAAGTAGAAGAGGTCAGGGGTGAACTGTTGAAAGGTTAGACTTCTAAAATGAAGGTAAGGCTGAAGCTGAGCATCATGGGTATCTTCCAGATCTCTCAGTGAGGGACTACAAATGCTTACAAAGTAGCTGAGCTGGCCATCTGGATTGGAAAGGCTATTACAATAAATTTAGTAATCATTGTGAGTGGGTACCATTATTACTTCATTGCTAAGAAACTTAGATTTCACAGAAATTAAATAACTTTGCTCCAAAGTTAACTCTTAGAGTTCTGTTTAGAAAATAAGCCTATTGGACTGCTCACCGACATCTCCACTTCAGTGGCAATGCTTCGCCAGACTATGAAAGACTCAAGTCCCAGGCAAAAGAAAGGGCAGCCCCACCGTCATGGGAAAACTGATTCCACTGCTCATGGAAGTTAAGCAGAGCTGAGAACAAACAGCATCACCACAATGTGCTGCCTGAATTCATGAGCCATGCTGTCGATGTCATTCTCCTGGGACAAAGAGCTGTCTGGCTCCATCTGTGACATTGTCATCAGAAAGGGCAATCATAATGTCCTTTTGGAATCACTGTGAAACTAGGCCTCATGGTGTCTCTTATCCAACAGTCAGTCAATAGTCACCTGCCCACTTGTTCTGAAACCCTCATGCTCTGGTCAAACACAATATTAGGGGTGGTGGATCATGGATTTTCTCTGGTTTGATAATCTTTATATTCAGATGTTCCCTTTTGCGAAGTTGCAGGATGGGTAATAAGCTGATCTCAGATGAGCTTAGCTTAGGGGACGATGGGACACTGGACAGTCAACTTCACAGTAAGCAAGCAGGACTCCACATTTGACAAAACCTTCTTAAGGTAAGTAAATGTCTTAAGGCTTGTTTTCAAAACACTCTCCATTTATGCATTCCTAGCTTCATACTATTCCCAAATCCAAGCATTTATAAATGTTTACAATTTTATAAAATCCAGCATATCCTGGACTTTACACATCCTGTGTCTCCTTGACCTCGGGCTATGATGCTGGAAAAGCGTCACAGGCCGGATTGCATTTCCTCCTCACACACTGCCTTGTTCTAGGTCACAGCACAGCTTTTGTGAGGAACTTTTAAAAATAGCCCACTTGGGTTCCAAGCTCAAGCTAGCTCATCATTGCCTAAGCATTGCCTTGGAGAGGAGCCCAGACTGGAGGCTGCAAGAGGTGTGGGAGCCAGGCGAGGGAGCCAGACAGATGGGCTGAGGCTCTGGACGATGTACAGACCACGGTGCAGCCATGAGCAACATGCTTCACTGCGATTGCCACCCAGAAGTCAGCCTTGGTGCCACAGATGGATGGACATTGGGAGCTCTTCCAGGTGGGAAATGGAGGAGCAAGCCCATGCAGGATCCCAAAGCTGGTTCTCCAGTCTCCAGGGACTGCCAGTCTCAACTTACTGATGACTCTCTCTTTGATTTTGGCCTATGCTCCTTCAGTTCTCAGAGACACTGAGACCTGGTCTTTTATCCTTCCACAGACCTGGAGTCTGAGGGCATGGAATAGATAGTCCTTTAATTTTCTAAATGTTATTCCCAGAGGCTCTTCTGGAAGTAGGGGTGGGGGAGTGCAGGGTACGAAAAGGGGTCAAGGGTTCTCCACACTCTTCTTCTCTATGTTTGGATCAGAAATTCCATCATTACCATCCCATAGGTACTTTATGAGGTCCCCTGGTGCCAAGTGCTTGGCTGGGCACTGTAGAGCACAGAGGAGGATATAATGAGTCTTTTTCTGTCCCACCAGCCAGCTCCCAAATAATGACATGGAGACTTCTTATTAATTATGAAAGCTCAGCCTAAAGCTTAGACTTGTTCCTAACTAGCTCTTATAACTTAAATCAACCCATTTATATTAATCTGCATTCTATCATGTGGCATTACGTCTCTTCCATCTTGTACCTCCTGTTTCCTCTCCATGTCTTCTGGTGTCTCCTGTGTGCCTAGATTCTCCTCCTCTTCCTTTCTCTCTCTGGAAATCCCATCTATACCTCCTGCCTGGCTGTTGGCCATTCAGCCTTTTATTACACCAGTCACAGCAAATACATCTTCACACAGTGTACAAATATCCCACAACACTTTCCCCTTTTTGTCTAAATAAAAAGGAAAGGTTTCAACTCTAACATAGTAAAACTATATATAATAAGAACAATTATCAGGTAATGATTGCATTCACAATGAACAGTCCATTTGTATTTGGCAAGTTTGGAGAAAGTACTGTATTATCTAAACTATCTTAGTGAGTTCAAAGTTTTGTGCCTAACTCACTTTCTATCCTAACTTGTATTACCAATATCATTTTTAAACCTCAAAACATTTTCTTAGATAAAAATTTTAAGATTTTATGTCTCTCAACCTTATATACTTTATATCTCTTATGTATTTTTTTCTGAATTTGGTAATAAGTAAAATTGTAACTATAACTATCTTGTCTTCAACTCCATCAGAGACCTGAGAAGGATATAATACTACCTAAGTAAACAGGAAGTGCAGAGCGAACAACTTGTAAAATTGTAGAAATGACAGAGACAGTTGACTGCCTGGACATTCACCCAAGGTTCCTCTTCAAAGTTGTTATTTAGACAAAAATGGGGTTTTTTAAAAGAAATGTTGTGGGATATTTGTACACTGTATGAAGATGTATTTGCTGTGATTGGTGTAACAAAAAGCTGAATGGCCAACAGCTAGACAGGAGGTATAAGTGGGATTTCCAGGGAGAGAAAGGAAGAGTAGGAGAATCTAGTCACAGAGGAGTTACCAAGAGTCACAGAGAAAAAACAGGAAGTGCAAAATGGAAGAGACGTAATGCCACATAATAGAACATAGATTAATATAAATGGGTTGATTTAAGTAATAAGAGCTAGTTAGGAACAAGCCTAAGCTTTAGGCTGAGCTTTCATAATTAATAAGAAGTCTCCATGTCATTACTTGGGAGGCGGCTGGCAGAACAGAAAAAGACTTGCTACATATGGTGTCCAACATGGAGGCTTGAATATCCACATAGGGCCTAAGAAAGCAGTCTTTCAGGTAGGCTCAGCATACAGAGGTGGGCTCTTTTTTTTTTAAAGAAATTTTTTTATTCATTTTACATACCAACTACAAGTCCCCCTCTCATCCCCTCCAACTCTCCCCCAGCCTCCCCCTGTCATCCTGTCCTCCAACAGGGTAAGGTCTCCCATGGGGAGTCAGCAAAGCCTATTAAATTCAGTTGAGGCAGAACCATGCCCCTCCTCCCTGCATCAAGGCTGACCAAGGCATCCCACCATAGGTAATGGGCTCCAAAAAGCAAGCCAATGCACCAGGGATAGATTCTGATCTCACTGTCAAAGGCCCCTCAAACAGACCAAGCTACACAACTGTCTCCCATATGCAGAGGGCCCAGTCCAATCCCATTCAGGTTCCACAGCTGTTGGTCTAAAGTTGGTGAGTTCCTACGAGCTTAGTTCAGTGTCTCTGTAGATTTCCCCATCATGATCTTGATGCCCCTTGCTCATAGAATCCCTCTTCCCTCTCTTCAACTGGATTCCCAGAGCTCAGTCTGGTCCTTGGCTGTGGATCTCTGCGTTTGCTTCCATCAGTTACTGGATGAAGGCTCTATGATGACAGTTAGGGTAGTCACCAATCTGATTACCAGAGTAGGCCAGTTTAGGCATCCTCTCCATTATTGCTAGTAGTCAAATCTGGAGGTCACACTGGTGGATTCCTGGGAACTTCTCTAGCACCATGTTTCTCCCTATCCCCATAATGTCTCCCTCTATCAAGATATCTCTTTTATTGCTCTCCTACTCTGTCCCTCCCCCAGCTCAACCACCCAATTCCCTCATGTTCTCATCCCCCATGCCCTCCTCCCTATTTTATACCCCTTTGTGCCCAGTTTACTCATGGATATCACCTCTGTTTCCCCTTCCCAAGGAGATCCATGTGTCCCTCTTAGGGTCTTCCTTGTTTCCTAGCTTCTCTGGAGCTGTGGGTTGTAGTCTGGCTATCTTTTACTTTACATCTAGTATCCTCTTTTGAGTGAGTACATACCATGTTTGTCTTTCTGAGTCTGGGTTACCTCTCTCAGGATGATATTTTCTAGTTCCATCCATTTGCCTGCAAATTTCATGATGTCATTGGGTTTTTTTTGTTTGTTTGTTTTTTGTTTTGTTTTGTTTTGTTTTTTACTACTAAGTAATACTCCATGGTGTGTATGTACATTTTCTTAATCCATTCTTTGGTTGAGGGGCATCTAGGTTGTTCCCAGGTTCTGGCTATTACAAATAATGCTACTATAAACATAGCTGAACAAGTGTCCTTGTGGTATGATTGAGCATCCCTTGGGTATATGCCCAAGAGTGGTATCATTGGGTCTTGAGGTAGATTGATTCTCAATTTTCTAAGAAGTCACCATACTGATTTCCAAAGTGGCTATACAAGTTTGCACTCCCACCAACAGTGGAGGAGTGTTTCACTTGCTCCACATCTTCTCCAACATAAGCTGCCATCAGTGTTTTTGATCTTAGTCATTCTGAGGGTGTAAGATGGTATCACAGAGTTATTTTTGATTTGCATTTTTCTGAAGACTAAGGATGTTGAGCAATTCCTTAAATGTCTTTCAGCCATTTGAGATTCTTCTGTTGAGAATTCTCTATTTAGCACACACACACACACACACACACACACACACACACACACACACATCATCCTACTCAAGTGTCCAGGATGCACCCAAAGGACATGATCATCAGTACAAGGTAAAACAGCAATGTAACCTTCCAACCCAGCAGCAACAGAGATTACTCAGTCTGTCTGTCCATCTGTCTATGGTTTGACTATGTGATGGATTGTACAAGAGCACATAGAATGGCAAGGAATTAGTTCCAAGTATTCAGAATTACAAAGTCCCTGGGTAGTCTAGAAGTCTAATCAGTGTGCCACTGTACACAGGCGTTGCCTTCAGACTTAGAAGTGACACACGGGTGCACAGTTGTTCCGAGAACAGATTCTGCCAGGATTTCACACATCCACTTTCCAGGATCTCACACATCCACTTTCCAGAGCTATAGAAGGCTGGAAATGGAAGCCACGGCCACCCAGAGTGAGCAGGGAGCACATGAGGAAGATAAGGAGCAAGTGCCATTTGGGTTCACAGACTCCTTGGTGAGAGGAATGTTCCTTTGTTTAGGCTGCTATGCCAAGTGTCACAGCTGGGTGACTTAAAGAGCAGAACCTGCTGTCACCCAGTTATAGAGACTAGGAGTCCAAGATAGGTGTAGGAAGGCTGCCCTAAGCCCTCTCTCCCTGTGCCTCTCTGCTCAGATCTGCACCCACATTCCACTTCCTTGTGTTTTCCAATATACAGAGTTGTTTTTTAGTTAATTCTTTAAAATTCTCATAAAACGTAATTTGACCACATTCATTCCCCCTCCTCAAACTCCCCCCAGATCTACTCCCCTACCCATGTAACTTCAGGGGAGCACTCCCACAGACCACATTCATTCCCCCTCCTCAAACTCCCCCCAGATCTATTCTCCTACCTACGTAACTTCAGGGGAGCACTCCCACAGACCACATTCATTCCCCCTCCTCAAATTTCCCCCAGATCTGTTCTCCTACCCATGTAACTTCAGGGGAGCACAAATTGGACTCGACGGGCTTTTTAAATCCCCACATCTTAGATGAGCACCAGCCATATTGGATCAGGGCCCATCCCACTGCTTTAACCTAAGGACCTCTTTAAAGACCTTGCTTCAAATATGTTCTAACCTACAGTGTGGTGCTGACGGGGTCTGATGTCCAATGATGCCAAAGAGGAGGGACTAGAAATTTGGGGGATGCTGAAAAGACTGTTCAGTGGTTAAAACCACTCTCTGCTCTTGAAGAGGGCTTGGGTTCAGTTTCCAGCACCCACCTGGAAACTTACAACCTACCATATTTCAAGTGATCCAAAGCTCTCTTCTGATCTCCTTGGGCACTACACACACAGAGTACACATTCATATATTCAGGTAAAACATTCATACAATAAAAGTAAAAAAAGAAAACACTTTAAAAAATTATTTTAGGGGAGACACAGTTCATTCCACACTGTGGAAATTGGGACAGGGAAGAGCTGTCACAGACTTTCCCTCACCCAAATCCATAGGCTCAAACGTAGTTGTGCTGAGTTAAAGCAAGTCGCCACGTTCTGTGATGTGTTTTGCCAAAAGCAGCTTCTATACACAGCTCACTGTAACCCAGCCTCAAGTATAAACAAGACGCAGCTTAAGCATACCTTCCTGTAACTAAGCTACTGATCACAGCCAATCACATGTCTTAACCACCCACAAGCCAGCTACTGATCAGACCGTGTTTACCTCAGGAAAGTTCCCATTGCAGCCAATCACATGGTTTCTGTACATCATTTCCTTTTTCTCTGGCTACAATAGAACTGCTCTTGTGTGTGGTCCCTTCTTTGATCTGAAAGGATGCCTGGTTCTAAAAATTTTTGTGTGAATTTTGTTAAATTGAGCTGGATCCCATTTTTCTTGTAACTGTTGAATTATCCAAATAATCACTCCTAAGAAGCCATTAAAGACAGGGAAGTCAGATGAGGCCATTGCAGGAAAGATGGAGGGGTCAATTTTTGACTATCCTTCTTTGTTGAGAATTTTATACACGAACACAATGTGTCTTGATCATATTCACCACACCCTTTAACTGCTCCTGAATCCCCAGCACGTACTCCTCCCAACTGCATATACCATTCTTTTTTTTTTCTTAATAACCAAATTGGTGTTGGCCATGTGTGCATCAGCATGCGGCCATCCACCAGGACATAGGCAACCAGAGGGGCCACACCAATGAAGATGGCTGATCTCTCAGCAGCCATCAATTACCAAGATCTCCTCAGCTGTAGGTGAGGCCTTGTGCGCCCCTCTCCCTCCGTGCTGGGATCTATACTGGCTTGGTCCTGTGCAGGTCTTGTGTGTACAACCTCAGCCACTGTGTTTTCCTGAGTGCAGCTGTCCTGTCATGCCCAGAAGGCAGTTTTACAGCAGTGCTCCCCAACTTCTGAGTCTTACAATCTCCCCACCGCTTCTTCCCCAATATTCCCTGAGAGAGGCAAGTGGGGTGGGAAACAAGAAGAACTGAGCACATGGAGGAAGTTCACAAGAAGGGGGAGAGTGGGATGAGAGGACAGGAATGAGGGCTTGATTCCATCTGCTTCTCAGCCTGAAAGTCGTGAGCCTGGTGCTAGGAATAAACAGGGAATTGTACACTGGTTGTGAGTAAAGCAGATTGACCAAAAGGACCCATCAGGGTGTATTAGTCAGGGTTCTCTAGAGGAATAAAGTTTATAATACAAATCTAGGGACAGAGAGAGAAAAGGGATTTATTAGAATGACTTACAGGCTGTGGTCCATCTAGTCCAACAATGGTTGTCTACCAACGGAAGGTCCAAGAATCCAGTAAATGTTCAGTCCACAAGGCTGGAGGTCTCAGCTAGTCTTCGATAAATGATGGAGTCCCAAAGAAGTAGGCTGTAATCAGACTAAAGGAACGGACTTGTGAGAGAGAGAGAAAGCGGTCAAAGAGAGCTGGATTCCTTCTTCCGTGTCTGTTATGTAGACTGACAGCAGAAAGTGGGGCCCAGGTTAAAGGTGGATCTTTCTACCTCAAAGATCTGGATTAGAAGTGAACCTTCCCACTACAGATGACTTAATTAAGAAAAATATTCCTCACAGGTATGCCCAGAGGCTTCCAGATACAGTCAAGTGGACAACTAAGAAGAGCCATCACACTGGGCCAGCGAGAGGGCTTGGTGGGTAAAGGTCCTTGCCACCAAGCCTGATGACCTAAATGCAAAACCCCAGGACACACGGAGTGGAAGGATAGAACCAACTCGTGCAAGTTGTTCTCTGACTTCCACATTCATACCATAGCACATGCTCATGTACACACACACACACACACACACACACACACACACACACACACACACACACACATCTTGAACAAGTCCTGTAGCAGGAATCTTAGAAGGTCTTATTAATAAAAATAAACTTGGTGCCAGTTATTGAGGTAAACACTGAATGATCAGAGAAACAGAAGAAGCCACGGCTTCCTCACCTCGCCAATTCCTCAGCTGATCTTGTTTCCTGAGACTGGAAGCCTCTGTGTCCTCATATCTGAATGGCTCTCGCTGCTTCTTGAAAGCCTGAAAGCTTAACCAGCCAAATGCTTCTAGTTTCTGGTCTTCACACCTTATACATCTTTCTGCTTTCTGCCATCACTTCCTGGGATTAAAGGAGTGAGTCACCATGCTTAGCTATATCCTTGAACACACATAGATCCAGGTAAACCTCTGCCTCTGGAATGCTAGGATTAAGGGCATGAGTGCCACCATTTTCTAGCCTCTGTATCTAGTGGCTGTTCTGTTCTCTGACCCCAGATAAGTTTATTAGGGTGCACAATATTTTGGGGAACACAATACCACCACAAAGTCCCTTTCTCAAAACCCCTTAGAAAACACAAATGTCTTCTTAAATCCTCTAAGTTACAAAAAAACTTCCACATTCTAAAATCTTCTAGTCAGAACCAAAATGCTGTTTATATAATAAATTTGAAAATAAAAGGGAAATATTAGCAGACATTTTTCATGAATTCCAATAAGGATATACTCTGTGTAGAGGCAATCTAATTATAAAGATACACAATAAACTTCCAGTCTAACAGAGTTATTCTTTTCTATCAGGCAGATGGTAATTGCTTTTAAAAATATCTGTGTATGTGTGTAACTCACATCTTATCTGTTTGTGATCTCTTTGGAGGGAGGAATATCTAGCCTTTTAAATTGCCTGCTTTTTTATTCTGCAAAAGCTAACTCTGAATAGATTATCTTCTTAGGAAAATATTGCTGGCCTAGGCCAAAATTTTAAAGGCACTAAAAAATAAAACACTATTTTCTCCAAAAGATAAAAATGAGATTTCAATGTGGTGGTAAGAATGGGGGAAATGGAAACGTTTGCCACCAGCTACTTACGAAGGCAGAAAGCAAAATAAAGTTACCTGCCAAAGCGCTAGCTAGTCCCTACCCCACAGAAAAGCGGAGTTCTGTGCACATTGGGGACAGTTTTGTGTGATTGTTCTTAGGGTCTCACCAGAATGATTCAGTTTCCTTGAAACTTAGGTTCAGACCAAGTGTCTTAGCTCTCATTCTTTGCTGATGTGAGGGTTTTGTCAACCTGACGACTTTTAGAGTTACCTAGGAAACACACCTCTGGATGTGTCTGTGGGTGCATTTTCAGAGAAAAATGCTAGCCTCAAACTAAACAGCACCTTTCTATGGGAGGGAGGCCTAGATATGAAGAGCCCAGGGGAAAGGAAGCATTGCCTCCTGAGCAGGTGTACCTACCACTGTTGCTGCCCTCTTCCGTGGGGACCACACTCCGGCTTCTTCAGGCTTTCAGTGTGTATCCAACACCAGGGAGTCTCCAGGGAGCTCCGGGAATGTAAGGATGCTGCCTGGTTCTTCCATTATGCCGTGTAAAGCATAGGAGAGAAAGAGCTCAGAAACACTGCACCCAAGCTCCAGATCTGTACACACTTGGAAGGGCACACTGAGACCATCTCTCCAAGACAAGCTTACCAAAAACCGTGACCACACAACCAGCTGACTTACGACACCTGTTTTTAAGTCCCATCCTCAAACGGTGTCTGTAGCAACCATGAAATCACTGACTGGAAGAGTAGGACCTTGGAATGGGGGTGTGAGGAAGAACTCTGATCTGCCGGGGAACATTGAGTTTTGAGGTTCTGACAGGGTTTTTTTTGCTTTTCTACCTTTGGTGGCATTTGCAGCCCCAGCCCCTATGGCATTGCCCTCCCTGCCCTTGACAGAGGGAAGACAATCCCGTTTTGTCTTTGAAACTGACAGTTATATTCCCCAAAGAGATGCCAAGCTAGGTGAGTCTGCTGTATCTCAGTGCCCACCCATCTAGACCTCTAGCCAGATTCATTCCAGTAGGGCCCCTGTCTATAAAATATTTCATAAAAACAAGTATTTTGTGAGTGTGTGAGGAAGCATTTACTTAGTAATGAAAACTATGCAGAATATGATTATCACACTGTGGATGAAAGACTATCAAACAGGAGTGAAATTAATGTGTTGATTGATTTTCTTATCACTGTGACCAAATACTAAAAAAAAAAAAAAAAAAAAAAAAAGGCAACTGAAGGAAGAAAGGTTTATTTTAGCTCATGGCTGGCAGTTTTCCATCATGACAGAAAAAGAATGGCGAAAGGAATGAGCTATCTGTTCACATCGCATCTGCGGTCAGGAAGCAAGAGACCAATGCTGGTGTTCAGATGCATTTCTTCTTCATGTTTGGTCTGGGACCCAAGTCCCTGAGAAGCACCCATCTACATTTAGGGTGGGCCTTCGTCCCCTCAGCTAAAGTTTTCTGATATACTTGCTTGCACAGATATGGTCTCCTAGGTTACCCCAAATCCAGACAGACCGACAAGCTTCGAGATAAGACAAGTGAGAACACATCAGTATCTCCCTGACAGAAAGGGTTCAGGCTGCTGACATCATTTTCTGCTATTACAAAACATACTGAAAAACCTGCAGTGTGGCTCAAGGGAGCAAGTACCACATGGCAGCAAAGGACCATGAAATTCTGCTGGAATGTGAGGTTCAGGATCAAAACTGCATCGTCTCTGCCTGGGTACCCAGAGACAAGAAGCAAGCCCCTGGCTTTGTGTCGGGAGCTAGTGACGACGGGGTACACGTGTAAAGCCAAGTGGAAAGGATGCTGCTGCCTCACCACACGTATGTGTCCTGAAGCCAGGTACAGACCCTGCAGCCATTTCCAGAGTCCCTGCACTTCTAATGAAGTGCTGCAGACTTGTATCCCCATGATGCTGTGTATCTCACAGCCTACCTCGGTCTCTCAGGTGTACAAAATATATTTCCTGCTGAAAGGTTTACAGTGAAAATTTGAATTTTCCAAAATAAATGACAAAAATGAAGCTCAAACATGGGCACGGAGGACAGAGGTAGCTTCAACTCGGGAAACCCAAGAGATCATTTCCTGAGGCCTCCTGCACTCCGCACGCTTCCATTTGGTTGTTCCTGTGTTGTGGTAACAATTAAACTCTAAATCATAATGGGATGAGACAGCCATGTTCTGTGAAGCCCCTCCCTTGTGGTGTGTTTGTTGAAGTCATTGCTGTGTTTGACAAACTAAGATTGTCCTGTCTTTTATTCCTCGTGAACATCTACTCTAAATTGAGGTAGAACTGAGTTCATCTTTCTCCCCATGCTTGGTGTACATTCGAAAGGATCCTATCCTAGGCTGTACTCTCAGACAGCATGTTTATCCAAGAGGCTCTTATCCCTCAGATGCCTGAAATCCTTCTTCGTCTTATGTTAGGAATTCTGGGGAAACACAAGCCCTGAAGGAAGCCAGGGCATCGTTGTGGTCTCTGATGTCAAACAGTAGTTCTTGTCTATTCCTCGCAGGGAATTTTCAGTGGTGATTTCTCTACCACACATTGCCAACTGACTACGGGGTTATGTGCTCCCCCCACCACTTAGCAGTGAAGGACTCTCAGGAGTTGAGCGCCTCTGCTGAGAGACACATTGAGAGCCACGAGAAAGGTTGCATACACAATGCTGTCCATTTATAATCCCAAAGGTCAGTCAGGTGAGGGCTTGGTGACTGCTGCTGACCTGCCTGTCTGGTGGTCTGGAACTGCAGGGGAAAGGCTGTAGGAACATGTGTCTGGAGAGAGTGCCACAGGCTGGGGTGTGACCAGGACATAGACATTTCCACTGGAATATTTGCTCTTGAATTAGTTCATTCCATCCAAAAAAGACTCAACAATTCATAAAAGCAGCTCATCCAAAGATAACAGATGAAATCTTCTCTTACATCTCTCTTTTCCATTCCTTCTTTGAAAGTTTCATACTGTATACAATGTATTTTAGGCACAGGCACTCCCCAATTCCCCTCAAGCTCCTCCTGCCATACCCCCTCCAGATCCCAGGTTTTCTTTTCATGACCCACTGAGCCCAATCACTGCTGTCACTGTGTGCATGGGTGTACGTGGTGATATACTGTGTCCCCAATATATTGTCACCCTAATAAATTTATCTGGGGTCAGAGAACAGAACAGCTGCTAGATACAGAGGCCAGAAAATGGTGGCACTCACACTTTTAATCCTAGCATTCTGGAGGCATAGATCCATCTATCCGGATCTCTGTGAGTTCAAAACCACACTGGAAACAGCCAGGCATGGTGACTCACACCTTTAATCCCAGGAAGTGATGGCAGAAAGGTATATAAGGCATGAGGACCAGGAACTAGAGCTGGTTAAGCTTTTAGGCTTTTGAGCAGCAGTTCAGCTGAGATCCATTTGGATGAGGACTCAGAGGCTTCCAATCTGAGGAAACAGGATCAGCTGAGAAATTGGTGGGGCGAGGTGGCTGTAGCTTGTTCTGCTTCTCTGATCTTCCAGCATTCACCCCAATACCTGGCTCTGGGTTTGTTTTTATTGATAAGACCTTTGAAGATTCCTGCTACAGGTGAAAGGTCATCCACAGAAGCTAGGGTAACCTACCAGAGGTCACAGCCCGGGAGAAAACTGACTGCCTCTGCAGGAAGCTTCAGCTGCCAAAGCCCCTCAGGCAAGGGTGCAGAGATATTCCTCGCATGGATGAAAACTCTCTCTCCCTCCACTCTCCCCTTTTCTCCACTCTCCCTGTCCCGTCTCCCTTCTTCTTCCTCTCGCTTTCCCATTTAGCTCTGTTCTTCAGGCCTTGGGCTGTGGTTCCTCTTTCCCAAATGTTTGGGTGCTGTTTTGACCTCTGAGACGTTGAATGTTCGGGAGGCCCCACTCACTATCTCTGGGGGATGATTCTGATTGAGAAGGGGTAAAGTGGTATTTTTCCTGTGGGTGACCAATTTTCCGTCCATCCTGGGGCGTGCAGCTGCACCCTCGTTTCCTCCTAGACGCCTCTTACCCGCTTTTGTTTTTTAGTCCAATCACATCATCATCTGTCTTAGTTACTTTTCTATTGCCTTGATAAAAACACCATGACCCAGGAAACTTATCCAAGAAAGCATTTAGTTGGGTTACAGGTCCAGACGATTAGCATCCACGGGAGTGGAGCAAAAGCATGCTGGCAGGAAGAGTTGAGAACGCTCATCTCCAACCCCAAGCTGAAGGCAGAGAACGGGCTGAGAATGGCAAGAGTGTCAAAGGCCCATCCCCAGTGACACACTCCCCTGTAGCAAGGCCACACCTCCTAATCCTCCCCCAAACAGTTCCACCGAGGAGGACCAAGTATTCAAACACAAGAGCCTAGGGATGCCATTCTGATTCAAACAGAAAACTCCTGCTGTGGACACTCTGGGATATCGTCTCTTCTTTCAGTATTATTCATTTCTGCCATAGTCTTCCAGAGATTCCTCTGAGATCCAAGCTCACAGATGAGCTTCTTTCATGTTCTCTGGCAGTTATGTTGAAGGAATGTAAAACATTCCTTCATAACCTTGGAAGTGTCTGGAATTTTCATATGAAGTTAAATATATACCTACCTCTTGACATATCCAGGCCATGCTTTGCCAGCTATGAAGAAAAGTAAAAATGCATCCTAGAAGACTTGAATGGGATCATTCCAGAAGCCATATGCACAGTAGCCCAAGCCAGAAGCAAGCCAAATGGCCTCCAACAGCAAGATAGGTAAACAGTCTCTGGTGTCTGCATCCAAAGAACATTTCCAGGCATGAAAAGCAAACTATCCCACCCACAAGATGGCCCAGTCTCAGCGTGAGACTACAGATTGACTGATAGATGCTAGGTATGCGAGAAGTCATCCTGCATTATTCCATTCGCATACCACTTGCACAGAGAGATAGAAGAGTAGAAGAAACAGAGAGACAGACAGACAGAGATAGAGAGACAGAGAGAGAGAGAGAGGGAGAGTATGTAAAACAAAGTTATGGTGATAGGAACCAAAGCCGGGTGCCTATGGTGACAGGGTAGTATGGTCTTGACTAGAAAATGGTATGGGAGAACTTTCTAGAATGATGGGAATCCTCCATGTCTTGATTGAGGTATTTCCTAAATTACATATGTGCATATTTTTGAAAACCCAGAGTTATGCAGTTAAGCTCTGTGCCTTTCAGTGCAAGTAAATGAATGCTCTATTTTAAAGTCAGATTCTAGTACCAAGCTGCTAGCAGAGTTAGAGTTTATTCTTGATTGTAGTTTTTCAAAGCTGACACTGTAGCAATAGACATAATGACAGCAAAATAAACAGCCAGAAGAATCCATTCCGTTCTAATGCTCTGAGAATATGTCATATAACCAGGATACACATTCCTTGTTTCAACTAATTATGGGATTCCACTCACCACCCTCAGCAACTGGGAAGCCGAATCAACTTTCTTTTCTCAGAGTACTACGTGAGAACCTATATTTAGACCTAGCATTGAAGGGTGACATGGATAGAGACACCATCTTGTCACAATGTCAGCTGTCATCCTGCACTTCCACACCACCAGAGAGCGACTGTCTTTGCCTGAAGCAAAGATGAAAAGGACAGGAGGAATGAGACTTTTCCTCTGGAAGTCTCTTTAGGATTAAATCACTTCTTCCTCAGAAAGGAATGCATGACTCATCATCACTCAACTGCCAGAGAGAACCTGCATTCCATAATGACAAAAATCTCCTCAGATCCCTTCTTCCCTGCTCAAAAGCTAGGCACAGCCCACAACGAACAGCTGAGGAAGCCACATAGATACTGGATCCTCCAGGAGCCTACAGACCCACCTGTGCTAGGACCTGACCATTGGACATCTGGAGGTCACAGATGAACAGTGAGGCCATGATGCTCCTAACAATTGCCATAGTAACCATGAAAAAAACCCATCAACCATGCAGTGCTCGATGACAACTCCAGGGCCGTGACCTAGGTATGGGCTTGTGCTGTGAAAAGGTGTCACAGGATCACAGCCCCCTACCCACTTCTTCAACATTCTCCTTCTTCCTTTGGTCCTTTAACGCCCCAGCATTTTATGACCAATTATCTGGATTAAACTCTTCTGTTGGAACACACAGTGTACCCTGTGTTCCTGATTAGAGTTTAACCAATTCAGGGCTCAGTGTAAGGAATGTATCCAAACACAGAGAGCTATCTAATTGACTTTGAACCTGACCCTGGTCATTGTGTTAGTGCCACTCAGAAAGGGTAGTCGTTAGGAAAAAGCAGCTGCCTCAAAAATACCACAATTAGCACTGACTGTGGTGGCCCCAGGTGAAGTCTGAAGCAAAGGAAAGTTCTGGGAGCAAGGAGCTGCTGCCCTTGACTGCTGGGCAGGAGTGATGTTGGCCATGGGAAAGTGTATGGTGATATTTTATTTGTATTAAAATGTTATTTGTATGTTAATAAATAAAGTTGCCCAGGGGTCAGAGCTATTAGCAAGCCATAGGAAAGCAGGGCAGTGGTGGCGTACACTTGTAATCCCAGCACTTGGTAGGCAGAGCTGGGTAAGTCTCTGTGTGTTCAGGGATACAGCCATTATTGGATACATACGCCTTTAATCTCAATACCAACCATAGAAGACCTGGAGGCCTATACAGACAGGCCGTGATGAGGCAGTCATGTGGTTGGGTTTACAACCAATGAGAAGGCAGAACAGGAACTCTATATAAAGACTTTAACACAGGGGTAACTCTAGTTCGGAGAGGTAGGACCACCACAGGAGGAAGGGTAAGGTTTTAGCTCTTAGCTCTGACCTCTTGGCTTTCTTCTTTGCATTGGTTCTGTGTTTCTTATTTAATAGGACGGTTGGTTACATCTACAAAAGTGGAGGCTGCAGAACTTGTGAAACAGGTAGAAAATTTGTAATTATTTATATGAGAGAGAGAGAGGAAGGGAGGGAGAGAGAGAGAGAGAGAGAGAGAGAGAGAGAGAGAGAGAGAGAGAGAGAGAGAACAGAGGGACAACCTGGAGTGTCCCTAGTAAATGAGCATAGCTCAAAGAGCCACAGAACTGACCTGGTTGAAAACCAGCCTCAAAGACTTGAGTCTTGAGGTCTCAGAATTTACATAGTACCTTGAAGTTGCTATCTTGCCAAACCTGTTATCTAAGAGTTAGATTGTGACCTGGGAATAAGTAGAACACCTGGGATGGCTTGGACTTTGAGAACCTACATCCTCACACTCTTTGCCTCCATTGACACACCAGTCATTCCTTCTGACCTGGTAGGAAAAGCCTCCCATCTGAAAACCCAGGGCTATGTAGCTGTTTCCTCCAGACTGAAACACATGCTCCTGGAGGGACGGGGTGGTTCATAAGGCTCACAAGATTCGCCAAGCTGCCCCTAGAGTTACTGTAGTGAGCACCTGCTGGGGAGAGATGGTTCTCTTTGGTGGGTGCTGCCTCTGAGTTGCACAGAGGTTCCAGTGATGTGGTGCTCACAAATGACCACCCCAGCTGGAATGGGGCTTTTGGTGATGCTTCTGCTCAATTCATCCATGCTTCCATAAGTAACAAATAAACATATTGGCTCATCACACCAGACTTGATAGAATTGTTTCTTTGGCCTGCCAGTGCCCTTTCTGCCTGATGTGAATAGGCATAGATGCCCCAGTAAAAAAAATACAACACTCAGTGCTGACTATACCCTGGCAAAGGCTTTTCCTGTTCTCTATTGTCAAACCAGCATCCAGTAAACCACCAGGGCACCAATGCTGTGTGTGCCTCAGGAAGAGATTGCTGTGGGATGTATGGCAAATGTGTTGCTGATTAATCAATAAAACACTGATTGGCCGTTGGCTAGGCAGGAAGTATAGGCGGGGCAAGGAGGAGAATAAAGCTGGGAAGTGGAAGGCTGAGTCAGAGAGACACTGCCAGCCGCCACCATGACAAACAGCATGTGAAGATGCCGGTAAGCCACGAGCCATGTGGCAAGGTATAGATTAATGGAAATGGATTAATTTAAGCTATAAGAACAGTTAGCAAGATGCCTGCCACGGCCATACAGTTTGAAAGCAACATTAGTCTCTGTGTTTACTTGGTCGGGTCTGAGAGGCTCTGGGACTGGCAGGTGAAAGAGATTTGCCCTGACTGTGGGCCAGGCAGGAAAACTCTAGCTACAAGAGATAGCTTACATCCTCAAGGAATCACAGTGCAGTGTCAATCAATCCTGGCAGGAACCTGTGTCCCAACCAAGGGCAGTGGAGACAATTGCTCTAGTGTAGGTGAGAGGAAAGGCCAACAAAGAGAATGGCTATGTGTAGTTGGAAACTTATGCTTTAGTTTTTCTTTCTGGAACTGAGCTGCAAAAAGGGAAGAACACACCAACTAGTTATCCGATTCCAAAATGTTCAACCCTGAAAACATGCGTCCAAGTAACATTATATAGACTGAGAAGGTTATATTTATGTATTTGATATACATGCATATACATATATGTATGTAACAGCAATTAATAAGAAAAAGAAGCCATGAATTTGAGAGAGCAAAAGAAGCACATGGAAGGGTTTGGAGGTAGGAAAGTGGGGAGATGGTGTAATTGTAATCTCAAAAAATAAAAAAATAATTAAAGTCCACTTAGAACAGTCACAAAGTAAAGACTACTACCCTATGTTCATTGGTCCCTGCTTGTTTCTAGTGAGAAATTATCTGTAGTCACGCTTTCCTGCCCTAGACCACTCTGTAGCTAGATGGCAATGAGGTCCACCACAGGTGCTGTAGAAATGGCCAGGTTATTTAATTACAGTGTTTTCTGGAAAAGGCAGTGGCTGGAGTCCCTGTGAGAAAAGTGTTAACTGTCCTCTCCTATTACATAGGAAAGAAACAAACTTTTTCGATTGACTCTTGTTAAAGCAGCCTAGCATGCTCTATTGAATAGGAGACAGATTATTACAAAGTGTGAATTCTGCTAGGGAGCTATAAAATCCATATTACTTGTGTTAGCTAAATTTTCTTCTAGATTCTGTATAGTTAATTAAATCCAAGTTCTCTTGGTGTGGGTCTGGATTTTCCCAGCCCCAGAATACGATCTCCTGAAAGCCTCCCTCACAGAGTGCTGTTGCCACTTCTGCCGACTGGTCCAAACTGGCAAGGTGATAAATATTCACCTTCCTGACTTAGGCTTGGGTGGAAAACAACAAACACATGGTCACAGAAGTGAAGGCCTTGAGAAGCTAAAGGCAGGGGACAGCCCCATGAATTAGGGAGGAACGAGTGATTGATAGCACAAGGCATGTGTGAGTGAGCACTGGGAACAAGCACTATTCCTAGCAGGGGTCGTCTAATGCACACAGTAAGTGTAAACTCTGTCCTTGGTCATAAGCCATGGGGGTCATCTCAGCCATTGCAATCAGAGAGGAACATACAGAAGCTACCTTAAGATTTTATGATAGAGCTGGGTGTGGTGACACACACCTTTAATCCCAGCACTCTGGAGGCAGAAGCAGGCAGGTCTCTGGGTTCCAGGCCAGCCAGGAGCTGCATAGTAAGATACTATATCCCACCAAAACATGCTGTAACAGGGTTAGAAGTATTTATCTGGAAAATACCAAGCCTAGGATGTCACCCAGGCTGGTCTGGGAAGGATGACAGAATCGTCACTCCTAGGCTTCAAAGCCCTGAAAGGACTCCACTGAGAGGACTCCGGATGCAGCAGCCTCCAGCAGCAGGTGGTCTTCACCGCCACCCCCATCACCCCTTCTGGGCTCCTCTCTTCACCCTGAAGTTTCAGTGTAGGAATCAGATCATGTCTGTGCCTGTCTGCAAGGCAATCTGGGAAAGTGAATGCCTGGCTTCTGGAAGGAGTGGCTATATCTACATAGATAGGCATTGTACAATTTACCTGCTATTTCATCATAAATGGTCCCAAAACATAATGGCTTGACTCAACAGGATTTCTTTGTTCACCTCTCGCCGTTTCTGTGGTCGAGGAACTCACTACAAGACGAGGACCTCATCTGAGATGCTCAAGGCTGAGGGCTGGAATCATTGATATGGCTGCCAGAAATGGTCTTGGGCTGTCTGCAAAGACCTCAGCTGGGTTAAGGGCATGAATACTCACATGGCTTGGGCTTTCCCACATGGTAACTGGGTTGCAGAGACAAGAGTTCTGACAGAAGGTGAGTCAACTCGGCGTCCTGTGGCGATAATGACCCCAAGACACCTGGCTTCGTGGCAGACCCATACTCCATCGGTCAGATCAGTCAGCCCCAGCCCAGAGTTGATTGAAGGGAGCACGGAACCCACTTCTACCCATTGAAGACAGTGCCAAGAAGACATGAGAGGCCATGATGCATGGGTGTGTCCTTGGAGAACGCCATGGACATCAGGGAAATTCTCCAAGGGTAGGAAGGATTGATGATGGTGTCCCTGGGGCACAACTAGACACAAATCTTCCCTGCCTAGTTCAGGTGGCGGCACTTGCCTCTCGTACCCCCCCTTCCCCTCTTCCTTCCTTTGTGCCCATTACCTTGATAGAGACTCAGAAGCCTGCAGAATGAGACGCCTCAAGACAGATCCAAACAAGCTGTCAGGTCTGGGGAGCCCCCTCTTTTTCCTGTGACCTGTATGTACTCCAGGTGGGACACAGACTTCTCTGATCTCAGACATCTGTGCTGGGAAGTGAAGGACCGGGTTTTTAATTCAACAACATCAACAACAGTTGAGTATGTGTCCACCCTATTTTGAGCAAATGCAGAGTGATTGCTTCATATTCCCCGGAGTCTCCAGGGTCTTTGATGTAGCTAGAAAATGATAGAGATACCCTCGGTGGAAAACCAGCTCCAGGAAAGGAGGGCTTTCCTCCAGCAGCCCCACAGTGATGGCATGCAGGGGCCTCATGGAGCTGTGGAGCAAGCACCACCAAGATCCAAAGCTGGGGACTTAAATCCTGGCTCCCCTGGGACAGCTTGACCTCTTTGCATTTTAGTTCACCTGACTATAAAACTAGGGTGGACACAGTGCCTACCCAGTATCCTTGTGGGAAGTAAGCACGATCTGTACACAACGTGCTTGGGGGTGGTGCTTAAGATATGGTGCATGCCAGCTCAGTGCAGACTTTGCTGATGAAGATGTGAAGGAGAACTGGTCCTGTGACCTTGTAGTATCACAGGTCCGTACAAAGAAGCATTTATGTCAATGTTCACAGTGACCTTAATACATGTCCTTGAGTATATACAGCATGTGCAAATGTAGGGCAGGTATCTCTTGACGTGATTATTGTGGATGTCTTTTTACTGACCTTGAGTTTGGAGTTCCGAAGAAAATAACCAAAAGCACCTGGAGGCAGTCCTTTTTATTATCTATTAATCTGCTCACTCACTGAAATAGTCTTAGTATGTAGCTCAGGCTGATCATAGTCCTGTAGTGGGTGGCTGTTGGAGCCGTGCCCTAAAGCACCACCCCTAGTGAGGTTGCAGGTATCTGTTACACCTGCCTATGACCTTGAGGTACATGCTCCTGGGGCATGGCTGCTGGGGGACCCTTAAGACCTGGGATGCATGTACGTGCTCTCTCTTCACTACCAATGGGGAGCAATTGTAACAAAATGTGTCTCATCACACATTTGGGTGGAGTTTGATCTCTTCATTTCTCCTTTAAGGTAGAACTTTCTGGAATCTACCAGATTAGCAGTGAGGCAGTGATGAGCCCCACAGCACCCCTTTTTACCTACCTTGGCCAGCATCCTGCAGCTTACATCCATTGGCTGGAGAGAACATGGACAGACATCAACCACCTGCTCTGACACAGTAACTGCCATTCAAAACACCCTTGCTGGTCCTTTATTCTCAGCATATCCTAGTGTTCCTTTGTAACTACTGTGCAACACTATGGACACAGCTCCTCACTCTGCTTGCTCATTTAAGGTTCTGTGTGAACCATAAATACTTCCACCCCCTATATAATCTGAGTAACCCCCATGACACTGCTACATGCTAAGTCCCCGAGTGGAATGTGTGTGACTCCCTTCAACATCTCCACTTACAGACTTGGTTATTATTTATTTTTTAACTAACATTTTAAATAACATTTGGCTTTAGACCTGTCTTTAAGATCTCATTTTGTTTTTAATTATGTGTGCACATGGAGGCCAGAAGAGGGCATCAGAAACTCTGGAGCTGGAGTTACAGGTGGTGGTGAGCCACCTGACCTGGATGTTGGGAATCAAACTCAGGTCCTCTGGAAGAGCAGTGTGTGCTCTTAACCGCTGAGCCAGCTCTCCAGCCCTGGCTTTAGACTTTTATAGAGTTGGTGGTCCTGGATTCCATGAGGCAGATGACACATGAGTTAACCCTGGTGTCTGTGGGTCGGCCAGTCCTGATTGGACCTCTTGACCCAGCTCCAGCATTAATCCTGATCATTTCACTCTAAGTGTCTACAACTAGACACGTTATATAAATGCTTTATCACTCTGACTTGCTACAATAAAACTCCTGGGTCACTTGCAAAGAAAAGTTGTTTTGGCATACTGTTGTGAAGCTGAAAATCCGAACACCATGGCACCAGCTCTTTCAATGGCCCTGATTGACTGTGTCACATCTCACATCGTGGTGGATGGCCTTCCAGAAGGAGTGTTTACAGATGGAGCCAAAGACTGGAGAGCATCAATAATAATGTCTCACTAAGTCCATCCCTTAAAAGACCCATGGCTCCTAACTTCTTGAGGGTTTCAACACATGAATTCTTGGGGGACACACCATATCCACCTGAAACAATCACCCCAGGGATAAGTGCACTCAGAAGCAGGTGCAAAGCGGTCACTGTCTGAGATTTCCAATGGCAATCCTGCTCCAAGGGGATAGACCCATCACTGCCCAGGTTCTCCAGTTTAGAGATCATGGCAATTGCATTCAGCCAGGCTTTCTCATCTTCTCTGCTGGGGCTAAAGCACAGCAAATCAGTCTCAGGCCAGTGGTCAACAGCAAGCCTAGAGAGCCTGGGGACCTGGGGGCCTGAGGGCCTGGGGACCTGGGGGCCTGGTGGTAGACAGTCACCAGAATATGGGTTCCTGCTAGAGCATCTCTCTTAGCATATGGTAGTGTGGAGCCAGCAGCTGGGTCTCTTTAGAACTCAGTTTCTTTGCCAATAAAATGTGCCTTAGAGAACTTGGGAGAGCTTCCACAGAAGTTAAATCATAAGGCATAGACTGTGTGATAATTAATATTGATTATCAGCTTGATGTGATTTAAAATCACCATGGAAACATTCTTCTGGTACATGTCGATAAGGGCATTTCCAGAAAGGTTTCCCTGAGCAAGGAAGACCTACTCTGAATGTGAGTGGCACCATGTCATTAACCTGGGTCCCTGACTGAGTAAATATGGGGGACAGAAGAAAGCAGGCTGAATGTCAGCATCCATGTCTACATCCTGACTGTGGATGCCATGTGACCACCTGCCTCTGGCTCCCACCCCGGGTCTCCCCCACCGTGATTGACTATGCCCTCAAAGTATGGGCTAAAACAAACTTTCCTTTCTGTCTTAGTTGGGGGTGACTATTACTGTGATCAAACACCATGACCAAAAGCAAGTTAGGGAGGAAACTTTCTTTCATTCACACTTCCATATAACAATTCATCATCAAAAAGCGATGAGGGGTGCTGCTTATTGGCTTGCTCATCATGGCTGACTCAGTCTGCTTTCTTACAGGACCCAGGACCACCAGCTCAGGGATGGCCCCACTCACCATGGGCTGGACCTTCCCCTATCAATCACTAAGAAAATGCCCTAGGACTTGCTACAGCCATATCTTACGGAGACATTTTTCTCAATTGAGGCTCCCTCCTTTCTGATGACTCTAGCATGTGTCAAGTTGACACAAAACTGGTCTGCATGCAATCCCTAAGTTGCCTTTGCCAGGCAGGCATTTTGTCAGAACAATGAGAAAAGTAGCTGATGCCGACGCCTGACCAGCCTCTTTCCGTGTCTGCTTTTCACCTGTTATGTAGCTTGCATGCTTAAGGGAACTCCTAGGAAGTTGCAGGCAGATACTTCTATCCTCTTGCCCTTCCTTAGTGTTGATGATGATGATGATGATGATGATGACAACGACGACGACGGTCGTGGTGATGCAAATGATAAAAATAAGAGAATGGTATAAAGTCATAAACAAAACAATCAGGAGACTTGGACAAACAGACGTTGGGTCAGCTTCGCTCTTACTTCACCAATAGTCTGGGTTGTTCTTAGTCCAAAACACTGTGTGGATCCTGCTGAAAGCCAAAAAAAAAAAAAAAAAAAAAAAAAAAAAAAACGCCACGGCCTCTGGGGAACCCCCCTCTCTCAGTGCAATGCTGGGTGAGCACGAACCTTCTGCTCCTCTCTACCAGGTCGGCTGCCGCCCCCCCCCCTCCATTACACATCTATCCCCAGATCTGAATCCCTAAACCCTTCCGGTCTGTTTCTTCATGGTGACCTCACCAGTTATTTTCCATGGTGAAAATTCAAAATTTGGTAAAAGATGTCAGAAGCAGAAAGGCGACGTGCTGGCATCCAGAAGGAACGAGAACCGAGCGGCTCCCGCGCCTCAGCATCCACAAACCGGCAGCGTCAGTAGAACCTGACGTCAGTTAGGATGGCATCGGGATAGTGTCTGTACTTGAGGGATTGGTTTTTACCTTTGCAATGGGGGCCACACACGCAGTACACCGGAAGCTTCACAGTTGGAACTCATCTGAAATATCTTTTAGTTGGAATTTTCACCAGATTTTAAATGTGAGTTTCCACAGGCTAAAGGAAGAAAAGGCAGGGAGGGCTGGGAATCTGCAGGTGGAAGGCGGATCCCTCCCTTATTCGAACACTGGGACGGTCCCTCACGGAGGGGAACGGCGCTGGGGGCCGGGGAGGTGCTGCTCAGAAGGTCCTTTCCCGCCCTTGGCACCAGTCAGCGCCAGAGAAGACATTTGATGCGCTTCTCGGCAGCATTTTGGAAAGCTGCCACTGCGCACAGCCTGGCCACGGAAAGCGGAGAGTCTGCTGCCAAGCAGGCAGGAGGGGAGCGGCCCAGTGAGGTCTGGGTGGGTTGGCTAAAGGTTTGCTTTTGCTTAAGTCGTGACCTGGAGGCTGTGCTTTAGGTTTGCATCTGGTCTGGCCTCTCACCCCGCTCTTGTGTCTGATTCTCTGATCTGTCCTTTAAGTAAGTGTCCCTCCAGCCGGCCGTCCTCCGCTCCCACCCGCCCAGAACTGTTGCGTAGAAACATTGGGATCGTCCGTCTGATTGGAAGGATTAATAAAGAGTTAGATTTCCACCTTTCCCCTGTATGTTGTCCTAAGGAGGATAAATGGGATATGAGACCCGGACCCCAGACACAGCATTCAGAATTGGGGACAGAAGAATAGAGTGATTCTCAGACCCTATTTGCGCGCTCAGGCCAACCCTTCTCAGGCTCCCGGGCTCAGGCAGCTCGCACGCAGCCCAGAGCCAACGGTGCGAGCGCGCACCGCTGTCTCCCCCCAGCGGCCGCGCGTGTGTCGCCGCAGGAACCCGGCGGCGGGGGTGGCACGGCGCAGTCAAGCCCGCGGCTCCGCCCCGCGCACCCCCCCCCCTCCCGGCCGGCAGTGCCGCCCCCTCCGCGCCGCGCTCGGCTCAGACGGAGCAGCCGCCTCTGCAATGTCAGCAGCCGCAGCGGCGGCGGCGACGAGAGCGGCAGTGGCCCGGGCCCCGCGGTAGCCGCCAGCGCCGCACGGCCCGGCAAGCGCACGGCGCGACTCCGCGGCCACCTCGCTGCCTCCGGGGCGCCGCGGGCCGCTCTGCGCACCTTGGTGCTGCTCTCGGACTCCGGGCCAGGCGGTCTGCGGCCGCGCACAAAGGACCACGGACACCGGGGTCCGGGGACTGCGCCCTGGGACCGGCCAGGGACATCAGCGGCGCCGCGTCTCCACGCCTCCCCTACCCGGGCGGCCGGGAGCCCTCGCCGGAGCAGACCCGTCATATGACAGCGGCGACACAGCGGCCAGAGAGCGCCGGTGCTATCAGCTCCGCTGCGCCACGGCCACCGACTCCTGGGGTGGCCCTCGCCGCGCCCCGCTGAGCGGTCGCCTGCCTCCGCCCCAAGCCCCGCGCCTCCCAGCTATCGGGCTCCGGGATCAGGAGCCCCGGAGAGACCCCCGCCAGAACCGAGCCTAAGATGGCCACGCTGCTCCGTAAAATCGGGCTCATTCGCCTGCACAACCGGGACACGGAGGACCCTAAGCACCACCACAACCACCGTGGCGGAGGCGGCGGCCAACAGAGCGCGTCGCTGCGCGGCAAAGGCGGCGGCAAGAGCGGCGGCCACAAGCTGCAACAGCAGCAGCAGCAGCAGCAGCAGCACCCCGGGGGCGCGGGCGACGCTAGCCCGGGGCCCGGCAAGGGCAAGAGCAAGCGCGCGGCGGAGCTGGCCGCCCGCGACAAGCAGCCGCAGCCGGCCGCAGGGGCGGCGGGGGCGGCGGGCGCCGGGGGGCCCCGGGAGCGGGCGGCGGGCGCCAGGGCGGGGCCGGGCCCCGCGGTGGCCGCGGCGGCGGCGGGCTGTAGCCTGGTGCCCGCGGCTCGCCAGCAGCACTGCACACAGGTGCGCAGCCGGCGGCTCATGAAGGAGCTGCAGGACATCGCGCGCCTCAGCGACCGCTTCATCTCGGTGGAGCTGGTGAACGAGAGCCTCTTCGACTGGAACGTGAAGCTGCACCAGGTGGACAAGGACTCGGTGCTGTGGCAGGACATGAAGGAGACCAACACGGAGTTCATCCTGCTCAACCTCACCTTCCCCGATAACTTCCCCTTCTCGCCGCCCTTCATGCGGGTGCTCAGCCCACGACTGGAGAACGGCTACGTGCTGGACGGCGGCGCCATCTGCATGGAGCTGCTCACGCCGCGCGGCTGGTCCAGCGCCTACACCGTGGAGGCTGTCATGCGCCAGTTCGCTGCCAGCCTGGTCAAGGGCCAGGTAAGGCTGCGGAGCCAGGGGCCGGGGGTTGGGGTGGGTGGGAGTTCGAGGGTAGGCCAGAGATGGGAAGTGATGTCTGACCCCTCTAGGGGCAAGTGAGCTCTGATCCAGCTCATTGCCTGGGGACACTTCGTCCCACGGCCTCTGCTTCTTTTCCCTAAGGGATTTCTTCCCGTCTGTTTTTGCGTCCCAGCCCTCTGGTCTCCAGCGCTGGTCCTACTAGAACCGCTGGGCTGTTTGGCTTGTCGGTTCCCTTGCTTTCTGCTTTCTGCTCACGGTCTTGTTCCAGGATCCTCCCTGTTTTTCGCTACTTCTTCTCTGCTGGCTACACTTCACTCTCTCTTCCTCTTTCCCCGGCGATGGTCCTTCCCCCCTCCTCCTTCCTTTCCCACAAATCCCTTTCCCGTTTTCCACCGTGAGTTTCCCATACTCTCCTGACCTTCTCCGTTTCTCCTCCTCTCCACTGCCTGTTTAACTGGTCTCTGGTCAGCATGATTACCGCGAAGGTACGAACTTTTCCTGAAGCTTAGGATGTAACTATCCAGCCCAGCACATCATACACAGGCACATGCGCGCGCACGCCCACGCGCGCGAGGGGGCGCGCACGCGCGCGCGCACACACACACACACAAACAAGTACACATATACACGCACATACATAAAAGCACACATATACACACACTCGCACACACGTGCATACACACACACACACACACACACACACACACACACACACACACACGTTTCTTCAAATCTCCCAGGTGGACTTTATAAAGACCAGGCCAGCTGCCTCCTGTGAAGCTCTGTCTCCTTCTCCTCCCTCCCAGCAGCCACCCTTGTAAAGGCACAGGTCCTCCTGGAAGGCTCTCTCCAGGCAGAAGTGTGATTGAGTCTTTCCTAGTGTTAGCAGGCCGGACTCCATTCAGGGAAAGCTGCCCTGACCATCTCAGCCTGGTACTTGGCCCTTGGAGAACGCCTCTGGAGTACAGGCTGGGCCTTGGTCTCTTTCAGACCCTGTTTCTTCTCTTTCTTTACCTGTGCCCCCCCCCCATGGGTTTCAACGCTAAAGATTCGACCAAGCACAGAAAGGAATGCTAAGCAGGTCACCTGAGCCTTCTCACCTATGGCATCACGGGGCTACTTTACAGAGAGACAGCCCCCAAACGGATAGGACATCAGTGCGTTTTCCAAGATACGCCTCCCACCCCGCTGCAGAGAAGGGCATGGTGGTTTGTTTTCTCAGGGTCTATGTTCTTGGCCACATTCAAATCGATGGTGGGCATTTCCCAACATTGTTTTGTCAAATCACATTTCTATCTGGCATGGACATCTTCAATATTTACAGAGAATTCTTATTTTCTTTAAAAGCCCCCAATGACCTCCATGTGGTCTTTGCACAGCCAGCTCATCAGGAACGATCATTTCTTCCCCAGTGCCTGTGGCGGCCCCTTTCACTGCAGGTACACGCACTAACCAAACACACTAATCAAATGGAGCTTTTTCTGCCCTTTTCCCTCAAGGCTGAATGCCTGAGATTTAAAAAAAAAAGAAAAAAAAAGGCATCCCAGTGCCAGCAAAAAGGTCACTGCATCCTGAGCCATCCTACCAGTCCACCTTTTCCTGGAGTCCCATTTCCGGTAGGCTGAGCACAAGGGCTCCAGAGCAAGGCTGTAACAGAGTAGGTCAAGGCTTTGACAACGAGTTATCCCACAGTGAGACACTGGCTGGAATACAGTGTGCATGTGGCTGAGTGCATGCACTGGGAGACGGGGGAGCTAGCTCTGTTTCCCAGTGAGGCTTATAGGAATGCAATGGGAAGATGGTCCTCAGAATGCCATGGTCATTTGCTTCTCAGTCACTTCTTGAGGAAGATGATTTGGAGGGTCAGAGAAGAGGAATGTAATTTGCCCCACAGACTCGAATCTGTGGCATGATGGACTCGGGAGGTATTTAAGGCCCCAGCCTGCATTCTGAGACTCGAGGAAATAATGATTTTGAATGAGGAAGTGGGATTGGTAAACAGAAATGTCTTGATAAATAGTTTTACAATTTTCACTTAGTGCTGGGAACAACAGCTCCCTTGGTGTCCTTCTCCGTCTACGTCTTGGAGTTTGTGTTCCATTTCTTTATAAAAGAAACTGAGAGTCACTGCAGTTGAGAGCATTACTCATGGAAAACAGAGTTAACAGCACTTTCTTCCTGAATTTGATAAGCAATTAGACCCTGTTCCTTCCACCTAGCAGGTTGCATTGGATCATCTGATGAGACACGGTACTTTTTAAATGATGGTCAAGACTTGGTACTTTTTTAAACGGCTGTTTACTTCCTCTGTATTTCCTATCCCCTGGTTTCAACATTCCCAGTTTTCCAAAAGAGGGTGATATGTGGTACACATGAAATATTCAAGTGCCATGAAAGAGTTGAAGAGATGAGCAGTCATTAAAGTTTCAAGGGCCTGGGTACGGCAGGGCAGCGGCAGCAGCATCTCTGGTAACCGAAGGGCTGTGATGCCTTCATCCCTTTGCAGATCCATGACCAAGGGCTGTTCACTGCACATGTGCTAGCTACCAAACTATTTCCACAGTTAGAGGTAATGTACTTTGAACCCATCCAAGCACCTGATAAGCTATTCAAAGGAAGTAGGACTACTACTCACCTATAATCACTTAAGGTGCTGTTACACTCTAGTGGCGGTCCGGTCCCTGTCTGTTTGCATTTCTCTTTTAGGGTTTGTTTTTTTTTTTTTCTTCTTAAGCTGCAGTTAGAAAAACCTTGTTTGTCTTTTTCATAGAGGAAAACACTCACTTAAACTTCTGAATTGAGTCTTCAGAAAAACCTTCCAGGGTCTTCAGAAAAACCTCAAGACAGCTTTAAGAGTTTAAGGTGTAACATTCAAAAGTATCTGGTTAATAGGGTTGTTCACAAAGTTGGAAGCTCAGGTTTGTCCTCTGTGTGAAGAATTCAGGAACTTCATGAGACTTTGCCTGGGCTGAATGTATATCTTGTGTTTCCAAAGTGGCTTTCACATTGCATTGTGGATTATTCTGAATTAAATAGACACATTTGTCTCTTATGTGCTACATTCTGTGTATAAAGAGACATAAGCCTCTTACTTGTTTATGACTAAATCAAGGGATTCTAAATAGGGACATTTTTTTTTGTTGTTTTTAAGATGATACTGGAACTCAAGGCAATCCTCTTTTATCAACCTCCTAAACGTTGGGGTGACAGGTGTGACCTTTCACACTCACCAAGAGAGGTTTGGGGTAATGCATAGTTCTCTACAGTTGGGTGAACAATTTCTGGGCCTTTGAAATAATCCAGTGCAAATGATAAAAGCTTTTAGCGTAGCATTTGCCTCCTCGGTCACGCACAGAGCCCTAAGAACACAATGCGTAGCTCCACTGTGATGCCATTGGCATTGAAAAGCTTTCAGAGTTTTGTCCTGAAGCTGAAGGAAGCTGCAATGCCAGCATAGAGCTCACACTAGCAGGCTTCACAAGCAGTGAAACTCCATGTTCTGAGATTGCTGAGAACAGAACCTGCAAGCCTAGGCCGTCTGGCTCTAAGACTAAAAGGAGAGCCTGGTCACAGAGTGCCTCCAAGCTCAGGAGCATCTATCTCCAAGGGCACATTTGAAGGCTGCATGAGTGCCAGACAGCCCTCCCACTGCTGCAGATAACAGGCACTTGATTATGCCCTAACTCAGGGTTCTCTTCAGACGCTTGCACACCTCCTGAGTGTCCCCATTTTAATTAATTTGCTCTGTCGTCAGAGAACCAGATGGCCCCTGAATGACAGTTCCTCTCCCTTCTCCTGTCCCTTCAGAACTGAGTATCTGCATTACAAACGGCAGTGACAGCAGCAGCTAACATTTCCTGTTTTCAATGCCACAGTCTGGCCAAGCTGAGCACAGCAGCCACTAAACTTTCCCCAGGGTGGATTCCTCCCATGACTACCATACAGGTGTGGAAACCACAGCTGTTTGAAGTCAGGATGACTTAACTCTCCACTCTCATCATAACGTCTCATGAGAGGCCAGACTCCCGAGTCAAAGGTGTGAGAAAGGACAGCAATTCATGCTGGGCTACCTGGGTACCTTTGCTGCTTCCAGGTGGCCATCCATTAATTGCCACCTACCTGGTCATCGCTGTCACCCACGGAGAAGCAGCGGTAGCCAGCTACCTGCAAAAGGTTCTCAGGTCCTCAGGACCAAATCATCCTTGAGTCTTAGTGTTTGGATAAAAGCTGGTCAGCAACTGAAAGAGTGCCACACTTCTGAGATTTTATTGATGAGGGAACCCAGCAGGAATCGCCGCGTGTCTGAGTGGCGCCAGAGTGAGGGCTGTGCAGCCCAGCGGACTCAACTGCAGTCCAGGAAGGTGGTACAGCCCAGGAGTCACTTCAGAGCTTGCGGTCTGCAGCCACACCTGTGCAACCTTCTTAAAAATATGTGTGATATTTTATTAACTTTTTGAGAATTTTATACATGCACACAATATATTTGGATCACATTCACCCCTCACTTCTCTCCCTAACTCCTTCCAGATCCACACCCTGTGTTGATATTTTGTGTATGCTCTAACAAATAAAGCTCACCTGAAGATCAGAGGACAGATCCAGCCACTGATTAGCCATAGAGGTCAGGCAGTGGTGGCACACACCTTTAATCCCAGCACTTGGGATCTCATGCCTTTGCTCCCAGTACTCTGGAGGCACACACGCCTTTAATCCCAGCACTAGGGAGGTGGAGACAGGAAGTGATATGGCTGGGCAGAGAAAGGAGTATAAGGCAGGAGGAGAAAGGAGCTCAGTCTTTCAGGCTGAGGATTCGGTAGAGGTAAGGAGTCTTTCTAGTGGCTGGCTGCTCTGCTTCTCTGATCTTTCAGCAAGCTTTATTTGTTAGATCATACATGAAATATCACCACACACACTCCCATCTCTCCCGACTTGGTATGACCCGCTGTCTGATTTATGTCACTCATACTCAGGGACGTGGGCCCATCAGTGGTTCCTGGGTGACTTACCAGAGACTCTCCCTCCCGCAGAAGCCATCAGCAGCCAATAGCTTCTCAGCTAGATGTGGGAGCTCACGAAAAACCCACCCCCACCCCCGTTGCCGGACTGTTTACTGGCTAGATCTGATACAGGTCTTGCAAAGACAACCAAAGCTGCTGTGAGTTTATGAGATCAGGAACCCTGTCATGTTGAAAAGACACTGCTTTGATCCAGTCTTCCCTGACCTCTGGCTCTTCACACAGACACACACACACACACACACACACACACACACACACACACACACACACAGAGAGAGAGAGAGAGAGAGAGAGAGAGAGAGAGAGAGAGAGAGAGAGAGAGGGAGGGAGGGAGGGAGGGAAGGAGGGAGGGAGGGAGGGAGACCCTCTTGATGATCTCTGAGGGTGGGGACCTCCTACCTTGTTGGTAGAAAGGGGACACAGATGTCCCAGTCATAGCTGAGCCCTCGACAGTTACTTACTCTCTACCTTTTGACCAGTTGTGAGTTTCCATTCAGTCCAACCTTTTGACATTGTAATACCATGTGGTTATCTGCAATACTCACACTCAAGAATGGCGCAATCAATCAAGTGACAGCTGTCCTGGAACATGTGTGGCCTGTGGCCTTCAGGTTGGGCGTGTGGCCCTATGGCAGAGAGTATAGGTTCAGGTGCACGTACAGTCAGAAGTAAAGGGGAGATTACTCTGCTTTAGACATCCCTTCCTTGGACCTCACTCCAGAGCCTCGGACCAAGCAACAGCATTCATTTGTGACTGCACAAATACACACGGTCACGAAGAGTGACACAGACCATCGCCGGTGAGCTCCTCAAACCTATGGCTTCTGACCTGCTGTAACAGACACTGTGTGTCCAGAGCTTTGTTAATTCGCAAGAGCTGTCTCCTGGAGGTCCCGTGGCCTGGTGGCTCCCGTGACAGACCTTCGTTCTCCCACAGCTCTGAAAGCTAGACATCAAAAATCAAGGTGCAATAGATCGAGCCCGCTTCTCCTGAGGCCTCTGTCCTTGACTTGTAGATGGCATCTTCCCCCTTGGTCCCCTTCACGTCATTCTTTCTCCATGTGTGCCTCTGTCTGGCTTCTTATGATAATGTCGTCCTAGTGATTTGGGCCTATCTTGAGGACCTCATCTTAACCTGATAACCTCTAAAAGACCCTATCTGTAGATAAGGTCATGTTCCTAGGTTCTGAGGGCTGTGGGTTCAACGTTTATACTGGGATGAGGGAGACATACCCATAACCAACTCATATAGAGATTTACTAACTAGTTCAACATATTGGTTCCAAAGAGCCTGCTACTGGCTGGTAAAACATGAGTGAAGCCATGCTGTGAAGGCACAGGATGGTGAATCTTGCCTGTAGTGCCAAGCCAAGAAATGCCAGTGCACTCCAAGGGAAGCCAGGGATCCTACACCCCGAATAGTGTCAACTAGGGTTGGGGTAGCAGGTATGTCTGATTCACCCCAAGAGACAAGGCTTTTATTAAGAGTCACAGTGTCATTTTGTCCTATGCTGCATGGAAGGGGCAGAGATAATTACCAATGATGATGACTCTGCAGCTAGAAGTATCGATACGCCTGACTATTTGGAGAAAAAAATAGCTCCTTGTTCTCCTATCAAGTAGGGCAGGCAGGAGGACACCGACAGGACTCTGCATCCTAAAAATAGCCCCACACCAGCCCCAGTGCTCCGTTGAGAGCTCCCGCCCCCAGTACCTAGCCCAGTTAATAATAGGAGCTACTGACTCTCCCGCCTTGCGAGTCCAGGAAATCGGAGTTGGCTAGAGCAGGATGCCCGTGTGTGCTTGCTTACCTTTGTGATTTAACTGATGGGGGAGATTGCTCTGCTTGAAGAGACGACAAGCAGTTACTACTGTGTGGTGGGATACTAAGCTGAAATTCTGACAGTAGCACAGCCCTAAGACTCCAGCGTCTCCTCTGCATCTCTTCTTTATACCCAGGAATGATTCTTCTGGATCCAAGTTTAGAGGTAGAACAGCCACCCTAGTACCCCAACCATGTTGGGAACAGATAAGGAACCAGCCATAGTGGCGCTCATGTGAAAATAATAAAGTAATTAATAATGATAATAATAATAATAAATAATAGAATAAATAAGCCACTTATACGGGTCCTCTGTGCCACATTTCAACTATCCCCATTGTGGATTTTGCTGCTTGGTTAATAAGGAAAGAGAGGGGAGGTAATCACATGGCTGTCCTTTCCTCTCTGCCAGTGGTTCTCACATGTAGGGATACATTATGTACCTGACGATTTAACTCTCCCAGTACTAAGGCCCAGCCCTCAGAGCTTGACATCATGGTCTAGCTTCAGACCCTGTCAGAGGCTGCAGATAAAGCCTCTGTGTGGCCACTGTGAAAGCAAGTCTTTCCTTCCCTCTGACCATTTGCACAGCCCAAGGAGGAGAAGGCTGGAGAGAGACAGTGGTCAGGTCAATCCACTCAGCATCCCCAGGTCCAGCTGGGCAGAGCTGGAGCCAGGGAGGGGGACACCATCTGCGCATAAATCCACTAGTTAGAGCATTCTCAGGGGTGAGCACACGGAGGCCTGGGGCTTCCAGGTTCTATGGCTGGAGAAGCCTGTGGAGGACCTGCCTCGGAGAGCCCACCATCAGTTAGAATAGTGCACAGCCCATTTGTGGCAGCGTTTGCTTTTTTTTTTTTTTTTTTTTTTTTTGGTAATTTTTTTGAGGACATGCATATTCATAGAATGTCCACAGCCCTGGCAATGGACCACGGCCTGGATGTGTACCAGGGACTTGCATGTGAAGAGTCTCCAGTTGCTCTAAGTGACGTTCTCAAAGATAGCATCCAGCTTAAGGAAGCCAAGCCTTGACGGGGAGCTTGCCTGTTCTTCCGGTGTGTTTTGTTGCTAAAAGACAGAGAGATGGATATTTCCAACAACCAACCAAGAGCTCACTGCAACAGCAGCGGGACTTCCAGCAGGGGCCATGCGTTCCCGCCTGCTGGTGGGTGCGGTGGCTCAGACGACCTGCTCCTTCCTCATTACCAGCTGGCGAGTGGCTGAGGCTTCATTGATGAACTATTTCCTCCTTGCCCCCCACATCGGTCGGTCAGCATTCACTTGCTGAGGGTCTCTCGTGATTTGTCATCACATCAGTCTTAACACTCCTGTGCTATCTTTTCTCTACTCTGTGCATTGTCCTAGGCCCTCCTCGTGGCTTGTTAATCCCATGAGACTCAGAGGAAATCCTGTGAGCAGGGCCACCGAGGATACCAGACTGGGGAAGCCAGATGGGGAAGCAGATGTGGGACCATCCAGAAGGAAAGGCTGGCAAGTGAGGATGGGTGTGGCTGTGAGAGCAGGGAAGGAGCTAGTGAGGTGTGCCCTTCCCCCAAGCAGCAAGGCCGCTGTATTCAGAAGACACAGTCACGGAGGGATCCTCATGTGTGCTCCCCCAGCCTCCAGTCTCCCTATAGCTTCCACCCTCCCCCACCACTTGCATGGCGTCTCGAAAACGCAGACCTCTTTTGTTGTTCAGACTATGCATTATGAACCTTCTAGAACACAGCCGTAGTCCGCCAGTACTGCTCACCACAGTGGCAATCTTTCATTCTCCATGGCCCCCACTGGGGGGTCCCACCAGCCCTTCCTGCTGGAATGCCTTATGACCTTATTCACTAGAAAGAGCCCCTGTCCACCCTTCAGAACTCTGCCAACATGCCCCGGCTCCTCCGGTTACAGCAGTGGCTTTCTCCCCTTAACCCATCTGCACCGATAGCAAAACACTCCTGTCCTGCATGTCCCACTAGGTGCTATGGGTGGACAATTGTAAAAACGTTCCTGTCCTGCGTGTCCCACTAGGTGCTATGGGTGGACAATTGTAAAAAACGTTCCTGTCCTGCGTGTCCCACTAGGTGCTATGTGTTGACAGTTGTATTTTTTTTCCTCTTCACGGTGTCCATCTGTTTGAGCAGATGTCCCACACCCTTCACTTCCCCCTTTCTGCAGTATAACCTAAAAATTCGAATATGCATCAGGTGTTTCTGCTGTCAGTGAAGGAGGATTGTGGGTAGGCAAAAAGAAACTCAGCGTGGGCAATCCTGGGCCTTTGCCGTTCTGAGGGTCCGGAGGCTTACAGCCCCAATCCCTGAGAGTTGAGGGCCTATTGCTCCAAGCTTTAGAACCCAGAGACTCAGTGGCTCTCACCTCTCAAATTAGAGGCTCTCACGCTTTAACTCCCCGTTTCCTGGGACTGGCAGCCATCATGAGCCCCAGCCTCCAGCAGCAGTGAGCGGTGACAGCAGACAGTGGCAAGCAGCAGCTGAGGGAGCTTCCTGGTATCCTAGCACAGTGTGGACCTCAGATGCTGGGACCCTCGGTGCTATGGTGACAAGTGTCACAGCTTCGAGATCCCGGGTGTCAGGACGCTCAGTCCTTGACAGTGAGTAGTACTGCAGCTCAAAGGCCTCAGGTGCCTGAGACCTTTGGTCCTTGGACAGCTTCACGGAATTCTTCCAGAAGCCAGGTCTCATCTTCACCTCTCCGCAGGCCTCTGCTCTTTCTGCTGCCCATATTCCCGCCCCCAGAAAAATCACTCAGATGTGTCCGCTGTTTCCTCACGACCACCACTGCTGTGGCCAGTCGGCTGCCCCCTTTCCTTTCTTCCAGTTACCAGCTCAGCCCACCGAAGTAACCATAAAGACCAAATGTAGGCCAGGGGAGGCTGCTGATAAACGCCTTTCCTTGTCCAGACGTTGCAACAACCTGCCGATGATCACGGTCCTGGATGCAAATGAAAGATGACTTTACACCAGTCACTCTGGTCTCTCATGAAAATCAGTGACCATTTGTACCAGCGACCAGCCTCCTGCTGGGCCATGGGGGACGCGCTTCACCTCTCACCCAAGCAAAAATAGACCGGCAGGCTCATCTAGGGCTCCCCACGGCTTGTGATAACAAGAGGTCTGGTGCAAGCTGTTTGGAAACAGTCTCTGGCAGCAAGCAGCTGTGATTGCTATGCAGCTTCCTCAAGGCATCGTGGAGTGTTCAAAGCAGCCACTGCTGGTATGAGGAGAGTCCAGCTGGCTGTTTGGCTGATAATCCTTGACTTCGGGCATCTGCATCTGGGGCACAGCTGTCAGTTGGGGAGTGAAACTGTCCCTGCAGTTTAGTTTATTTAAAGGATAAATAAATATTAGGAGGAGTGCTTACAGTAACGGCTTCTCATTAACGTAACGGTGTTTTGAGAGTGTTTAACGGTGCTCTGACAATGCCTAGTGCCTGCACAATTACCCCAGGGAGAGTGGGGTCCCTCTAATTGGTCCCCCTTCCTGTGAGCCAGCTGCTTACACATGGTTCCATGGATCATTTCATTAAATCCTGGCAGCAGCCTGTGAGGTGATGCTGTTTTGATTTTCACTTCACAGAGGAGGAAACAGAGCACGTTTGGGGGAGGACTCATGTGCCAGAAGCAAAGAGAGAGAAAGGAACAGGGCTGAGGCACCATCAGATGCTCCAGGACCAGAGCCATTCATTCCAGCATCTACCTAGTGAGCGGCCACCACCCAAGTGCCATACAATGCCCATCTGTTCACCATGGGTGACTGTCGATGGCATAATGGCCTCCACACCCAGAGTGCCCACATGGCCTCAGCTCTCAGGACTGAACCAGGGGAGGGTCCATGTGTCCATCAAATTTAGGCCATGGCTCTGAAGTATCAGCAAAGCCCAAACTCCACAGAAGCTTGTTGAGTCCATTGTGAGAACCATAAGCATGCTTTAGTTCTTTGAAACTGTAAGAGAAAGATAATTATCACCATTTTATTTCTTCTCTATACAAAAGAGAAAGGAATTTTAAAGATTCTGAAAATAACTCAAGAATGAAGTGCTTTTTAGAGATAATTATCACATTGGCAAAATCAGTAAGATTGAAGAAATTACTACTTTAAATATAATTTCTGTAAAATAAATACCAATTCCCCGTCACAATATTTGGCAAGCATTTTCCTTTACCCCCAGAAAAATTGTTAGATTTTTTGATGAGGGAAATAAGGAAATGCTATCTCTATATTGATAAGATCACACCTCAAGTTAAAATGTGCTCCGCCCATCAGGAATTGCAGAGAAAATCTCCAGATAAATGCCATTAAGGGTATTTTCCGTTTTTAAGCTTGAAAATAAGACTTCTCCAAAATCCAGAATATGGAGTTAGAGATTTTCCTTTATCATGGCAGTGGTAAATAACAGCTTTGGGGGTGGTGTTTGGACCTGGTGGGAGCACGGCTGTTAAAACTGTGCTGCCACACTTCCCACGGCCACACTTCCCACGGCCACTGTGACTCCTGAGAGTCAGGAGCAGGGCGATGTGACTTCACCAGAAAAGTTAGCTGGGATTGGATGTGATCGTATCAAAACCATAGCGATTGCCGCCAGCATCCATCTGTGCAGGGACCCTTGGAGGTTAATGGCACACCGGATGCAATGTGCCTTCCTGGCCAGGGGACGTAGAGATACTATAGAGGAAACTTACCAAGAATGGAGTTTGCTACAAATGTAATGAATTGTAGGTGGCTGGGCATTACAAGACTCTGTATGAGACACAGCTTTTTAAGAGTCATCAGAATATCTCTTCATAACACTACATTCTATTTCCCCTTCCTTGGAAGATGCGCAGAATAGTATATGAATCATCGTTTTGTTATCGTTGGTTTTTTGTTTTTGTTTTGTGGGGGGGCATGCATTAGACACGAAGGCACACCCCATCTCCTTACAGGGGGAGAGACAGAGGACCAATCTCAGGTTTCATCCTCCACTGTCCAAACAAAACAAAACAAAATCAATCTCTCTTCACCATCTAGAACACACAAAAGAGTCACCAAATAGGCTAGACTGTCTGGCAAATGAGGCCCAGGGTACTGCCTGTCTCTTGCTGGGGTCCAAGGCTCCAACTCAGGTGCTCAGGGTCGTAAGGCAAGGGTGGAACCCAGCTCCTCTACCTTCTCAGCCTCTCATGGTCGGAAGTCCTTCCCGAGGTTCATGCCTGCAGGTGTCTGAGGACTTGTCATAGAGTGAGTGTCTGCCACCCCTTCTTTTTGTCTTTGTTCCCTTCTTTCCAGGTTGTTCTGAAGAAGAGGGAGGGCAAAGGGAAGGTTTCTCACCTACAGTAGCAAGGCCGTGTTCTCCAGGGACAGCACCTGCATTCCACGTACAGGCAGGCAAGCAGGACACTAAGGGTTTCAGACCCAGCTCTGTGTTCAGTGTCCTTTGACTGGCTTTATGATGGGTGTTATAAAGCATGACAATCTGAGAGAACTCGGATAAGAACTTTTTTTTCTGTATCAACCCATAAAATTACATAAAACTTTAAGGACATTATCTTAATTCATAAATAAGACTAACCTGATAAAAAGTGAGCTTGAACTCTACTGAATTGGATTAGGGTGATGATTTTATTAGTAATTTTGTTTTAAAAGGATCCTGGCATCTGCCTTTTCATTAACAGGAGTGATGGAGGTCTTGTGGTTGTTCCTGAGGATCAGGCAAGGAGAAATAGAGATTCCCGGAGCCTCTCCCCCAAGCATGTGGCCCTGCAAGGTCACCTCCACAGAATAATGCCTTTAGAAGCACAAAATAAAATGCATTAGAAAACTGTCATGGTTGGCTACAGTTGCTACATTTGTGATATGATGAGCTTGGCTATGAGGTTAAATGACACTCTGCTAACACAGGATCAGGACCAAGAGCACAGCCAGAAGTCCCGACAGCCGTGAGCCTCTGCGATGTTTACAGATGTGGACAGCTAGGATGTGACTGTTTTCAAATGTGGAATTCCTTTTTTTGTTTCTTCTATTGTTTGGGTCAGGGTCTCACTCTCAGCCCAAACTAGCCTGCAACTCACTGTGTAACCCAGGCTGACATGAAGCTCATGGCAATCCTCCTGCCTCAGCCTGACAAGTGCAGCGATTACTACTCATGACAAAGTCGTGGTGTTGTTATTGTGATTTAGTTCAGAGCAAGTAAGTGAAGAGAAAGAGACTTTCCCATTCAGAGTCACAGCCCCTGGGAGCCCTTGGGTCACAGACCCTGGGAGCACTTAGGGCAGGTGAAAAGCCTCAGGTGGCATCTGCTTTGAATGATGGCAGTCTTGGGGATGCTCTTAAAGCTTACTCTACAGCTCATAGCAGAACCTTTGGGAAAGGTTCTGTCTTGGTTCTGCCTTGTTACTGTTGGGTGGGGTTAAGATAAAATTCTGGATCTAGAGGTAGACGAAGGTTCCAGTCTCATTGTTCCTCCTGACCACGCTGAGGGCTTAAGGTGCCTCCCCTAAAGATGAAAAGCACTCACTCCACCACACAGGGGAACCCCACACTGGGGAAATGATGAACATGGTGATTCCTAGAGAGGACGTGATGAGTAGATGACCCTTCTTTGAAGGACTAGAACTTGCTAAAAATACAATAAAACTATAGCCACCGGCCCAGCCGTGAGTTTGCACGAAACACCCACTGTGGAGAGTGATCTGCTGTTGTATCCGTGTTAGCTCAAATTTCCAGCACTAAGCCCCAACTCAATCCGAAGAAGCACAAGGTAACCCCCTTTTTGTTTTCTCTCAGGATGAGCCCTTGCCATGGCTCTGTGGGCTTCATTTCAGCCCTCATCAAAGCATTTCACGTCATCAGACACTGACATCTGACAGTGCCCTACCCAAGCCCGGCAGCTGAGGCAGGCGGTACTCTAGTTACAGCCCAGCTCCCGCCCCTTGTACTGTAGTAACTAAACTGTGCTTTTTATTGGAAGTTGGGAGTTTTCACCTGTGTAACTCTGCTCAATTCTGGTCTCCTAAGAATCCCATTCTATGGCTGGGAGATGGCCTAGTGACTGAGAGGGCTCGTTGAACAAGCGTGAACCTAAATTCAGATCCAAATACCCAAGTCAAAAGCCAGGCATGGCCACACATGCTGTAGTGTCAGTGGGCAGGGGAAGGAGGAGCTGCAGGGTGCAGAGACAGAAGGATGGCTGGCGTTTGCTGGCCTCCAGGCTAGCTCCAGGGAAGGATTTCATTCTTCCATAGTGGAGTCTACAGGGATAACGTAACCAATCTGGGGCCTGGGTGTGTTGCCATGACTACCGAGGTAGGCATGACACGGTTTTGAGCATCATGGTCGGCGAATAGAAAGACTTCTGCCCAGCAGCTCAGACTGCTTCCTTGTGTTTATTTTTCACGTTTATTCATGTTTAGTATCTCTTTCACTGAATCTAATCTCACCTGAAAGCTTTTCGGTCATCCTATCCTACATGAAATCTTGAGAGTCTTCCATTTCCAGCTTTGCCCCACTCATGTCTGCAGCTATGAGAACATGCTCAAGTCATCCTGGGCTTTCCCAGCATCATCAATGTCCCTGAAAATCAGCCAGAGCCCTCCCCAGTCCTAGGGATCCACACTTAGTTGGAAGGGCAAACCCAGCAGGTTCTGCAGTAGCTTTTAGTCAGTGATGGTATTCTGTGTCCCTGGTGGGAGCCAGTGGCTTGATGGCCATAAGCAAGGGTAGCTGTGAAGTGACCTTCTCAGGACTGTTGAATGACCCTTGCCATCTCCGTGATCAGAAGAAGTGCAAAGACTTCAGAATGAACTGCTTATTGCTGTAGCAGTTTGAATGAGAATGGCCCCCATAGGCCGGTATATTTGAATGTTTGGTCCTTAGTTTGTAGACTCTCTCTCTCTCTCTCTCTCTCTCTCTCTCTCTCTCTCTCTCTCTCTCTCTCTCTCTCTCTCTGTGTGTGTGTGTGTGTGTGTGTGTGTGTGTGTGTGTGTGTGTGTGTGCCCTCCCACTTGGGGGTAAGATACAAGGTCTCAGCTGATGCTCCAGTCCCATGCCTGCCTGCTGCCATGCTAGCCCAAATGTGAGAGGAATTGCATGAAGGATGCCTAACAAGCCACCCTCAGAGGTGTCAGAAAAGGAGTGGGGGCTTGACCCCCAGGTGCTGGGATCTGTAATTGAGGTGCTGAAGACCAAGCCTCTGATTTGTACTCAGCTTTAGAATAAACAGAGCATCTGACAGTTTCTGGAAGGGATTTTGGTATAAGAAACAAGGAGTCAGCAGTCTTGTGCAGCAAGACAAGTTCACAGATTTCATGGACTCCTAAGGGTAACATGAAAGAACCATGATATACCAGACTCTGAATGATCACCAGGAGCCCTGGATCACTCTCCTTTCTATGGAGCATAAATATCAAGGGCATCTTTTTCCCTCCATATGGTCTCTTGTTGGAACATCTTCATATAGGACTTGCCAAGGGTCCAAGACTGACAGACCTCTAATTAGAGAAATGTCTACCCAGCCTGCAGACTGAAGAAGTGAGCCCATCAGAGGATTCAGGAATTACAAGACCACCCAACCCTCACTCTGCTGCACCCAAGGCAGAACAAATCCCTCCACAATTGTGGGACCATTGATCTGAATCTTATGGGAATCCTAGGATTCCCAGCAAGGCTAAGGGAAATGTTAAAGTCGCTGCTGTGGGGACATGACTGACATTTCCAGCTATGAAATATACTATGAAAGACTGTTTTGTCAAAATGGGGTCTCAATAAAAATAACACACTGGTATCAAGTGACCCTGTAAGTCAACCCCAGTGGAATGGTACAAAGAAGGACACATAAATCATCTTGTCCCCCAGAAGCATATGTCTGTACATCAGGCAATGTTTGCCATTTGACTTTTCCTCTGCATGCCATTCTTTCTACACAATTATAATGAAAATTGGTACCCACTCTTAATTTTCTTCACCTCCCTTCGGTTTCTTTTATTTTTCTGTCTCCTGCTGTTCTTTTGAATCAGTAAGTCATGACATTCAGATGAATAATGTTTTAGAAAATATTATAGAATATTCAAGAAGGTTTTACTTTGAATTGAGTGAGTAAATCCCTTATACCTAACTTTTGCACACCACATCTTAAATGTGGCATATATGTAGGGGAAGATTATGAGTTGGGGAGCAGAAACTACAGGAAGAAAATGAGTCACATGAGTAGATATAGGGGTTCATAATGTGTGCTCAGAACAGACGTGGGGGGAGGGCATGTGACAGGTGACACCCCACACACACACACACTTCTTCTGGTTCGTAGTACAGTGGTGCAGATTTGTGATAGGATTTTATAGCAGAGTCTCATTCTAGAATATTCTTAGGGCTTTTCAAAACAAATGCCTTAAGTCTCACACTAAGAAAAGTTAGAAAAGTAGGCCTAGTGAGCAAGGTCACATGCAAACCAAGAGCCCAGGGATTTGTGCAGAGCTGAGATGAGTTTAACACCATCTTCTTACTCTATGAAGATTCTTGCCTTGTGCCATATTGAGTTTTGTATATGAATTACAAATCCCACCTTGGACAAAATTCCAAATACGAGGTGATGAGATGCTGTCTCTAGACAGAAGAGAACTGAGAAGCAATACATGTCACTTCCTTCAGACTACCACAGACACCTCCTGGGTGTTCCTCCGCTTGTCTGTTTAATGTTCCAAGGCCTCATCCGAAGTGACTGCTTCGCTGACGTGACGGAGGGTACTCGCTCACTCCTTGCCCAGCTAGAGAAGGACTTGGACAACACATGGCAGTCACCAAGAGGACAAGATAACTCCTGGGTCTGAGCTGCCAAAAGCTGGCAGCAGGAGACTGGACTCTGGAAGGCATGGCAGGAGAGGCGACCTTGGCCCCAGAGACTTTATTGTTTATACCGCAACTGTCCCAGGAAACCCCAGGGCAAAGCTAAACACAGTAATGGCCTTTTGAGAATGGATCCACTCTAACTCAGAGGGCAGATCTTTTTCCCTCCAGGTGTTCTAACCCTTCAGAGATGAGCATTCAGGACTCTTAAGAGCCAGTGTCCTGCTGCCCAGAGAGAAGCTAGAGCTTGGAGGAATAACGAATATCATCCTTATGTAGGACCTTTGAAGCCTCCTCACAAGAATCAGGACACTTCTTAAATGTAACTACCAATTTTTATTTTGTAGACTTTCCAAATTTCAGACCTGAGGGGAGTGTCTGGTAATCATGGGCTGGTGTCTCTCGGTAAGAGTAAACACTGTAATTTCATAACAGGAAGTCAGGAGGGAGGTTGTCACCATGTCGCCTGTGCCGGGTTCCTGTGTTTCTCAAGTTTGGTTAGCACCTTCTGCTCCCTAGGGATCTCTGTGCCATATTAGGACAGGCTCTGTGCCAGCACGCCCTTTTTGGCTTTCCTACCCGGATAATGTTTCCGGAGACCCAGTTTCAAACAACACACACAGGTGGCTTGGTGTCAGGTCTTAGTGAATCTTCACCTTCCTGTTTCCTCTTTCAAAAATCAGAGCAAGCGAGCGTCTACCTCCAGCCTTCTTTAGGACCCAGTGACCTGTGATGGGCAGTGTTTGGCTTGTTGCTAAGTGTGTATGAATAGGTCACAATCTGCTTTCAGCATCCTGAAGTCAAAGCTCCCTGCTGTGTTCTACTCATCCACCCAGGCTACCTCCCCATTCTCCATGAAGCCTTGTCCCTTCTCTCCTTCCAGGCTCCCGTTAAGTGGGCGCTTTCCTTCCATCCCCAGAGCATTTCCTTGCAGCTTCCTTGAAGAGCCAAGCCATGTGTCCCCGCTCCCAGGAGAAAACAAGCCCTTAACACAACACGTCTGCGTGGTACCCACAAGCCATTGCAAGATGTGTCTGTGAAAGCACTGTTGCTCAGCCATCTGTGTTTGGGTTCCATTCTCATTCGTCAAATGTAGAGAAACTCGTGAAAATATCCCCCAGGGGGGGAAAAAAGACTGGCAGGACTGTGGAACTCCTTGGACAAGCCCAGACCTTGCACCTCGAGGACACTCAGTGGATGTCACCAAATGAAGCAGCGCAGGTGCCCTTGGGGTACAGCAAGATTATGAATCATTAGAGAAAGCTGGAGGGTGCTGAGTGCCTGGTAATTGCGGTGTCGGAAGAGTGGACATTTTTAGCAACAAAGCCACACTCCATGCAAGGACATTCTGCGGTTGACAGCAAGGACAGAGCAGCCTCAACTCCCAGCATCATGAGCATTCCGTGCAATCTGAAGTTTCTGCTCTTCTCTCAGCATCACGTTTAACCGGTCAGGGTGTTTTTGTGGATGTGAATTGGCTCTGTGGGGTTTTGTTTGTGACTGGTAGCTTTTGAAGTGTTGTTTTGCTGTTTGCCTGGAAATCAGCAGATGGACACTGGAGAAGTGAATGAATTGCTCCCTGTCCTGAGCCAGGCAGCATGTTCAGTGTGAAATATAGTCGTGTTTGAAGATCTCTCTACTCCTCTTTGATTTTTCTCCTTTGAATGATAGGATATTTCTTGCCTGGTTATAGTCACATCCAAGAACAATTCGGAATTGGTAGTTTTAACAGTCTGGTTGAGGCAAACACTGAACAACCCTGAGTGAGACCCCAGACTGCTGCAAGGCACAGCAGGGAGAACTGTGGGCGGCCATTTCTTCCCCACCCACCAATTCCAAGTAACCACACAGAGGCTTATATTAATTACAAATGCTTGGCCAATAGCTCTGGCTTATTACTAACTAGCTCTTACATTTTAAGTTAACCCATATTCCTTATTCATGCTCTGCCATGTGGTGGTACCTTTATTAGCATGACATATTTATCTTCTGTTCCCTCTGCATCTGGCTGACGACTCCTCTGACTTGGCCCTTCTTCTTCCCAGCATCCTCTGTGTCTGGCTGTCCTGCCTATACTTCCTGCCTGGCTACTGGCCTGTCAGCTTTTTATTAACCAATGAGAGCAATACATATTCACAGTATACAGAAGGATTATTCCAGAGCATAGAATATCTTGTTTATTAGTGTGCACCTTGCATCTGTTCTTACTTTATTCAAAAGTAGAGACATTTGTTAGAATATCCCCAAACATCACCGCCAGTCTGCCACCAAGGCCCAAGAACAGACTACCATCACCCTTTTGGCTCCCAGCAGAAACTGATAGAGTCTGTGCCTCCAGTCACTCCACATTTTCATCTGTGTTCTTCTCATTTGAATTCTCCAAGGATAAGGTAGGCTTGGTTTCGTGCACTGAAGTCCACAGAGGGTAGCAAAGCTGCCAGAGGCCTAGCTACATCTCCTGGGTCCAGCTGCTCAACTGCTTAGATGGTCCTAGGCATGTTTCCACACTTGGCTGCCAAGGCTGGCCAGTCCCAGATGTTCAGGAGAGTCTCCATAAACCTGCTGAGTCATACATAGCCTGTCAAGATAGCTAAGGCTTAAACATAGGCGGAGCTTGGGGAATCCTGCAGAAGAGGGCCAGGAAGGATTGTAAGAACCAGAAGGATCAAGGACACCACAAGAAAATGGTCCACAAAATCAAGTAGGGCCTAAAGGGGCTCACAGAGACTGAAGCAACTATCATGGACCCTATAGGGTCTGACCTAGGCCCTTTGCATATATGGTATGGTTGTATAGCTTGTGTTCTTTTGGGACTCCTAACAATGGGAGCACAGATGGTCACGGACTTTTTTGCCTACTTATGGGACCCTTTTCCTCCTACTGAGTTACCTCATCCAGTCTTAATATGATGGGATGTGCCTATTCTTATTGCAACTTAATATGTCATGTTTGGTTGATATCCCTGGGAGGCAAGAAGCAGGGGTAGCTAAGGCTTGACTCTCTGTATGTGCATCCGAACATATGTGTATGCAAGTGTGTGTGAATATAGGCATATGTATATGTGTATCTGGGATGTTTATAAAGTTAAAATGGATATTTAAAAATACTTATATAAATTTTTATTCAAATAGAATGCATGTAGCTATTTACATCTTAACTTCAGGGAGATATCCCCAATATTTACAATATGACAATTAAAATGATCTTTAATTTTTTGTCTTCCCCTTAATGTACTTAACCCTAAAAGGCAATTAAATGACCAAAGGCATAAATGGATTTTGTCTATAGCTGCTGACTTTGGTCATCTGCCCTAAGGATGGTAACTGTTTAATGGAGAAATAGATGGTTCCCCAATTCCATCCTCCAGTGATGCTTTATGATAAAGCTGGAGTGAGACCTTGCCGAGAGAGAGAGAGAGAGAGAGAGAGAGAGAGAGAGAGAGAGAGAGAGAGAGAAGAGCGAGCGCTGACTTTGAGGGAACTGTGGTAAAAAGCTGTGCTGCCATTCTGGTTCATTGGGTGAACTAGCAATGAACACAGGATTTCTCTCTCCAAAGACACAGAAGTACCCAGAAGACAGAACATAGCATTTTATAGATGACCTATCAGAAGGCATGTCCTCCCCAGGAGTCATCTCTGTCCCTCCATTGGCCCACAGCTGTCTGGGTACCAACAAGTCCACTCTAGTTTGGTATGGTGGTCAGTATTACTCTATGATTCTCTCTGTCACTATCAAAGGTTTGTCTCCTCCTGAAAGGGCCACGAAGATCCCAGACAGGATGACAGTGTGTGAGATTGTGGTGACGTGTTGGTTGTCTAACACCTATAGCTCTGACTAGAGAACATCCTAGATTTTTATATGGGGTGTATGCAGCAGCCCAGCTGTACTCATGTGACCCACACACACTTACACAGAAACACAGGGCCGCTCCTGCACAGAGGTCTGAAACTCACACATATTTCTGCCTATATCCACCAGCCTTCTTTCTGGTCTGTTACCTCTTTAAAGACTGCTAGCCCCAGCACACCCCACTGAAAGAAGAGAAGTGCCTTGGATGACTGAGCAGACAGCCAGGGTCCTGTAGCCCTTCCCTGCCATCAACGGTGTGCATAGTTCATAGACTACACTTCAGATTTCTTCCTGTGCCTCCATTACCATAAATGAAACCTCACAAGTGGGGCGCTGCTTCAAAGGGTGGGGTCAGGCTGCTTACTGATTGGATGCATATCAGCAAGTTGCCTCAGGAGAAGTTATCATGAACGAGCCCGTGACCTCTTCACACACACCCTCAAACACTGAACTGCCTACTCTCACTGGTAAAACATGGCTCATTTTTAAACTTACATTTTCTTATGCTAGTGAGACTTGGCATCTGTGCATTAAGTTTCATGGTTGCATGGGTTGTGTTACCGGTTTCTTAGAGTTCCTTCATTTCCAAATCTCTTCCCTGTGAGTTTCAGATGTTCCCAGTATTTCCTACATTTTCTCTGTTCTCCTCCTCTAGGGTTTTAATGGAAAATCAAACTCTGGGTGGGAAGTAGTTGCATACATCCATCTTTGGTGGTAGATGCTGCATGTAGAGCACCTCTCTCCAAGCTCTCACAGAATGTACTCTGTCTTCACCAACAGCCTTCGATTTCCCTTCACCTGGAGCCTCTCTCCATCACGTGGGCAGAGATCAGCCTCACTTCTCTGCACACCGTGAATGGTTTTCTTGTCCAGGCTTTTTGTAGCTAATGAAAAAATTTCGATTATTTGCCAAGAATTTTACTCATCGCAGAAAACTCTGGTCCCAAGAGGTGAACAGGCCTGGCCAATGACCTGCACTTGAGAGCCAAGTCTGATGCAGGTATGGCTCCTGCGTCAGGTCCCCACCCTGACCCGAAGTGTGTGGGCATCGGGTCCGCAGCCCCTTCCTAGCTGTACCCATAAGGGACTCACATTGCTTGGCTTACATTCCCTGTGGGAAGGGCCCATGTAGTCCAGTTGTCAAGGAGATAGAAATATAAGAATCACACAGCAGTTTGGGGGTCCCAATGTTCTTTATCATATCACATTCTTCAAAAGTAGCCCGGCCCTTACCACTTCTGCATACTCAATTCCGCCATCTTTAAATAGCAAAGTAAGTCTAGTATTGCGTCTTGGTGATAAAAAAAAAAACCCTCGATAATACATGCACAAGTGAAACAAAGCCAGAGGGAAACTGACTGGGTTACTTCAAAGACTGAATAAAGTTGGTGTTTGTGAGCCTTTAAATCATAAAGCAAGCCAAAGTCAGTAGCACAATAACAGAGCAGAGGGGAATTAACTTATTCTGCCAGTGTACAAAATACACCTGGATGAACTTTCCCATTGTGAGGAAAGGGGGAGTTTTGGTGGCTTTCTCCTTAACTCCTTTTGACGTCCCCTAATGTTCTCCCTGTAGCTCCTCCGTGGTGTCACCGGCAAACAGCCACGGCACTGCCCACTTTCAGCAACATTGGTAGATGTCTACTGTGAAACCCTAAGTGTTCCGAAATTGCTTACCTTGTGAAGGATATTCACAGAGACCTGTGATCAGAACTTGAGTGTGGTTGAAGGTCCAACTCTGTGGGGTTAAAATGGCATGCGTGTGAGATCTAAGAGTACATGAGGCTAACGTAACGATGATCGGTGAGGCCATGTTGGTTACCTGGCCAGCGAGGAGCCTGGGCTCTCAGGGTGGCAGCAGTGATGGTAACGTGTGTGGCATGGTGAGAGCCGGCTGTTCTGTAGCTCAGTGAGGCTGCTTGTCCTGGCTCATTGAAGCGGCATTGAAGGATTCCAGGGGTCCACAAGGGGCTGACATTTCTGGTAAATGTGCAGGCATTGTGGGGTCCAGCCCTGATTCCGGAACTAGAGAAAGATTTATGGTGCTGCCCCTCTACCATGGAGAAATTATCTGCCCCCAAGGCTCCAATCATTCATTTGCAAAAGTACAACTTACTTAAAACTAGCCCAGCTGTCACGTGTGAAACACCATGTGGGGCACATTGAGAAGTGGCGATGTGTACACCAGCCTTCCAACCGTGGTATAAGGGCTGCACTCCCTGTTATAGGGGAGAATTCTACAACAGTCCTTGTGTGTTGCTCCATGAACTTGCCTGAGCACTCACCGGATGCCGGACACAGAGAGCTGTGCAGGGCTTGTGGAACTCAGTACCTGAGCAATGAGTGCAGATGTGGTCAGGCTCACTTGGAGTGAGAAGTGAACGCAATCATAAACTCTACAACCCAACGTTGCACAGTCTACAGCTGGCTGTGTGACTTCGTGCTCCTTAAACTGTGCCTCAGTTTCCTCTCACCAGGAGAGATTATGGAATTCTCACCTGGATGAAGACTGGGAAGTTTATACACATGCTCAGAGCAAGGTCTGGCACAAGCTTTCCAAAACCATGCCAGAGTATACAGTAGGCATTGTTCGAAGGTTTCCAGGGATGCTCATAAAATCAGGTGGAATTCTTTTCACTAATGTAATTCTTGCTCAAAAAGCAAAGGCTGTATTACCACATACTCATACAAATTAAGGAACAGTCAGAACATAACCCCAGAAATGACTTGGAAGTACTAGCAGCCATCCCAGTTATTTATGGAGAATGTCTTTTCTATTTTATTAGGACAGAGGAAAAAAATCAGTTCCTCTGTTTTCTAAGCTTTTCAAAAGAGACTAGAGCCAGGCAGTGGTCCTAGTAGCACTTGGGAGGCAGAGCCAGGTGATCTCTGTGAGTTTGAGGCCAGCCTGGTCTACAGAGTGAGATCCAGGACAGGCACCAAAACTACACAGAAAAATCCTGTATCAAAAACAAGAGAGAGAGAGAGAGAGAGAGAGAGAGAGAGAGAGAGAGAGAGAGAGAGAGAGAGAGAGACTAGAAACTGGAATTTAGAATCAGCTTCTTCGTTTGATTGCAATCTTAAGTCTATTTTATGATAATAGAACACTGTGTTTTAGACTGAGGTCTCCGACTTGTTTTGGCAACACTCACTAAGCTGTTTCGGGCCGTATCTCTGCCCTGTTTCATTGGCAACATAAAAAAGTGTTGGGTCTCATTTACTCTGGAGCCACCCCAGTTGCTTAGAACACCTGTGTAACGCCGCCAGCAGATTAGACAGACTTCTGAAAGACACAGTGCAGCCCTCAAGTCCTACCTTTCTTCCCCTCCAGCTGGCTGCAGCACACCGTGTGGTCGGTATTTTCTTTGTACTCGGGGCTCGGAATTGCGCAAGACACGGTGTTAGTCAGTTAGACAGTGGGGAGTAGGAAGGCGATGTGGGTGGTGAAGGAGTGACTGGAGGAGGCTGGGGTGGGATGGAGGGAGCTTTGTGCTCGGGCTGCAAAATAGAATATTCCCGTCATTGCTGGCTAGGGCCAGGAATCCACAGCGGTACAGGACATGCGTGCCCTGAAGGCGTGGGGAGAGCAGGCAGAATAACCCAGAAGCACCGAGGTTCCCACAGGAAGGTGTGCGGGCCTCCAGGGCTTAGCCTCTGTTGGTGGTTGCTGGATTTCACAGCCAGGCCTGCCATGGAGCAGGCTTTTGGAAATAGAGTGATTCTGTAAAGTGTATGGAGATGACTCGTGTTAAGTGCATCACACCCACTTAAATGACTCAAAATGAGCCCTTTGGGGCCTTTGAACAGTGTGCTGAAGCAGCTAGGATCCTAGGGATTGGGACTCCAGGGGCTCCCCCTCTTCCTTGCAGCCTGAGTCCTGGCAGGGAGGGGAGCCTTCACTCCTGTGGAGTGGATGCTTGCTTCTGCACCTACAGCCTGCCACCTCATTAGCGCCTCATTAGCAGACACTGCACAAAACAATCCAGAGGGTGCTCTGGGGGCAAATGTATCCAATGCTTAAGGCTTCTTGTAGGGAGTTTGGTCATTAAAAGTTTCTCAGGGCCTAAAGGTCCAATTTTCCACAGGGGGAGGCATCAGCTTTAAGACGGGGTTTGGAGCTTGCCCGCTGGGTCACAGAGTGGCTGAATTCCTGCTGCCTCAGATAGGACACTGCTGTGCTTGCTCATTAGGGAAATGGGCTGGTGAGCAGTGTAGTCTAGGTGCGGGGTTCAAGGCCAAGGGCAGAGGCCTCCGACAAGTGTGCTCCTTAGCTCAGCTTGTTTGGGAGAAAGGGCTGCAGGGGACAGAAGTACCTGTGAACCAAAACATGTTTGTGACAACACTCTTCTGTCCCTTTAGGGGATGGGATTGCCTTCAGCCCACTTGCTAATGACAGTTTTCGCAGCAGGAAAACATAGTTGGCCTTTGTGATCCTCACCTCACTTGTCCTTGTTAGACACTCCCCGCTATCAATAAGTAAACCAGTGATCCCCGCCAACCCCAAGAATTACAAACCCCACCCCCACCAGAGTCTACCTAAGGTAGCCACACATCTAAGCCCTTAGAGCAGTGGTCAGCGTTGATGCTGAAGTTTCTAGATCTTTGACAATTTAGGCTCTTCTGGGGCATCAAGGGCATCAAGGTGGATCCACCTCTCATGCCCACACCCACGCAGTCACCCACATCCCTCCAAAGAGGCAGTAATAACCACAATGTTGCCTCAGACTGTCCACCTTCACATACCTACTCAGACTCCCTGAACTCCACCACCTGAGCTCAGCCCTGGCCATGATTTCCTCTGGGTCCTGCTGATGTAGACACAGACACTGCAAGGACACTGTGAATTCAGCCATGGTAAAAATTCTCCACAGTCGCCCTGAAGCCCAGCCCTCCATGCTAAAGTAGACCTGTAGCAACTTGTTGTCATTGTGAGGGACAGAAGGGAATGCCTACAGAAGCCACCCTGTGTCCCTCACCCAGAATAGCTATGGCTGCACCGGCCATGCACTCTTGCCCAGAAGATGGAGTACTCCACCAGGCGCAGGGTGACATTGCAGACTTTACAGAAACAGCTCCATGGAAGTTGCTGCAGCTTCTTTTACCGTGAAGCATTAAAAGGAGACACTTTGGGAAGAAAGTTGATCGTTTGGATCTTAAAAGATGTCCACTCTGAGACAAGGAGAGTGACCTGGTGACATGTCTGGATGGAGTGGCATTTGGATAAGTGGTGGAGACTGAAGCTGTAAATGTCACGTCCCTAAACACGGTGGTAAACTAAGGACCAAGTGGACTGTTGATAGAGTGTGGGGCGGCTCTATAGAGACTTCCCAACATTCACTGTTCTTCCCTGAGGCTCAACTCTTCCCCGCAACATGCGTTCAGTCTTCACCTGATGCTGTCTGAAAAAGCCACACCTGGGACACCATGCTCTGTCCCTACAAACTGTGTCACAATACCTGGTGGGCTTCTGCCCAACAAGTGTGTGGATATGTGTAATGGCTGAAATTCAACTTCCTGTCCTCAGGGACACATTTGGTAAAAATACATGAAATAAATGTCCATATAGTCTCATTGTTGTGTTTGTATGCCAAGATCAAATTATTCTAAAAGAGAAGTGTGTATTTTATCTGGTGTGTGCCCAAATCATAACATTTTCTCATTTGAATTTTCCAGAAAACATACCCCAAGTGAGTTTTATTTGTTTAATGCCACAACTCTTTCCCCATCTGCAAACGCGGGTGCTGTGATATGCAATGTGAACTTTCTCTGTCGTTACAAGTCCTGTTGCTGACAGAACAGACTACAGCCGTGAAATGCCACAGCAAGTGCAAAGGGAGACCCGCGCCTCAAGGTTAAAAACCATCTGCGGAGTGAATTCCAGGCTGCCCTGCTGCCTGAGAAATCCCGTTCTCCTTCTTAGTGCATTTTTTTCTAGAACAAACAATTTTCCTCCAAATCACGACGTTCTGCGAGCAGGGGCAGACATCAGAGCGTGGTTGCCCTCTCTTCGCGCACACCAATCCTCTGGCACTCTGCTATCACATTATCTAGTACCATCTTGGTCCCCCTCGTTTGGGAGGGGTTTCTCTTCAAAGGCATTGCCTATCGTCTGTGCTGAGGAAACCCAATAGCAGGAGCTGTGAAATAAGGAAGTGTTCCAATGGCTTGATGGTGGAGAGTGATCAAGTCAACAAGAGTCTGGGGTCACAGACAAGCATAGTCCTACGTGGGGAAGAGTGAGCCTTGTCAGTGTCCGGCTTTCTGTAGGGAAAGGGCAGAAGGCAGGAAGTGTGAAGGGTGAGTAACTTTGATCACATGTGTCTCTCTGGAAACCATCTGCTCAGCTGTGTATATCCCACGGGGATATGTCCTCCCTGGAGACAGAGATGGTATAACCTCTTCCTCAGTGTGGCTAGCCGTGGGTCCATCCATTTTTATGTGACACCCTAGGAAAGCCCCTGGGTGGGACAAGGACTGCAAGAACAGATGGAGACATTCATGACATTGTGGGCTTGCCGCGGGTGGGTGGCCCCAGACTGGAATGAGCAAAGTTGTCCCCAGCCCCAACAGAAGAGGAGTAAGAACGGATGGGTGCAGACCTCTGTGGTGCTGGCGGATGGACGCTTGATTCTATTTTCTAAATGTGTCCCAAGGAGATGGAGAACGGAGACGTAAAATCTGCAGGTAGGGAAGAAAGCGGGCCAGGGTCTGAAGCGAGAGGCCAAATTGGCTGGGGAAGCATCTTTGTTCCTTGAAAGTCACCATCAGACAGAGTCATCTTAGACTAGGGGACCAGAAGCGTTGCTGAGAGCAGTGATAACGTGGATACACTCTCATGGGGCGAAGACCTGGCATGAGATGTTTAGTGCAGAACACCAATGTAGCACAGTCTGTAGGTCTACCCATGAAATGAGGTGGGCATATGAGGATATTTTCATAACTGCCCATACAGAACAGAGAACTGTAAAAGAAAAGACACAGGGTTGGCTGTGTATCCCAGGGTGGCCCATGTAACGCAGTATCTAAAAGAAATGAAGAGGGCTGGGAATCTTGCTCAGCTGGTAGAGTGCTTGCCTGTCACACACAAGGCCTGGGTTCTCACCTCCAGAATCCATAAGCCGAATGTGGCAGTGCATGCCTGTAGTCCCAGCACTAGGGAGGTGGAGGCAGGAAGATCAGTCAGGGTCATTCCTTACTTCATTTGAGTTTGGGGGCTAGACTGAGATACATGCAGCTCAATCTGCCCATGGACAGGAACATAGCTCAACTGTAGAGTGCTTGCCCAGCATGTATGAGGCCCTAGGTTCAATTCCTAGCACAGCACAAAAATAATGATTCAGAACAGTGCCAATTGCTCCTTATCTTGGAATAGGACTGCCCTCATACTGTGTTAACTACCACTCAGTGCAGCCTAGAGTCACCTGAAAAGTCTCCACTGAGGAACTATCTCTACCAGGCTGGTCTGTGGAGACACATTTTGACTGTGAATTAATGCAGCAGAGTACTGCCCACTGTGGCATCGTCATTTCCTGGGCAAGCAGTCCTGGCCCCTATAAAAGAGCTGGCTATGCATGAGCCCGAGAACAAGCTAGTCAGCAGTGTTCCCCCTCGTGGTTTCTGCTTCAAGTTCTTGCTTGTGTTCATGCCCTGACTCCCCTCAGCGACGGAGTATGACCTGGAAGTGTGAGCCAAATAAACCATTTCCTCCCCTAGGTTGCTTTTGAACAGTGTTTTATCGTAGTAACAGGAAGGAAGCTAGAGCAGGTAACGTGAACAGATCAAATCTCTGGGAAGACGGGGAAGGCCAGAAGTGTCCATCAAGGCAGGGTGATCGCCGTGGCAAACTGGAGGTTTATGCATAGTGGCAATAATGAGGCACAGGCCTGGAGTTCTAGACTCAAAGGGGGGTTATCAATAGCAGGAGAGAGCTCCCTGGGGAGAGAGTCACAGAGAAGCCAAGACAGGAAATTTGTGGGGAATGGGGGGGTCACTGCCTTGCTTGTCCTCTGTTTATGGGTCACCCTAACTTCACAGCCAAAGATTCCTTTGTGAGAATCTGGCTGGGGTGTTCCAAGTTTTGTGACTTTAAGTGCCTCAATGATCTTTCTGTGTCTCGGTTACTTCACATGTATAGAAGGTCACTGAGCCCAACTGCTAGGGTGTCCTGGCATATCTCATGTGAGGACTGCTCCAGCCTGAGAACCGTGTCTGGCACACGGTGGGTCATGTCTCCCTTCACTCAAGTCTTGCTGTCTCTCCACTGTGGTAGGATAAACTCTACTGGACCCCACCCCGAGGACCTGAACGCTCAAGCAGAAATGTGCTAGTGAGTCTCAAAACAGCAACTTTAAAATGATCATCTGATATCATGCACATTTTTAGCAGAAATGTTGCTTTTTCTGTGCTTGATTCTTCCAACAAAATACCATCTGTTTCAATGCAGACTCAACAATTGCTAGAACTTTCTTTAGGCTGGAGAGGAAAATGATGTTCTGTGTTTGTGAGAATCTGTGAAGTATGCCTTTGGCATTGCCAGCGGCTGGGGGATTTTTATGGCATTGTTAATTAAAGTGCCTTCACTTTAAAAGCTTCTCGGTCAACACCATCAAAATGTACACAAAACCAACGATAGTTTCTCCATCCAAGAGGCTTCACAAAATTAACAGTGTACCTGAATCCATAAACGGCTTAAGAATTGGGAAAATATTTGGGACTGGGTTAAACAATCTGTTGTTCTGTATGATTTCTCTGTGAGGAAACATTTCCTCTTGAGTGGAGTGGCCTGCATTGAGATCTTCTTCTCCTACCTTGAACCGAAGAGTCAGATTCTTACAAAAATGGTCTATTATCCTCCCATCACGGGGATCTTAATCTGCCCATTGCATTCATTCACTCATTTGTTCATTATTTCCTATACTTACTATTTCAGCTGGAGGCTCCCTTCACCAGGCTTGCCACCTGAGGAGTAGAAGCCCCATGCATTTGCCTTCCCAATGTCTCTAGCAGCCACTGGAGACTCTTCAGACTCCAGTTACTTGACCGGTTCCTGGGGACTTTTGGACTGCTCGCTTAGGATTCCTTTATGGATAAGCTGCTCTTTCTGTTAAAGAAACATATTTCTTCCTCAAAGCAGCAACTACTAAAACATAAAAGTAAGAGAGTTCTCAAGTAGCCGTCTGCATTGGTTAAACTTTTCTCGTCTCTCTGATCAGATACCTGACATCAGAAGCCACTTGGGGGTGTAAGGATTGATTCTGGCTCTCAGATGGAGGTGATGAAGTCCATCATGGTGGAAAAGACAGGCAGAGCAGCTCCGTGGAGGAGGGAGCATCTCAGCAGAAACAGACCTTGATCCAGAACAGCCTTAGGGCTTGCCCCCAACCATCTACTTCCTCCAGCTCAACCCACTTCCTACCTATTCCACAGCCTCTTGAAACAGCACCCCAGTCTAGGGACAAGTGTCCAAATGCATGGGCTTGTAGGGGACATTTCACATCCAAACACCTTCACACATTTAAGACTCCTTAAGAGCTGGCGCTGTGGGTGATTTGGGGCCACACGTGTGTCCTCACTTGCTCTCTCCGTGGACCACAGAAGTTCATCCCTATCGTGGTTATTGACACACAGGACAAGGAGAGCACTGGGGCCAGGCAAGAGTGACTTCTGAGAGGCTTATGGTCCACGAGAGAGTGGAGGCAGGCCCCATCCCTCCCTCCCATCTGTCCTGTGCACCCTCTTCACAATTGTTTAGATTCCTTGATGAGAGAGCCAAGCCCACCATCCCTACCCCTTCAGCCTGGAGTTCTGATGTCCATCCCAAACCCAGCCAGCACAGACTTAGCACCTCGTCCTGGAAACCTGCTTTCTCCTTAAGCTACTCTGGTAGCCTGTCCTCACTGATCTCTCCCCCAAGTCCTGCCCACATATGTCTTGTTGGACGGACACAGTGTTGCCGCTGCCAGACCTTCACCCTCCTTCTCTGCACCGTGACCGTAGCTAAGCTGACCTAAGCCCCAAGCCCACTGAACCACCTCCCCGGAAACTCATGCGCAAGACAGCCTGACCCAGTGTTCTGTCTAACCTTGTGCTCCTCCGGGCCTGACACACTGCATCCCACTGGGATTAGATGCTACTGGGACATGGAGGGAGGTCACTCTCTACCCACTGCCCCCTTTTGTGTGCAGAGTTACATCCTCTGAAAACATGTGACTATTCTTACCCAAAATGCTTTGGATATCAACTGCTTCAGATTTCAAATGGTCTGGAGCATCCATGCCAGAGAGAGGTTTAAATGAATCTGTTACAGGGTGTCTATGAAAGGAATCCTGAGCCACACTTGGCAGAAACTTTTTGATGAAACCCCATCTGAGAACACAGAAACCTGAAGCCCAGGTGCTGGGGATTGGAACTGAGCAGATGGGCTGACAGGAATCACCAGTAACAGGGTCACTGGAATGCTCCGGGTCCCCATCATGCTCAGTAAGTCTTCCTCCAGCCTTTCCAGGAAGCCCTCCTCCCTGACGTGTCCTGGGCCCCTCCAGAGGCCCTGACCATGATGCTCTTCCCTGGGTCTTGTCAAGGTCTCCTAGGGTACAGGGCCCCCAGTCTCAGCAGACCAGGCGCTTCTGTAACCTTTAGAAATCGAGGAATAGAATATCTGGCTCCATACAAGTCCTGAGGATCTGATGAAATGGCCCATGTGAAAACAGCCAGAAAGCAGCTGTTCACCAGTAACTGGGGGTCTGAGACCGTCCTCCAGAGACGTGAGGGGAGGCAGCAATCCGGGATTTTCACTTCAGACAACCCCCACTGGCATTCCAAAGCAGTACGTTTGCACCAAGCGCATGCGCCCACCATCTCAGGCCCCTCGGTCTCTGTCCTCCTGACCCTCAGTGTTGATTGCAGCTGGAAAGGGTGACTAAGCCTGGGCCTGGACACAGAACTGACTGACCTCCAGACTGATCCATGCAGCCTGGGGCTCCCTCTGTTCAGCAAGAAGCTGGCCTTGAAGTCACTGGTGGGCTCTAAGCAGTGGTCATATCCCTTCAGGGAACTTATTTGTCCCCACAGTTTGGAAGCCACCACTACAGTGTTCCACTTGCACAGACTCGCCTATGATAAGCTATGTGCCTGTGCACATTGACACACACACGTGTGCATTTACAGATACTCATGTGTATGAGTGACATACATGCACTCACACATGCATGCACACATACTCAGGTCATGCTAACAGCTGCATGTGCTCCAAGCCCTTCCATCTGATGCCTCAGTTTACCCCATCCAGAACGGTCTCTTTCCTGTGGTTTAAGTGTCCTTTGCTGTGACTGAGCAGCTGGTTTCTTGGACACTGTCTTATCTGTGTTGTATCTTGCCTGCCCCTTTGGAAACTTACAAATGGGTTTTGCTGAGGATTTGCTTTGAATTTCCAACCTTAAAAGAAAGTCTGCCTGCGGTAGACCTCCTTTCAAGTTTCTAAGCACTGGGTGTCCCGTTTTCCTTCAAGCCAGGAGCCGGTGAGGTTTATGCATCTCCCCAGGGAGTCATGTGACAGAGAGGAAGCCTGGGGAAGAGCTACCCAGGCTTGGAAACTGTGCTGAAGCACATGGTTCCTGGATGCCAGAAACCAGCAATTACACTTCTAAAGGGTTTGAAAGGAAGGCTCAGCTCTGGAATTAGGGTTCAGAAAAAAATGCTCAGGAGCCCGGAAATTCTACAGAAGGAATCTGGAAACATTAATGTGCACTCAAAACCCACAGACAAAGGGAGCACAAATACCAAACAGGGTTATTTATAGATAAAAACCTATGGAAGTGAGCAATACAGAACTGAGGTGTTCACATCAAATAGTTACAATAGACACGAAAAGTCTGAGAAATTAGATAACATAATGCAAACAAATAACCTAAGTCATAATTTCCACTTTAAAAGACAGAGTTTCTATGACTGTTTCGAAAGGAGGCAAACTGACGTGACCTTAAAGGACGTGGACGGCACGGCGACTTGACAGTGAAAACCCATCCCCCACTTTGCACTTGAATCTTTTTGGAAACCCGGTGTCTTCTGATAATGATGTGATGCTTCTTTTACAGACAACAAAACCGAGAGCTGCTAACTTGTCCTGGCGTGCATGTGTGGAGGGAGGGCTGGGATAAGGACTTACCAGCAAATCGGCTGATTCTACTCCTCCCCCACTCGGTGTGCGTACGCATGCGTAAGCATACACATGTGTGCGTGCGTGCGTGCGTGCGTGCGTGCACCACGCAGCCTAAAAATTCCATATGTAAGCCCACAGAGCATCTGCCCGTGGCTCCCAGAGTACAGCAGTCTATTTCAAGCCTTTACTTAGGGCTGCATTTCAAAGCTAATTCCAGCACCACCAACAAAAATCTCTGGGGACACAGGCATCGTCACACCTTTTCTCTTATATTTTTGGTTATGAGCCTAGCCTTGAACGGCTGAGCCATCTCTCCAGCCCCACACCTTTTCTCGGTGCTCTCTCCTTCCTTTCTTCTTTCCTGAGCTGGGCTGGAAGACGTTTAGAATCTGGCTCAGTCCAGCGGCCAGCATTGCTCCCAGTCCAGAAACATGGCTACATGTAGCTGATGAACAGTAAGGATGGGCCCAGGCCCCTTTTCTTGTCCCTAAGCCACATATCAGTTGGTAGTGAACGTTCTTCCAGGACATCTGACATTGTCTGGTTAAGAACACTGTCGTACGGAGCACCTAGTGGGATGAGGCCAGGTTGATGCTTACACCTACTCTGTACAGAATAACTCACAGCAGATTCATCCAGCCCCAGTGTCGCAGCGCCAACGAAGCCACAACACACCTCCACCCTCATCGTGTCCAGATGACGGTCCCAAAGCTCCTAAAGGTGGCATCACTTTCTTCTTTAACCCAGTGCCCAACACACTGAATGAATGAGGCCACAAGGCAGCTGAGGGTAACCCTGGCAACTGAGGGTCAGTGTGTAGGTGGGTACAGTGGGAACTGTGCAGAGTTAGAGAACCTGTCTTTGGACCCACCTATTAGCCTGTTGACTGCGTGGGAATGTCTTCGTGTTTCATCACATGGCTGCCCTCCCACCTCCAAAAGCCAGAGCCTGGTAGGTGAAGTGTTGGATGTGTGAGCCTAAGACCCTGAGCCTGACATCCAGAAGCCATGTAGAAAAAGCATGGTGGAGTATGCTTATAATCCTAGTACTGGGGAAGCAAAGACGGGAAGATGGCTCGGACTCACCAGCCAGCTCAGCCTCATCAGCCAGTTCCAGATAAAGTGAGAAATCATATATCAACATGTGAGGTGGGTGGTACCTGAGAAATGACACCCGAGTTTGACCTCTGGCTTCTGCACAGGCACGTGTACACACACACACACACACACACACACACACACACACACACTCACACACTCACACACTTTTTTTTTCCCGAGACAGGGTTTCTCTGGATAGTTTTTGGTGCCTGTCCTAGATCTCACTCTGTAGACCAGGCTGGCCTCGAACTCACAGAGATCAGCCTGGTTCTGTCTCCCGGGTGCTGGGATTAGAGGGGTGCACCACTGCCACCGCCCCGCTCACATCTATATTTTTTAAAGCCTCCAGCAAAGCAAGATCAAACCAAAGGCACACCTAGCGGTTTTGTTTCTCGGGTGCAGGTCCCGCTCCTGTGTTCTCATTAACCTTTTTTTCATCACTGTCTGCCTGAGCCCCTAAAGGCTGAGGAGGCAAACACTGTGTTTCCCTGGCACCACCTTAACAACCTGCAGCTCCGGAGAGAGAAGGAACACCACGAATGTTGTCATAGACTCTGGAGGATGTCACCAAACTCTCCTAGTGAAGGGCCAAGAGTGTCTCATCCAAGTCTTCCCTCGTGAAATGCAAGTAAAGATAGTTGAGAAGAAATGAGAGTTATTCAAAAGAAATATCTGTTATATGGAAACAGACTGGGGAGATGGATGCCCTGAGGATAAGGCAGACAGTCCTTTATTGTATCTCCTTCACAATCCTCAGTGTTTCCTGTTCCTTTTCTTGTCTCGGTGAATCTGTAACAAGTGCTTGGTTAACTGTTCTTGCTGCCGCTACCAAAGTTCTGGCGAACAGAACTTAAGGAAAGGCGGGTTTGTCTGGGCTGGCAGATCCAGGGTACAGTCTGTCACCACAGGGAAGTCGTCACACCAGCGGGAGTGTGAGGCGGCATCCCATCCTGCACTCTGTGAAGAAGCAGGGAAAGTTGAGTGCTGGATGCTTGGTTGGCTTTCTCCTCTCACTGTCAGGGACCCCAGTTCCTGGAATGTTGCCAACCACATTCAGGGTTGAGTCTTACCACTCACTCAGCTAATGCAATCTGGAAACTCCCTTACAGACTCAGCTGTGGCCACAGGACGTGTGGGAGAGGGGGTCTCCTCTCCCTGTCTCATGGCACTGCAGGGCACACCAGTGAAAACCACTCAGCCACGGGCAGAACCGGGAAAAGAAATGTTGTGTTTGAAATCTAATGTTGACCTGTGTAACACTGAAGCGGCCAGCAATCTGAAGCGGGCAGACCGTGTGTGCTCACTGCAGGGCTGGGAGCCCCTCACTGGCAGCTTAGTGGAGAGCAGGCCCTGAGCGGCAGGCTTCTGGCAGCCTCTCTCCGGCCGCCGTCAAATTGACTTCGCACTGGACTCTTCTGTGTGCACGATCCTCCCGGGAAGAGAAAAAGGCAACAAAGGGCCACTTGTTCCACTGGGGGTTTGTTGGTTGTGTCTTGTAACAGTTAGGACTTTCACAAAGAATAGGCCAAGTTTATGTTCGTGACAAAGCCACTGAATATTCCAAGACTGCTGCAAGCCTGTTTGTCTGGGTCCTTGTATTCAGAATTCTCAGTCAGATCATCAGCCATCAGTACCGTACAAAGGAATAAAAGAGATGGTTAAAATACTCACATTATCTCAAATTGTCTGCCGTCGTGGATGTATGAACCAACTTTCCTGCACAAACACTTTCCCCCATGTCTGATGCCAAAGCTTCGGACTTTGACCGCAGCCACGCTGTGCAAGTTCTAGATCTTGGTGGCCCCTTGTTACAGGGTATAACTACCCTTCAGAAAAGTGTCAAAGTATATAATTAAGCATGGAGCTCATACCCTGGTGAGACTTAGGGACATCATTACAGTCACCCAGCAGCTGCCCCCTCCCCTCCCCTCCCCTCAGGTCCTCTTGTTCCCTCTGAAAGCTCACTTGGTCTGACTGGAAGCCTTTATAAAGGGCGTCAGGTGTCCTGGATAGTAGGGAGAGAAAAGTTAGGCCAGAGCACCACTGGAAATGGGGCCACTGGACGTGGAGAGCACCCCTGCCTGGATTTCTGCCTTGTGACTAGGAAGGCCCCGTCGGAGTACAAGTGTAAGCTCTGAACTCACACGTACAGGCTGCTTCTCCCACTCTCGGGGTTTCCAGGATCTGCACCCCTGGCCAGTCCAGTGCCTCTCACTAGGGTTGCAGCAAGCTTCCCGCCTCTGGCCCCACAGCCTGGGCGGAGGCCACCTCAGTGCATGGGTGGTGCAGCAGGGCTGTGGTGTAGTATGGAGACCTGACTCCAGTTCAGGGCCCAGTACACACACACAGTCACACTGTGACATCAGTGTAGCACCCCAGGAATACACAGAACCTGTTCGATTACCAAGAAGTAATGGGCAACCGGAGGCAGGTGGCCGGCTGATGGAAGGCAGTTGTGTCTTTTTGGGGTGTTCAGGCCCCATCTGTGTATAACATGTGCATGGTTGCTCAAAGAGAAAACTAAACCCCAGGAAAGCTTGACCCTGGTTAGGAGTGAGCATGTCCACAAGGCCGAAGGCGACAACTCAGGTGAGCAGTCACTTAAGAGGCTGGATGACTAAGAGCACAGCAGGCTGTCCAATAAGGGCCCACTGCCATCCCAACTTCTGGTGACAAACCACAGGCTCTCAGATATATGTTCGTTTCAATTCTGACACCTCTTTTCTCATTTCTCATGGCCTAGCCGGCATGTCTACCCCTCTGCCTTCAGGCTGCATGCGGCTGAGGATAGCTATGAATTTGACCCAACATGAAAGCATAAACTTACTGAAAACATTATGAGACTTTTTCGCATCCTTTTTGTTACTCAGTTATATAGTTTTCAAAGAGTAAACTTTGTAGATGAGAACATGTTGTCACCTATCAAATGGTTGGACACACCCAGCTTCTTCTCTGAGTCTTCTCAGACACTTTAAGCTGGAACAGGTTCTCTGGCCCACTGTATGACCCAGTCTGCAGTCTTTCAGAACACACACAGTCTTTTTGAGGAGATGGTTCTGACCTCTGACCCCCACCTGCCTCCCAAGCTGTATAATGCTTGAAATGACAGGAATTCAGTAATTGCTTCCAAGCTTAGATTTAAAATTTTAGTTTTTAATTGCATTGTGAACACATAATATACTCATCTATATATAAATGTATTTATTTCCATGGCTATCAAAGAAAACCCAGAAGTTACACTTGAAGCGTTCCAGTGAGAAGGCTTCCGACTGAAGTGATGCTCTTCTCCTAAGGGATCCTTCAACTGTGTCTCAGAGATGCAGGGAGGCTGCCTTCCAGCCTCACAGATGGAACCAGTTTGGATAAAGCTGAGGCTATGGTTTTGGGGAAAAAAAAGTGTCTGCACCCCCAAAAGGTTTAGAGTCTCTGGCTCTCCCTTGTGCTCTCTCTCAAAGAAAGCTGTATCCCCCCACCTGTTCCGTGAGAGTGTCCCCATCGTCCTTGCTGGTGGTCAACACATCGCCTCTGTTCTGGCATCAGAAATGCCCACCACCGTATATACCTTCGACAAACCTATCAGGAGACAAGTCCACTGCTGAGCCTCTAACCTGGTGTCCCTTTCCTTCTCACACAGGGTCGGATCTGCAGAAAAGCCGGCAAGTCAAAAAAGTCCTTCAGCCGCAAGGAAGCCGAAGCAACTTTTAAGAGTTTGGTGAAGACGCACGAGAAGTACGGCTGGGTCACCCCGCCGGTGTCTGACGGCTGATGCCCGCACGCACCCTCGACGCTTGAGCAGCCGGTCCACACTCCACCCTGCCATCTCCTCCCACCGCTGCGCATCTTCCACCCTTTTCTACTCCAGCCAGAACTGTGTCCCGAACTCAAAGGACACACTTAAGTTATTTATGAACTGATGTGTTTACGGAGAGAAAGAGCGAACTGTTCAGGATTGTGTTTCCATAATAAATGACCGTCTCTAAGTCACTTTAGAACAAACGTGGAGATGATGATGTTTCCCAGCCCCCGGCCCCTCCGCCCACCTGTCCCATTGCCCTTAGCTTCTTTCCATGACAGCAGCCCAGAGCAGCTGGCGGGCATCTCAGTGCCCCGCCCACTTCATTTCCATGTGCAAGGCCTTGTTCCCCAGTCAGGAGCACCGCGCACCACCGGCCCGCTGGCCCCTGTTCCGCTGTGCTCTGTATCTCTTTCTCTTCCTGGCAGGTCGACATAACTTGAAGACATATCTTTCTTTCTGTGGCCTGTGGTCCGCTGTGATGACATTTAGACCTCATTCATGCTATGACCTTTGGCTCATGAAAACACAAACCTTAACATTGCCGGGTTCTAGTGCTGACTTAAAACTACAACTGCCCACCTGATTAAAATGTGTTCCCTTGCTTATCTTGTGCTGTGCTGCTGTTCACAGGTCAACCAGTGCCATTGGATGAAAGGCAGGGGGTGCTGCGGTCACCAGGGGGGTTCAGGACCTAAGGTGTACGCCCCTGGGGCTCAGAGCAGCAGACGGGCCAGAGGGAACATTCTCTTCAGACATTAGGGAATGCTCCAACCACAATGCGTCTGTGTCCATCTCCTCTCAGCCACCAAAAGACAATTGCCCGTTCGCTGAGGTTATCGGACTCACTTTGTCTTCCGTGCTAGCAACAGGAGACACCAGAACTGCCAAAGGACACCAAGTGACACACGGAGGACTTGCATGACCCGGTCTGTTACTTCACCCACCAGTCACTCGTGTGTCCCTGAGGTTGAGGTGAGAGCACCCTCACTGCGGTGTAAACTTCCTGTTATTTAATCTCACCACACTTTCATTTTGCTCTTCTGTTAAATTACCTAGACCTTTCTAAGGAACTCCGTGAAATGAGGAGATAATGTTTATGATAACATGCGGAAAAAGGTAAAATGTTCATTCCAAGTGGAAAATCTTATTGGACACATTTTAAATAAAATCATGCATACCTGACACCTGGCCTCCAGGATCAATTATTGTGAGCTAGCCTTCTACTGGAAGCCAGTCTCCCTCCCTCCCTCCCTCCCTCCCTCCCTCCTTCCCTCCCTTCCTCCCTCCCTTCCTCCCTCCCTCCCTTTTTTCCTCCCTCCCTTTTTTCCTCCCTCCCTTCCTCCCTCCCTCCCTCCCTCCCTCCCTTCCTCCCTCCCTTCCTCCCTCCCTCCCTCCCTCCCTCCCTCCCTTTTTTCCTCCCTCCCTTCCTCCCTCCCTCCCTCCCTCCCTCCCTTCCTCCCTTCCTTCTTCCCTCCCTTCCTCTCTCCCTCCCTCCCCTTCCCTCCTTTCCTTCCCTCCTCCCTCCCTTCCTTCCTTCCTCTCTCCCTCCTTCCCTCCCTTCCTCCTTCCTTCCTTCCTTTCTCCTTTCCTCCCTTCCTTCCTTTCTCTGTCTGTCTATCTGCCTTTTTTAATATATATAGATGTTTTGCCTGTATGTATATATGTATGTGCACCACATGCATGCCTGGTGCCTTCAGAAACCACTAGAGGGCATCCAGTCCTTTGGAACTTGACTCACAGACTGTGGTGAGCCACCATGTGGGTGCTGAGAATCAAACTCAGTTCCTCTGGAAGAGCAGTCAGTGCTCTTAACCACTGAGCCACCTCTCCAGCCCCACTGGAAGTTTTTCATCTGCATTTAAAGTATTATTATTATTATTATTATTATTATTATTATTATTTCACACACTTCCAATCCCAAAACACATGTCAGGGCAACATTTTACAGGACGGAAGCATATCTTAGGAAGCCAGTCTTGCAAACATCTGGTTGACTCAAATGTTTCCAGGGAGCTGACTGGAACCTACCAGAAAGCATGGCTGTAGGACTGGCTGTGCTCAAATGGTGCCACTTTGGTTTTCCAACTGTGAAGAGAGAGCCAGCTTCTTGGCTACTTGGACAATGTGGGCTTCTCATTGTCAAATGTGCTTAGAGACCCAGAAAAACTCATCTCAAAGGCCAGAGACTGGCTCTTCTCGGTGTGCCTGGGAGCCAACCAAATATACCCAGTATCGTCACTTTGCTTCTTATCACTTTTTCTTTTTTTTTAAATTAAGGAATGTTTTATTCATTTTACATACCAATCACAGATTCCCCCTCTCTTCCCTCCTCCCACCCCTCCAGCCTTTCCCCTCCAATTCCCTCACCCCAAGAAAGTAAGGCCTCCCATGTGGAGTCAGCAGAGCCTGGTACATCCAGTAGAGGTAGGTCCAAGCCCCTCCCCCTGCCTCAAGGCTGTGCAAGGTGTCCCACCATAGGTAATGGGCTCCAAAAAGCCAGCTCATGTACCAGGGATGGACCCTGATCCCACTGCCAGGAGGCCCCCTTAAGCAGACCAAGCTGCACAACTATCTCACTTATGCAGAGGGCCTAGTTTAATCCCATGGAGGCTCCACAGCTGTTGCTCTAAAGTTCATGAGTTCCCACTAGTTTGGTTTGGTTGTCTCTGTAGGTGTCCCCATCATGATCTTGATGCTCCTTGCTCATAGAATCCCTCTCCTCTCTCTTCGACTGGACTGCTGGAGCTTGGGCTGGAGCTTGGCTGTGGATCTCTGCATCTGCCTCCATCAGTTACTGGATGATGGCTCTATGATGACAGTTAGGGTAGTCACCAATCTGATTACTGTGGTAAGCCAGTTCAGGCACCCTCTCCACTATTGCTAGTAGTCTAACCTGGGGTCACCCTTGTGGATTCCTGGGAACTTCCCTAGCACCCGGTTTCTCCCCATCCCCATGATGTCTCCCTCTATCATGGTATCTCTTTCATTGCTTTCCACTCTGTCCCAGTTCCAGCTTGACCACCCCATTCCTTTATGTTCTCATCCCCTATCCCCTGCACTCCATTGCCCACCCCTCATCCCCAGTTTGCTCATGGAGATCTCATCTATTTCCCCTTCCCATGGCAATCTATGCGTCCCTCTTAGGGTCCTCCTTGTTAGCTAGCTTCTCTGGAGCTATGGGTTATAGTTTGGTTATCCTTTGCTTTACATCTAGTACCCACTTATGAGTAAGTACGTACTATGTTTGTCTTCCTGAGTCTGGGTTATCTCACTCATGATGATATTTTTTAGTTCCATCCATTAGCCTGCAAATTTCATGATGTCATTGTTTTTCACTGCTGAATAGTACTCCATTGTGTATGTGTACCACATTTTCTTTATCCATTCTTCGGTTGAGGGGCATCTAGGTTGTTTCCAAGTTCTGGCTATTATGAATAATGCTGCTATGAACATACTTGAGCATGTGTCCTTGAGGTATGATTGAATATTCCTTGGATATATGCCCAAGAGTGGTATAGCTGGGTCTTGAGGTAGATTGATCCTCAATTTTCTGAGAAACTGCCATACTAATTTCCAAAGTGCCTGTGCAAGTCTGTACTCCCACCAACAGTGGAGGAGTGTTCCCCTGCTCTACATCCTCTCCAACATGAGCTGTCATCAGTGTTTTTTTATCTTAGCCATTCTGACAGGTGTAAGATGGTATCCAGAGTCATTTGATTTGCATTTTTCTGATGACTAAGGATGTTGAGCAGTTCCTTAAATGTCTTTTGGTCATTTGAGATTCTCCTGTTGAGAATTCTGTTTAGCTCTGTAGCCCATTTTTTAATTGGATTGTTCAGTATTTTGATGTCTAATTTCTTGAATTCTTTATATATTCTGTATATCAGCCCTCTGTCAGATGTGGGGTTGGTGAACATCTTTTCGAATTCTGTAGGTTGTTGTTTTGTCTTATTGACTGTGTCCTTTGCCTTACAGAAGCTTCTCAGTTTCAGGTGGTCCCATTTATTAATTGTTGCTCTCAGTATCTGTGCTACTGGCATTATATTTAGTAAGTGGTCTCCTGGGCCAATGGCAAGTCTACTTCCTACTTTCTCTTCTATCAGGTTCAGAGTGACTGGATTTATGTTGAGGTCTTTGATCCGCTTGGACTTGAGTTTTGTGCATGGCGACAGATACGGGCTTATTTACAATCTTCTACTTGTTGACATCCAGTTATACCAGCACCATTTGTTGAAGATACTTTCTTTTTTCCCCATTGTACAGTTTTGGCTTCTTTGTCAAAAATAAGGTGTTCATAGGTGTGTGGATTAATGTCAGAGTCTTCCATTCGATTTCATTGGTCCACATGTTGGTTTTTACATCAATACCAAGCTGTTTTTATTGCTATAGCTCTATAGTAGAGTTTGAGGTCAGGGATTGTGATGCCTCCAGAGGTTGCTTTATTGTACAGGATTGTTTTGACTATTCTGGTTTTTTTTTTTTTTTCATATGAAGTCGAGTGTTTTTCTTTACAGGTCTGTGAAGAATTGTGTTGGGATTTTGATGGGGATTGCATTGAATCTGTAGATTGCTTTTGGTAAGATTGTCACTTTTATTATGTTAATCCTACCTATCCATGAGCATGGGACATCTTTCCATTTTCTGATATCTTCTTCAATTTCTTTCTTCAGAGACTTAAAATTCTTGTTGTACAGGTCTTTCACTTGCTTAGTTAGAGTTACTCCAAAGATATTTTATATTATTTGTGGCTATTGTAAAGGGTAATGTTTCTCTGACTTCTTTCTCAGCCCTCTTATCATTTGTATATGGGAGAGCTACTGATTTTTTTTTAGTTAATCCTATATCCTGCCACATTACTGAAGGTGTTTATTAGCTTTAGGAGTTCCCTGGTAGAAGTTTTGGGGTCACTTACATATACTATCATATCATCTGCAAATAGCGAAAGTTTGACTTCTTCCTTTCCAATTTTTATCCCCTTGATCTCCTTTTGTTGTCTTATTGCTCTAGCTATGACTTTGAGTACTATATTGAATGAATATGGGGAGATTGGACAGCCTTGACTTGTTTTGGAATCGCTTTGAGTTTCTCTCCATTTAATTTGATGTTGGCTGTTGGCTTGCTGTAAATTGTCTTTATTATGTTTAGGTGTGTTCCTTGTATTCCTGATCCCTCCAAGACATTTATCATGAAGAGGTGTTAGATTTTGTCAAAAGCTAATGGGATGATCATGTGGTGTTTTTTTTTTCCTTCAGTTTGTTTATATGGTGTATTACATTGACAGATTTTTGTATGTTGAACCATCCTTGCATCACTGGAATGAATCCTACTTGGTCATGGTGGATAATTTTTTGATGTGTGCTTGGATTCAGTTTGCCAGTATTTTATTGAGTATTTTTGCATCAATGTTCGTGAGGGAGATTGGTCTCTAATTCTCTTTCTTTGTTGCATGTTTGTGTGGTTGGCGTATCAGGGTAACTAACCACATAAAAAGAGTTGGCAATGTTCCTTCTGTTTCTATTGTGTGGAACAATTTGAAGAGTATTGGTATTAGCTCTTCTTTGAAATTCTGGTAGAATTCTGCACTGAAACCATCCGGTCCTAGGCTTTTTTTGTTGTTGTTGTTGTTGGGAGACTTAATGACTGATTCTATTTCCTTAGGTGTTATAAGTCTATTTAAATTGTTTATCTTGCCTTGAGTTAATTTCATTATGTGATACCTATCCAGAAAATCACCCATTTCTTTTTGATTTTCCAATTTTGTGGAGTACAGGTTTTTGAAGTATGACCTGATGATTCTCTGGATTTTCTCAGCCATCTCTTGTTATGTCCCCCTTTTCATTTCTGATTTTGTTAATTTTGATGCTCTCTCTCTGCCTTTTGGTTAGTCTGGATAAGGGCTTGTCTATCCTGTTGATTTTCTCAAAGAACCAACTCTTTGTTTCATTGATTCTTTGTATTATTCTCACTGTTTCTATTTTATTGATTTCAGCCCTCAATTTGATTATTTCCTGCCATCTATTCCTCCTGGTTGAGTTTTTTTCTTCTTGTTCTAGAGCTTTTAGGTGTGCTGTTAAGTTGCTAGTGTGAGATTTCTCCAACTTCTTTATGTGGACATTTAGTGCTATGACTTTTCCTCTTAGCACTGCTTTCATAGTGTCCCATAAGTTTGGGTATGTTCTATATTCATTTTCATTAAATTCTAGAAAGTCTTTAATTTCTTTCTTTATTTCTTCCTTGACTTATTGGTGATTCAGTTGAGCATTATTCAGTTTCCATGAGATTGTAGGCTTTCTGTAATTTTTATTGTTGTTGAAATCTAACTTTAAGCCATGGTGGTCCAATAAAATACAGGAAGTTATTCCAATTTTTTGTATCTGTTGAGATTTGCTTTGTGACCAAGTATGTGGTTGATTTTAGAGAAGGTCCCATGGGGTGCTGAGAATAAGGTATACTTGTTTGTGTTAGGGTGGAATGTTCTGTAGGTATCTATTAAGTCCATTTCTGTCATAACATCTGTTAGATCCTTTATTTCTTTGTTAAATTTCTGTCTGGCAGATCTGTCCATTGATAACACTGGAGTGTTGAAGTCTCCTACTACCAGTGTGTGGGTTTTGATGTGTGATTTAAGCTTTAGTATTGTTTCTTTTACATATGTTGGTTGGTGCCCTTGTATTTGGGGCCTAAATATTCAGAATTGAGACTTCATCTTGGTAGATTTTTCCTGTGATGGATATATAATGTCCTTCCCAATCTCATTTGATTGATTTTAGTTTGAAGTCTATTTTATTAGATATTAGGATAGCTACTCCAGTTTGCTTCTTAAGTCCGTTTGATTGGAAAGTCTTTTCCCAGCCTTTTACTCTGAGGTAGTGTCTGTCTTTGTAGTTGATGTGTGTTTCTTGTATGCAGCAGAAGGATGGGTCCTGTTTTTGTACCCATTCTGTTAGCCTGTATCTTTTTATAAGCAAATTGAATCCATTGATATTAAGGGATATTAATGACCAGTAATTGCTGATTCCTATTATCTTTTGGTGGTAGTAGACATTTGTATTTCCCTTCTTTGGGATTTGCTGCTGTGGGGCTATCTACTGCCTTTGTTTTCATGGGTTCATCTAACTTCCTTAGGTTGGAGTTTTCCTTCTAGTGCTTTCTGTAGGACTGGATTTGTGAATAGGTATTGTTTAAATCTGGTTTTGTCTTGGAATGTCTTATGCACTCTGTCTATGGTGATTGAAAGTTTTGCTGGGTATAGTAGTCTGGTGCATCCGTGGTCTCTTAGTGTCTGCATTACATCTGTCCAGGACCTTCTGGCTTTCAGAGTCTCTATTGAGAAGTCGGGTGTTATTTTGATGGGTCTGCCTTAAAAGTCATTTGGCCATTTTCCTTTACTGCTCTTAATAATATTCTTTCTTTATTCTGTATGTTTAGTGGTTTAATTATTATGTGGCAATGGGACTTTTTGGGGGGTCTAGTCCATTTGGTGTTCTATAAGCTTTTTGTATCTTCATAGGCATTTCCTTCTTTAAACTGGGAACATTTTCTTCTATGATTTTGTTGAATATATTTTCTGTGCCTTTGAGTTGATATTCTTCTACTTCTACTATCCTATTATTCTTAAGTTTTGCCTTTTCATGGTGTCTCAGATTTCCTGGACGTTTTGTGTTATGACTTCTTTTGGCTTTGGTGTTTTCTTTGACTGACTGATGAATCTATTTCCTCTATTGTATCCTCCATGCCAGAGATTCTCTCTTCCATCCCTTGTGTTCTGTTGGTTATGCTTGCATCTATAGTTCCTGTTTGTTTGCTCAGATTTTCTATTTCCAGCATTCCTTTGGTTTGTGTCTTCTAGATTATTTCTATTTCACTTTTACGTCTTGAACTGTTTCCTTTACATGTTTAATTGCTTTTTCTTGGGTTTTCTTGACTTTCTTTAAGGGATTTATTGATTTCTTCCAATTTTAGTTTGTCTTTTCCTCAATTTCTTTAAGGGAATTTTTCGTTTCCTCTTTAAAAGTCTCTATCATCTTCATAAAGTTATTTTTATGGTCACTTTCTTCTGCTTCTTCTACGTTGTGATGTTCAGATCTTGCTGTTGTAGAACTGCTAGGTTCTGGTGGTGCCATATTGCTCTTTATGCTGATGTATTTTTTCACTGGCATCTACCCATCTCTTCCTCCAATAGGTGCAAGAGGTCCCTGTGTCTGAGCAAGCTGCTCTTGGTCCAATCTGTGCTTGCTGTGTCTGTGTCTCAGGGGGCCACTCTTTCTCCAATCAGAACTGGCAGATTCTGTGTCTCAGGAAGCCACTGAGGCTGCAGGGGGATGGGTGGGTTTGGGGTAGGGAGTAATTCTTGTAGATTGCAGGGTCTGATGGGGGTATTGATGGGGAAGCCTGCCTGCAGGGTTCTTCCCTGCTGGCCAGCAACTGGGGCAGTAATGGGTGGGGGTTCCTGGGCACAGGCTGTGCCCCCAGGCCTAGATCCTAGAGGCAAGACTCTCTCAATGGGAGAAGAGTCATTCACCTCTTGGTCCAATCCCACTTTTTCTCTTGAGACAGGGTCTCATGTATTCTTGCTGGCCTCAGTCTCGATATATAGGTGAGACTAGCCTTGAACTCCTAATCTTCATGCCTCCAACTCCCAAGTGCTAGAATTACAGACATGCGTCCCCTTGCTCAGTGTGTTCAGAGGCGGGGCTTGGACACAGCTGCATGGACACTAGGCAAGCACTCTACCAACTCAGCTACATCCGGCCTTCTTAACGCTTTCTTACTCTCCCCAAATACACAAAGCAGTTGCTGAGCTAAAAGGACAAGATATTAAGAGTAGCTTACCTATTCAAGTTCCTCCAAAGCAGCCATGATTAGTAGAAACCAGGTGGCAATAAGCTGTGGGCTTCTCCTGTGGCTGTCAGTTGTTACAGCGTTTCTTCAGCTGTGGATCTTGAAGACTCAGGAAACAAACTGTTCTTCAGATACCAAGGGAGACAATCTCTAGACAAGTTCCTCTTCCCACCAGTGCTTTCAGGAGAAAAAGATGGGCATGCAAAGCTGGGTCACTGAGTTTTGTTTATTGGCTGAATGAAAAACTGTCCCTTCCTTGTTCCAGGGTGGGCTATTCCAGAAGTGCAGCCAGGAGACTTGGTATCACCCCAATGGCCCTGTGACTTCCAGCCATGGTGTGGGAAAGCATCACATTCAACTTTATTTTTTCTGGCACTTGGAGTTTAATTTATTTTGCATGGCCTTTGTGTCATTTTTGTATAAATCTATGGCATCAATCGTTTGCTTTTTTTAAATGCCATTTCCAGAGAGGGACATGGTTCAGTGAGTGAGGCGCCTGCTGTGCAAGCTTAAAGAACTGCATTCAGATCCTCAGAGCTCATGTTAAAAGCCATGCACAGTAGCATGTGCCTATAACTATGGCCTAGGAGGGAGTGTCCCAACTGTGTAAGTGCAATCATTGCATCTCTTTGATGCACTCTACAGACAAAGAGTCAAGGCCAGGCAATTGGTGGCTTGACCAAAATCAACTGAGACCAAGCCAAGATCATCCTGCTGTGGCTTTCTGCCACTTCACAGTGCTTCTCAGGAGACCACTAGACAGTTCACATGGGCACACATGAGCACATATTTTCTCCTAACATTAGATCAACGCAGCCACCAGTCTTCCATGGTGTAGCTAGAGTTTTCCTGCCTGGCCCACGGTCAGGGCAAATCTCTCTCACCCGCCAGTCCCACAGCCACTTAGACCCAACCAAGTAAACACAGAGACTTATATTGGTTACAAACTGTATGGCCGTGGCAGGCTTCTTGCTAACTGTTCTTTCTTACAGCTTAAATTAATCCATTTCTACTAATCTATACCTTGCCACATGGCTCGTGGCTTACCGGCATCTTCACATGCGGCTTGTCATGGTGGCGGCTGGCAGTGTCTCCCTCACCCAGCTTCCTGTTCTCTCAATTCTCCTCTCTGTTAGTCCCGCCTATACTTCCTGCCTGGCCACTGACCAATCAGTGATTTATTTATTGACCAATCAGCAACACATTTGACATACAGACCATCCCACAGCACCATGGTGTCTGGGAAACATCTGGGGTAATATGCTCCATGTTAAAGTGGTGGGTACATGGGTAGAGTTTCCACTACTGCAGCTTTGGGAAGCTGCAGTGAGGGGCTTGTAATCACAGTCCTGCATTTGTTTATTTATTTATTTATTTAGTTAGTTAGTTAGTTAGTTAGTTAGTTAGTTTTATTATGGTCTGCCTCACTACGTTTTACAGTCTGTGGCTCTCACGGTATTGAGTATCATTAAACCTTAGGACCATAGAACTCACAGCATGTAGCCAATGAACTAGAAAAGCCAGAAAGTGTTGACACTTGGGAAAGTAATGAGTAAGGTTAGCTTACTTCTTGAGCAAACAGGGGAGCTAAGTGTGCTGGCCAAAGAGACGAAATCAGAGCTTTCAAAGAGAGTGCAGATCCAAGAGGAAGCAAGAGTACAGTCAAGACTGTAGTACTCTAGATAAAAGCAAAATGGACTGAGGAGTTGTGCTGGAGAGTTTTATGTTAGCTTGACACAAGCTAAAGTCATCTGAGAGGAGGGAGCCTCAATTTAAAAAAAAATAGTTTCCGTAAGACCTGGCTGCAGATCTACAGATTCAATGCAATCCCTATCAAAATTCCAACACGATTCTTCACAAACCTTAAAAGAACAATGCTCAACATCATATGGGAAAAAAACAGGATAGCTGAAACAATCCTGTACAATAAAGGAACTTCCAGAGGCATCACCATTCCTGATTTCAAGCTCTACTATAGAACTATAGTAATAGAAACAGCTCAGAATTGGCATAAAAACAGATACGTGGATCAATGGAATTGAGTTGAAGACCCTGACATTAATCCACATACCTATGAACACCTGATTTTTGACAAAGAAGCAAAAATTGTACAGTGGAAAAAAGAAAGCATCTTCAAACAGTGCTGGTATAACTGGATGTTCACAAGTAGAAGAATGCAAATAAATCCATATCTATTGCCATGCACAAAACTCAAATCCAAGGATCAAAGATCTCAACATAAATCCAATTATACTGAACCTGATAGAAGAAAAAGTAGGAAGTAGCCTTGAACACATTGGCATAAGAGACCACTTCCTAAATATAACACCAGAAGCACAGATACTGAGAGCAACAATTAATAAATTGTTGGGACTTCCCAAAACTGAAAAGCTTCTGTAAGGCAAAAGACACAGTAAATAGGACAAAATGACAGCCTACAGAATGGGAAAAGATCTTCACCAATCCCACATCTGACAGAGGGCTGACCTCCAAAATATATAAAGAATTCAAGAAACTAGATATCAAAATACCAAATAATCCAATTAAAAATGGGCTACAGAGCTAAACAGAGAATTCTCAACAGAAGAATCTCAAATAACTGAAAAACATTTAAGGAATTGCTCAACATCCTTAGCCATCAGGGAAGTGCAAATCAAAACAACTCTGAGATACCATCTTACAACTGTCAGAATGGCTATGGTCAAAATCACTGATGACAGCCTATGTTGGAGAGGTTGTGGAGCAAGGGGAACACTCCTCCACTGTTGGTGTGAGTGCAAACTTGTACAGCCACTTTGGAAGTCAATGTGGTGATTTTTCAGAAAATTGGGAATCAATCTACCTCAAGACCCAGCAATACTATTTTTAGGTATATACCAAAAGGATGCTCAATCATACCACAAGAGCACTTGCTCAAGTATGTTCATAGCATCATTATTCATAATAGCCAGAACCTGGAAACAACCTAGATGCCCCTCAACCGAAGAATGGATAAAGCAAATGTGGTACACATACACAATGGAGTACTACTCAGCAGTAAATGACAATGACATCATGAAATTTGCAGGCAAATGAACGGAACTAGAAAACATCATCCTGAGTGAGATAACCCAGACTCAGAAAGACAAACATGGTATGTTCTCACTCATAAGTGAATAGTAGATGTAAAGCAAATGATAACCCGGCTGCAATCCACAGCCCCAGAGAAGCTAGGTAACAAGGAGGACCCTAAGAGGGATGCATGGATGACCCTAGGAAGCGGAAATAGATGAGATCTTCTGGGTAAACTGGGGGCATTGGGTAGAGGGAGGTCTAAAGGGGAGGGGATAGAAGATGGGAACATGAGGGATTGGGATGGCTGAGTTGAGAGATGGCTGGAGAGGGAGAGCAATGAAAGAGATATCCTGATAGAGGGGCCATTACAGGATTAGGGAGAAACCTGGTGCCAGGGAAACTCTCAGGAATCCACAAGGAAGACCTCAGCTAAGATGTCCAGCAATAGTGGAAAGGGTGCCTGAACTGTCCTTCTCCTATAATCAAATTGGTGACTACTCTAATTGTCATCACAGAACCTTCATCCAGTAACTGATGGGAGCAGATGCAGAGATCCACAGCCAAGCACTGGGCTGAACTCCGGGAGTCCAGTTGAAGAGATGGAGGAGGGATTATATATGCAAGGAGGTGGGTCAAGATCATGAGGGGGAAACCCATAGAGACAGCTGACCCGAGCTCATGGGAGCGCATGCACTCTAGACCTACAGGTTGGAAGCCTGCATGGGAACGACCTAGACCTTCTGCATAAGGTGACAGTTGTATAGCTTGGTCTGTTTGTGGGGCCCCTAGCAGTGGGACCAGTGTCTGTCCCTGATGCATGAGCTAAGTTTTTGGAACCTAATCTCTTTGATGGGATGCCTTGCTCAGCCTTGATGCAGGGGAAAGGAGCTTGGTCCTGCCTCAACTTGATATCCTGTGCTTTGTTAACTCCCATGGGAGGCCTGTCCCTTTCTGAGGAGTGGATGGAGGGGGTAAGAAAAGAGATGGTGGAAGGAACTGGAGGAGAGGAGAGAGGGTAAACTGTGGTTGGTATGTAAAATAAAGAAGTTAATATAAAATCTGGCTGCAGGTAAGCCTTTCTTAATTAGTAAAGGATGGAGGAGGGTCATGTCCATTGTGGGTGATGCCATGCCTGGGCTGGTGGTCTTGGGTTCCATAACAAAGCCACGGGGACCAAGCCAGTAAGCAGCACTCTTTCATGGCCTCAGCATCATCTGGCCTCCAGGTTCCTGCTCTGTTTGAGTTCCTGTACTGACGTCCTTCAGTGATGGACAGTGATATAGAAGCATAAGCTGAATAAACCCTTTGCTCCCCAACTTGCTTTTTGGTCATGGCGTTTCATCACACCCACAGTCACCCTAACTAGGACAGGGGCCAAGCATAATGTCTCTGGGTCTCTGAGGCATGCACAGTGAGAGGGAGAGCCCTTTGCCACTTCCCCTGCAGAGGTGGGATGGCCCGGCTTGGTAGACCTGCAGCCACTCTGTGTCACTAGATCTTGGGCAATGGCTGGTGGTGACATGAGATTGGCTGGGATCAGAGCTGCCCTAATCTTGCTGCTTGGTTTGAAACTGTGTGACTGGAGTTGCCATCATGACAATGGCAGAATGGGGTGCTGGCTAAATGTCATGGGTTCCTGTGAACTTTTAAACCAGTCCCATAATTCACCCTGACATTTTTAGTGATTACTCTTTTCAAACATATTCTGCAGTCCTCAGAAGACAAAATGCATGCAACTCTAAAATGCAGATGAAGGACATGTTTGTCCCCAGGAAATGGCAGGTGTATGAGTGTATAAAACTACCCCACCCTCCTGGGGAAAATAACGATTTTTGGAAAGCAAGCCTTTGAAATCAATAAATGAAATGTCTTTGCCTGGAACATCTGCTGCGCCCCTGGTGTTCTGTGCCTGGCAGTCGTTGGGATTTCTTCGGGTTTCCCTGTGTGTCAGCCTCTGAGATGTGAGGGGCGGCTTTCTGCTGTGTCATGCCCTAGGGTTTCCAGGCTTTGACTTCCTTGTGATTTGCTAAATGGAAACTCTGAACATGCCTGGGTCTGCTCCCTACAAATCGATGAAATATAACTGAACCGAATCTAATCGCGCATCTAATCGTGAGGTGGGAGGTTTTTTGATTTGTTTTTTTTTTTTTTCTTCCAACCACACTCTCATTGTAAAGATGTGCAGACATGTTTTCTAAAGAGCTTGGTATGGTTTCTCAACATAACTAAAATATTGTGCTCGGCATAAGACATAGCCTGTAACAGCCCTGAATTACAGAGACCCTGCCTCGAAGAGTTAGGGAGCAGCGACTCTGGAAGGGGCAGTTCTAAAATATCTTAAGTATGACTTATTTTAAAAAGGCACTTCAGCTCACTTTTACGTTAGTATATAAGTCAAGTCAGGTTTTATTTTAAACTCCTTAACGGAAGGGTTTCTCAATCCTTGACAAAATTCATAGTAGGCTGGTTTGTTTTTTTTTTTTTTTTCCTCCTAGTAATGAGCTTTTTTTTTTTTTTTTTTTCTTTAAAGCTCTGGAAGCGTGGTTTTAGGATCTGCTGGGCGTGCACCGTGGAGTCACACAGTCTGCATTTCCCTGTTACCCCTCTGCACAGATGCTGGGGAATGGAGCCCCTGACACTCAGGTTCACGCTTTCCAAACTGAAAACTTGGTGTGAGCATCTATTCTTGATGACTGCACTCAGTGTGAAGCAGGAGCTCGTCCTGGTACGTGACTCGGATGACTTTACAGTGAAATGGACTTAGTGCAGCCAAGGGGTGCCTGGGGGGGCTGTCGGAACCAGGCTGCGCTTTCCTCCAGGTTTCAGTCCTTATCTGAGGCACCGACAGTGACCCCTAGTGAGTGGAGGGGTGGGCAGAAGCTGAGCATGCACTACCATACACACCAGAGTCAAGCCAGCCACACCGTATCTGAGAGGTGGCAGGTGGTATTCGGCAACCCCGTGTGTTTTCCAGGGGACGTTGTTTTCTTAAGGTAAAAGGATGGACTCTGGATCCTCACAGCAATTTCAAGTGAGTTCAGTGTCATTTTGGTGCAGCAAAATGGTAACAGACAAATGTTCTAGACGCTTCCTTGAGTGTCCCTGATGTACTGTGTAAAAGAAGTCTGCTTCCCTGTCAGAGTACACGACCATGTCTTATGAGTAGCAGGAAAAAAATAGAAGGATTGAGGCAGGTTCTACACAGAAACTGTTCGCCAAGCGCAGGTAAAGTGTCTGGCTCTTTGTTTGGGGAACAGGTTATACATGTGACGTGCAGCGACAGCATGGGCAGAGGTCACAGGGAGGCGACCTGGACAGTTCTGAAACATTGTCTGGTCTTGAGACAAGCCTCAGTGCGCATCTCCGATAGCCTGACTGCAGCCCAGGCTGGCCTTCACCTTGCTGCCTCCTGTAAAGAACAACTTTGAAAACCTGTTTCTGGTCACTTACAAATGGCTTTTCAGATTATTGCTTCCTGTAATTTTGAGTGTCGAACTCAAGTATTCTAAGCACCGTGTGTGGATGTTCCCATGATAAGCATTTGTTTTTGTTTACTTTCCCTGTGTTTGCTACGACCCACCGTTTCTCAGTTCTGCACACAGCTCAGTGGGGGAGATGTGGTCACAGGAGCACACAGCCTTACAGGAACGGACGCTAAGTGTAATTGATTTTCCTAATCTGATTTTACTTAAACGTGGTCAATTACTTTCCCTTGTCACTAAAATGTTACATTGTGTCAATACAAAAGCCAGGTTTGAATCTAACTTGAGGGGACAGGTCAAGCTAAAACATTCCAAAGCTATACTCCCTTTCAAAAGGCATTAGCAATTCGCCACAAGTACTTCTTACTTTGGCCAAATCTGATGCCATACACAGGTGCACACATGGCTTCCATGTTTTTCGATAGTATTTCCAGTTGGCAGACAGAACAGCGGGTTCATTGTGGTATTTTCATAATGTGTGTCCCTGCATGTTGTTCCTCTGGCTCGTTCCCATTCCAGAACCTTCCTTTCGGCTTTAGCTCCCGCACTTCAGCTTTTCCAGAAAGCATGGCTTTCCAACATAGCACAGACTTCCTGTCCCTCTTCCCCCTCTTCTGTGACAGAGAATCTTCCGGAAACCTTGGAACTCACCTGCTGGGGGTCTTGTGTCCTCTGCCACTTGTCTCCGGAGCCCTGGACGTTTTGGCATCCACGAACCAGACATCTCCACATCCAGATGTCAGGAATAGAGACTGGGTTTATCAAAGTTTATTCTATCACAGGAAACAAAGAAAGTGTTGATATTAAATGAAAGCACTTGGAAGAGCCTCAAAGGTCGCTGGGAATGGACCTGGTCATTATTATTGATCATTTCATCTGTTCCCGGCTAAGGCCTCCACTCCCAGCTAACTTACACTCATTTCATTTCTGGATCAGAGAGGCTTTCAATTTCTTTTTTGTTTGTTTGTTTGTTTTTCACATTATTTTTTATTTATTTTTCTCTCATATATTACATCCTGTAGCATGAATCTTAGATCTTATTAATAAAAACAAACCTGGAGCCAGGTATTGGGGTGAATGCTGAAAGATCAGAGAAGCAGAACAAGCCACAGCTACCTTACCTTGCCAATTCCTCAGCTGATCCTGTTTCCTCAGACTGGAAGCCTCTGAGTCCTCATCGGAATGAATCTCAGCTGAACTGCTGCTTGAAAGCCTAAAAGCTTAACCAGCCAAATGCTTCTAGTTTCTGGTCTTCACACTTTATATACCTTTCTGCTCCCTGCCATCACTTCCTGGGATTAAAGGATTGTGTCACCATGCCTGGCTGGTTCCAGTGTGGCTTTGAACTCACAGAGATCTGGATGAATCTCTGCCTCCAAAATGCTAGGATTAAAGGTGTATGTGCTGCCGGGCAGTGGTGGTGCACGCCTTTAATCCCAGCACTCGGGAGGCAGAGGCAGGCAGATCTCTGTGAGTTCGAGGCCAGCCTTTGGAGGCCAGCTTCTCCAAAGCAAGTTCCAGGAAAGGCACAAAGCTACACAGAGAAACCTGTCTCGAAAAACAAAAAAAAAAGAAAAGAAAAGAAAGAAAGAAAGAAAGAAAGAAAGAAAGAAAGAAAGAAAGAAAGAAAGAAAAGAAGAGCAGTCACATCCCCTCAGTAGGAGGGAAAGGGTTTCAAAAGCAGGCAAAAGAGTCAGAGACACCCCCCACTCCCACTGTTTGGCGTACCACAAGAACACCAAGCTACTCAACCATGGCATACAACAGAAGACCCGGGTCAGACCCATACAGGCTTTCAAAGAAGCAGAATCTGACAGCTTCTTCTGGGGAAAGGAGACAAGGGGAGTAAATCCCAGGAGCCCAGGGTTCAGAAGTATTTATAACACAGGAAGTTCAATTCAGACTCTAGTCTGTGGTGATAATTTGTTTGTGTTCTGAAAAATAAAGCTTGCCTGGAGGTCAGAGGACAGATCCAGCCACTAGTTAACCATAGAGGCCAGGCAGTGGTGGCACACACCTTTAATCCCAGCACTTGGGATGAGGAAGCAGGAAGATCAGGAGTTCAAGACCACCCTGGACTACATGAAATTGATTCAGTCTAAAACAGAAACAGAGCTAGACAGTGGTGGTTCACGCCTTTAATTCCAGCACTAGGGAGGTGGAGACAGGAAGTGAAATGGATGGGCAGAGAGAGGAATATAAGGTGGGAGGAGACAGGAGCTCGGCTTCATTTTGGTCTGAGGATTCAGTAGAGGTAAGAACTCTAGTGGCTGGCTGCTCTGTTTCTCTGATCTTTCAGCTTTCACCCTGATATTTTACTCCAGGTTTTTACTGTGAAGACCGATTAGAATTCACACTGCAATGGTCCTCACTAAAGCTGGGAGCAGAAATGGAGCCTGTTGGTTCTGGTCATGCCATCTTAGAATATGAAAATATCCATGCTAATACATACATGGGATGCAGCTAAAAGGTAGGTGTGATCTTAGAACATGAAGGAAATTCATATGTATAATAGAGCATGCATAATTACATGTGTGATGTGTAGGTTGTACATGTGTATATGTGGAAAATCTATATAGGCTAAACAGTGGTCCCTGGGGAGATATATTCAAGTCCTAACTCTCACAACATGTAAATTAATATCTGATTCACCATTACAGACACATTAAGTAATTTGAGATGAGATCGTGCTCAGTGTATGCTAGTTCCACAGTCTAGCGGCTGGTATCTTTCCAAGAGCAAGTTAAGGTGAGGTTTGAAAAGTGGACACACAGAGAAGCCAGCAGACATTGAAAAGTTGAGTCCACAAGCCCGGGACTGCAAAGATGACTGAGCCACTGGAGGCTGGTAAAGAGGCGCCAATGACCACTCCCTTGGTACATCCAGGAGGGACTGGCTCTGATGGTCCCTCAACTTTAGCATTGAGAATACAGGGAACTAATGTTGATTATTTTAAACCAGGAAGTCCATATTAGTGTGTGACTGTAGTCCTTACAAGGTGAAAAGTGCTTCTTCCCTCAGTGAGAAAGGAGAGAAGAGGGAAGGAAGGGGAGGGACAAGAGGAGAAGGAAAAGAAAGAGAATTTCTTCTGTCCTGGAGGAATTCCATCTGAATCTTACTGCACTGCTACCAGGATCTTGTCGGATAATGTCAGCCCCCATAGCAGGCCTAGGTGCTAACCTCCAGAGGGCACCAAGGGACCCACTTCACCAAGAAGCAATGACAGCAATGGGGAAATATGGGTCCTTGTCCCATCCCTTGGTCATAGTTACCGCTGTGGCCTGGGTGTCGCACTAGTTTGCTGAGGATGCCCTAACGAATGCCACTGAGTGAACGCCAACAACAGACACTGGCTTGGAACATGGATCAGTAGGGCAAACTCTGCCTAGCACAGACGAGACCTGAACTGAATCCTCAACATGCCCCTTACCCCTCTTAACAAAAACAAACAACAACAACAAGAACCCAGACATTTAAGGGCTGGGGAGGTGGCATGGTAGGTAATGTGTCTGCTGCCATAGGATAAAGACACCCGTTCGGATCCCCAGCACCATGTAAAAGGCCAGCTGTGCCAATACACCTGAAACTCCACCGCTGGAATGGAGGAGGGACGAGGAGGATTCTGAGGGCTCCCTGGCCAGCTAGTCCAATCAGAGGGGTGAGCTCCAGGTTTAAGTAGAGACCCTGTCTCAGAAAATAAGATGGGGATTGGTAGAAGTAGACACCCAGTGTTGAGGGGAATCCTATCAGGTTAGTCTGTGGGGGACTGTCTTGATTGTTAATTGATGTAGAAGACTCAGCCCACTGTGGGCAGCACCATTCCCTAAGCAGAGTCCTGAACAGTGTAAGAGAAGAGAAAGCAGGCTGAGAACGGGAGAGGACGCATTTGCTCCCTCTTTGCTCTCAGCTGAGGGTGTGACGTGACCAGCTGCTTGAGGACCTTCCTTAATTCCTGCAATGGTAGACTGTGACTTAGAACTAAAGGCAAATGTTTTCCTCCCTGTGTTGATGTCTGTCACAACAACAGAAGTGAAAGTGGAACACACTTGTGGCTGCATCACTTCCACACCTGCCGCGTCTTCACACGGCTTCCCCTCCCACCTTCCTGGGTCTGTCAGCCCATGCCAGGCATTGCTGTCAGCATGGAAATCTGCTCCTGTGCCCACATCCTGTCTCCACCTGCAGAGCAAAGCCCCTCCCTGCTTTGCGATGGGCAGATCACTATCTCATCAGAGTACTGTCCACTCTTAGTGCTCCACCAGCCAGCCTCTCACCTACACTCCAAGAGCCTATCAGGCTCCATCCTCCAAACAGGCCTGTGCTCGGAGAGGTAGGGTGTTGGAGGCTGTGGTGATATACTGTGTACCCCAATATATTCTGTACCCTAATAAACTTATCTGGGTATTTGAGGACAAAGTCAGACACTGTACTAAACATAGAGGTCAGGCAGTGGTAGCACACACCTTTAATCCTAGCATGTGGGAGGCAGAGATTCATCTGTAACTCTGTGAGTTCAAGGCCACACTGGGAACAGAGCTCATGCCTTTAATCCCAGCACTTGAGATCTCATGCCTTTGCTTGGAAAGCACACACATCTTTAATCCCAGGAAGTGACATGGCTGGGTGGAGAGCGGTATATAAGGCATGAGGAGACAGGAACTAAGTTCAACAGAGACCCTCAGATGTGAGGACTCAGAGGCTTTCAGTCTGAAGATTCGTGGGAACAGGATTGGCTGAGGAGTTGTCGAGGTGAGGTTGCCTGTGGCTTGCTCTGTTTCTCTGATCCTTCAGCGTTCACCCCAATATCTAGCTCTGGGGTTTTTGTAAGACCCTTTATGATTCATGTTATAAGAGGCAACCCCTTTGACAGCATCCGTGGCCAGTCCCCAGACATGGCAGTGCTGGGACCTGTTAGCCAGTCAGTTTCCCAAGAGTGAAGCCCAGCAACAGGATGTCTTGTTGATAGGAGGAAGAAGAGCAAGCAGGACCACTAGGATATCTGTTGGTCTGGGGCACTCCACACACATCCAACATTTCTCTAGGAAACCAGGGGACTCTTTGGGGAGTTGGTTCCCAGCTGCGAAAGAGCATTTTTCTCTGTCGATTGGTTTTTCCTCCATCTCGTTTGCTCTAAGTAATTAAATGTTTGCCAAGTCACCGGCAGATGACCTCAAGCCTGCCACTCAGTGCTGAAGATTCTCCTGAGCCCTGACTCCTCCACCTATTGGTGCCCAGTCCCCTCCTCACTGGGAGCATCATCTTGTTACAATTACAACATCGGAAGAAAAGGAACAAAAAATAAAACTAGTTGGGTCTTAAAAAGATCAATGTTCTTCATAAAGGAAATGATCACAGGAACGTGTACCCAAACCCTGAGGGGTGGTGCTGTGTTCAGAGGGCCATGCCTCCCTGTTGCTGCACCCTGGCTCTGGAACTTACACACTGACCCTCTGAAAGTCTGGGAGGAAGAAACTCCCCGCACAAATCACCACTGCCCAAGACACATACAGGGTTTGCCGCCGGAGGCTGAGCAGCTCTGGGTTCATTGTTTTCCCACCTACCTGCCGGAATCGAGCAGGCACACAGCTCTGCTGCATCTTTTGAATGATTGACTGGTTCAGTAAGGCTTGTTGAAGCGTTAGGCAGAAAGGCATGGGGACAATTTACCTGGAGGAAGCTGCCAACAGTCATCCAGGGAGCAGATCTGAGAAGCCCGACACCGCCCCCTTGTGGTCATCAGCCTCTGGCTGCCTAAGCATTCTTGGGGCTGTTGATGGACCACGGTAATTAGTCGGTTTCCTACAGGCCAAGGCAAAAGAGACACCAGGGTCAACTGTGAAATAATCAAACACTGCATTGCCTGTGATAGATGATCCCCAGCACTTCTGCTGGAGAACCCCTGCTTGGGGGTCCAGGCGAGGTGACATTTGGTTTGTCATTGGGTACCAAGGCTTCACCGCCAGACAAACCCGCCGGTGCCTTCCAGCCCTGGGCCCAAACGGAAGACCCAGGATGCTCAACCGCAAACAAAACTCACATTAACCACACAAGCAAGACCCGGGTAAAAATATCCATCTAGGGCCCACATCATGATTTATTTCCTTTCTTGTTTCTTTATGTCTTTCCAAGGTCCCTTTCTTTCTAGTCCTTGTGAACAGTGGGCTGAAATAGGGGATGCGTCAATAAAAGATGTTTGATCCCACTTTGGGGTCACTCGGTCTATATCTGCATTTCACGTGGGGCCCAGCAGGGACTTCAAAAATAAAGAAGCCCTGGCAGGGAGTGGGCTGTGTGGACCCAGAAATGAGTGACTTCATAATAAATGGGCCCAAATTGCCCACTTGAGAGCTCCCTAACCTCTTATTTGTGTGGGTTCTTTTTTTCCACTCCAGTAGGGGGGAGAGCAGCATATTCTCTGTAATTTTTTTTTTCTTAAAAAGAGAAGGGTGAAGGGACAAAGAGAAACAGAAATGAAGAGGAGAGAGGTGGTCGAGTGCCCCGGGGGCAGGGAGGCTTAAAATACCCGAGGAGCTGGTGCTTCCATAGAATGAAGAACTGGGGGATGGAATGACCTGCTTTCCCCAGGGCTGGTCTTGAATAAAGGATGGAAGCATGCACCTTCAGGATGGGCTGAGGGGCCCACAAGTGTGAGATGTGAGGTATGGAGGAATATGCTGGAGATCTCACATCAGTGACTCAGGGCCCGTTTGGGGACTGCCAGATAGGGGCTCTATTTACCCATGAGAGATTTTAGGAAGAGGTATCACTTCCAGATGACCAAGGACCAGATTACTCAGAGGTGGGGACCAATCCAAAAATATATCTTACAAACTCCACTTGAGACCAGGAGCAATGAACGGGCCAAATCTGTACACTGTCACATGTGGAGGTCAACGTGAAGGCCTGAAGACATAGATACCTGTCTGGTGTTCCTGAGGGTACCCTAATAGATGCCGTCCCACCTCGCTGATGAAGGAAGTTTATGGGTTTGATGAAATCTGGGACTTTGAGATAGTGCCTTATGCTGAACCCTTCTATTATCATCTCAGGGTCATAAGAAGATGGAGAGAGAATCAAGGAAGATGTGGAGACAGAGAAAAGCCAGAACCAATCGTGCAGGCAGCATGTGGGCAGGAACCAGCAGAGAACAGATGGGTTCCTGGAGCCTGTGGAAGGCTCTGTTCACCCTGGACCTCAGGATTGTGATCTCCAGCCCTATTGATGAAAAATGTGGGCTTCTGTATACTACCATGTTCATGTTCTATGTGTTGCTACAGAAAACCGACACATCTGCCCCTGAGTGAGTGGGTGAAGTCCACGTTCAGGTTCCTAGGACCACCTGTTGAAAGGCCTAGACAGTCACAAACACCCAGCTGCTCTCTGGTCCGGGCTGTGCCTGGGACCATCATGCATTGCTGCCATCCAGCAGGGCAGTCAGGAAATAGGTGACAGTTTAAAAAAACAAAAGATTTGACAAGATTTTGACGATGGCAATTCAGGGTCAGTGGTTCCCAAGAACACTCTGAGTCAGGAGGCTAAAGAATGATGTTCCCCCAAACCTACAGGTAGTGGAGAAGGCAATGAGCCTCATGTGAGTGTGCAAACTCCTGCTGATCTCTGCAGACACAATAAACAAAACCCCTATATGCCCACGGCTGGGTTGGCCTGATGGGAGCAGAGACCTCACAATGAGGGAGAGAGTTGGCAGATGAGGGTAGGGAGCGATGCAGGAAGGGAGACTCAGCTTCGATAATCAGCGTTCCCCAGCTTCAGAGTTGGCTCAGCAGGTGTGGAGGTATGGAAGGGCACCTCAGGGCTGAGAAGCACTTAGAAGAGAGACATCTGCCAGAGGGACAGAAGCATGGCCAGTCAGGGGTAGGCAGTGGCTGGTATCAGCCCAGAAGTATGGAAAGATAATCTCAAGGACGCACAAGGAGAGGTGAGCTATGATCTATCAACACATAGGGCCACTGCCACATCTGTAGCCGAGCAGAGGTGAATGGGGAACTGGAAACGGAGTTTCCAAGCAAATGTGAGCCCCAAAGTCCCCTCAGCCCTGTATATGCCCCTAATACCCAGAAGTCTTCCCTAAGCTTTATGATTCCTCTTACCTTCCCAGAAGAGTATACTAATGGCAGAGATGCCCAGAGATGAGGACTCCTAAAGAACACCCAAATTGGCTCAGAGTCACCCTTGAGAATTTTCCATAATTCAGAGCAACTGAGAAGCTGTACCAGAAAACGAGAAGTGGGGAGAGATTGACTCAATCTCCAAAGATAGATAAGTCCCAGAAATGGCAGCCCCATAATTCCAGAACAAGCTAAGAAGCCTGACTCTGATAATGTACAATAGGGTGCCAAAGACCAGTTCTGTGGCTGTCTAACAACAGGTCAAGGTAAAATAACCTCTCCTGTGATTGACAGGTGCATCCCATGGTAGGTCAGAGGCTGGCACAGTGCACCCTGGTTCCTGGGATACCACTCACCACCACTTCCTGGTGTCCGTGTGGGAGGATTGTGAGTTACAGACGAGGGCACAACACTACCCAGTGTGAATTCAAAAGCACGATAGCCAAATCCCAAAGATCGATCACTCATTTGAGCTCAGCCTCAAGTGTCCATGGGACTCAGAATCCTGTTCCCTTCACAGTGTTCTCTGTTTTCTTGAGACAGGATGAGCCTGGATGTGGAGGTGGGTAGGTGAGACTTATGTGCTTAGAATATTGTAAACATTGCATCAGGCAGTGCCTTGGCTGGTGGCCAGGGTGAAATCTAGATGGGCTCCTTGTGAGGATTTCAGTGTTTAGAGACAGTGATAACATGGCATGCGAAAGAAGAAAGGTTCAGGGTCCAAATTCAGGAGGCCACAACAAGCCAGCTGAGCCGAACCCCATGCACGTGAGTTCCTGAAGGTGACAGGACAAACGCTGGCTGCATGGCCCTTCCTGTCACTCATGGAAGATGCAGCCCTGATGGTCAGCAGTGGCATGCCCACCAAGCCTAGGCAGGTATCCACCATGATCATGCCCATGTGATCAATGCTGCAGGCCGCTGGCATCTGCTTCAACGACCACACAAAGAGAAGTGATTTCCATTCCAGGCTCCAAGGCCAGTTCCTTGATTGACAGCAACTGCAGAGGTCTGAAAACCCTTCCATTTCAAAACACCAACAGAGGCTGAAGAGGGCATCTACTGTCTCTAGGTGTGCAATTACATCATCAATGACTCACAAGCAAGTAAAGCAATCCTCATAAGAAAGAAGGAAGTATAGATCCTGACTCCAGAGAAGGCCACGAGAACAAAGGCTAGCTAGGACCTTAGGAGATCCTTTACCCTAGAGTTGCTCATGTGTAGAAAACCTGCAGGGACAGAATATATACTCTTGTAAAAAATTATTACATTCAGTGTGTGTGTGTGTGTGTGTGTGTGTGTGTGTGTGTGTGTGTGTGTGTGTGTGTGCGTGCGCGCACACTGTGTTCCACAGTGCATGTGTGGAGGCCAGAGTAGAACTTTCATGAGTCAGTCATCTTCCTCCACTATGAAGTCCTGAGGATGGAACTCAGATCAAGCTTGGAAGCAAGTGCCCTAACTCATAGAGTTACCTCACAGTCCCATACCTCACTTACAGTGGGTACACTCAAAGGACCCAACCTCAGTTGCAGAAGAATGAGGGTAAACATGCTCAGATGGATGTAGATGTCACAGGCATCCTTGAAGCAGTATTTGGATCTGCAAGTGACCATAGACAGGAGCAGAGAGATTGCATCAGCCTTGGATGACACCAAACCATGACAGCCATGCTGAGCAGCTGGGGGCATCTCTGGCATCCGGAGCAAGCGCAGATACAGGAGTTCTGGGGAGTAACAAATTCCAGTCCTTGACTGGCAAGAACCAGGGTACCCACTCAACAGTCAGCAGGAGGAGGTAGGGGTACAAGAAGAGCATACAATGGGAAGGGAGACAAAGAGTTAGTGTAATGATCACTTATCTCACTGCTCTGACAAAATCAAGTAAGAGAAGGGTGGTTTCAGAGCACATTTCATCATGGAAGGGAAGTTGTGGTAGCAGGAACTCAAGCAAGCCTATCACACACATCCAAAGATAGAGCAAACACTGATGAACATTTGTGCCCAGCTCGCTTCCTCCTTTCTGTTCAGTCTGGGACACCAGCCCAGAGGATGGTGCCACCTTCCGTTAACCGAAGTGAAACGCCCTCTTGGGAGTTCCCAGAGCTTTGTCTCCTAAGTGACGCCAGATCCTTTCAGGCTGACAGTATTAATCATGTATCTCCACCCCTTGTCAACGTAATACCTAAACATGTCACTTTAAGCCATACCTTTCACCCCTTCTCCCCCCACAGGTTCATGAACATCTCATTAGGCAAAAGGCATTCAATCTAACTTCAAACGTCCCCATAGACTTTAATATTTCAGCACCACTTCAAAGTCTAAAGTCTCTTCTGAGACTGAAGGCAATCTCTTAACCGTGAGCACCTGTACAATCAAAAAACAAGTTAAGTACTTTTAGCACAAGTGACACAGATTAAACATCCTCACTCCAAACAAAGAATGGATGACATAACAAGAAAAGAGGAGAGAGACCAAAGCAAGACCAAAACTCATCAGGGTAAACACCAAATCCTGAAGCTCCATGTTCAGAATCTATGACTTGTAAATGGGGGTTTCTCTGTCTCAACCAGTCCCACAGCTGCTTTTAAAAACAATCACACAAAGGCTTAATATTAGCTATAAACCATTTGGCCAATAACTCAGGCTTATTACTAACTAGCTCTTATAACTTAAATTAACCCATTTCTATTCATGTATGTATTGCCACATGGCCATGATGTTACCAGGATGCTGGCATCTTGCTCCTTGGGTGACTGGTTGGCCTCTCCCAGACTCCACCTTTCTTCTCCTGTATCTTTGCTTTGATTTCCTGCCTGTCTCTATCCTGCCTTGCCATAGGCCAAAGCAGCTTTATTTATCAACCAACAAGAGCAACACGTATTCACAACATACAGAAAGATGATCCCACAACAATGACTCATAATGGTTTCATCTGGGCTCCATAGAGAAGGTAGGCCCTTCTCTTCCCATGCAGGTGGAGGTCTCAGGTTGCTAAGCAATCTGCTGGAAAAGGAGTGTATAGCTCAAGCTGAGTAAGGTCCTCAGGTAGCTGAATTCTGAGGTCTTCCTGCCTTGGTGAGAGGAGGTGAGTTTCCATCAATGTGGATGACTTGCTAGGAAGAAAAAAGGCTGTTAACATTCCTCACCTTGATGCTCCAGTCTTCCGAGAGTGATCCTTTCTACGCTGGCTGCTGTGCCAACCTGGCTGTGTCCTGACACCTTCTTCACTCTGCATCTTCATTCCCAAGCTCCCTACCCCAGCCTGCCAACGCCAGCTCCATGATGAGAAGTCTTGTTTTTCCCTTTGCCCAGGTCCACCCTTTGTGTATCTGATGTTCTTATTCCGATGTATCTATGGCTTCCTGTCTTGGGTCTCCATCCTGGGTTATGCTGACCATTTATAGACATCCTAAGAAGACAGGAGAGATGTCCTGAGGAGGCCAAAGAGCCCAACAGAGGCAGCAAGAGGGCGTGATACAGACGTAGAGTGATCAGCAGCGTGTTCTCTTTCACCGCTTCGTACCTGTGGTGTGCTTCACCAATAGGCTAATCCAGACTGTTGGTTAGCAATCCTAAATGATCATAAACGTCCCTGTCTTGCCCAGTTTACAGAAGAGAATTCTTACATCTCACTTCTATTGGTGAAATTATTAAGGCCACTCCACGTAGTAAAAAGGGAGGTTTATTTTGTGGGGAAACTTACAAGTGAAGGGATAGGAAACAGGGTTTGGGAAAGGTGCAGTCCAGCGGTGTTCTCTGGAGAACTCTGCTTGGTCTACCTTCAGTGTCCAGGGTCCAGGAACCAAGAGAGCCCAAGCATCTGGATCTCAGGTCTTCTCTTAGCCCCGCCTTGTAGGCGTGACCATTACCGAAGCCTCAGTGGGGGTTGGAACTTCCAGGTCAAAGCTGGAATGGCTACCCACTACACACTTCTGTCTTTATGGACACTTATCACATTGGGAGATGGTCCCCAGGAAGGCTGGGGCATACATCACCTGCCTAACCTCAAAGGAGCCCATCTCCTGTTCCTAGGGAGTCAGCTTTGCTGTTTTCCAGGCTCTCTGGGCACCATGGGGTGTGGGTACACCTATTGATTACTACCTCAACATAAAAGGTGTGGGAGAGAAGGCAGCTCAGATCTGAAGCAGGCTCAGCTTTGCCAGAAGGAAAGATGTTCATGGGACTGACAGCCCCTCACTACCGCAGGAGCACTTGTGAACTAGGAAACACCAGGGGGAAGTCCCTGCCTGCTCCCTCAAGTGTCCTCTTTACGGATTTGTTTTTCTGTTAACACTTTCTTCTGCTGTAAGTGTCTCACCAGGAAGGAGCCTCTGTGACCTTGGCCATTTCATCAGCAGTTAGCATTTTTGAAAGGCTTGACAGGCATGCCAGATTTACAGTAAAATTTGTTGTTCCTGCTTCCTTAGACAAATGTTTCTAAGGAAAACCTACACTGCCGGTGACCTGTGATGTGCTGTGCGAACACCGAGCAAAGGCAGAGTAGCTGTCCCGAGGTGGGCACACTGGGCTGAGCTGTACCCTTTGGCTCGTCATTGTGCTACTGCTTTCAAAGTCTGAACCTGCCCAGATGCCCAGAGCTGGACCACGTCCCCCAGAACTCAGGAGAAGGCACTGGGTGAGAAGGAAATCTGCTCCAATCAACCCCCTTTCAAATGAAGCACAGATGCCCCTCCCATCTGCTTCCCTGGGCTGTGGTGTCCTCAGGCCGGTCCTCCTGCTGTGCCCCTTCTGGAGCTGAACCATGGGCTCCTGCACCCATAACCTGCAGCCACAATCCAGCAGCTTGCTCCTCCATTTTCTGTCTCCCACACCCAGGCTTATGCTTTTGAAATAGCCTTTCTCAAACAGCTCTGAGCTGTTAATTCTCAAGCACACACTCTGCCCTTCGGAAGTATATGATTCTGTAGTTATTTTTTAAAAAATATGTTCAGATAATATGCTGCCACAGATAGTTTTAGAAAACTTCACTGCTTACAAAAGGAAACCCCATGCCTTCAGCCAACTCCCTCATGTCCCTCAGTCCATAAACAACACTCCCTACCCCAGGTATTCTAGAATCTACTTTCATTTCTCTCTTTGGAGATTCATTCTCTGTAAATGAATCACAGTACCCACCCCTTGTGAGTGGATTTTCTAGGGAGCATCACTGTTCTGGTTCACCTTCGCTGGGGCATGTATGAATGCGTCATTCCTTCCCATGTGTGTGCTCCGCCTGAGCGTACTTGAGTGTGCTCTGCCTGGGTGTGCTCTGCCTGGCCTTGCTGAGGGACCATCCTCATTACCATCAGGGTCATCTCTTCAAAGGGTTCCCTGAATCCCAGCTGGTCGCCACCCATGGGCCTGGCAGGCCCTCTTCCCCCAAGTTCTTATTTGGTCCTTTGTTTATTCTTTTAATCCCTCCACAATGTGACCCCTTCTCTCCACTTGCCAGACATCTGCCTTTCCCTTGTGAAAATAGCGAAGACATAAAAAAGTTTTTTTTCAAATACTCATGACCCCATCCTGGCTTTCGTGTTGGTCCCTGGCAACATCATCCAATCACACACTGAGAATTCTGGACTCTTCTCCAGCTCTGGAGCCGCAGTTTGGTCTGATGACAGCCAGCCTGACAGCCGCCTCCTTTACCTGACATGATGGCCTTGCTCCGGCACTCTGTCCCTGTTGTCCCAAGCCATCACAGCCTTGGACCTTACCCACTGCCCTCTGTGCTGGCAGCTTCTGTTCAGAAACTCGATCAGCCCTGCCACACAACCTGTCGCGAGGAGCTGGGCTCTGGTGCCCTTCCAACTCCACATTTACATGCTTCTCTGCGTTTTCCACCCAGAAAAATAAACACAATCTTATCAGGCAAGGGGAATGACCAAGACACTAATTTATTGCACAAATATTCCTGAACCAGGTGCTTTTTGCAGAGCCCTGTGCTGGGCACTGGGTGAGAAGATGCAGCTTGAGCCAATCCAGAGCCCTCGTGCCGGGCACAATGCCTGGCCTTCCTTGTGAGCCCCTTTAACTTCCCTGCCAGCCCTGATGAGGGAAGCCAGGACTTGTCATCACTTACCCAGAAACCACATCTCTACCAGCAAGACTCTGAGCTGGGGACAGTCCTGATTCATGAACAGCATAGAGGGCAGGAGGACTTCAGGAAAGGAGGCAGAATGGACATGGCAGCAGGAATGTCCCACAGTGACAAGATAGGCCCAGAGAGGGACAGATGCATGGCTCAGCAGTGGGGTGGTGGCTTGGAGGTGAATGAACAGTACAATGGAGAACACAGGGTACCACATGCACTGACTAGTTCTGTTATAAGAAGAACCTCACTCTGCCTCCCAATGCTGGTACACACAGGCACCAAGGATTCCTTCCTCGATAAGAATGCTACAGTTGCTGTTTCCCATGATGAGGGTGGTAGTGGTAGTGATGATGATGATGCAATATGATAATAATGAAGATGATGTGATGATGAAGATATTAGGATGATGAAGGTACTGGTGTTGCTCCTGATGATGATGATGATTACATAATGAAGATGATGATGAAAATGCTGCAGCTAATGATGCTGATGTCATATGATACAGCTGCTGCTGTTAACGATAATGCTGAATGCTGCAAGCCACAATAATATGAAGCAGGATTTCAGCCGATGACGACAAGCTAATACTTGGAAGAAGCCAAGGGCCTTCCAGACGTCAAGTTGAAGCTCAAGGTGTCTTGGCGATATTGGCTTTTGATTATTAGCCGTTTCCTACTATGAATTTCTCATGTGCTATTGTAGCTTTTCCATCATTTATTGGGCACCATTTCCCCTCTACTAATGGAATATTTAAATAACATTCTGTGCTGAGGGCTATGCACAGCCAGAACCCCAGTTCAAGCCTCCCTGTAATTATCATCATTGGCAGCATCTGGCAAGATCCATCCCCAGATGGAGGAAAAGTACCTTTTCAGAGATACCTCTGTATGCCATAAGAAGAGACTGAAGTGTCCAGACTACCTGTTTGAGAAGGCCTGGAGGATTTGCTAGTTAAGCTTAACTTTCTCCTTTCCAAAGTCTTATCTCTAGTTTTAAATCCACCCTTAACAATTTACTCAGAACTAAAGGGTTCCAACTTACAGATACATCCAGCTGTGATGGAAGTTGCCTAGCCAAGTTGCCTAGAGACTGAGCACATTCGCCAGAAATGGCAGGAGCAGAGATAGCTTGGAGAGATAAGGTCAAAGGGATAAAAAGACAGTTTTATTTTCAGAGAACGATGAGATGGAGAAGAGAAAAGAGATTGGAAGAGCTAGAAGAACTAGATGGGTAAGAACTGGAGAGAAATGTACTGAGATAGGGAAGATCTAGATTGAAGGGTGAGAAGAGAGTACAAGATGGAAGATGAGGAAGAGCCAGATGGGGAAGAACAAGATGAGAAAAAGGAGACGGGAGAGGAGCTAAGATGGGAAGGAACTAGATGGATGAGAACCTAGATGGGGCGGAACTAAGATGAGAGAATTAAGATAGAATTTAGAGGGAACAGTAGATAATTATAGAGAGAAATAAGGCAAGAAAGGAGCTAGGCATGAGAACAGAACTGAAGCTGTATAGACAGGATCTTATCCCAGGGGAATAAAGTAGACAGACAAAGAGCTTGGTGTACTTAGATTCATTTCCCAAAAATAATTCCCACCATTCATAGTTTCTCTTCTAGGCCCCTGGGAAGTATATTATTAAGGCTGGTCCTTTTAATATTATACAAGAGATGAAGATGAATATAAGGTGCTATTGATGTGCTGATGATCATATGGTGAAGATGCTGCTAACAATGATGGAGATGGTGATGATGTGATAATGTGGGTTGTGATGATGATGGTGATGATGGTGATGATGATGGTGATGATGGTGATGATGATGATGATGATGGTAATGGGGATGATGTTGATGATGATGGTGATGGTGATGATGATGGTGATGATAGTGATGATGGTGATGATGGTGATAATGTGATGATGGTGATGATGGTGATGGTGATGATAGTGATGATGGTGATGATGGTGATGATGATGATGATGATGATGGTAATGGGGATGATGTTGATGATGATGGTGATGGTGATGATAGTGATGATGGTGATGATAGTGATGATGGTGATGATGGTGATAATGTGATGATGGTGATGATGGTGATGGTGATGATAGTGATGATGGTGATGATGGTGATGATAGTGATGGTGATAATGTGATGATGGTGATGATGGTGATAATGTGATGATGGTGATGGTGATGATGGTGATGATGATGATGGTGATGGTGATGATGGTGATGATGATAATGTGATGATGGTGATGATGATAGTGGTAATGTTGATGATGGTGATGATGGTGATGGTGATGATGGTGATGATGATGATGATAGCTGACATCCATGGAGGATGTTAGTATTCAGTGGATTCTATTATAACTTCATTTTGCAGATGAGTTTGCTGGACATGAAGCTTAAGAAGCTGAACTCAAAGATTCTGGGCTGTTGGTCTTTGGAGAGGGGCTGTATCTGGAAGTGTCTCAGAACTGGGTCTCCATGCCTTCTCTTCCTGTCTTATGACAGGAAGTAAACCATGGTGAGATGGCCAGCAAGAGCCAGGGAATCAAAGATGTGGGTCCTGTTCACAGTGTCCAGCTTCTCTGGGGGACTTCAGGCAGTCAATCTTTCAGTTACGTTTTTCCATCATTGCTTTAACCATTAACTTCACACTATGGACACTGCTATGCTGGCTGTCAGGTATGGAAATACCATGGCTTTCCACAAAGGCCCTCCCATATCACATATGACTATGGGTCGATACTGTGATGTTGGTGTGACCTGGGAACTACAGACCACCAGAAAGTAGAGCTTATCCTTCCAGAGAAGCTGGGGGCATTTGTAGAGGTGACATTTGGGGGAAAATGTAGAGAATGGAAACAATGGAGTTCTATCTGTGTGCACATCTATATGTGTAGTCTGTGAAGGTGCAGATGTGCATGATGTGTGTGTGTGTGACTGGAAGGGTAATGTGAGTGTGCACATTTGCACACACATGTGAGTGTGTTCCTCACACAGTTATATGTACATGCCCACATGCCACACTGGGAGAAAGGCGAGGTTTTCCATTTCTCTCAATGACCAGCCATTGTAGAGGCACTGAGTCCTGAAGGAACAGTGCCCATCTGTCAAGTGTAAGCAGTCCAGGACTGTGAGAGACAGGACAGAAAGGAGGTCAGGGTCACAGAGCCTTCTTAGCTCTGCTGCAGAATCCGCCCCCAGTTCAGTCATTGTGAAGACTCGGAACATTGCAGAGTATTAGCCCTAGTTCTGGAGCCCCACTTTCTATAGGCAGCCGCCGTTAGCACATTGAGTAGCCTTTGCTGGAGTGGCACAACCCCAGACAGACGCCAGTGGGGATTCTCATGAACGGGCTGCAGAGCCATAGGTACCATAGGTACCACATAGGTACATCCACAGGGAGGCATGGATGGAGAATCTTTTTATTTTCTTAAGATTTGTTTTATTTTATTTACATGCCTACAAAACACCATGTGCATGCCTGAGTATTTGTGAGCCATTGTGTGGGTCCTGGAAACTAAACCTGAGTCCTTTGCAAGAGCAGCAACTGTTCTTAAGCACTGAGCCTTCTCTCCAGCCCCATGGGTGGAAATTCTCATGAATGGGCTGTATAACTCACATGTACCATTCACACATCCACAGACAAACAGAGGTAAATATTCCATGGTGGGCTGGTATTCACAGCTATCATCATTCAACCTTCATTTCTCCTTCCACCAATTGCTGCCCACAACAATCTGATCTCACTCCCATGTGACCCTTTCTTTCTTCCATCATATAAACCTCATAGCTTATACACATGCGTGCACACATGGGTACTACTATATGTCTTTGTGTGTATTAGAATACATGAATCTATTGTATATATTCATGTGTGTATTTATGTGTGTGTGTGTGTGTGTGTATATATATATATATATATATATATGTAATAGTTGTCATTTACCTCTAAACCTGTCTGTATCCATCTTTTCCCTTTTATTGTTGTTTGTTTGCATGATCTCACTATATACTTCAGGTTAGCCTTGAACTCTGTTTTTCTCCCTTGGCCTCCCAAGTGCTGGGGTTACAAGCATGTACCACCATGTGGATCCCAGCTTTTCACTTAGACAAAGCCTCCCACCACGTAATCTTCTGCCTGTGTCTACCCCATGGTCAAGTCCCACACTGTTGACTCATAGGAATGCCCTTGTTAGCTACTCATCTCAATACTGAGACCAAATTCTTGACAAAAGAAACTTAAGGAAGGATCTACATGGCCTTGCAGTGTGAAGGTCCATTATAGTGCAGAAGGCACGGAGGTCAGAGCTTGAGGCAGCCAACCTCATCAATGTCTGCACTCAGGAATGGAAGAGATGCTGGTGCTCAGCTCACTTTCTCCTCATGTTTTTGAGCCCAGGATCCCAGCCCATAGGATAGAACTGTCCAAATTTAAAATGAGTCTTCTCACTTCAGCAACCCAATCTATAAATTCTGAAATGATTTGAACGAGAAATGTCCCTCATAGTCTCTGGTGTATGAATACTTTGTTCCCAGTTAACGGTGCTGTTTGGGGGGTGGTGTTGGGAAGTGGCCTTACTGGAGGAAATATGTCACTGGGGACAGGCTTTGAGGCTTCAAACACTACACACCATTTTTACTGGCTGTTTTTTTGTGTCAACTTAACACAAGCTAGAGTCATCAGAGGAAGGAGCCTCAGCTGAGAAAATGCCTCCTTGGGATCCATCTGTAAGGCATTTCCTCATTTAGTGATCAATGGAGAAGAGCCTAGCCCATGGTGGGTGGTGCCATTCCTGGGCTGCTGGTCCTGGGTTCTATAAAAAGGTGAGCTGAACAAACCATGGGAAATAAGCCAGTAAGCAGCTCCCCTCCGTGGCCTCTGCATCAGTTCCTGCTTCCGGGATCCTGCCCTGTTTGAGTTCTTGTCCTGACTTCCTTCAGTGATGAACAGCAACACTGAAGTGTAAACGTAATAAACTTTTTCCTCCCCAACTTGCTCTTTGGTCATGGTGTTTAGTTGCAGCAATAGAAACCCTAAGACAGGTAAGTTTCTTTTTTTAATTTGTAGATTGTAGAAATTAACATTCTGTCATCTGTCTTACATATATTTTGCAAGAGATCTGTCATCTGAATACTCTTGTTGGCTCCTTCTGTTGTATGGAGACATTCTAATTGCTATAACTAATGTATTAAATTTAAGCGACTGTGTTAGATTTCTTTATAAGACTGTACTTGTTATTATGTCTTTATTCCACCTAGAACTTGCTATTGTCTAATGAGTAAGGCACTCAGCCTTGTTTTCTGTCCATCCTAGCCCCACCATCTCATGCATCCTGGCATCCAGAGTCCAATCTTTGCCTCTGTCTCCCTCTTCACAGGCTTCTCTGCTGCGATGGGTAATTTTATTTGATAACTTGACGCTGTCTAGAATCAGCTTGGAAGAGACTGTCGATGCAGGATTGTCTGTATCTGTTTGGGCTGTGGGTATGTCTGTGGGAGATTGTCTTGATTGCATTAATTGAAGTGGGAGTGCCCACCCATCTGGGTGGCACCATTCCCTGAGTTTGCATCCTGGACTGTCTAAGAACAGAGAAGGTGAGCAGGGCGTGTGTGCATTCACTCTCTCTGCTCATGACTGACCTCCCTGCTGTGATGGACCATAACCTGGAATCATGAGCGACAGTTAGGGAGGGTGGAGAACACTGCCAGTCACAAAAACAGGAAGGAGCACACAGAACAACAGACAGACAGACAGGTCAAAACAGCAAGATGAGTGAAAAGGAAAAAAAAGATAATTAAACCTTAAGGAACCGAGGAAAGAAATCAATACAGCGGTGAAACTAATGAGATGGAGGACAAGAATAATTCCCAAAGCTGAGCCAGACATGTGTGCCTGGAGAAGGGGCGGGCGGGTGTGGGTGGAGGAGAAGCTGCTGTGAGAACTGGGATGACTAGAAAAACAAGAGGAAACTTGAATCTCCAAAGATGCATGGACAAGATGGGACTGCTAGTGCAAAAAGCCCAGGACCGCCTGGATTTAAATCTGGATTTGTGAAATCTTTGAAGGTTACAAGGCTCCCTTATTTTGTCTGTGCTATATAGAAAAGATGCATGTTTTCTCATTTTATAACTTTTTCGGGGGGAGGGGATTTTCAAGACAGGGTTTCTCTGTATAGCCTTGCCATCCTGGACCAGGCTGTCCTCGAACTCAGAGATGCACCTGCCTCTGCCTCCTGAGTGCTGAGATTAAAGGCGTGTGTCACCACTACCTGTCCTTATTTTATAACCTCAATACTCATATTTTAATGAGATGGTATCAGGACATCTATAATATTATTTATGTATCTATGTATCTAACATCTATATATCATCTATGTATCTATGTAGCTAACATCTATATATCATCTATTTATGTATCTATGTAGCTAACATCTATATATCATCTATTTATGTATCTATGTAGCTAACATCTATATATCATCTATTTAGTATCTATCGTTATATCTATCTCCTACCTATGTGTTACCTGTCCATCTTACCTATCATCTATCTACTTATGATCTTTATATCATCTATCTAATTTTAAGTAGGAGTGTTGAGGACCTAGGTATCAGTCAAAATATGTATTTTTGTATTAACACATTATGGGGGAAGTTTTTGTTGTTGTTTTTTCAAGACAGGGTTTCTCTGTATATCCCTGGCTGCCCTAGAACTCACTCTGTAGGCCAGGCTGGCCTCGAACTCAGAGATTCGGGCTCTGCCTCCTGAATGTTGGGATCAAAGGCATGCACCACCACTGCCCAGCATGGAGGAAATTTTTTTTAACAATAATCAAAAGACACTCAGCACATCTGGCATGCTGACTTGCCATTCCTAATGAGATCTTCCAGCCAAGTATAGATAGAAGGAAAAAAAAAGATGCTTAATCACAAGATTCTTAGTGACAATCACTATCATTTTTAAATAGCAAAATATCAGCATTATTTTAACTAAAGCCAGGAATTATATAAAACTGACTGCTTTTTGTAATTTTGTTTAACATAATCTGGGTGATTCTAAAAGCACAGTAAAAAGTAATCAGTGCAAACCCTGAGAAAAAGTGATATAATTTCCTTTGCTGAAGACATTCAGTGTTAGAAAGCCAAAGAGGCTTTGAATTAATGTGAGCACATGCATACAAAGTAAAATGCAATTATCCACAGCATCTCTCTGCATCCACAGTGTGCTTCTAGAAATAAAAAACAACAAGAACTATAAATAGTGAAGGAAATTATAAAATCTTATTAAATAACATAAAGCAAGAATAGAAAGGCTTTGGGTTTTGGTGGGAAGGCTTCAGACCACCTCCACAAAACTGGTATTTCAATCCAGCTGCAGTTAGTATCCCAACAGGAGTTTTCGTGGATTGGTCCTGAGAGGTAGGAATGAGGAAGACCTGAAAGAGCTGAGGGGTCAAAGAACATTGCCGAAGCACTGTGGAGCCATATCGGATCCTGCACTGGAGGCATGTGAATATTGTGTGCCGTGCCGGGGATCAGGTGGACAGGTGGTACCTGGGAAGGTCCAGACTAGCCTCCTGTCTCCTTGAGAAGCCAATATTTAGCAACAGTGGTAAAGAATAGTCTCCCAGGGCTTGTAGGTTGCCCCTGCTATGGCTGAACACACCTGGAGCCACTCAGGACTCTTGACTCCTCAACTCCAAGTTGGTCTCTAAGGCGGAGGGCTGGAAGGTGGCAGTACACTGGGATCGAGAACTCTTAGGGGGAGTCAGGAATGAGTCAGCACCTAGGCCAGCTCCACGAGCCAGCCGCCCAAAGCATGCAACCTCCTCCTTTCACTTAATATGGGCTCTGGATCTTTGTGAGGTAGTTGTCTGGATACTCCAGCTCTGGCCAAGACAAGTATTTTGGAAACTTTTTGTTTCATGTGAGATTGTGGCTTTCTCAGTGGACTGGGAAAGAACAGCCTTTTCTGAACTCTGGCAGAAAACCGAAATTTGGATTTCACAGTCTAAGCACCCAGAACCTAGCCTGCTTTGGAACTGTACCTTAGCTCCCATAGTCCTTAGTGGTCACAAATGGAGAAGGCAAGACTGTTGTGGGATAATCTTTTTGTACACTGTGAAGATGTGTCTCTGCCTGGAAGTCCTGTCCATCCTCTCCGGCCTAACTGTTGGCTGTTCAGCTTTTTATTAACCCAATCAGAAGGCATCTTAGGTAGAGACACATCTTTATAGTGTACAAAAAGATTATCCCACAACACAAGCCTTAATAGGTTTCTATCACCCTCTGTGATGGCGCCACATGGATGGGGGAATGCCATCCCCGGGACCATGGGTTGCAGCATCAGGCCCTTTGGGCTGAAGTCAATTGGCATGTAGTGGTACTTATCAAGAACCCAGTGCCGCCTCCTTCTCCCCAGGACATGGGTGGGACAGCCAGTATCATTAGAACCTTGGACCTTAGCCACTAAGGGAACTGGAGACATCTGTCTCTCATAGGACATGGTGTTGTCTATTGGGTAGGACCAGAAAGTTAACACTGGACACACAAGCAGCAAGGTCTTTCCAAATGCTGTGCAGGCCCACATGAGGTGAGGACTGGTAAGGACCACACAGTGGAGGGGCACAGCGGTCAGGATGCCGTGAGCTAAGGAGCAAATGAACAAATAAACCGGTAGGGCACTGTGGCTTCAGTTGGCACAGGGAAGTCAAAGAGGGAGAGTCAAGAGTCAGCGTCGGAACTGAGGGGCAGCAGGTGTGCAGAAGACTAAGGGTGGGGGGAGGGGATGGTGAGTACGCCCCCAGGACCTGCTGTATAGGCTACGCCCAAGGGAGGGGAAAGACGATGGACCTCCTGAGGAGGAGCAACTGGGAATGCCAAGAAGTGTTTCCCATCAACTTCCGATTCCTGCCTGGGCTCGGGGTATGTATACGGTGCCTGCCCTGACTCTGGATCCCACTCCAATTCTGTCTCCAGCCATAGTTTGGGGGCATGCTTTAGTCCTGAGAAGTCTAGTTTTGACCCAAAGCCTTACATGTGATCTCTCAGGCCCAAGCATAAGCAGTATGCTGGGTGAGAGGTCCTCCCACATGCACAGTGGACTTGGGGACTGTCTGGCACACTGTAACCTCTGGAGGGAACTGCCGTAAAAGGGGCTAGCCAGATGTGCTCATCTATCTCTGATTCCCAGGCTTCATCCCAGCATGAGGCCATCTACACACTTGATTTTCCAGCTCTGGCACCTGCCATCTTCACTGTGGATGTTGCTGAGATCCTTCCTCCACACTGACTGGACTCACCCTCTCCTCCTCTTCTCTGGGAGACAGCAGCCTGTGGTTCTCCTGAGCTGTGAGATGATAACGGCCCATGTGCATCTTACCTGGTGCTGCTCAGTGAGAAGAAAGTGTCACCCTGGGGGCCAGTGCCTGCAAGATTAAGTGAGTGAATGAAGGACAGACAGTATTTCCAGTCTGACACATGCCTGAAAATCACCTCCATCTTGATTGCTGTAGTGTGCTCATCTGCAACTACAGTCTGGAGGCCTGCTGACCTCCTTTGTGGGAGAAGGAGAGACCCCTGGAAAGAATTCACTAGCTACCAGCTTCCAAGGAGGCCGGCATATTGCAGCAAATCTCCTCCAGGCAGAACCCCAACAAAGCCTTCCAACCAAACCCTCAAGGCCAGCCTGCCAAAGGCTCTGAAGACAGGTGCTGCTGCCTCAGCTGTGTGGTGGTTTTCCATGCCTGCTGGCGGCCAGCATGTCCTTCTTCTCACACAACACGCGAGCAGCTGAGAGTCACACAATTCGGCTTTCTATTAAACCACGCACCCATGAGGACAGCACTTGTGTTTTAGTTGTGGTTTCTATCGCTGTGGTAAAATACCATGACCAAAAGCCATTTGGGGAAGAAAGAGTTCTTCCATCTTATGCTTCCACACCACAGTCTGCCATTGAAGGAAGTCGGGGCAGGAACTCAAGCAGGGCAGGGACATGGGGCCAGGAGCTGAAACGGAAGCCATGGGGGAGTCTGCTCGCTGACTTGCTTGCTCAGCCTGCTTTCTTATAGCTCCCCGGATCACCATCGGGGTGGCACTGCCACTGTGAGCTAGGTGCTCCAACATCCATCATCAATCAAGAAAATGCCCCCAACCAACTTTTCAACAAACCAGTTCCATGGAGGCATTTTCTCAATTAAGGTTCCTTCTTCCCAGATAACCCAAGTTTATGTCAAGTTGACATAAAAGTTATCCAGCCCAACATGTATCCATGGCAAACTCACTAAATGGATGAAGGAATGAATGAGTGGATGGATGAAGCCTTCAGGTCTGCAAAGAGAGAAGGCGTCATCAACTGCTATATTGTTAGTCTTCCTCAGTCCAGGCAATATACCAAAAGGTGCTCAGCTAATAGGAGCAGCATTACTTCCATCCTCCTTCCCATATCCAGACCCAGGGAAATGTCTCCTTCCCTCTGAGCTTATGCTGTAACCCTGGAGCAGGTCTCGAGGCGAAGGACGCTTCGGCTCCCAGTCTCTTGAGGCTTGCTCTCACTCAGCTGTCATGCTTCAGAGACCCATAAACCAGACAAGCTTCTGGCCAGCACTAGCATCATCAAGAAGGTTGTGAGTGGGGACACCACCATCACCATTGGGCTGCAAAGGCTGGAAGAGACCCCAAGTCCAACCATCCAATTGAGCCCAACAAATCCTACAGGACTAGAAGATGGAGAATGAAAAATAATGTGAGTGCTTTCTTAAAAATCATTTTTGCCTTAAGTTGCTAAGTTTTGGGGAGAACAGATACTCAACAAAAGTAAAGGAACAGGAGTAATTAAATTAAAGGAGTAATAAGGGTTGTTGAAACAGAGATAGCAGCTGGGTGACTGTCAGTCTTCCAAAAACCTTCCTTCTCCATTCTGCTTACTAAAGTACAAATGATCCTCTGCTAACCAGAGCTACATCACTCCCTTACATCAGTCTGAGTCCTTTGAGAGACAGATATCACTAGGCATCATCAGCATCAGCATCATACGTCAGAGGAAGAAGAGGAGGTATCATTTAGAGGGTCTTTAAAATGTCCACTTGCAAAACATTTCAACTGTCAGCTTGATGAAATCTAGAAGCCCCTGGAGGATAGACCTGCCTGTGGGGAATTATCTTCATTGGGCTAAGTTCAGAAGACCTGCCCACTGTCGGTGGCGCCCCTCCCAGACTGGGATCCTGGACACATAATATAGAAAAAAATGAGTCAAGTACTAACATTCATCTCTCTTTGCCTCTTGACTGTGAATACAATGTGACCAACTGCCTTGAGCTCCTGTGGCTGTCATTTCCACTGTATGATGGAAAGCTGGGAGGAAATAAACCTTCCTTCCTGAGCTGATCATCAGAGAGTGTCATCACAGCAACAGAAAAAGAACTAAGACAGTCCCCAAGGCCACTCACACTGCAGCCTGAGCCCATGTAGCTTGTTCATTAATGTAGTATTTTCTCCCAGGCTCACTCTTTGTGGATGTAAAACTGTTTGCCCAAAGACCCAATATTTGAGCATGAACAAGGTTGTTTAATAATTGATCATTAAATAGCTTCAATGTAGACTATAAGCCAAAGTGAAACCCAAGATTATCACAGGAATAAATATGACTGGGTCAATAGCATCACTATGGTAAATCCCTGATGTCAAACAGGCTAATGTTTGTGTGACAAGAATTTTAGTCACCTCAAAACTCACTGAAGAGAGTCAGAATGGGAACAGAGCATGGTGGCACACATCAGAAACACCAGTTCTCAAACTATGGAAGCAGGTGTGTGAGTGAGGAGACAAGAGGATCTAGAGTTCAAGACCAGCCTAGGCTGCACCAGCTCCTGCATCCATAAACCGGTCAGAATGTTATAGCCAAGACCTGAGGGTAAACAAGAAGTAGTTTGACTGTGTGGGAAGAAAGCTCTTTGCTGGACAACAATGTCTTCCACCAACAGAGTTCTGGTGGAGTGTAGACTCTGGACCTTGGGAAGGCTAGCACCCTTCCTGCTCTCAGGAGAACAGTAAACAACCACAGCCCTTTACATGGGAGTTTTCACGGCTCCATTAAGGCTCAGCACAGACTGAATTTGGTAGTGACAGAGAACAAAGGTACCCCACTGTGGAGAGGAATAGTCAAGACTGTCTGAAAGAGCTCCGAGTATTCCACCTCCTCACATTTACAATACAGTCTCAGAAGACTGCACTTGTTCTTTCTCATATGCCGATCTAGCCAGTAATATACGTATATATGAACAGATGCACACGTGGGCATGGTAAGCCACTAATAAAGGAGAACAAGAAGAGCTAGTTATAAGGGATGTTGAGAGACATGGTAATGGACACTGAAGGTGATTCCCCAGCACCTGAGCGACTTCACAGCCATGCAGGACAGCATACAATGCTGACGCAGAACGTGGAAGCCTTAACCACTGGCCCATTTCACAGAATGCTTCATGCATCTGTAAACCAAAACACCAAATTAACTTTTATTTTAGTTAAATAGTCCTGACCATACAGCTATCAGTATAGGTGTTAATGAAGATGCATGTGCCTGTTTAACTTGGACTAGTAATCATCCTGAAAGTCTTTTCAATAACAGTTTCTATGTGGAAACTCAAATATCAAAGAATACTAGGTAATGGTGGTACTCTGAAGGAAAATGGCCCCCATAGGGAGTGGCATTATCCAAAAAGATTAGGATTTGTAGACTTGTTGAAGTAGGTGTGGCCTTATTGGAGGAAGTGTGTCACTTTGAGGTTTCAGAAGCTCAAGCCAGGCCCAGTGGCTCACTCTCTCTTCCTGCTGCCTACAGATCCAGATGTAGAACTCTTGGCTCCTTCTCCAGCACCATGTCTGCCTGCATGCTACCATGCTTCCCACCAAGCTTCCTTCGGTGATGAAAATGGACTAAACCTTTGAAACTGTAAGCTAACCTCAGTTAAATGTTTTCCTTTATAAGAGTTGTCATGGTCATGTTGTCTCTTCACAGCAATAAAACCCTAAGACAGTAATGCATACTGACATATTCTGTCCGACGGCTCCAGATTTCACAGAGCCTCCTGTACTCAGGTAATAGTCTCCAAAGTGGTTCATGATACATTTTTTTGATGAACTTAATTTTGAAGAAATTTGTATAAACACCACCAAAAGATGGGGTGAAAGGTGGTGAATGAGGCAAAGATGTTCTGGATGGAGCTACAAGATAATGATAAAGAAGACATCATGTCTGAAAAATAGCAGAGTGTGCTACAGTCACTGAAGCAGAAGATAAAAGATAGGTCTGCCACAGACAGAGAGCACATCCAAGCCATAGTTCTAGTGAAAAAGGCAAGTGTAACAGTTCATCAGCGGCTAAGGATCCGCAGGGAAGAGACGCACTCCCTCTGAAAAATAAAGGTGCAGACTTAAGGGGCTTGTCCCCTTCGATTATCCCACCACAGCCACGTCTGCTCCAGTGCTTGTCTAACACAAATGCCACTTACCTTAAAGAGAGAAAACCCTCTGCAGCCACCAATCAGATGTCCCTACCAAAGATGGCATGCCAAGACAAGCTGGCATTCCTCTGCTCTCCACGTAGAGGGAGCTGCAAACATGGAGGAAGTAGTTACCACCTCAAGACAATGTAGCTGTTTCTTCACAGGCAACTTTTCTTAGATACTTACTTTCAGTTGACTCGGAATTACCCAAAGCAAGATGAAGTTGTTTCCCGTGTGGATGTTGGTGATGGAGTGGAATCAGGACCAATGTCTTTCTGTAAAGAAATTGATAGTAGGAGACTTTCACAGTGTAAGTACAGAAAGATCATAAGGCCCCAAGCATATTATCTAAATTTGTCCAGCATGCTTTCTGATTTATATAATCGTTCTTAGGGCTCCATAGACAATAAAGAAAAAAGTACATGTCTTCAATGGAAAGCAAAGAATTCCAAAGAATTGCCCTTGTCAATAAATGGACTATACACTTGATATGAAAGACTGCAGAGACTCATACTTACTGGCACTTATGAATGCAACCTGATGTGCAAGTATAACCTACAGATGCTTCAACCAGTTGTCCAATACGCTCCCTGGGTGAGGCTGCAGGTGTTTAAAAGTGAGAAGGTCCAGGGAAAAGCTGCTGGAGTAACATTGATGGGGGACAAGGTGTGCACTCATTCAGGAAGATTACTAAACAGAACTATGACCCCACCACCCAGAAACATAATAATATTGGTGAAAATGGAAAAGAACAAACCATGATGAAAAACCATTTTCAAAACTGAGGAAAATAGAACTTGGGTGTTCTGATTGTGAGAAACATCCTCAACGTCCCAAAACAGAGAAATGTCCACCTAAGTTTAACAATAATCTAAAGGAGCCAGTCATGGAAGTGAACTATTGAAATATTTCAAGAACTCAGCATCACTCAGTTATTAGAAGTCCTACATCCAAGACAGCTGTTTTCCATTACAAGGAGAAGAACATGGGATTTATTTCCTCAGAGTCTGTCATACAAGGAGACAAGGATGGATTTGAACCAGCTCAAGGACACCTGAACTCTAAATCCAGGAGACATCACGCAGACCCAAGTTCAAACCAAGGTGGAGATTCTGAAAACAAACAGCTTGTTGAATAAGATGTGATAGATACAACCAAAAGTAGTGAAGACACTTCAGCAGAGATGTCACCAAGCGGTCACACTGGGCCAGGAGGATACCAAAAAGGTGCTTGACATTCCCACTGAAATGTCCCAAGAGGCAACACTTCCAGCAGGGGCTTGTTGATGAAGAGTTGCCAGGTGACACCAAATTCTCCAACAATGCTCAGCAAAGGGAACATGTTTCTGTTGGATGCTTCAAAAGAAAGAAATGTGGGACATTTCCTTAATCATAGTTGTTGCCTCAATCTCCTGGTACAGAACGTTTTTTTTTTGTTTTTTTGTTTTTTTTTTTTTTTTTGTAGAAACATAGGAATTTTCCATCCATGGCCATTTTCACCAACAAGTGTGTGCAAGCAAGAACAGAACTAATGTGAGATTGTGTTTATGACTCTGGGACACGCCTGACAGGGAAATCCTCTGCAAATGTGGTTAAAACATGAAGGGGAAAAGTAATATAAGCCAGTGTCCAGTGCCGGCCTATTTATGAAATAAGCTGATCTGGCTGACGTCACAGCCTTCAGTACCCAGCGAGACTATGGCTAGTCCCTTGGTTTCCCTTACCCATGGAATTCATATTTTATGTCTGATTTTATGTAACTTAAGCCAGTAACAAACTAAGGATATTTCCACATGCATCACATATCGCTTGCTTTTACTGTCATTTAACTTTACACAAATAGAATGGGAATACATATTTTATATAAATACTGCTGTGCAATTTATAGCATATTTGTATCTTATATAGTAAAGACAAAATTACAATGCATTCATATGTTCTTTTAAAAATCTTATGACATGTATGTCTAAGTGAAGTGGCTGTGTGTTTTAAACAATTTATATCCTAGCCAGAGCACTTAGCAAGACAGAGAAACAAGGGCATCCAAGTCAGAAAGAAAAAACATGGTTTTTTTTTTACATATGGTATGGTTTTTTATGTTTAAAAAAATTTTTTTAAATGCACACATACACAAACTGTTAGGACCGTCAAAACAATTCCATTAACTTTCAGGGTGCAAATGACTTAGAAGTTCTTCCGTCTGGAGCTGCATTAACTCTAGAAATATATTTGGAGAGGCCAGCCTGGTCTACAGAGCGAGATCCAGGACAGGCATCAAAACTACACAGAGAAACTCTGTCTCAAAAAAACAAAAATAAATAGATAAATAAATAAATAAAATCTCTTTATGTGTATAGGTTTTGTATGTATGGGTTTCAAAAGTATCTTTTATATTTATTCTAATGTAATTTACATGGAATTTTCTTATGTTATCATTTTGTTATTGAATTTTATATTTAAATTTGTATATAGCCATCTTACTAAACATGTTTTTTCCAATAATTTATACAATTTAATGTTATTGTCTTAGACACACACACACACACACACCACATCCTACTGAATTCATTTAGTGTTGTTCCTATGTGTGTGTCTCTAGGGCTGACCATTTGGAATCAAATAACTTATCAGGGAGCTCATTGCTGAGGCAGACTTGTTCTCCTGCTCAGCGGTCATTACCTACCTGTAGGTCTCCATCTAGGGGTAGGGTCTTGTAAGATTGCCCCCATCCACACGGACATGCCAACTTATATTGTCTTGTTTAGGCAGCTGTATAGATGAGATTTTATGGGTGCAGCTGCCCTGTTGTGTACAGGAGAAATGATCTCACAGCCAGCCGGCACCCTGGACCTCTGGCTCTTGCCATCTTTCTGCCCCGTCTTCTCCGATGGGTTGCCCTGTAGATTTATCAACTGGAGATGCACACCCACAGTCAGTTGTTCACTGCATTCTGACCAGTTGTGATTTCCTGCGATGGTCTCTGTTTCTTTAATGAAAAGTGAGAGCTGTACTTATCTGTGGATACACAGATAAGCATTTGGAGCACAGTTAGAGATTATAGTAGTTTGGGAAAGTGGCAATAATAAAATGGGCCATCTTATCGCTAATTTTAGGAAGATGCTTCAAACATTTTGTAACTAGAAATGTCTTGTTAGTATGCTGGCAGACACTTAGCCAGCTTTTATATCACTCTAACAAAACACCCAAGATAACTACATTTTTGCCCCAGTCTATGGAGGCTTTTTGAATATGTGTTTTATATCTTTAGAGAAGGAGCCCCAGGATTTCCCCTGCTGTGTGCTGTGTCTTGCTTCTTCCTGGTCCACGATGCCAGCTGAGGTTGTCAGTATAAAGAAGTCAAACTGGAGGGATGGGAGATGGCTCTTCCACCATCTTCTTAGATCTTCGAGCCACACATCAATCTGGGGCTGATCCCTCCACACTTGTTCAGCCTTCCTGTGAGGTTCACAATGATCTTCCCAGCCCTGTGGTCATCAATGATTCCAAATTTGCCGATGTAACCGTGCTTCATCATCACAGTTAGGAGCTGAATGATGACTTCAGGGCATGGCCTGATGAGGACCTGGCATTTGCCTCTCTTCTCAGAATTGATGTTCTCAAGCATCTTTCAAGACATTCATGTGCACCATGGTGGTGGTAAAGATGTGCACCATGGTGGTGGTAAAGATGTGTACCATGGTGGTGGTGTGCATAGATGTGCACCATGGTGGTGGTAAAGATGTGTACCATGGTGGTGGTGTGCATAGATGTGCACCATGGCAGTGGTGTGCATAGATGTGCACCATGGCGGTGGTGTGCAAAGATGTGCACCATGGTGGTGGTGTGCAAAGATGTGTACCATGGTGGTGTGTAAAGATGTGCACCATGGTAGTGGTGTGCAAAGATGTGCACCAGGTGGTGGTGTGCAAGGAAATCTTATATACTGTCATCTTATAATAAACCAGTCCAATTTATTAGTATTTGCTCACTGCTTGGCTTGTTATGGGAACACAACAGGCCTGATGGAATTGGTGGGATATGGTTCCTGGCTTGCCACCCCTCAGTTCCAATTAGAGAACAATTAGCTGAGACCTGTGTGGGAACAATGATGCTGAGTCCTGCACATGCAGGCTGCAACATACTAGGATAAATTGGGGCTCATTCTGCTAATGAAACCTACCTCATTGTGGGGCGTTTACCCAACCACCCCCACAGTTCCCCAGAGTTTTCTTGAGTGCGAGCAGCAGGAAATATTAGATAGAAAGATTTATTGCGGAGAATATTGCGGAGATAAACAGATAGAAAATAAAGGATAGCCTCGAGAGGGCCTGGAACCTATTCCAACGGGCCCCGACTGTCTCTGCCCCAGGGTTTTTATAGAGATGCCAAGGGGTGGAGCAAAAGACCTCCTCCCCCAGCACAGCCAAGTGCAAACCATCTCAGACACCTGCACTCAGGCCCGTGGTCTAATCATCCTCTATGAGGACCTGCTGGGTAAAGCCACAAGGAACCCGAGAACGGGCTCCCACACCTCATACCCTCACATGAACACCAAGATGTTAATGACCTGATGTCCTTGCAGATTCCAGAACTCTGGGTGCTGATAATGGCATTTTGTAACATTTTTACACTGGAGGAAAAGTTGAAGGGACAGGCAACAAATTACTATGCTAATTGCTTTGTGCTGAAAAGACTTGTTAGAGGGTACCAAAGGTCAGACAGGAGGAATAGATGGTAATGATTTGTTGTAAGACGTGACAGCAATGGTTAACAGCAAGCCACTGTGCGTTTCAAAACCACCGGAGATTTTAAAGGAAGGAACAGTAAACACTGGGGTTACAGATGGGTTAATTATCATCATTACAGCATTCCATGGTGTATAGAGGTGTCCTAACACACAGGGTACTCTACAAATATATACAATTTAATGTGTCAATTAAAAGTAAAATAAGATCTATTTTGACTTGCTTGTAAGATTTTTATCTTAGCCTCTTCGCAATGTGCTGGCATTTCTCATACGATAAGGAAAAAATAAACACATAATAATATAATGACAGTCTTATTTTATTTAAAGGACTTTTTTGCCAGAAAAATTTTGTGCATTTTAACTACAGAACAGGAAGCAAGGATTTTGTATAGAGCTTAAGACCCAAACCTAAGCCTAGTGGTATGGCTGTAATCCTAGCTGCTCTGGAGACTGAGGAATGAGGATTCAAGTTCAAGGCTTACCCGGGCTGCAAGTGAGGCCAAGGATAGCCTGGGCAATTTAATGAGCTTCAAAATGTAGAGTGAAAAGAGAGCCTGATATACAGTTTAGTGGGAGAGGGCTCGCTTAGCGTGTGTGAGGTGCGGGTTCAAGCTCTGGTCTCTCCCCCTATCAAAATAATAACAATAAAATAAATAAGGGCCCAAGCAGGAACTAGGCCCTCTGAATGTGGGTGGCAGTTCTGTGGCTTGGTCTGTTTGTGGGGCCCCTGGCAGTGGAACCAGGATTTATTCCTGGTGCATGAACTGGCTTTTTGGAGCCCATTCCCTGTGAAGGGACACCTTGCTCAGCCTCCATACAGGGGGAGGAGCTTCATCCTGCTTCAACTTGATATGCCAGGCTTTGTTGACTCCCATGGGAGGCCTTACCCTCTCTGAGGAGTGGATGGGGGTCGAATGGAAGTGAGAGGGGAGTGGGAGGAGGGGAAGGAGGAGGAACTGTGGTTGGTATGTAAAATGAAAAAATTAAAATAATAAATAAATAAATAAGGCCAAAGTGTAGATCAAGGAAAAAAATCAGTATGGCTTTTTCTCTGGGAAACTCTCTCCAAGACCCCATTCCTTTCTCAGTTTCCCCAGAAGCTGTTGGCTCATGAGCGCTTTGTTTCTCTGTGTGGTGACTCAGACTTTAGCAGTGACAACTTGACTTTTTAAGGCTAGTGCCCAACCCTTTAGGCAAGTTCCTAAATCTTGCCAGGTATCCCTTGAACTAACAGGGGCAAAAGAGAATGACCTCAAACACATATTTAAGAATAAAAATCACTAGCAAAGTACTGATTGCAAAAAATACTCAGCAGGCTGCATATGGTGATGATTGTATGTAGCCCACTCACGGGAGGAAGCTTTGTTATGTAGTGAGCTCTGGGCTAGCCTAGGCTGCATAAGACCCTGTCTCAAACAAAACATATTGAACAGACAGGGCTAGCAATCTGTGGAATTGTAGCCATAGCTGCTTAGGAGGCTGAGGCAAGAGAGAAGAGCTCGGGTCTAAGGTCTGCTTGGATGGAAAGAAAGATGAAAGGGAGGGAGGGAGGGAGGAAGGAAGGAAGGAAGGAAGGAAGGAAGGAAGGAAGGAAGGAAGGAAGGCAAGCTTGGGATTGGGATATAGGTCAGTGATTCAATTCCTAGTGTACCCATGCGCATGCATACACACACACACACACACACACACACACACACACACACACACACGCACATATTCACTATAAAAATCTTTACACTATCACTTGTTGAAGATGTCTGACCAAACCTCAGCATGTCAGCAGAGTGGGGGCCTGGGTGTGGGGATATTTTGTGTGTGTTCTAACAAATAATGCTTGCCTGGAGATCAGAGTGTGCAGCTAGCCAGTAGTTAGCCATAGAGGTCAGGCAGTGGTGGCACACACCTTTAATCTCAGCACTAGGGAGGTGGAGACAGGAGTGATATGGCTGGGCAGAGAGAGGAATATAAGGTGGGAGGAGACAGGAGCTCGGCCTTTACAGGCTGAGGAGTTGGTTGCAGGACATTTCCTTATAATTAATTTCCTTGGCTTATTGCCAAATAATGGAAAAATCTTCTTCAGGCTGAGGAGTTGTTGTGGTAAGGAAGGGTGACTGTGGTTTGCTCCTTTGTCTCCCTGATCTTTCATCACTTACTCCAGTATCTGGGTCTGGGTTTTTATTATCAAGACCAGTTAGAATTCGAGCTACACCTGGGCTCCTGATGGGAAAGGCTAAGTGGGATGCAGGATGCAGAGAGACCACGTCCCCAAGGGCCTGGGAGATAACAAGAGGCTTGCTTAGCCCTGCCCTGTGTCATCGGCATGCCGCCTGGAACAGGCCTGAGATGCAGGCAGAGACTAGCCAGGCTTTATCCTGGGGCTGGAGGCCTCCCTGTGGCACTGGTTAACGGGTTCCCACTGAAGCCATTTCCTATAATACGCTCATTACTTTTTTTTTCAGTAGAGCATTATGCAACCCTCTGTTCTGTGGCTCTAAGCCACCCTCCCTGTGTGGCTAGCTCCTCCTGGGCTAGAGGAAGCTAGCTGAGCACCAGCCTTCATCCTCCACTGCTTCTGACGACATGCGACCAGTCCCCTCACATTCCTGCCGCCCTGACAGCCACACCAGAAAACTGCAAACCAAAGTAAACCCTCCCTCCTGTCAGCCGCTTTTGTCAGGGTATTTCACCACAGACACGGAAAAGTGACATTGTCCCCACATGTCACCTTTGTCTACTTTCACATCCCTACTTCCCATCGAGGCCACTCTTACGCACTCACTAAATACATGGGCTTTCTGAAGGCCATTACTCCTGGGTGTCTAGTGCTGAGCCAGGGCAGGTCCCCATCACCCCATCAATGGAACTTAAGAATGAATTCCTATGGGTAAAAACAACATTCATTGGCCTCTCCTGGAGCTGGGCAGCAACTCCGTAAACTAAACTCTCACAGTAAAAATGTTTCCATACTCCCGGATCTCACTGCAGACTGTTAAAGCACACAGGTTCCCCACCCACCCCCCATTCATCCCGCTGTTCTCAGACCCCCTTTTTTGAGCATGACCAGCATTGCAGAAAGTATCTCCAGAGTGAGCTCTTCTTTAATTTAAAACATGCTGTTTACTTCTGGGATGTTTCCAAGTGCTCAAAAGAAATGATTTCAGAACAATTAAGCTCACCACTTGTGGGGCGTTTACCCAACCACCCCCACAGTTCCCCAGAGTTTTCTTGAGTGCGAGCAGCAGGAAATATTAGATAGAAGGATTTATTGCGGAGAATATCGCGGAGATAAACAGATAGAAAATAAAGGATAGCCTCGAGAGGGCCTGGAACCTATTCCAACGGGCCCCGACTGCCTCTGCCCCAGGGTTTTTATAGAGACGCCAAGGGGTGGAGCAAAAGACCTCCTCCCCCAGCACAGCCAAGTGCAGACCATCTCAGACACCTGCACTCAGGCCCGTGGTCTAATCATCCTCTATGAGGACCTGCTGGGTAAAGCCACGAGGAACCCGAGAACGGGCTCCCACAGGTCCCCCTTTCTTAATATATAAAAAAATAACTATTAATGGCTTACAGCAATCTCCATAGCTGTTACACCTCCCAGTATGGAAGTAGAGGATGATATAGATGGCATTTCTCTTTTGAATTAGGTCCAAGGTGACTACAGCAGTCTTAGTTGCCTCAAGCCCTTTCTAAGCCAAAACACTTAAGGCGGCTACAAACTTAAAGAATCCCTTAGCTTCATCATTACCATTAACAGGTTAACATAAATATTGCTATACATAGTCACAATTCTCTCAATCTTACAACTCAAAGCAAACTCTTAACAGAACCATTTGAATTAGCATATATGGTGCTATATATAGTTAACAATTTTCTCCGTCTTACAACTTTAACTCAATCATTTGAATTTTCTTGTTAACAGAACATAGGAAAAACTTCGATGTATTCACAAACTTAAATATTTCCTTAACTCCACAAAACCAGGTGCATTAATATCAATAGGTTTCTGCAAACATAATTCAATCTCATAACTCCTCCTTCTCTTTATAATTTTTTAAACAAAATCTCAAACCTAGTTAGAGGAACCCAAACTTATACAATTCCTATAAACCCATATTGAAAAGCAATCTTCTCAGTCTAACCATGAACACTTTGAAAACTTAGCAAAACATCCAAAAGCAGTTTCTTAATAAAACTCTTTACACTTTAGAAGTAGTCTCTTAATATACCCCATTTGCATTTCTTACTAACAAAAACATGACATTAATTCACTCAAACAACTTTTGAAATTAGACTAAGGATTATTAACTCTCCCCGTTTTCTTTATGATTTAAGCAAAATCTCAAGCCTAGTTAGAAAACCCAAACTTTTCCATTTAAACAGTTCCATTTGTAACACAAAACCAGTTCTGTAAGTAATTTCATTTTTACATAAACAGTTCCACAAAACAATTGCATTTTTAACACAGAATACATGAATCACCAATTAATAAAGCATATATGCATACACATCTTGACTCTAGGTAGAAATAAATTTCTTCATTTAAACAGTTCCATTTTTAACCCAATTCCAGAAAACAGTTCCTAGGTCATTACTATAAGTAAACTCAAAATTGTCCCATTGCAATGAAATCTCTACTATTCATTTCATTTCTTAAGTCCCAAAATTTAAATGATAAATTCTGGTACGAGCCTTCCAAATATGAAGAAATCCATAACCAAAATCTTTTTGTAGTTTTATCTCATTTTAAGTTCAAAAAGTTCAAACAAATAAATTCTGGTATCAGGCATTCACTTCCAAATATGAAGAGATGGTTTTCAACCAGAACTTTTTGCCGTTAACAATTTTACTTCAAACAAGCGTCTCTGCAACTTTTGTTCTCACAGACAGACCTTTTTAGGTACAGTAGTATTCTAAACCACACCGTTTTTGATGTTAGCTCAGGTTTTTCTGTGTTGCGTTGATTTTCCATGAATCTCAGCTGCGGATGCCTTGTGCTGGTTCTCACGTCCGCCATTCTTAGCTTCTTAGCGGCTTCTGGAGCTTTTGAAAACCGCTCAGACTGCCTGTTTTGCAGTCTGCTAGGACACTAAGTTCTGTATCTCAGGTTTTTTCAGCATATACATTAATAGACTCACACTTAACATTTACACTTTTTCACAAATTCACATATAACCTTTTGCCTTGCAAAGCATTTAGATTCATATTCAACATTTACACGTTTTTACAAACTCATAACATTAACATCTACTTATTTAAACTCCTTAAGGAAACTATAGAACTACTTTAGCAAATATATTTCTTATTACTTCTTATGTACTTATTTAAACTTACATTTACAACTAGCATCTTTACTTCTTACAAGCTTATCACTACATGTCTTAAGACTACCTTAGATACTTCTTGCAAGCTTATATATATTCTTAAAGGAACTCTATAGATCTATTTTACAAACTTATATAGGGCTACCATTAGCATATATTTAACTTAGCAAACACCTAAAGATTTCTTAACACAGATCTAACGAGAATTTTTACAAACTCACATATCTTATTTTCATTTTTTTCTATTTCTTACTCTTAATTATTATTAGTACTCTATTAGACAGATTTTCTTAACTAGACAGGAAGTACGTACATCATTTCTAAATTTTAGAGTTTATAGTCAGCTTTGTTATAAAGCACTGGGATTTAGTGAGTGTTGTTGTTATAGAATTGTGATAGTTGTTGCTAGGGGACTGTAACCTTCCCAGGATGACGCCACACTCCAAAGTTGCCAGTTCTCTCAGCCGTTCCGGACCGGCAGAGATGCACTGTCAGCGGTAGACGGTTTTTAACTAGAGGCTGTCCCTTCACCCAGATTCATAATAGTTCCCCTAAGTGCTTCAATTCAGACAAATGTTTCTATTACAGCAGTACTCTTGGTTTGTTCTACCGAAAAACTTCCCTTCACGCTGACGGTGAAATTACCGTATTTAGCTGCTGTAAGCTCTTTGCCAAATATCGCACAGTTATTAGGTGATATAAAGTATTTTTCCAAAGGAGCTAGTAAAGCCAAAAGCGGCACAGCTCAGAACTCTATTTCCTCACTGTTTGCATTAACCAGTGACAAAACCTCAGAAACACTAATCGAGCCACTTTCATTCTGGTTCCTTTATAGGAACGTCATTGGAGCTGACTTTTCCTTAGTTCCACGCTTCTTACCAGACGCTCCGGTAAACACCGAGCTTCATTCTCCTCTTGTGAAAAAACACAAACATGTCCTAGACCCCATATTAACACAGGGTTAGTACCCTTCCATAATCCCAAGCAGGGTTCTTTCTATTTCTCATTACCCTCAGCTAAAGGACCAGGAAGATTGGAGTGAACTCTAATATGGCCCACAAAGCATGGCAGCTTTCTTTTGTGGAATAGTGTCTTGGATTTGTTGAAACATTTTGACTGGATTGTTGTTAGTTCCAGTATTTTTACCAAAACTTACTATTCAAAGGAGTTAAGAACATAGATGTTCTTTCATGAAACATATCCTTCATTAGCTTACTCTGAGAAAAAGCATTTTCAGGATTTAGTATTTTCACTTCATTAGCTTTAACTCCTGATATTAGCACCTGTGATATTTAGCATTGATTTCTTATAAGGAACTTTCAGGTGAAGCAACTCTTTTGTAAGACAGCTTTTCTGAAGTTTGTTTCCCATCTATAAAGCAGTCATTTTTTTGAATGCCTGTTTCTTATCCCCTTAATTAGATTTGCAAAGGAATTACTCATTGCAGGCAGTTTGTTCAAAAGGCAAAGAACTTTTTTAATTTCAACATTAGTTTCTTCATATCTAAGACAATATTCAGTGTATAAACTGCTTTCCCTTGTTTTAAGGATTTTAAGGTAGCTTGTTTGGTCTTATAGGTAGCTTTTTGTCATCCAACTACCATAAAAACTTTGCACAGCTATTAGGGTAAATAAGGCATTTTACCAAGGGAGCCCCAAACCGTGAAGCGCCTAGTTCCATATCCTTTCAATTTTTCATTGGAACTGATATTTAAACTCCTAGACGATTTTCCTTATTCTTTTAAAAGTTGTATTTTCAGTTTACCATGAAAGTATTTTTGAGCTGACAAACGTGTTTCAAGGCAATGTCGCCATCTTTAGTGGAAAAACTACCTTTCCCAGAAAGCATTTCCCTTATATCAGTCCATAATAGTATCAGTCCCTTATATCACATCCCTTTTATCGGTCATTTCCCATAGCTCTTTTTGGGTCTGAGAGTCAACTTTTAAGTTCTTTTTTACCAGACTTGCTTACAAATTCTTGCCCGGGAAGTTTGAACAAAGTTTTCTGCTTTTGCAACGGGAGATTTGAACAAGCATTTTACATTTTTAATTATGGGACATTGGGAGGTTTCTGGTCTCTCCTCAGCTGGCTTTAACAGGTGTCTCTCCTTTAATTGACACTGGCCCCCAAATCAGAACTGCACCTGCCTTGTTAGCGCGCATTGAGGTGGGCAATTTCTGATAGCAGCTTTCCTCGGGGCTTGTGTTTGTCTTAGCCAGTCAGTGAAAAACATTCACAACAGTTTTTTCATAGCTCTTTCAGAGAGATTTTTCTCCCACTGATCTATCTCATTTTGCTTGTTCCTTCCTTCCCCAGATGCAGAGCTTCAAGTATCTGCGGCTCTGTACCTCTGCTAGCTGCCCTTGGAAGTAGGGGCTTTTTTTTCTTCCCCCCGAATCTGCCTCAAATTCTAGCAGCTTTTTCAGGTCATATTTTTCTGGGGAGGATTATGTCCCTTTTCTGTTTCTTCAGAGTCTTTTGCCCAGACAGTTCCCAGTTTGGTCTCAGTTTATCCCCTCTACCCCAGAAACAGTTTCCGACACTACAGTGGCGGCTTTCCCTGCTACTGAAGGTAGGGCTTTTTGTCTGTTTTCTGGGTCTGTGTGGTTTGCGTACAGACTGAAAATCTAACAAGGGAGGTTTTTGCCGTTTCTAAACTCCCATTAGGACAGGTGTTTTGCCTTATCAGACCTTCACCTGGCCCAGTCCCCCAGTGGGTTGCATTTGCTTGTCTGGGTGCTCAAGGACAGAGCTTATTCCAGAGGCAATCACCCCTCAGGGCTACACTCCCTCATCTCAGGGAGTCAGTTGAAACAAAGCTTTTCTCTAAGAGGTGCTTTCTGACAGAAAAGAAAGCTTTACTCCTGGATAGTGCTGTTCTGCCCTGGCTGGGCTCTTTCCCCAGACAGCGTTCTGACTCAGCAGCACAACTGCTTCAGACACAGTTCAGCTTTACTGTTTTCCCAGAAAGGTCCTTACTGATAGGAAAGCTTTTTTCAGATGTCTTTTTGCAGCAGTGAACCTACCAACCCGGGACTTGTAGGAAAGTGGACAACTGTGCCGTTCCCACTGGCTTTAGTTTTGGTTGTTCATTAGCAACCTTCCCCTGGGTCCTGCACCTTCCTGCCTCAGCTCTGTGCTCCAGGAAGTTTGCAACTGCAGGAACCCTAGTATCCCTGAAATGCACTCCAACTCAGAGAAGCTGCTGGCCAGTCCCTCTGGGTTTTTGCTCAGAAGAGAGGATACAAAGCTAACAGTTTGCATTGCTTCAGGGGATCTTTGCATTAGGACCATTAGGAGCACCTTTTCATTCTGAAATGCTCAACTCAGAAACAAAACCCTTGATGCCTCAGCTCGGTTGTAACTGAAAAGCTTGGCTTTTTTGCTTTTCTCAGGTAAAGTTTCTGGCCCTTTTGGGCTCTCTGTAGCTCTTTACCCACACTCTCCCAAGCGTTTCCCTCAGGGCACTCTGACCCACTGTCTTTTGCTGGCTTGAAGAGACAGAGCTTAGAAGAGGCTTTTAGGAACTTGTCCCTGCCTCCTGCATTGCAGGGACAATTTTTAAGGCTTGAAAAACAGAACTTAGAGGTTTTGCTGTCTTAAGAGGTTTGTTGTTTTTCCCTTAGAGCTAATCACAGGTGGTCCCCATACCAATATCTTCAGGTGATTCTAATTTTTGTCCTTCTGAGAAAGTTAAAGGCTTTAGTCTTTAAGTTTGAGAGCTTTTGAGAAAGATGAAGGCTTTTTAGAGTTTTTTCCCCCAAATTTTCCAAGAAAAGCTTTAAGAGAAAGGTTTTTTTCCCCCAAGAGAAAGAGCAACTTTTCCCAAAACTTCCCAACTTTAAACTTTTTGGCTTTTTTTTACATCCCCATTTTTGCCTCAGGGAGAAATCACTTTCTCCTGCCGCTTGGACTTAGCATTTCAGCTGCCCCAGGTCAAAAGCTTCCATAGGAAACCTATTCTTCCCCATAAGCTCGAAGAAGAGCTTTTTTACTACCCAAATAGCCCAAAGAAAGATTTTTTCCCCCAGTTTGCATTCAGAGCCCCCAAGTTAGAAAATTGAAGAGTTTTTCTGTCTAGTTGCCTTACTTATTTTTTCCTACACAATCTTACACTTCTAAGTTTTTCCTACACTATTTTACTACCCTATGCCTTATACTTATTTTTCACAGATAGAAATTGAGAAAGGGATAGAAGATAGAAAATTTTGACAGAAGAGAATTTCGCTGCAGCATCGGACATCCTTCCAGTCCGCTTTCCTTTTCTCTCGAGGATAAAACCCCTGCCTCTCAAAAATATATATATAAAAAATATATATTTTCCATAACACCGGCATGCCTCATCCACTGGCAGGGCTGAACTCAGCACTTTCGCCAAAAACTCTGTAATAAAACTATTATTTTCCTTTATCTTTAGTCCCTATTACTTTGTCTTTAGTCCCTGTTCATGTGTCTTTAGTCCCCCCTTTTTTCTTTAGTCCCTTTTTTCTTTTTTCTTTAGTCCCTGTTCATGGCGCCATTCTGTGGGGCGTTTACCCAACCACCCCCACAGTTCCCCAGAGTTTTCTTGAGTGCGAGCAGCAGGAAATATTAGATAGAAGGATTTATTGCGGAGAATATCGCGGAGATAAACAGATAGAAAATAAAGGATAGCCTCGAGAGGGCCTGGAACCTATTCCAACGGGCCCCGACTGCCTCTGCCCCAGGGTTTTTATAGAGACGCCAAGGGGTGGAGCAAAAGACCTCCTCCCCCAGCACAGCCAAGTGCAGACCATCTCAGACACCTGCACTCAGGCCCGTGGTCTAATCATCCTCTATGAGGACCTGCTGGGTAAAGCCACGAGGAACCCGAGAACGGGCTCCCACAACCACTCTAGGAAATTCCGGTGTCTGTTTTTTTGTTCGCGTTTCTGAGAGGGACTCTCCACTCAGAGAGACCACCAGCCACCCCACAGGCCACCAGTACTCCCTCCAAGGGAACACCTGAAGAGCCCCTTCTTTTATACCAGGTTCTGATCAGGACAGGACAGGAGAAAACCCTGAGCCAGGCTGTCCCTAGCCCAGGACCCCAGGCAAGAGGGCATGGCGGAAGTAGACATCTGGAGGAAGAGGAGTTGTGCAGAGCCATTCAGTACAGGGTCTCGTTTTGAAGTCTAGTGTGTGTCACACCTGGATTGTCCATTTCATCCCTTGCTCACCCACAGCTACTGTCGATGTGAAGCCAGACGTGAATGAGCCGGCAGTATTAGCTGGGATCTGCAAACACAGTTGATGACCGGTTCCTTTGAGTGCCTAGTTTCCTCCTGGATTGTTTGTCTGTGGCTACATGACAAATTAGGAAAACAGTACCAGCAAATAGGTGCATAGTCATCAGTGTACACAGCGTTATTCACATCAGTGAAGGGATGGATGAATGGCAGCCAGTAAGAATTCCAACACATGTCAACCTGAGTGAAGCCTAAGAACATAACACCAAAGTGAAAAAAGCCACTCAGAGAAGAAATGCAGCCACATGATTCCACATACGTGAGACAAAGTCACAGGGACACAGAGCTGGCTACCAGGTAGAGGGAAGGGGGGCGTGTCCAGGAAAAAAAAGTTGATGAAGGCTGGTGAAGAATAGGAACGGGGAGAGCTTGGGAAGGAGCAGTGAGGAGGACCTTGGCCAGAGTAATGGGGAGGGCCTGGGAAGGGGCAATGTGGTTGAAAACAAGGAGAATGTGGAGAGCCAGGGAGGGGAAGAATAGGACATTGCTGCTTCATCGGCATATAGTTTCAGCCCAGGGTGCTGGAAATTGAGGCCAGTTTTATATTAATGTGATCAATAATATTCATAGCATGCACACTTTACTGCAAAACAAACCCCAAACCCCACAATCTGTCATCTCACAGGTTCACGGGTTCTGGGACGCGGCCTCAGCAGGCTGATGTTATGATGTCAGAAATCTGTCTCCTTTAGGATGTTTCACACGAGCAAGATCCAGTTCTCATCCTCCAGATTGTTCCGGTGGAATTCACTAGGACGGAAACCCCAGCTGTCTTGTTAGCTCTCATCTAGGACTACTCTAAGCTTCCAGAAGCCTGGCAGGTCTATAGCCCCTGCGCTGACCAATTCCTCTTTACAGGAGGACTCGGTGACCTTGAAAGCACTCACCTATGAGGTCTGACCTGCATTAGCTCAAGGTCAGGTGTTTGTAAAGTAAGCACAGGCATGAAATCCCTTTAGGATTCTGCCTGATATCCCAGGAAGGGTGTGGTGTAGGGTGTGCCTGGTAGGGAGTCAAGGGAACCATGTCAGAGTTTTACCTATCTGTCCAGCCTTTGCCTCTGCAGGAGCGACCTCAATGAATCTGGTTAACCCTGAAATCAGCAGATGATGATGGGCAAGCTGACGCCCTTTGGTTGGCTGATAGGACCCTGTGAGAAAGAAGATTCTACAGTGAGATGTAGAAGGAATAAAACCGTGTCTGTTCTGGAGGCCCAGCCTGCTTTAAAGACCTAAGGAGCCTCCTTGATAAGACACAGGCGATGGAAAGGCCAGCGTGAATCTTTCCACGTCTCTGGTAAAGGAACCCCTTGTGGCTCTCAATTAGGCAATGCTTCCCTGCTTAATAGTCTGGCTCCAGCTGTTGCCTAGACTTGAAAGCCATGAAGCTGGGTCAAGCGAATGATTTCAGGCCTCCAGAGCAGTAACTCCTGCTAATCAGTTTATCTTCTAGAATCTGCCAGTGCTTTGAGGACAGGCCAAGTAACGGTTCCCCACCACAGCTCCCTGGGAAGGACGTGAGACCCATGTGCCCAGCCCTGTCACAGCAGACTCTCCAGAGTGGGCCAGGTCTTCCCAAAGCCACTCAGGCGATGCTAAGGGACAGTCAAGGTGGAGAAGCAGATGATCATTTGGGGAACAACTTCTCCTCAGATGAAAATCATAGAAGTTGATTTCACTGAAGGAGCATCAGCTTATTAGAGCAACAAGTACAGCTGTCCAGGGAGGACCAGTGAGTCGTGGAAAGAAGCTAGCTGGGCACAGCTGGGGGGAGGGGAGCAGATCATTTCAGGACATCCGGCTCATCTGATGCGCACTCACAGAGTGTACTCTCAAGTACCAGATGCTAGAGGCACAGCCAGTTGCACACAAGATGGACAGGGACTCTGCTTCCAGAAGGCTGCAGTCTCCTGGAAATGTACTACACGGGCTGATGGATCCTTAAAGTGCTAAGGGCCTGGAATTTTTACATAGAGCATAACTCTTTTAGGTAAGAAAATCACATCATGGTTGTGTTAAGACAGAGTGTATGTTGGCTTCTTTTGCTCCTAGAAATTTATAGAATGATAGAATGTGATGTGTGTGTGTGTGTGTGATGTGTGGTATGGTATGTGTGTATAGTGTGTCTATGTGTGTGTGGTATGGTGTGTGTGTATGTGTGTATATGCCTGTAGTGTGTGTGTGTGTGTGTGTGTGTGTGTGTGTGTGAGATGTGTGGTATGGTATGTGTGTATAGTGTGTCTATGTGTGTGTGGTATGGTGTGTGTGTATGTGTGTGTATATGCCTGTAGTGTGTGTGTGTGTGTGTGTGTGTGTGTGTGTGTGTGTGTGGTGTGGTGTGTGTATGGGTGCCTGTAGTGTGTGTGTGTGTAGTGTGTGTGTGAGATGTGTGGTATGGTATGTGTGTGTAGTGTGTCTGTGTGTGTGTGTGTGTGTGTGTGTGTGTGTGTGTGTGTGTGTGTGTGTAAGCTCCCTGGAACTGGGCAGCAGCTGCAGGAGAAGCATCATGGTACCATTCCCTCTTCTGTATGCTTGGAATTTTCCATAATGAAAAATAACTAACAAACTTAAATTTAATTTTAAGATGATAAATCAGGAGACAAAGGGATTGCTTAGTGATTGTAATTTTAAACTTTTATCATGTTCTTATTTATTGCATGGGTGCACACGTGTCATGGTACAAATTTGGAGGTCAGGGGAAAGCTTGTGGGAATCAGTCTTTCCTTCCACTATGTGGGTCCTAGAGATAGAACTCAGGCCTTTGGGCTTACTAGCAGCTACCCACTGAGACATCTGTCCATCCCTCATTTAAGTCTTTAAAGCCAAATTAAAAAGAAAAGTTCAAGAGTTCTGAGTGGAGTGGAAGGCAGCTGCCAGACACTGAGGCCTTCACGTCACATCATTAGCATCAGTTAGTCAATGTATCTGTGAATGTGTTCAGACAAGAGCACAGACTATTGCAAGACCCAGGTCCCGCTGAAGCCCTGCCTCCCTGCAGATGGAAAGCAGGGCCACCAGGGCTAAGCCAAGACCCAAGTGCAGTCCTCAGGAGAACCTGTCACAGAGTGTGTGGGAAATCAGTGCACATTTACAGAACTGAAATGGACCAGTAGGAGCGCTCTTCTCTCCCACTAAGTCCAGACTCTTGTGGAAGCATTTCTAGACTTAGAGAGGATAAGGGCATATTGAAGATGTGAAAAGATCGCCCTTAGGCACCTTCGGAAGGAGCAGAGGGCAGGGAGCCCAGGCAGTGGTGGTTGCAGGTGCAGTGGTCAGTTTCTTCTCTGCAGATATTCAAAGAAGGAGACATGGATTTCTACCATGGCAGCAAGGGTGTGCCGTACCAGACTCTGGGAGGTCCAGAGTGGTGTCTCCACATGTGGAGAAGGAGCTTGCTTTCCAGTCTTCCTGAGCAGACACCATGATGCTGGGCACACAGAAGTATGTGTCAGAGGGAGAGGGGAGGGAAGAATGGAGGGCGAAAGTCAGTAAAGGAGGCGTGAAAAGGTCCCTGGAACCTCACTCCACACTTCCCAGTACCTACATCAGGAGGCTCACAACTGCCCATCTGCACAACCAAGGATCTGACATTTCTGCCCTTGCAGGCACCGCCACCTCGTGCACACACCCACACGCAGACACATGTGCATACACACACTTAAAGTTAAGAAAAAAGGTAAAACTTCACGAGATGTACCATGTTGGAACATGAAGTTAATCTGAATCTATGTTCCTGGGCCATGGTCACTCATGTATGGCTCCAGAACAAGTTGTCTCTTTCTCTCCTTCCAAGTGCTGTTGAGTTGACAGGAAAGTGCAGTGTATTCTCTCCGGACCTTCAGAAGAGAACTGGAAACGCTTGGGATTTGGACTGAGGAACTGCAGTGCTGCAGACAGGAGGCTCAGAGCAGTCTTGGAGAACTCAGCCCAGAAGGTGGAAGCGACAGGGGAGGCATATTGACGCTAAAGTCCCAAGTGGCATTTCCAGGCTTTATGGACCGGTTGTGCTGTCAAGCTTCCTGACTTACCACGGCAAGTCTCAGGCCTCTCCACAAGGGGGCACCAGAGCCCACATCTATCACTGGGTCAGTCTGAGCACGGCCGTGGGATGGGACTGGGATGGTGGCATAGTGCTGCTCAGCCTGGAGAAGCTGAACTACATTTCCCAGGGGCCCCTTTCCCATGTGGTCTGGTAATGCGAGTGGTGAGGAGCATCCTTTTTTGAGTAATAGAGGGGACACGGAGAGTAGCATAAGCCTCACCTGTTGGCCTGGAGCAGCAGCTGGGTCTGCCCACGGCTGACATTCACCCCAGCCTCTTTGGACTTAGCCAAGTGTGTGTGATTAACTCTGGTATGAAAAGCCCCAGCTTCAGTACATAGTCATCAGCTGAAAAGCTGGTATAATGCTTTGGAGTCGTGAGTAACAGCCCTAAGTACTCTTACGCCTCCCCAACACCTGCTCCCTAGGTCCACTAGGGCTCCATCTTGCTCTGCAGTTACAGGTTGCTTTAGTGAGATCACCACAGTCCTGTCTTACTGCATATAACTTCTGCTCCCAAAGGTTTCCTCCAACCTGACTCTTCACTCTGGCTTAGGCTTCTTAGCACACGCCATGCCCCAGGGAGGCCTTCCTCCTCGTTTTGCAAGTAGCTCACGGGCAGATGCAGCCTGCTGCACTCAGTCTCCGCTCAGCCTTACCCACCTGTACCCCTCACCTCTTCATCCACAAGGGTCTCCCAATGGGCTAGCCCTTGTAATGCCTGTGTTCTGGTCTGACAGATCGCTCCCTTTAGCCTCCCACTGCTCATACCGGGTCCCTCCTGGAAGATGACCTCAGCACCCCAGGACCTACCCTTCATGCTCTTGTCACAAATGTGGGTGTGCCCCTGCTGGCCTCAAGATCCAGAATAGTGAGGGCTGCCTGCTTCTGTTCAGTCACTTTAGTGACCCGCATCCTGGTACATAGAGATTCTCTCAGGAACACATTGAATTAGTGACTGAGCAGGTGTTGGCTATGTTCTTCACTCCTCTATGGACTTGTGTGGTAGTCTGAATGTAATTGGCCCCCACAGTCTCATAGGGGGTGGCACTATTAGGAGGTGTGGCTTTGTTGTCGTGGGCATGGCTTTATCGGAGGAAGTGTGTCACTGTCGAGGCGGGCTTTAAGGTTTCCTGTGTTCAGGATACTGCCCAGTGTGTGAGGCGACTTCCTGTTGCCTGCAAGATGTAGCACTCTCAGCTCAGCACTACATCTCCCTGAATGCCCTCATGCTCCCTGTCATGATGATAATGGATTGCACTTCTGATACTGTAAGCGACCCCCCCCCCATTAAATGTTTTCTTTGTAAGAGTTGCCGTGGTCATGGTGTCTCTTCACAGCAAAGGACAATCTAAGACAATTTGTTAGGACCCCTCCCTAGTAATAGCAGGTAACAGCCAACAGGACGCTCATCCATCACCTCGGTGAATTAGAGAACATGAGTGACTGAGTTATTGTAGACCAGGAAAGGAGATGGAGCCAGACCACACTGATCTTCTCTCCTCAGTGTGGGCCTCAGGGGGCGTCAAGCAGGAGGTCCATCTCCTTCTCACTCCCCATGGACCAGCCTGAGGGCCCTGAGGTGGAGCAGAGGAGAGACGGGAGCCAGGTCTCGGGACCTGACCAAGAAAGGCAGAGCAGGGCCTTTTTCATGAGATTCCCGGGAGAAAGCCAGCATCTTAAACAGTCTGATAGCCAGGTTAGGGACACGGGATTCTCCTCAGTAAAGACAACTTCCTCTCCGCCAGGCCTGTTACAATGCCAATGCCTGTGTGGAGGTCAAAGGGCAGTCCTCTCTCTCCACTGTGGGTTCCGGCATTGAACTCAGGTCCTATCATTTTACCCCGTGGAGTCACCTCATCACCTTATTACTTCCCAAGAGTTTGCACAGTTTTCACAAGACACCGACACAGGACAAAAGGAGAACGTGTATTGGTGCTTTCTTCTCCGACCCCTGCACCCACACGTGCAGTCTTCTCCTTGGGGCCAGTGTGCGTCTTCAGGGGCATCAGGCAAGCGGTGATGCTGGTGGACTCTGTGCGCATCCGGATTCGTACTAGACTTCCGAGAACGCAGGCTGCCCGACTCTCGCACCTGCGCGGCTTCGTTCCACTGTGGACATCCCATAATCGGCCCGACTGGCCCGACTGACCACTGCTTTCGGAGACTTCACTTTCAACGCTGCGGTGACTCACCAGGCGAGTCTGTCCTCTCCCACTCACCAAAGCACGCAGTCGAACTTCCTGCAAGTACTTTTCCTAAATCAAAGGGTCTGAGCGCTTTTCTCTTGGCGGCATTGATAAAACTGCCATACATGTGGGTTTAATTAACACGCCCTTGGCCCACAATATGAGAGGAACGAAAACTAATTGCTTGGATTTGCATTTCCTAATGAGGTCGGGCATATTTTCATGTTTACTGGCTGTTAGTATTTATCTATTTTGCCAATTTCTCTCTTTGGTGGCCTTTTCCTGTTTGATTTGAAGGCATTCTGTTTATTAAAAAATCAGCCCTTTGATTCAGCATGCTTTACAATTTGCCATTATTTTACGTTGTTTTGCATGTGGGATTTTTTTTTTATGTAATTGAACTTGTGTATATCTTTCCTTTCATGTTTCTGGGGCTTGGGTCATATTTTAAAAGATCGTCCTCACTCCAATACTATAAAAATCAGCAGACTAATTCACACCCCTCCTGAGACACATTGTATGACTCACAACTACTGCAGCTAGCCTGCTTTGCACCTGACAGCTAAACTCAACGGTCAGTTTTATGAGCTCTAGGACCACCTGGGATATGCTCCTCTGCTGTCTGTGGGGGATTATCTTAATTAGGTTAACTGAGATGGGAAGATGCACCCACTGTGAGTGGCACCATTCCCTGGGCTGATATCCTGGATTGTATAACGGACAAGTGAACTGAGCACAGTATTCATTTCCCTCTGCTTCCTGTTAGTGCCTGTGAAGAGACAGCATGACCATAGCAACTCTTACAAAGGAAAACATTTAACTAGGGCGGGCGGGGGGAGCTTGCTTACAGTTCAGAGGTTCAGACCATCATGGCGGGGAGCATGGCAGCATGCAGGCAGGCATGGTGCTGGAGAAATAGCTGAGTATCCTACATCTTGCAGGCAACAGGAAGTGGTCTCAGACACTGGGCGTGGCTTAAGCATGTGAGACCTCAAAGCCCACTCCCGCAGTGACACACTTCCGCCAACAAGGCCATACCCACTCCAACAAAGCCACACCTCCTAATAATGCCACTCTTTACGGGATTATGGGACCAATTACATTCAAACTGCCACAGTGCCGTATGGCTGATGCCTTACCCTGCTACCACAACCGCTCTGCCATGTTGGACTGTATACCCTGGAACTGTGAGCTATGGTGATATTTTATTTGTATTAAAATGTTATTTGTATGTTAATAAATAAAGTTGCCCGGGGGTCAGAGCTATTAGCAAGCCATAGGAAAGCAGGGCAGTGGTGGTGTACACTTGAAATCCCAGCACTTGGTATGCAGAGCTGGGTAAGTCTCTGTGTGTTCAGGGATACAGCCATTATTGGACACACATGCCTTTAATCTCAATACCAAGCAAGGAAAACCTGGAGGCCTATACAGACAGGCCGTGACGAGGCGGTCATGTGGTTGGGTTTACAACCAATGAGAAGGCAGAACAGGAACACTATATAAAGACATTAACACAGGGGTAGCTCTGGTTCGGAGAGGTAGGACCACTGCAGGAGGAAGGGTAAGGTTTTAGCTCTTAGCTCTGACCTCTTGGCTTTCTTCTTTGCATTGGTTCTGTGTTTCTTATTTAATAAGAAGGTTGGTTACATCTACAGTGAGCCAAAACAACCCTTTGTCTCTTAAGTTGCTCTTGTCAGGGTGTTTCATCAGGGCAACAGAAGTAACTAAGACAGCACCTAGCTGCAGAATCTGCGACCTCCTGAGCCTGAAGAACGTGGAGAGCAGGAGGTCTTGTTCCTGACTGGAGCCCCTGGGCTTCCGGAGAACGAGCTCCTGGACCAGCTCTTCGGCTCTCAGGTTCCTCCTTTGTGTCTCCTACCTGTGCACAACCTCACTTGCAGCTTCCTCACTATAAACCTCAGACTCTTGTTTCGATGAATTCGCAGACTGGTTTTAAACTGACTCAACACCTTTGCAGCTTTGGCAGAAACTGGACATACAACTAAAATTCCAGAGAGGAAGGGGTAAAAATCCTGCCACCCTGGGGTGTGTGTGTGTGTGTGTGTGTGTGTGTAGTGTGGTCTTGAAACATCACTTTTAAACCATAAGTTTCCACTCTTGTCCCAAAGTCTCATGTGTATCTTACAATATAAATACAAACTTAGTAAGTCTCCATAGACTTAAATTCCAATTCTTGAAAAGTCTATTGCTTTTAACTATGAGTGCCTTTAAAATAAAAATCAAGTTACAAACTTCCAACATGGAAAGGCACAGAGTAAACTTAATTTTCCAAAAGGGAAGAACAAGGACATAGGACCAATGAGATCAAAACAAAACAAAACTCCAGAAGGGAAAATAACAAATTGTGCAACTCCATGTCTGCAACTTGTAATCGACCGGGCTCCAGAGGGTGTAGATTGCTGTTGCCGGATATTTCACATTGTGATCCTGGAGATTATGTTATTTACTGTTTCTAGTTGTGGTGTGGCTGAGCCCTAGCACACACCTTTAACCCAAGAGTTTTTCTGTAGCTAGAATTTTCCTTCCTGGCCCACAGTCAGGACAAATCTCTCTCACCCACCAGTCCCACAGCTGCTCAGACCCAACCAAGTAAACACAGAGACTTATATTGCTTACAAACTGTATGGCCGTGGCAGGCTTCTTGCTAACTGTTCTTATATCTTGAATTAATCCATTTCTATAAATCTATACCTTGCCACGTGGCTCATGGCTTACTGGCATCTTCACATGCTGCTTGTCATGGCAGCGGCTGGCAGTGTCTCCTCCTACCTTCCTGTCCTCTCAGTTCTCCTCTCTGTTAGTCCCACCTATACTTCCTGCCTGGCCACTGGCCAATCGGTGTTTTATTTATTGGCCAATCAGAGCATTTGACATACAGACCATCCCACAGCAGTTTTCTGCTTGAATATTGTAAATAAGATTAAATAAAGTCAACCAGGTCAAGAGGTGGAGCAACCAACCAGTTGACAGGAATCCTATGTTCAACAGGATTATGAAGACAAAACCATAGAGAGTAAGAGGGAGTCAGGAGGATGGATAGAGATGCACATTCAGAAGGAAAAGGGAGGGACATTCAGTTTGAGGAGGTTTGTTTTAGAGTCAGAGGAGGAGAGAGAGGTTTCTGGAATATCAGCTGAGGAGCAAGGACAGCTGGGTGCTCTCTCTGCCTCTCTAAACTAGCAGGCTTTGATCCCAGCATCTGGCTCCCAAGTCTTTATTGGTAAAATCCCAAGGTTGAGATTTTGTTCAAACAGATGGCCCCACCCCCACCCCAGCTCTGCCAACTGCAGCACAAACAGCTTCTCTTTAGCCATAGGTGAGCTCTATTCCACTCCTGCAGTTTTCCTTGGTGGACACCTCATGGCCTGGCATCTCCGATGTCCTGGGCTCTTGGTCTCCATTGCACTGTGGCTTCACCTTTATAGCTTCCTGCAGCAACATCTCAGGACCTCTTCGTAGGGACTCCAACCCTGCCACACCATGTCTAGCCTCAGCTGCTCTCCATGACCCCCTCAATCTTGCATCTTTGCCTTCAAAACAGCACCACATGGATGGTGATTCTAACACTGCAAAGTTCTGCTTTCAGCTCCAGATGTAGCTCCCTTGGCCCACAGCTGGCATGAGTTTCTGTGTGTTGACCCTGAGGAAACATTTTCCCCAGGCAGTGGCTTTAAAGACCTGGGAACCTTTCAACTTAGGCTTTCTTCCTCTAAATGAATTCAGATCCCAAGGAGACAGGGCTTCTGATAGGTGGGTCTTGCCTTCAGGACAGCCTTCCTGTTGCCCCAGCACAGGAGGTTTCACCACAGTAGTACCGATTTAGCTAGGGGCTTGTTAGGCACCTGCCTTGAAATCTACACAAATCATTTCATTATGTTCGTACTTAAACCTATTCAGGCTCTCAAGACACAGGTAAAATGCAGCTAGATGGCCAAAATGGCTCCCGGTCCAGTTACTGATAGAGTCCTTGTTGTCCTCTGAATTCTCCCGAGCCGGGGCTCCATTGCTCACACGTTTCTCAGCATGGCTGACTTCCAAGGTCCTACTATAATAACCTGCTAGGTTTCACTTCCAGCATTCAATAGCTTTTCTAGCCAATGAGCCAAATGCTTCCACATTCCTTCCACAAAGCAGTTTCAAAGGCTTAACAGCCACAGCGTCAGGTTAAAACAGCAACAACCCCACTCTCGGGTCCAACTTCTGTCCTGGTTTAGTTTGTTGCTATGATAAAACGCCCTGATGGAGGCAAACTTGGGATTTTATTTCAGCTCACAATTCCAGATTACAGTCCATCATTATGGAGAGGTTGAGGCGGGAGCTCGAGGCAGCTGATCGCATCCACAGAAAAAAAGAGAAAACGAACACATGCATGTACTCAACTGGTTTTCTCTTTTCATACGGTCCAGGTCCAGAACACACGGGAAGACTGGGTCTTCCTACATCGATTGGCATAGTCAATACAATCCCCACAGACACCTCTCCCAGTTGAGTCTAGATTGTGCCAAATTGACATTAAAACTAACCATCCCAAGACCCGAGACTGGGGAGCCCTTCATCTTCCCAATGTGCACATCTTCAGTCTGTTTCGGTGGCTGACTCCCTCCTGTTTCAGAGCTGGGAAGTGTTGGAGACTTCTCACTGGGCTTCATCCGAAATCCCTCTGTGAAGTCACACTGCACCCAAGAAGAGAAGTGGTTCACCTAGTGTGGCCTCCCTGCGAGTGTGATCCCTGTGAGGGGGACAGTCTCAACCCTTGCCAAGCTCCTCGAGCTGATGTGCCAGGTCACAGTGGGGCTATGCGTATGCTAAAACCTAGCCTTGGATTAGTGCTGCTGAGTCAGAAGGAAGTCTCGTGAAGGGGATTAGACAAACACCTGTGAACTCACAAGTGCTGCTCACCGCCTTGATCACACAATGCAACTCTCCAGAACAGTGAAAAAGCAACGTCTGCTAGCTGTATGCTATTAAAGTTCTTTGTCCCCACCTCGGCACATATTTCCATGCCAAAATGAGATACTAAGCCTTTAACAGATGGGCAGGGGAATCTCAGTGAAGGGATTCCAAAGAACACTGCTGCATCTGGCTGTGGTTACTCCCTTGGGCTGTCTCCTGGGATCAATGCTGGTGACTCACTCTTAGCTGCTTTTCTTCTCCCCCTCTACACTGGTGTGAACATAAGCCTCATAGGTATGCTCTTGCAGGCTTATATCTTGCAGTATAGTACCCAAAGTTTTATTTACTTTATCAGCCTTTTTATTTGAATTATTGATCACCCCTACCCAGCATGTGTTCTAGTTAATGACTGTTTACTAGCCTTGTTGATATGCAGATCTCTACATGTTCCTGCCTTGTCCTTCCCTAGCTGCTAAGTTTTCTTATTGTAACAGGACTTTCCACTGCCTTATATGAATTGCATATTTTGCCTTCTTCAACATTTTGTTACAAGGTTGAAGGCTACACTTTTATGAGTTTTATTCCTCTTATGATCATGAAACATCAGCTTTCCTTTGTTGCCATTAACTATGCCTTGCCATTGGTTCTATGCTGAAGATTGGCATGCCTCACACCAACTTTTATTTAAAATGTATGTACTTCCTGACAACCAAAACCACTTCACTGGTGCTTCCCATCTGGTTCTCCAACCACTACCCCACAGTAAGCACTGGATGAAGGGCGGGGAAGATGGAAGCTGTGTTGTATGGGGCCTCGTGTTCTTGCCTAGCTGTAGTTGCGCTGAGTTAGTTAAGGGGCCCGATACAGGGCTGTCTGCATCTTATGACTGAAGCTGGGCTGTGGTGCTTAAGCCCCGTATCCCAACTCCTCTAGGCCTTCTGTCTGCAGAGGTCACCACAGGCCCCACAGTCTCTGTTGTGCCGTGACAGCCCATCTGAGCTCCCTGCACTGCACCTGCTTCTCATCCAGCCTCTCTGCCTGCAAATCTCAGCACTGATCCTTGGGAACCCTGGCTTCACCAAATTCATCAAATGATTTATCAAATGACATTTGCACGGGCAACAAAGGTATCACAGAACTTGCCAACAGGACTGAGGACCTGACTGACTGACAACCTGACTTTGATCCTTGGAACCCACAACGAAGAGAGAACTGACTCCTGCAAGTCCTTGGACTTCCACACACAAGCCATAGCATATGTGTGCCCACACAAAGACATAAACAGGCATAAAAAAATTAAGAGTCTCCCCCCCCCCAGACAAGTGTAAAAAGTTAGAAAGTGTAGGCAACACATCCAGACAGAGCTGAAGAGCGCTCACGGTGTGTCAGGAAGGTGCATCAGCCCACTCTGGACCTTTCACATGGTTGCTGTAGTTGAGAACTGGGAAATATCTGTTACCAAAATCCACCTGGATAATCACTGACCCATTCTTTGTAGTGTAAAAAGCAATCATTCTGACACAAGGTTTATAAATCACCCAATGATAACACAAATCTGTGCCAATTCTTGGGTACCCGACCACTTCTACTACAGGGCCAATGGTTGCCCAAAACTTTAGTTCTGAGAGTAGAGAGATGAAGGGCAGAAACGAAGTGTGCGGAATTAACAAATGGCTACCACAGAATTTCTGTGAGCTTGGACGTGTCCTCAGATATTCCTTCTCTGACCCATCAAGAAATGACAGCAGGAACGAGAACCACACATGGTCTGGCTGAGACTACGGTGTACTTGGCCTAGTACTTTGCTGCGTTAGTGGCCAAGTTCTAGAGGCTCCACACAACAGTAGATTACATTAGCAAAGATGATTTTAAGTCATGCATGCTTTTACCCACCTCTTCTTTGGTTCGCCTTCATCAGAGGTTTTGTTCCTTAGGTCAGCATCCAGCTCACAACAGCCACATGCTGTTGTGCTGTCTGCTAGCATGGTGACATCACGACCATTTAGTGATGAAATAGTCCCAGAGACCTGGGGGGGAGGGGGAGTTAAGTCAGCTAGCTGTGGCTCTTTATTACATGACCACAGAATTCAGTGGTCTGAAATATGACTTCTACCTCTGTGGATCCAGAAAGCCCCCATGGACCTTCTGCTCACAGGTTTGCTGGAAGGATTCACTTCCCAGTGTGGTGGGCCCAAGTCTCCCTCCTTAGGGAAGAAAGGCCAGGCACAGGATGGCCCTTTGCTGGCTTCTGGCCACTTCAAGATTTCACAGTGCTCTTCTTCTTCCCTATGGGATCCTAGAATTTGAGATGTGCCAGACAGAAGGAACCCATGTGACCCCAAGAAAAACCTGGGTTTGATGCTTTCTGAGTCTCCCTGGAAGACCATGCTGCTTAACTGGATGAGACCAGCCCTGTGCTGCCTCCTATGGGAGATGCTTGAAGCAGGTTTCTTCTAGATGTTTCTATGGATGGGCCCTGTTCTGACTAGTTTTATGTCAACTTGACATGTTAGTCATCTGAAAGAAGGGATCCTCAATTAAGAAAATGCCTCTATAAGATGGGGCTGTAGGCAAGCCTGCAGGGCATTTTCTTAGTGATTGATAGGGGAGGGCCCAGTCCATTGTAGGTGGTGCCATCCCTGGGCTGGTGGTCCTGGGTTCTCTAAGAAAGCAGGCTGAGCAAGCCAGTAAGCACCACCCCTCCATGACCTTTTTGCATCAACTCCTGCCTCCAGGTTCCTGTCCTGACTCCCCTCACCGATGAACTGTAAACTGAAATCAACCCTTTCCTTCCCAAATTGCTTTGGTCATGGTGTTTGATCACAGCAATAGTAACTCTAACTAGGTCTCATTGCTGCATTTCTAAGTTTTTCCACTGGAACAAAGAAAATCTGGAAGAATGACCATGCTGAATCCCGGGAGTCCTTGGGGGTCTGGCAGAGTGAGAGTCAAGTCAGTAAGATGGCAACCAGCCTTCAACAACTTAATTGTCCTCATTCCACACACTACAGACAAGTCACTATGTGTGGTATCTCCCCAAAGACACAAGAATCCACGGGGTATGGATTCTGAAGTTGGAAGTCACTGTCAAGGCATGATGATGGCCAGAGTCAGCACAAGCCACTGACCTCATGAAGCTAAGCCTTCCACTAAGAGGGCTGACAGATAGGCAATGCTCCATTTACTCCAAGTGCTGAGGGGGACTGCACCCACCAACGTGCAGTCAATGCAGATATCCCAAAGGTCATGGATGGCATAAGAATTCTGCCCTGGACTCTCGTATGTATGGTCGTCTCCGGTCTTCACTTCTCTTTGATTCAGAGTAGCCTTAAGTCTCATGGTTCAGTTGGTGTCAATCCCTCCTCAGAGGCAAACCAGCAGTCAGCTTCTGTATTCTTCTGTTCTGTGAACTCCAGACACATGCGCACAACATATGGTCACTTCTGTACAAACAGCAGCTGGTCTGGGACGTGGTCAGAGGTAAGCATCATTTATACTCATCATTTCCATATATTCCAACGTTCAAAGGAAACAAAAGCTTTGGGTTTTCTCCTAGATTTTGTTTCTATTTATGCACATGTGTATGTATGTGCAAGGACATGCAGAAACCAGAAGAGGGTGGTTATATTCCCTGGAGCTGGAGTTATAGACCGTTGTGAGCCACCCCACATGGGTGCTGGGAACTGAACTCAGATCCTCTGCAAGAGAAGCAAGTGCTCTCAGCTCCTGAGCCATCTCCCCAGCCCCAGAAGTAAGTGTTTAGTTAAAGTCTGTCTTTCTTTTAGTCCACCCAGAGTCAATTGCTACTCTGCACCTGCTTCCCGAGGCTGCTTCAATGACCGCTTAGAAAAATACAAGCACCCACAACTGCTCTGTGCAAGGCCAAGAAACCCTACAGGCAGATGTCTTTACTCCCATGATGCACTTGCTGGGAATCAGACAACCTTGACCTTACTGAAATTAAGAGGCAAACATCCTTCACTATAAGCATTCCCTGGAACCACTTTAAACCTTCTGGAAACCAAGGGAAATGCATGAGCCTGGGTGGCTTTACATCTGTGTGGCACCCAGGATTGCCACCGGCCTGCACTCCCAGTAGAAGGGTGTGAGCAGCTCCGTCTGCTGAGAGGGTATCTGGATGATGGCCTCCACCGGTGTGCATAAACCCTGCACTTGGGGAGCTGAAGCAGGAGGCTCTCAGTTCAGGTGCCTGAACTACTAACAAAGCCATGTTGTGGGATAATTGTTCACTGTGAACATGCATTGCTGTGACTGGTGTAATAAAACGCTGAACAGCCAATAGCTAGGCAGGAGGTATAGGCGGGACTCCCAGGCAGAGAGAAAGGAAGTAGGAGATGAATCTAGGTGCATGGGAGACACCAGTCAGTGGGATTCTAAAGAAGTCGGACATATGGTATAGATCAGCGGTAACTGAGCCACGTGACAGAACATAGATTAAAATAAATGGGTTAATTTAAGTTATAAGAGCTAGTGGGACAAGCCTCAGCTAAGGCTGAGCGTTCATAATTAGAAGTCTCTGTGTCATTATTTGGGAGCTGGCTGGCAGGATGGGAAGACTCAAAAAGAAGAGTCTTGAAAGACCTCCCTGTAAAACACCAACACTGAGTGGGGAACCATGGCAGGCAGGGGACTGTGGTGAGCAAAGCTGCTACCACTTGAGACGCACTGCCTGCATGCTCTGGGTGAACACAGGAGCCCAACAACATTCTACAGAACTACTGAGCCACACCCTGTCAGAGAAATCACAAGACAGACAGAGTCCGGGCAGCACTGATTGAGAAAGTCATCGTGCCATTTGGCAGTGAGGTACTTCCAATGGTTATGACTTAGTGGTCTTCTCATCTCAAGGCTATACTTACAAATCAGATCTATATTTTAGGAGAGACTCACTGTTGCTAAAATTCCTCCCACAGGGCGAGGAACACAAGCAGTCTGCCCCTCCTAAGAGTCCAACCACAAGCTTCACCAAAAACTCCACAATTCTGCCAGGGTCCATTCTGGGGAACCAGTGAGTTTACTGGGCTTACTCAGAGCAGGTGAGGGCTACTTGAAGTGGCATGGGTACCCTCTCCACAAATGGCAGTGCCAAGTCTTTAACCAGCAGGCGGCTTTCCCACAGCCACTGAGATGGAGCCCTCACCCTAGTCTTCTCCAGCCTGTATTCTCTAGCTGCTCCCCGAGGCAGAGTTACAACCTATGCTATGGTGTAGCTGGACATTCAGGTGAGGGTCCCGTGACGCTCCCCGGGGATGTCAAGAGTCAACAAGCCCAGCTGGGATGACCTGTGGTGAGCAGCTGAACTCACAGAGCGGTCGTTGGGCTCAGAGACCGGACTGTTCCAAGACTACACAGGAAGGCCAACAAAACCACACGGGAAAGAAAACTACTGCAAGAACACTGCCTGGAGTTTGGGTGAGGCCAACACTACTGACACGGAATGGTTCAAGAGGCCAAGGAGACGGACACATGAGCAGGCGCCATGTCTGCCCTGCATTTATGTGCACAGCTAAGGAAAGTCAACAGTCACTTCTGAGTACGAGGCTGTTAAATACCAAGGGCCGACAGGGAAAGCTGTGCTAAAGCCCTCCACTCTGGAAATGGTCACTGCTGGGGAGGATAAACATGACTAGGCTAGCCCTCCTGGAAGCCAGGCAGGGGACAGTACAGTTCCACCCTGTTCTACCTCTCCATTCTTAAATGCCGAAACCCTTAATGGCTCAACCATCACGAGGCTGGTTCTGTGCTAAAAACAGGTCAAGGACCCAGCACACCCCAGTCCAGTCCAGAGCAGCTCACGGAAGCAGGAAGGTGCTCAAGACACACTGGCTGACAACCCCACGCTAGCCCTGCTTCAATGTCTATACCAGAGACAAGAGGGCTTGGTTTTCTCTCCCATTAGCCAACTAAGGGCAAATCAGTCACATGCTTAGACACAGTATCATAATAGCTCTTTATTTCATGACCCAAATAATTGCAACCCCACTTAAAGCACCTGCTGGATAAGCACAAAACTGTCCCCAAAACTGCTGTCATGATTCATCAGTCTTTATTCTGGGATCGCTTACTTCACTCTATCACAAAGGCACAGAAGTCACCTGAGACCTCAGGTGTCGGCATCACCGCACGGCGCACCAATGTGCAGTCCAAACATTATTAAAGCATAGAGCCGTTTCCCAAGAGTTGTAGTTTTTACTATAAATAATTTTTAAAAGACTAGGCCAATACTGGCCCAACAAGGGACCTGAACTTCTGCAAAGGCTGTTTTGCATCAGCCTTTAGAAGCAGAAACATAGATCCAATCTGCCAAAGCGATTCCTAAATGCTGGAAAATACAACTCTTCCCAGACTGCTGCCACCCACCCATGTACAGTCCCCAACAATACACTTCGCAGCTAAGGACATTCTGGATCTTATCTCAAACACCAAGGGATGATACCAGTTCAGTGTGTGGAGATCTCTTCACCGGGATGGCTCAGTTGCAGCTGGGTCACAGCTGGTGATGGTAGCCTCTTGTGGTGTCTGCTCGGCATCCTCATCATTTTCGGGCTGCTCTGGACTGGCTACACTCTCATTGGTAAGAATGACCCCATCTTTCTTCTTTTCTCCTAACACCTCAAGGCCCATCATCCTGAGATAATGAAGCCTCTCATTCTTGGGTACAAAAGTTCGAATAGAAGCCTTTCCCCGCCACCCACACAGCACAATGGGGCACTGGAGGGCATCTGGATTCCTGCCAACAAAGACGTTTGTAAGCATTAAACATCCTGTTAAGCTACAGCTAATGACACTGACATGCAACCTCTCAAAAAAAAAAAAAAAAGTGCCGTACCCACCGCCCCAATTCCGGCCATGTGTGCAGTCAGTTTTCTGTGTTCCTGACACTCAGTAGCTGCCACCCTTACTACCTGGAACTCCCCAAAGGGTAAGCCCTGAAAATCCTGTAGCCTGGGACCCTCTGGCTTTGGCTTTCAAGTGCTGGGGTTACACCATGAGCCACCATGCCCAGCTACGTATCCAACAATGAGGGATACACACTTACGCAGAATCCGGTTCATACTTCAGCACAACACTTCCCTTTGCTGGAAGAAAAGAGAAACAGACACATGAACCAAGGTTTTCACTTAGTGGCCACAACTAAGATGGGTGTGTGGTCTTCAAGAGGACAACTCTCAAAGGAAGGAAGGAGGCTGTGAGTTAACTCCTGGTCAATTCTCAACACTCAAGTTAAGTAAATAAAGCTCCAGCGCCTAGACCCAGCCCAGAATAACATGAGAATTACCATGTCCTATACTTCATCACCTCAAAGAAGGACGAGGGCCAGCCAGACGGCTCAGCTGGGAAAAGTGCGTGCTGTCCAAACCTGAAGCCTGGAGTCTGGAGTTCGATCCCAGAACCCAGTGTGAGGAAGGAACCAATTCCTACATGTTGTCTTCCGACCTCTACATGCACACTATGGCCCACACATACTCAATCATCAATGAAAGACGTAACATAAACCTTCATGTAAGACTAAAAAAGAAAAAAAGAAATAGAAAGTTCCTGTCTCTTTTTAAATCTCTTCTTTGAACTGTGGTTCTGTGGAAGAGATGGAGTGGGAGATAAGTGTTCCAAACTGCACACCTGTGGCTCCCACCAGAGTGAGACAAGTCATACAAGCCCAGGACCATGCAGAGTGAGCTGTCTGTACGCACCAACAGACGCTTGTGAGGAGTGCAAACAGAGGAGGAGGGGCTTGGTGAAGAAGTTCAGGAGCTGTAAGAGGACAGTGCAACCAAGACTGTGGGTCTCACAGAACTAACACAGGACCTGAACTCCAGAGTCCTACAAAGACAGGTAGAAGAGTCAAGAGGTGGGCCACACAACCAGAACCCCAAATAATGTCCAGCTCAGCCAGGGGCTTAAAGAGTCAGGCCCAAGTGCTTTATAAACTCAGGGGGTACTGCCTAGTAGCAGAAGGGATTCCACAGGGACAAGGGAAAGAACCCTCAAGAAGGGATCAAGTCTTTCATATGAAATGACAAGAATTTGCACAGAGCTCACTGTAATGTTATCTGTAGGTGACTTAAAATGCCCTCCAGAGTGAACGTCCTATCCATAGCTGTTATTCAGATTACTTGCTGTGCAGCCAAGGATGATGACTATCTGATCCTCCTGACTCATGTCCTAAGTGCTGGGGTTACAGACAGGCTCAGTTTCTGTAGTTTATCAAAGCCAGGGCTCTGAGCATGCAAAGGGAAGACCTGTGTCAACTGAGCACATCCCTAGCCAGGCATGACTTTTTTCTCTCAAATATTTTCAGTCCATGACTGGTTGAATCTGAGGAGGTGGAACCCATACAGAGGGCCTATCTGAATTGCTACATGTGACTAAGAAACGTGTCCTAAAATTAGAAACACCTGTTACAGGTGTTACCTGTTGCAGGCCTCATTAAGGTAACACAAGCCAGCCTCTGGATCCCTTTACTCACCCAAGTCCTTGACTTGACTATAGGCCTCACTGCTGAGTTTTCTGAAGAATGGGTTCTCTTGGGTCAACAGTGTCTTCACATCTTCCATTGACACAGTGATAATTCTTGAATTAATAAATGGATACAATGTATATATCCCCTGTAAGAGTCGAGAAAGCACCATGATCCCATGGGTACTTCAATTAAGAGATTGATACAATGAATATATCCCCTGTAAGAGTGCACAGTGATCCCTTGGATACTTTTACTGAAGAGCTTTCCTGTGAAGTTCATGACTTGACTTAAGTCCCTCCCCTGGGTCAAGGCCCTGGAGGAACTCAAAGACCTCTTAGGTGGCCCAGTCAGCTCCAGCAAGTCTTTAAGTACTGAAATCTAGTGGCATGCCCTAAGGACCTCTCTTGGCTGTCTCACACCACCATGGCTAAGACTTTCCATTTCCAAATTACCTCCTGTGCCAAACGGAAGGCACAGTCAAACTCTTCGCCACTGTTATTTCGACACCAGACTTTTATCCCGGTGTTAATGACCTGTAAGTTAAAAATGAGAGGAAACAGGAATTAAGGACAATTGTTCACTGCAGCCCCTTCCACTGTAGGGTAACATGGCTGCCTGTAAGCAGCTTTGGAAAGGGATGGGAACCCTTTCTGGAACAGTTTTCCAAGAATCAACTCATAGTCCCACCACTTCTATGTCCACAGCTCATGAACAATTAAACACAAGAATAAGTGGCACACATCTCAGGATGCATCCAGACAGAGGCACTTCATGTCACTGCCCTGACAGCCCAGCAGACCCTGGAGGACAGAACAAGGCAGCTCCCGGTGGCACTGTTAGGAAGCACAGCCAGTCGGCTGGCAAACCTAAGGAAAACTGTCTTGGGAGAAAACAAACCCGGGCACTGGGACCTGCCCCTCCCAAGGAAACCAGCGGCATGTGCAAGGTCCTGCTCGTGGTTCACAGCGCCCCACCTTCATCTTCTCGCTATTGTTCAGCAGTACATTCCTAAGCTCCTTGGAGACCATGTACAGCTGCCGCTTCTTCCCTTCTGTAGTTCGAGTTAACAAGTTCATCCTCGGGAACGAAGGATCCAAGGCATAGAACTTCCTGTCAACAAAGTGGCGCTGCTTACACAGACAGCCCAGGGCAGACCATCTACGAACCTCACAGCCCCCAACAGGACCTAACTTCCAGACACAGTCCACCTGGCCTCAGAGCACACGCAGGATGTGCCTGAAGGACAGCCAGGTCAAGGGCTGTTCCAAGAGCAGCTCTTCTACCAACCACCACTCCGGTGACGAGGAACCCAGACCCCACACCAGGCCAAACATTAAGGTTTTACAATGTATGCCTTCCTGTGCTCCCCGTGCAGGGTCATTCCACTACTGCCCAGACGTACTGTCTCCTCACTTTTCTATATAAGAGCAGACCGGGGACCTCGGGCACTGCCTGCTGCACTCCACTGAGTGACAGGAACCTAGGCTGGGTTCGAGTCGGCAGCTCTTCGGTTCTCTTCAGCTCCAGTGGCAGGGCTAGCGCACCTCTCCAGTACCACCCAGCTCTAAGGCACCATCAGGAGAAAGGCTCTAACTACAAAACACCAGCTGTATGTGACTGGTAGCGGACTGGCTTTGCGACAGTGAATTTTCTACAGCGGGATTCAAATGGCAGGATCCTTACTCAATAGGCGGGAACAAAGGGTCATCTTCAGGAATGAACACAAATGGATCTTCTTTAAATCCAAACAACTTCATTTTCTTTGATGGAGGAGGGCTGAGGAGGGAATATGGAGGTGGTAAGGCAGTCAGCAAGTATGGCAGGAGCATTCACTACCACAGCACCCCTGTGGTCACACCCAGTACTCGGTCCTGAACTGTAGGGCTGGATCCCACACAACACCCAGTGCTCTGCTGTGGGTACTCTCTGCCCTACAGAGCAGAGTGTAACAAACAAGGCGCTGTCCTCACTTCCCGGAAATCCCCGTGGCTAAGGCTCTGGGATCCCACTTAGCTGACATGCCCAGATGCAGTTTTCCTCACCCACAAACACCATCTTTCTTCTCATTACTCTCTGTGTTCTCAGTGGTGTGTGTTACTTCTGAGTCACCGGCTCCAATGATCACCTGACCGTCCAGCTCAGGGAGGTCACCAGGATTCCTCTCTGTGGCACCCACAGGGCTGGATGCTATGTTCTCCCTGGGCTCTGAAGATTTACTCTGTACCTATCGAGGGGAACAAGTTCATTTTCACAATAAAGCAACACACTTCACCACTGCAAGAAAAGTAAAACTACCACGTTCATATCAACCAGTTGTATTTTTCTATGACATTGCATGACAACAAAATTTTCGTCTTAAAACATATCACTTTCAGAATTTGCTCTTTAACTGGAATTTACAGGCACTGTTCATTCAGAGCCAACTCTCCAGTGGCCCCACAAAGAACACCACAGGCTGGCCTTCGTAGAGGCCTATAGAGCCAGCCTGTTCTTAGTCAACAACCCTGTGTCTACTCTGGTTAAGGGACACGAAGTTCAGGAGAATGTGAGAATGTGCTAACCAGGGGTCCTGACATGTTAGGAACAGGTACGTAACTGAGGAAACTTAACCAAAAGAGGGCTGTTGGAACTGCTCCAGGGTGTGAGTAATTAGGAGAACACACTCCCAGGGTTTCAGGAACTGGGGTAAAGAACTGGCTTGGAGTAGAAGCCAAGGTTGCAGTCACACGTTGAAGCTCCTTTAAGCCTGGGGACGTAGCTCGGTATGCTAACACACTCGCCCAACACACACACAGCCTGGGTCTCAACCACTAGCAACACTAAACAATCTACAAAGCTGTGTGTCCTGTCTACACGTCAGAAGATTAGTAAAAGTAAATCTTTCAGTTCCATTGTCAGACTACTATTTAGGGAGCTTCAGTGCAGGCAAGTCCCAAATTTTCCTCAGGTCAGCAAGCTATAAGAGCCAAATCCAAGTCACAGCAACAGTCTTAAGAGACATCTCAAACAGCCCGCTGTCCACAGCTCCTCTGAAAAGATACAGCACAGCGTCTATGTCTCTGGCTTTGATTCTGAGTGTTCTCTGCTCTCCATGACTGACTTGTTAACACACTACCTCATGAGGAGTGTGCCCCTGCTCATTTACACACAGGGCAGGTCAGACACCTAAACTAAGTAAGAGACAGAAAAGCAGGAGAGAGAGAGAGAGAGAGAGAGAGAGAGAGAGAGAGAGAGAGAACATGGAACCCTGCAAATGACACAACATACTCTAAAAAGCAAGACAACTCATCAAAGAAAAAACATCCTTATACACTGCAGAAGTAGCATGAAGCCAGAAAGCACTTCAGTGTAGGTCAACCTACAGCACACTCACAACAGCCTCTGAACTGTTCCCAATAGCTCAGAACCACTAGCTACGGATACAGAGCACAGAAAACGCCACTAGTACAAACTAAGACGCATCATTTCTAGGGCACACACTACTGGAGCTAGAGGTAGAACTGACTGGTAGAGCATGTGCTTAGCATAAGGACTCTAGTTTCAACACCAGCTCCAAATAACTAACTAAATGCATGCCACTGTTAAAACACATTGTAAGAAAACACAAGGAAACCTCAACTGACTACTTGGAAACAGCCTTTTAAATACACTGGCATTAGTAAATTAGTAGTAAAATGCATTAGTCTAGTTAATTTTAAAGCGCACTACTGGAAAAAGACGCCTATGGCTGGCATCCTACCTCCATCAGGAAAGAGTACAGCTCTAAGCTTTACTCCAAAGGGGTTAGGGCCACAGTCTCAAAGTGAGGACCTTCTAGCCTACCAAGTTCATGGTGAACACCCAAAAGCACAGGGTCTCTGCCTTTATCAGTCAGAAGCTGAACAGTTACCCTTGGCCACTTGTAACTGTGGCCAGAGTAGGTTGCAATCCTTTGAGAAAACAGTTCTTTGTTTTTCCAAAGCTGAACAGTCTTAGTCCTAACCCAAGATGATCTTGAAGAAACAGAGGTTTGCACAATTCCAGGCACAGTCCATAACCACAGAATCTGACTTATGAGCCATAATAACGGCTAGGCTAACAAAGAAGAGGGGAATGACACAGAGATTGGGAAAGCCACGAGACACCACGTCCCATGACTGCTCACAGATGAGAAGAGAGAGCCTCACTCATGGCCAGTACACACAGGGCCAGAATGAACCCTATGGTGGAGGACAATGAATGTCAGAGCCCCTAGTCCTGCCCACCATCAATCTCCCATCATTCCAACTGCTGTTAAGTAGCTGAACTTTGAGACAGAACGTGCTACCCACACACGGCCTTTCTCACCATCTGTTTGTGAGAAGTTGCCTGCTTTTTTGAAAATCTGAAATTCAGATGAGTCCCCTTCCTTCAGGCTTAGCCTCTCTAAACATCCTCAGCCCTCAAAACCTCCACTTTGCTCTGCATTTCAAGTGAACTAACTCTTACAGGGTTTGTCTTGTATGAACAGTAGTAAGGTCACATGTTCTGTTAGACGGTTTTGATTTAAAAGCCCTTACCTTTGGCTGACGTTTATTCCATGGCATTGATGCTTTTTTGACCAACACTGCCACAAAGAACCCTCCAGTATTCTGATGATGTGGTAGTATTCGAAGGCTAAAACAGTATATATATATATATAAAACGTCATACAAATGATCTGATCTTCCCTTCTTGCAAACTCAGCCCCCCTCACAAAGAGCTCCCACTCATATCGTCTGAGAAGTTCACGGAGGGAATAGGGGAAGACAATCACACACGGATGGAGGAATACTGCCATGATCAAGGTGCACTGCAGCATTTATGGAGCTGTCATATGAAGCCACTGCTCTGTACAATTCCTACACACTAACGAGTGAAGGGTGAAAAGCTCATGCAGTCTCCAAAGCATTAACTCCGAGGTTCTAGCCAGTTTCAGGATCTGTCGACACTGTAGCAGCAAGCACTGGGTACCGAGTTCACAACTCAACAGACCATCTCCCACTCCAAAGCCCACAGTGCCCACAAACCTACCATCGCTCAAGATGCATCGCTTGTAGTTTTTCCAGGTCTTTTGGTGGGAACATAGTAGGTCGAACCTGTGTATGCCTGCCCTGGGGCACCTCATCCCAGCCTGCGAACCACTGCCCATCTCTAGTCATAACCTGCAGAGAGACCAGCAGCACTACCACAATGAAGAGCATGCCGTACTCAAGGAACATAGCATAAAGGTAAATTTGTCTCTCCAGAGAAACCAGACTATTTGCAAAGATAAAGCTAAAACATGCAGGGCAATAACTTATATATAGCATCTTTTAAAATTACTGAAATACCTTCATCCCAAAGTCCAGGATAAATATCATCAAGCTCTCTGACCAGGTTATTTACTTATTTAAAAAAACAAACAACCAAATCTCAGACTGTTTGGGCAGGAAGGTCAATGGGGAATTGTTTGTTTATAAAAGCAAGGTTGAATTGCAAACCCCCGCGCCCCCCCCCCACACTCTCAAAAAAGTAGCAAGGTTTTAATTTTTTGGATGAGAGCAAAGCTAGGTTCTATATGAGGAACAAAAAACAGAGAAAAAATACATGCAATATAGCATTTGTCTTTAAATAGAATCTGTGCATGGATTCTATATTGTACAACCAGGTGATGATTGATTCACAATACCCAAACACAAATGTTTTCCAACGTCTGTGGCTCTTAAATCCTTCAGGTGTCCCTGGGTCCTTTGAACTAAAGCCCTCACTGCAGGATTACCTTCCACTGGGAGACTCCAGGCATCCACTTCAGTCCTGGCAACTCAGCAGACACATCAGCAAGCTCAAGAGCACCTAGGAACATATACAAGGGAAACCTCAAAGGCTGCCACATTTGCCCATTCAAAGAAACACAGCAAAGTCCATACAACATGGTTCCATTCTAAGAATGTCCAGGGAAGGCAAGTCCATTGACAGAAAGTGGCTTAGAGTAGGACCAGGAGTGAATGCTAATGGCCACAAAGAACCCTCTTTGGGTACAAAAATGGCCTCGAATTGGACTGTGGTGACAGACTCAGCTCTGTAACTTTACTAAGTCATTTAACTGTATTCTTAAAGTGCAAATGAAAACTCACTACACACACTGGTCAGGTGATCAGCAATTTCATGCCTTTTTGTCTAACACTCCAGAATTGAGTTCACTCATAAAGTTTACATCCCAGGAGGTTTCCTAAAGTTGCCCACTAGGCACAATTGGAGCAGCCTTACAGCAGAACAGTGGGGACACACTCGGGTCCTGCGGTCTCTAACAGTGACACTGTAGGAGGCTGTACTGTGGGGACACACTCGGGTCCTGTGGTCTCTAACAGTGACACTGTAGGAGGCTGTACAGTGGGGACACACTCCGGTCCTGCGGTCTCTAAACAGTGACACTGTAGGAGGCTGTACAGTGTGATCACACTCGGGTCCTGCAATCTCTAACAGTGACACTGTAGGAGGCTGTACAGTGGGGACATCAGTCACCATTTAAGTAGCTACCAATACACACTTGTGGAAAAGAATAACAAAGCTCCTTGGAGAAGCAAAGAAAACCCCGAATAACTGCATAAACAAACCAAAGGACCCCACGGAGACCCTTGCTGGGAGGCCTTTCACAGAAGCAGCCTGCTCTAAGAACCTCCTCCTTCCAAGCAAACACAACCCCCTGACACTGGTTCTCCATCCAGGGAGGCCAACAGCTGCACCCAGGAGCAGAGCTGGCCCTGGGTAAGCTCCAGGCCACCTGCAGTCTCCATGCTGTTAGCCACCTTTCCTCCAGCTACAGCACTGTCCAGCCACAGCGCTGACCACACTCCTCCAGTACTTAACCAAAGCACGTGTCAACTCTCAGTGTTTGACATTCCCTCATTTCCCAGAACCTAAGCACTTTCTGTTGCTCCATTTTCTGTTGAAAGCTTGTGACTAGGCCCAAATGCCAGGCCTGACGACAGAAGGAAGGACCCTGTCACCATCAAGCCTGTGCTTGAGGTGAGAATAGCTACATTTAGTATCCACACTAGTCAAGAAAACTAATCACCAATCATCAAGAAACCAGTCTTTTTTATATTAATAAAAAGGCACCCCAAACAGTGTGAACACCTCAAATCCTACAACTACCCTCAGAGGTTTCTGTACTGCTGGGGATCAAACCCAGGGGCTGGTCATGCCAGCCAAGGACTGTCACCAAGCTACATCCTCAACCCTGGGCTTTTTGAAAAAGGAACTCCTGTGCAGCTCAGACTGGCCTTGAATCCAGTTCCTCTGCCTCCCTCTTCCTGCTGTTGAGAGCACAGGCCCTATTCCTGGCTTAGCCCTGAGACTGAGCAGTGACAGAAACTACCTACAAATGATCAGTATATTGACTGCTTTTCAGACCTCAGGGGCCTAGGCTGTAGCCCCATGTAGACATGAAGTCTATCATTCTAGTTATCAGAATCCCATTTTTCCTAAAAGTACAGCTAACACAGACACAAATCTGAGCAAGTTCAATTTGGGAGGTGGAGGGGGGAGACACAGCTAGAGACAGTTTTTTTGTGTGTGTAACAGCTCTGACTGTCCTGGAGCTTGCTTTGTAGATTAGGCTGACCTCCAACTCACAGAGATCCGCCTGCCTCTGCCTTCCCAGTGCTGGGATTTCAGGCATACACCACCACCGCCCTTCACAAGTTCAGTTATTATCACTTGACCCAGAATGCCTGAGGATATGACATCATTTCCTTCTCCACATGCACTTTGAGAAGTTAAATACTACCAAAACAATTGTTCCAAAATCCTATCTTTACTAAGGCCAATGTGTAAGAATACAAATACATGTATTAAATTTCAATCTAAAGGACTCGGCTGAGGGCTGACTACACAACCCAGACCAGCCAGAGCTGCAACACACCTAAGTCCAGGGATGGCAGGTGGGTGCCATGCCTCAGGATATGTGAGTGTACTTCCCTAATCATGCTTAACTTCCTCCATGTTTGTGAGGATGGCACACTGCTGGATTGTGATATTAAAACATGGAGAAAGCCTACTGTTTGCTTTTAGAAAACCCCAGTAAGTGAAGTTAATAGAGAAAAGCTAACACTTCAACAAAATTCTAAAACTGAAGCACTTTAAAAAGCATCATGAAAACCGCTGTTTTGGAATACTGTTTGAAAATGCTGCCTGTCTGATGTCTCAGTGTAATTCCGTATGCTAAGACCTTACAATCAGTGGGATGGAGACTAACAAAAACAATCACAGGTCTGAAAAGGTGATGCAACTGGAACCTGTGTACAGGCTGTACAATGATGCTGTCAGTAAGAGCAGCCCTCTAAGTCCTCAACACAAGAAGAGTCACCAGAGGATTCAGCAATCCCCCTCTAGAGGCACATCCCAAAGCAGGGAGAGCAGGCTGTCTAGGAGACTCTTAACACACCATGTTCACAGCCTGAAGTCCACAGAAGTTCCAAGCAGAAATCCAAGTGTCACCCACTAATGATCCAGTAAACAGGGTGGAGTCACAGACAACTGGGTACTGCTCGGTTCACACACGGAATGAAACCCTGACAGAAACCTGGTACTGAGGCAAACAAGGCCGTGACGAGAAGACAGCTACAATATGACCCACCTTCATAAGGACCCTAAACCACAAGTCCAGAGGAAAAAAACCCAGTGTTGGCAGCAGGGTGGCTGCAAGGGACGCAGCGACTTAACTCAGTTCTGCAGGACGAGGAAGTGAGATGGACAATGGTAAAAGCTGCACAGTAATGTCAGTCCCTAACATACTGTGCTACAGTTCATGGGATTATTCTACCCCATTAAACACTTCTACATAGACCAACGTAGGAAGGACCTAACATAATGGCAATCATTTTGTCATCAGAGGAAAATGAGCAAAGCTGTGTCCTCAAGCCTTTAGATTCCAAGCAATTAACAAAATATGACAAACGCATCACAGAAACCTATTTTTAACTGACACCTCACTTAAGAGTTAGAGGCAAGAGGTTAAACATACACGCAAACCATCAAGACCCCGCCTCCCCGTCAGCCACAGCATGCTCACTGTCCCTCAAGGACCAGCACACATGCGCACCTTCACTCTTTTCCAGCAGAGCTGCTATCACCGCTTCATCCTCGACGGGGTTCAAGGAACACGTGGAGTACACCATCCTGCCCCCTTCTGCCAGCTGCTCAGCACCTCGAGTCGCAATCCGGAGCTGTAGGCTAAGGGAGGATTGCAGGTTACCACAACAGAGCTGAGGCTACAGAGCACCTACTTACTTCGTCACACACAGATTTTATAAGAAGCAAACGAAACACTTCAAGGTTGCAAATGAAGTTAATGTAATCTTACATAAGTTACTGTGTCCATTGTTTAAAAAGAAATCTACTTTACATTTTTTCTGTTCTGCCACGTTTCTTAACAGTTTGACAAGAAAAGTAGAACATATTTGGAGAAATTCTCTATCAAAAATCTCCAAATTTATTCATACATGTGGTTTTTCTATGAAAAATATAAACCCTTTCCTCCATTTTACAAAACCAGTACCATTTAATAAGCAAAATTAAATGATTAATTTGCAGTCAGTTTTTACTAGACCATCCCATTACACACTGAAGGACATGTGCTTTTCATGTTAAAAGACAAAAGAACACCAAACTCTATATACAGAGAGAACCAGTGAAAATGCTGTGTGAGCTAAAGAGATGGCTCAGCAGTTAAGAGCACTTGTTGAGGACCGGGTTTGGTTTCCAGCATCCACATGGTGGCTCGTGACCATCCATAACTCCAGTCCCAGGATCTAATGCCTTCTTCTGAACTCCACAGGCACCAGGCACGCATGATGTGCACATATATACATTCAGGCAAAAAATTCATACACATAAAATTAAAAAGTATGAAAAAATGCCACACAAACAAGGCAATACTAAGTAAGCACAAAGAGATGCTACCCTGAGAAATCCAAGGTTAGTTACAGGAGAGGAAATGCATGCTTCAAATGTTATGTGAGATGGTCATAAAAGGCAATTTAAATAAACATGCATCTTGACAGAATAAAAATAGCAGTTACTACTCTTTTTTTGGTTTTTGAGACAGGGTTTCTCTGTGTAGCTTTGCGCCTTTCCTGGAACTCACTCTGTAGCCCAGGCTGGCCTTGAGCAGTTACTACTCTTAAAGGCTTTAAAGCAGTGGTTCTCAAACTTCCTAATGCTGCAACCCTCTAATACAGTTCCTCATGTCCTGACCCCAACCATAAGATTATTTCATTGCTACTTCATAACTGCAATTGTTCTGTTATGAATCATAATGTAAATATCAGATATGCAGGATATCTGACAATTGACCCCCAAAGGGTTGAGAACCACTGCTTTAAAGCAACTTGTAGTGTGCAAGTAAACTCATGAGGCAGCTATTAACTGTGGCTCCATGTATGTGTGCACCTGTAGATGGTCAGTCAGGAAACAACACATATTGGCAGTCTGTCTGTCTCCAGGTCTAACCAGTTCACTTACCCATGGAGCTGCAAGCTGTTTAAAGTGGTCCATTTCTTCCAAACATCAATGTTTTTCCTCATCGTGCCATCACCACTGCAAAGAAGATATTTAACAAGCTGAACCCCTGCCAGGGTAGATGTTTGACAGGCAGGTTATACCCAAGCTGAGTTGCAAAGCAGGTTTTATAAATACTGACTAAAGCATCTCTATCCTCATAGAAGACAGTGTCTTTCTACTTCAGCTTTCAGAGCACGACACTTCGACATTCAATTCCAAAAGGAAGTACAGGAGTAGAAAACCTCATTTAACCCTGAAGAGACTCTTTCCATGGGACAAGTCTTCCATATTTACAATGCTTCAGAGAAAACAAGTTCTGGGTGTCTTTGAACCAATTCTAAACACAAATCCATTTGTTTTGTATACACCTTACACGTACGGCATGAAGATAATTACATGTCATTTTGAGTATGTAGTGTTTTGATTGTGACTTGTCACTGAGTTCAGGTGTGGTTCACCTGGAGATATGACAAGGACTCAAATGCTTTGGCTTTTGAAGCACTTTAAGTTTTCAAATCAGGATGTTCAGCTTGTACCAGCAACACCAATCTGTATACCTACAACATAGGCCCTTGCGTAAATGCTATTTAGAAACCCGATTAATAAAAAATGACATTTTAAAACCAGAATCACACTTGCAAAGGTTTGCCACAGCAAATCAACCAAGCCGATTTTATACTATTACCAACTTTCTCACTTCCTCCACTGATTTGATAGAAATTCATGCATGTGCATCTTACAGGACAGGTTCCGATTGTCCTATTTCATCTACCAGGGTTTGTTTCTGCCCTAGCTGTTGACTCTGCAAAGCTTCATTTCTTTGTGCTTCAGGAGCAGGTCCAAGAGACTGGCAAGACCTGATACATAATCCCAACCCTAGCTGGATGTGAGGGCTCCTATGGCAGAAACCCTACCATAATTTCAGAAATTTCTTTAGCCTATAACCAAGTGTTTGCAAGACTAACTTATTTTCAGAATATAAAAAAAATTTTTTTCTTTTGATTATAAGACCATATGGGTAGAAAACATGACACTCAAGGTTAAAGAATATTGTAACCAAGGAAACGAGAGAATTCATGACTCATGTATTTAATTTATGACGCTTCACACAGAACATTAAAAGTTTTACTTACCATGCTGCAAGTTATTTAAGGGAGTCCACACTCCTAAATTTCATAAATTCTAAAGTTTCAGTTTCCATGCATTTTAACTCAGCCACACTTAGCATTACCAGCTACAATTTTCATACTAAGTTCTACTACAAGCAGTAAATGTTTAACAAAATGACATCCTTCCCAAGAGGTTTCCTAAGCACTTTGATAGGTTCTCTCAGGCAGATTCTGAGCTCTGGTCCCCACAAATCCATGTTGTTAACTGCTTGGGTTTTTACCTACTTCTGAACTGATGTCTGTAACAGGGCAGGGTCTTTCCTTGTTAGACAATGTTTCTACACATAAAGTCTAATTCTAACATTGATGCCATTAAATTTGAAGTATCAAGATACAGATAAAATGAGTATTACAAAGGTTTCAATTCTTAAATTCCTTTCACTGAACTAAGCAGCAAACTTTAATAGAAAACCCTGACAGTGATATCCCAAAATGCATCCTGGGGTGTGCGTTCATGTGTGCATGAGTGCATGGTAAGCTCCCTCTTCTGGAGCTGTTTATATAACACCCTTCCCCATACTCCTGGCCACAGTAACCATATGCACCACCGTGTTCATGTGCCACTTCATTTAATCTAATCTACGTGTGATTGGATGTCCTGATAGATATGGGGCTTTCTGGCCTCTTAATATAAATACCTGCAAGGAACATCACATAAAATTCGATCATAGAAGAGAATCTCTTTCCTTCCGTCCACATCTACTGTGAGTCTAGGGATGCTGGACGCATCATGGTTTACCACCATGATGCAGGGACTGCTCAACCTTTTGGCCTGATGAACGAGCAGATAGCAGCGCTTGTTGTCCACGTCATTTGCGATAACAAATCCCTCTAGGAACATAAAATTGTAGTCAGGTGAGATGCAGCAGAAGTAGAATCACTCCCTGAAACACATAACCATAACCTCTGGTCGGCAGATGAGAAGAAAAGCTCTGTGAAATGTAAGACCTGACATCAAGATTTCCTAGGAAAGCGAAAAGGAGCTGTCAACATGTGGATTTTATAGGCACCCAAAAATATCAAAACCTCAAGTCTCATTTGTGAGCAGCTGTTTACCTTGCACCTGATGAGCTGTAACTGTTGTGCTAATGACTTCTCTAGGATTACTGATCATGAGGGAGACAAAGAGAAAGGCACACAAAACCTTGCCCATGTGCCAGAGCTCTGCTCTAGAGTGAAAATCTGGCTTGGGGCAGGGTCTTGTCACCCGAGCCCATCAACGGGCTCTGGGACATGGTGCTTGGTGTCCCAAGCTCAGAACTATCCCGGGAAGTTTCCCAAGCAGTAACCCTGCTCATTCCTGGTTCCTCCCACACTCCAACAAACAAGACAAAAGAAGCTTAACAACATTTACGGCCAGGATCACTCTTCCTAACACCAAGGAACATAAGACATCAGGAACACACAAAGAAAACTGCTCCTGTCAGCTAAGAAGGCCCTTTACTGACAACATGGAAATATTAAAAACAGGTAATACAGATGCTTTGTAGGGAAATTATTATCTACCAATAAAATGAGGGCTTAAAAAAAATGACACCCAAACAAGGAGGGAGAGAACCGTCCACACTGCTAGTAAGTCAGGCAACTAGAACAGAACTGGGGCCGGGCAGCCAGCTGCTGAGACAGCCAGCACAAGAGACACTGGCGAATGCAGAAACGGCCGCCACCTCACGAGCACTCTGCCACCTCCCCACACCACTGCACATCACATCCCACTTCAAATACGGCACCTAAGGCTGCCACAACCCACTGCTGAAAGGTGAAGGGCTGTGAATGGAGGTGGCTAACAGCAACTAAGAACAACATGCCACTGCTTCTCACCTAAGGCAGGAACTGACTCAAGCAGAGGTGTACTGCCCAAGTTCGAAAGTAGGTCTGCACACGATGCCAGGCCTGACATACACCTGCCCATTTCCTATTACAGACAGCACATACAGAAAGGGTCTCAGAGCCTGATCGTGCTGGTGTGAGAACTCATCAAGAGTGAGCTACCCTCGGTAGTCACAGGTGACTTCATTGCCCAGGAAGCAGGAAAAGGGAGGCCTTTTCCTCGCCCACAACCCACCAAAGTAGCTTCCCTGCCCCTCAGTGATTACCTGGAAAGGGGACACTCATGTCTGCATGCAACATTTCAATTAACTGTGTGGTCTTTGATCCAGGGGCCGCACACATGTCTAAGATCTACAAAACCAAACAAACAAGAAGGCATCACTTTTCAAAACTGTAATACTCTACATTTGATCTTAAACCATCTTGTGAGTCACTCTAGTATGCTGACTTGCATTCCAAGACCTAAATAGCACTTCTACGTGATGGAGAGAATGTTCTCTGCTCAGAAAACCAAGAAGTCACACGGTGACAGAGGCACAGCTTACACAAGGGTGGGACAGAACGAGGCTGGGAGCTGCAGAATGCAAACGAAGAATGGAGTCACCCCAGCATGACATGGCAGCCCCACAGCAGGGACCACGCCCTTCACTTCGTCCTTTTTCTAACTGTTCCCAGACGATTGTGTGGACAAAGTCAAGCCATCAATTTAATTAAAATTATGCAGCAGTGCTTAGCCCAAATGAGCTCCATGGAGTCAATGTGATTTAGCCAAAAAGATCACAAAAGGGTTACATCTGTATAGTTAATTTGCTAAGTTAACAATAAAAAACAAAAAACCCTTTAAGTGTTAAAATCTTGAAATACATACCATTATCAAAGGAAAGGAGGAGGCAAAGGCTACCACTAAGAGGGTTCAGCAGAGTGGCAATCACTGCCTACACCTACCTCCCATCTTCTTTCTGGTACACTACCTTATGATGTGGCTCCACGTTGAGCAGCAGTGGGGGGATCATGCTGACAGCCTCCTGCCGGCTGATGTTTCCCTTGGGGAGAAAACCAGGAACAGTGAGAAAAACAGCTCTTCAAATGAGACATGTGTCGAGTGCAAGAAGAAAGGTCCCATAATCTTCCAAGAACAGAAAACTCCACTACCACACAAAATACTCAGTGAGGAGAGATTTTTGAATGAATGGATAGTTGCTTGCTATCTAAAGATCATTAAGAATGACCCACTAGCATCAAGGCTAGACTGTCAGGTATGACACTGGAGGCTGGTACCACAGTCTGGGTCCTCTCAAGCACAGGGTTGGATAAGTGTCCTCAAGGGCGGTCTCCTATCTACAGAGCAGCAGATAGCCAGGAGGAAAGAAAGCGGCTGTTAGGCAATGTCCACTTGCTAGATCTAAGCAACTCTTGCAGAGACAAGACCATCAGCTACTGATCCTACCTGTAGCTTTTCAACAACTATCACCACCTCGAGTTGTTTTCCTGAGGGCATGAGAGCTGGCGGCCGGAGCAGTAGATCGACCAGCACTGCCTCAGTCACAACTCTACCTACAGCCTGCAAGCGGTTTGGGCATGCACAAATCACCAGCTTTTTAGCACCCAAGACACTGGCCAAGCACTGACCCAGGACAAGTCAGGATTATGACATCAGAACGGACATCTAGACTTCACAGTTCCACCTGCCACCGCTCTCGCAGGTCTCTGGTCAGCAGTGATTCACTCACCTAGGCACACTGACTCAAAGCTGCCAGTCTACCCATGTGACTCCTGTTTCAAAACTCTGCAGAAGTTACAAAGCTAACTTTGCTCAGCTGCACAGCTCTCACTACCTAGCTCCTGGTAAACCCAGAAGCCTTCCTTCCAAACAGCTACCTCCTCATACCACTAACTGGGTTTCCATTACCCACTAGCTGCCTACCACACTGGTCCCCACAGCCTCTGCTCTACCCAATGCACAAACCTGATGCTCCCCAATGAATCTTTTACTGAGCTACCACGAATAAGGAGCTGGGAAGAGCACAGTACAGACAGGGATGTGGCAAATCTCAATTCTTACTATCCAGGGAGGGAAAGCCAAGGCAAATTTATGCCCTTTACCTATTTTGACATAAAGCCATGGTGGCAGGAAACAGCTAGAAATTGGAACTGAGCAAGGTGAATGACATTCAGATTGGTATGTCAGGTGCCAGGAAAGAAGTACGGGAACCACAGTCCTTCTGAAGCTCGGTGAACAAGAAGCCCACTGCATCTAGTGGCACAGAAGGGTCACCTGACCAGAAAGAGGTGGACAAGAGGAGGAGGGGGAACCCCTGAGTTCCAAAAGAAGGAAGAGGAAAGCGCCAGGGCGCACTTAACCACTACATGAAAAGACAGTGTCTGTTCTGGGGACACCTCTGGCTATAGACCTGTGATTGAAGCTGCTCAAAGCAACCCTGAAGGACAGCACCATGAGAACCACAGCTACACCTAGCTACAAACATTGGTCAAGGTCAAGTATAGAAAAAATACATGGCCAAGATTCAACAGCATAAAGTGTGGAATTAGCATTAAAAATAAACTAGGCAACTTCCAGTCCACTAAGTAGCCTTAAAATGTTGTACTTTTTTTTTGTATGTATGACAGTAAATAGAATGCACATCCAAGAAAAAAGAGTACACAATAAACAGCAGTCCATGAGTGACTGCCCAGTCCTGCACTCATCCAGATTCTACAGCCACATCAATCCACAGAGGATACAGTAAGACAAACCGGCCATGTGACAGGTGAACTTACTATCCTCATGATTCCACGACTGAAACAGGCTGCAGATGAATCAACATCCAGACACTAAACTCGTGGTCCTGCCTATGCCCCTCTACAGTGGAAGTTCCATGACACAGCACTTGTGTTTTCAGGCCCCCAGCACACCCACAGAACCAACTTACACACTCAGTCTCGCTAACCAGGAACTGATGAAACTTTGCCAACAGTGGAGACTTTCTCAAGATTTTTCGACTTAAATTTGTATGCCAGGCAAGTTCTTCAGGGTACCTAAATGAGATGAGTTGAAAGTTAAGAAATTCACCATTTTCAAACAATAAGGCATGTGTAGCAGATATTTAAATGTTAGACAAACATCTGATCATGATATTCTTAATCTATGTTCTGTTTCTATACAAAGCAGTTCTACAAGGCAAGAAAAGAGGAAACCGCCATTGCGCTCATTTTTAACTCCTAGACCAGGGTTAGCTATACAGACTGAAGAATGAAGCCTCTTTGCCAACTGTGTCAATCCATGGACGTTCTATCTTTATGAGGTCAGTGGATGGGAATGTGTCCCATCTGGCCTGTACCTAGTCACCAGTCCACAATGGCAGAGATGAGGGAGGGCTCTGGTACGACCCACAGCACAACGCTCACCACGCCCAGTTAACCCGATGTCAAACAGGCGAGACAGTGATCAATCTGCACGTCACTGCTGACTGTTATGCCTGAGGCACAATAACGAACTCCACTAGCAATGCAGGTCACAAAGGTTCTATGTATCAATCTGTAGCCATGGTAGCAGGTGGGACAATGAACTCAGGCTGACTGGAAAACAGACACAAGTGACGAACTGGAACTTGGGACTGACGCAGAGAACAAACAAGCTTTCAGCATCGTAAGACCCTACTCAATAGCCATGCTTTAAGATACATGGGATAAGTTCTGTCTATGAACTATGAAAATGGAACTGATTGAATTTTACACACAGCGCCCTCCACTCACACAGTACTGTGAAGCTATGTTCCATTACCAGGCAGTCAAAAACTGAAGTATTTGTTCTGGTTCACTAGAGGCAGTAATATAGAGACCCCCAGTTTGGGGTCCTAGTGTTGTATTTGAGAAATCTGCTGGGCCACTGTGTCACCTGAAACACAGAGGAGTAAAATGCCAACTTTGATATACTTCTGGCAATCGCAAACTTGCCTGTGACCAATGACAGTATAACTGCAAATTACCAAGTCACCAGAGCATCAATGTGAACACCATATACCACTTAGACTTACTAGAAATAACTGAATTTGCATTTCAAGTCAAGGGAGCAACCTACACATAGTCTAAGTAAATAGCTTCTATGGTCCTTATGGGTCAGTTTCTAGTTTCAATAGTTAAGGTGTAAGTTTACTATGATATGCTTCAAGTTCTCCTGTAGTGAGCATGACAGCTGTTGATCTTATGATTAAAATGTTTTAAAACTTCCAAATAGCTAAATACAGAAGTGAAAATGCATAAAAAAAAAAACAAAGTGACCATACAGCTTTAGAATAGCCAGCAAATACATATATATTTTTAAGACAGGATCTCATGTGCAGCTTTGGCTGGTTTAGAGCTCTCTATATAGACCAGGCTGGACTCAAATTTCTGCCTGCCACTGCCTCCCAAGTACAGGGATCAAAGGCTTATGCCACCTCACCAGGCAATGGCAAATATTTTCAAACATGTACTTTTAAGATCAAATAATCATGGACACGTATATTTGTTGTGGAATAATCTTTTGTTACACTGTGAAGATGTGTTTTTGCCAAAGCACCCTTTGATTGGTTGAATAAAGAGCTGAATGGCGAATAGCTAGGTAGGGAAAGAGGTTAGATGGGACTTCTGGAGACAGAACTCTGGGAATAAGAAAGGCAGCGTCACCAGCAGTGGCAGAGGGAACAGACATGCAGGAGGAGAGATAAAAGCCAGGACTCACGTGGCAACACATAGATGAACAGAAATGGATTAAGTTATAAGAGCTAAGGGGGCAAGCCTAAGCTATAGGCCGAGGTTTCATAATTAATAAGTCTCCATGTCATTTTTTGTGAGCTGGTGGCCCAAAGAAAAATCCATTGACATGTATGGATTTTTTTTATGAGTATCTTAGTAAAAAACTAAGGTTTTTCTGAAGACAGAAGCAGCCCTGCTATCTTTTTATATTATGCCCAATGTGGCCAAAGGCTAGAGAGAATACCCTATAGATGCATTCTGAACAGAGAAAACCACAAGTCCCAGAAAAATGCTGCATGACTGCTGAGATTTCCAAATGTCCAACACTGACATGTAAACCTGACGAAATAACTGTCACTGATAATGTGAAAAGCTATCGATTAGGAACCTAAAGCATTCCATCTTTTTTCATACTCCAGCTGCATTCAAAAAACTAAGCACAGCAGCAGCAGCTACTGCCGGCCATTGACAGAGAAAGAGACACTTCCCTTCCCCACCTTCCTCCGGAGGCTTTGGGAGGCTCTGCCCGACACCCATACACAACTGTAGACAACGACACAGGAAAGCAGCCATGGCATGAGCTGTGGTGAGGAGTTCAAAGCACTGTTCAAAGAGTGTGTTGTGGAGTTTGCTGGAAAGTGAAGAACAGAATGACTACAAGAGCACAGCCTGAGTGGACCTGCTTCCCGGAGATGCATGCTGAAGGGCCTTCCTACTGGCTGAGGCCAGTGAACAGAGGCTTCCTCATCTGCAAAGCCTTTCTGCCCAATCCCTGTGCAAGGTTTATGGAACAAATGTCTTCAGGTGAGATGTAAAGCAGCAACTCCATGAGAAACTAAGATGCCAGAAGCCTCCACATCAAGCAACGCACAAGCACCACTACCACCAGTTTAAGTCTCAAACCAAGGCTCAACAAGAGGTCAGTCAGCTAGCTGTCTGTTACCAGGGGGATGAAGGCTAGATGGTAAGATGCCTCCTTACCTTAATTCGTCAACAACCAAAGCAGCTGAGGTACATCTTCCTTTCTCACCGACTCACTACAACAGACTTGCAACTGAACTACAGCAATGTACACGTGAGTCATTCCAAACTACTAAACTCTAACTCAAACGCAAAACCTGGAAGCGGGGGGCATCATAAAGGTACTCTGCAGCATCAGAATTTGGATCATTGCTGCACACTGATTTCAGTGTCTGACATCCAGTACTCATTGAAATGAACATGTTGTGCCTAACTAAGCTAAGGATACCACAAATAAATCCAAATGGCCAGTGAGAAAGGCAAGCTACATTCCATGATGACCAAAACCCTAATCTTGGGTTGTTACCACAAAAGATTACCTAAAAATAAAAGAGGACAACACCAATTTGTAAACAGTCAAAGCTCCAGACATGGTGGCACAGGCCTTTGATTCCAACAGAAAGAAGACGGGGCATCCAATCTCTGTGAATTTGAGGCCAGCCTGGTCTACATAGCAACTTCCAGACCAGCCAGAGCTACATAATGAGATCCTGTCTCAAAATAAAAAGCATAAAATAGTTAAAACCTCCAGTTACCAGTAAAGACATACTAAATTCACCCTTATATAGCAATGACTTAAAAAATACTTTTCTTTTGTGAAAATTCTATCCCTAAATCTGAAATCTGAAACCATAATTTAAAACTTCTGTAAGTTTGTTCATTCAGGTATCTCCGGAGCATCTGCGCTATTATGGGGCACTTAGGTATTGCATGAGGTATCCTACGCCTCATGCTCTAGGGATCACAGGTAATACGATCATGGGAGGTATCACGGGAACAGGAGTGCTTGACTGCTGGACACAGTGCAAGACTGAACCTGCCTAGAGGCTGTGCCAGCCCGTGGTGAGGCTGTGCCAATCGGAGTCTGCTCTCCCTTGGGAGAGCATCTACCCTGAAACTCTGATGTGGGAAAGAAAGGAGGGGCTGTCAACAGAAGTGAGAAGCCACTCGGGAACATCAAAGAAGAGGCTGGACCCCAAACCAACTGACTGAACTTGGTGTGGGAAGCATGACCAGCAAGTCATTTACGAACATGGGCACGCCAGTCTGACGTTCACAAAAGCTTCAGGGAAAATAACCTAAGATGCTGGACAAGTTCACCCCGGCTCTTTATGCCGACAGCGATTACAGAGCTGAGAGATGCATCCACGGGGCATAAACATAAACAAACGAGTAAATAAGATAAAAATCCAAGAAACACCCGACACGAGTGAGGATTTTCTACCTACCAGCTTAGTGGCTGTGGAACTTCAACTTTCTGTCCATCTACCTCCAGGTCCTCCAACTCCTTAAAATACTTGTTCTTCAAGCAATGGAGAATCTCTTTTGCGTGGCTATGAAAAAAATAAGCAATTTTCACAGTGACCTAAAAAGCTGAGTTGGTAAAAATTTAATAACTTTAAGACTAAAAATATATCTTTAAAACTAAAGCCAACTCTGAAATGTTCCTTAATCATCCAGGGGTGTGCGGCCTTCTCACAGTCCGGCACTGTTAATTTTTAAGAATTCAATTTGCAAAGCAACAGAGCCCACTGACTGAAACCAAAAATCCTTCTAGTTTACTGTGCTGCATTGGCGAATGCGATACTGCACTTCTGCCCGGCTTCATTTCTATGTGCAACACACCTTGGGGATGGTGTACAACCATGGGCAGGGAGAGGAGAGGCAGAGGAGATGCCATGCACAAACCTCCCGTGTTCCTCGGGTGGACCCATCCGTTCACCCACCTCCAGGAACCAAGTCTTTCTCGGGTTGCGTTTTCTACTCATATTCTGATCCTTCCACCTGCCACGCCGAAGCAACCCAGGCTGCCCCCCTGCGCCCTACCACCCTCCCCAGCGCCTCCAAGTCCACATGCCCAGGAAAGGCACATCAGTCTTACCTTTTGTAACCCGTGATTCTCAGCGTGGCCGGGAGGGGCTCGCGGAGTGAGCCCATGAACTGGTCCCACTCTCCCTCGGGCACGATCTTGAGCTCCTGATAGTAGTGCTCGAAGAGCTTGTTCTCCTTGATGATCTCGGGGTAGCCGCCTTCCCAGTCCTGACAGGAAAGCGAGGGGTGAGCGAACCCCCCGCCCCACGCCCGCTAACCCGGCCCACGAGCAAGCCTCCGCGCCCGAGCCCACGGGGCGCCCCTCTGTCCCCCGCGCCTACCGCCTGGCCGCGCTTCCTGCCGCCCTCGGCGCCGTCCTCCCCGCCTTCGGGCTGCGCCTGCAGCCGCCGGCCCCTCGCCCGCCGCCCCATGGCCCACGCGGCTGCACACGCGGAGCGCACACCGCGACCCGCTACCGCCAGCTCGCACGCTGTACTTCCGGCTGCTCCCCGAGGACCCCGCGGCCGGGTCCTCGCCGGGGCAGTCAAGAAATATGCCTTGGAGGACGCCACACTCTCTTGCCGAAAACGCACGAGACGAAAGGGTGATCGCCCTACAGGGAACATGTTTCCCCACAGAAACCCCCAACGCCGCTGAGCATGCATCACCCCCGTCATCCACGGAGGCTCAGGCACCTGCGTGGACGACCTGAGCACGGCGCGTGCGCAGAGAGGCGAGCCGCGCCGCCGCTGTCAAAAGGAGGCGATACCGTGGAGGGGCGTGGCTCGGTGGCAGAGCTGGGCGGGGCCATAGCTGGGTAGGCGGGACTCTGTGCGACTCCGAGGGCGGAGCTCCGGCTGCAGGAGAGCAAGGGCGGGTCCCTGAGTGCTGGGCTCTTGCTCTTCCTTCTCCTCGCGGGGCCGAGTGCCAAAGGAGCTCTGGGCCAATGTGAGGCAGATCGCGGGTGGGAAGGGGTGGGGCTCCCTGTGTAGGCGGGGCTCTGTGCAATCCGGCTCTCCCTCGGAACCACTGCGGGAGGGTATGGTCTGATGGTGCTAGCTTGTGGTCCAGTCCCAGCCCGCACAGGTGGCTCGCCCCTCCCCTGGGCAGGTACGCACTGCTGGGGCGCCGGCTCGTGTGGGCTGCTCTGCGCCCTCCTCCCGGGCTTATATGTGGCCTCACTTGGACACCCGGGCATGGAGCACGCTGCTCGACCTCAACTATGGGCTGGGACGAGTTGCGCCTGCTGGACGCTCTCACTTACCTAGAGGGTTTCATGGCCTTTGTGATCTTCGCGGCTCTCAGTTGGGTGGGCTCTCCCTACGGCCGCTACTCGTCGCAGTTTCCCGGCCTCCAAGTGCCGGCACGACCCGCCTGGTTCCTGCAGGAGCTGCCCTCGATGGCTTGGCCGCTCTATGAGTGCGCCCGCCCTGCAGCCGCGCGCCTGGGCAGCCTCCCCAACCGGGTCCTGCTGGCCATGTTTCTGATCCACTACGTGCAAAGGTAATGGTTTCCCTCCTGAGCTCGCTCCTCCCCACGCGAGGTGTCTCCCGAGAACCTGAGGCTCAGAGAGTTCATTTCGAAATACGTAGGATTGTCTCGAAGGGGAGATAGAAAGGACCGCATGAAGTGATGGAAGTGCGAGCCTGGTCAGAGTTAGTGGTACAGTGGTCCCGATTTCTTCTCTGGCTGTCTGCGGACTGTCATCGACGTCACCCTAGCAGGGTGATGTTACTGTGTTTCTCTGTTTCCCCTTGGGGAATCTTTATCCCTGGTACAGCCTCTCTCATAGTTGGATGACCCAGCTCCAGCTTGTGAACAGCTTAGTAGTCTCTTGGAACCACTCTGGACCCGAATGCGGACTTCAGCAATTTCAGAGATGTGTTGCCTTCTTTGTTTGAGAGGGGCTGGCTTTCCAGGCACAAACTCAGTTGGCTTATGAATCCTTCCCGGGAGAAGTTATATGAACCGTGTTTTAGTGACTGCCTCAAGTCTTAAGGTTTTCTAATAAATTGGACTGAACTGTCTCTAATGCTCGCCCCTGACTGACTCAACATTTGTAAGTCAACATTTAAATGTTTTCATCTAGATTCTGAAAACTGCACAATAAAGAGAATGCCTCTGTATCTACAGGAGTTGAGTTCTGTGATGTTTGCAAGTCTCTCGTCCTCTGATTTTTGGGGACTCACCCTGAAGTACCCATTTCCTGGAGAGGCTGAGAATTCAGTGTTGTGTTGGTAGCCTGTTCTTTCCTCTATTCCAGTAAGGAGGTAGAATGGCTTCCTCACTACCACAAGTCCCTGGTATCCAGCACGGTACAGGAGTTGGTTTCTATACCAGCCCCTCTCACCTGATCTTGGACATAGTGTGCTTCTAGTCACCTTTAGTGCCAGCGTTTTATATGGGGGCACAATCGACATATAACAAAGACTGAATTCTGTGTTGATAGAGTATTCCAGAAGCTGAGGGGATGACTCTGTGGGGGTAGCTGTGCGAGCCCAGGGACCCGAGTGTGCATCCCACACAAGCTACTGCAATACCAGTGCCCCTGTGGGGAGATGGACCGAAGAGATAGGAGACAGGGGCTGGCTAGACTGGTATACACAGCAGTGAACCACGCAGAAGGCAAAGATAGGCAGCTGAGATTGCTACCAAAGTTGTTATCAAAACGCTTGATCTATTCTTATGAACGGATGGGGAGTTCCTGCAGTTTAAATATCTACTGAACTCTTGTCCTTGGAAGTACCTTCATAAAAACCCCCAAATTTGTGTCTGTGTGTATCACCGATGGATAAAAGTCGGTTCTGGGAGGCAAACTGTTAGAGGTATGTCCATCTAAATAACAAATCCTGGAGATTCCCTTCGGACGGAGAATGTAGCTCAGTGGCAGGACCTTTGCTTAAGATCTGCAAAGAGGCTCTGAGTTAGGGGAAAGAGGCTTACAGACCATGGGAATGAGAATGTATGTGCCGTACTACATTGTACAACCAAAAAGATTATCAGAAGCAGCCTCAGGAGTACATACAGGGTTTTGAAACTAATACTTGGCTTAAAGAGTTATAATTGGGGAGGGGGGTCAACAATCTAAGGTTAAACAGACATCCTTGCAGAAGTTATTTTTGGTGTGAGGTTGTGGTGACCATTGCCCAAGGTTGAAGTGCTGGCAGAGTCTTTTGTGATAGATAAGTCTTATCAAGAACACATTCGTGCAAGCCCCTCCCCAATTACTTCTTGTCTTCCTTATCTGTGGCCATTAGTACTTGACAGGGAGGATGCTGTTTGCACAGCTGTCACCTTTTCCCCTTGATGGAACACTGTCCCAGAAGGGCTGGGGTTTGATGTGATCTGGTCCTATGAACAAGTGATCGGTACCTAGAGATCAGTGTTCACAGTGCCCACATGTGTCCGGCACAGGTTGTTTTAATAACATTCCTTCTTCACAGACCTGCCACC